>NW_027362771.1:14003977-15205320 GCF_046119375.1 Phyllobates terribilis
TTGCCCATAGTGGATCATTGTATAGTGAGGTCACAGTTGCCGCCTGTCCACAGTCAGAATACAGGGGTGATCATATACCGTGGCCAGGTACAAGTGTGGCACAGGGGGTTCACACACGACCCCCAGGGACTGACATTTCCTAGAAACTTTGGCAGCTGTCAGTCATGAGCTCACCCTGATACATTACACTCTGGAAACAGCTGAAGGGAGAAGGATAATTTATGACATTTTCTCAGACTTAAAAAAAAAACAAACAAAAAAAAAAACACAGAAAACAGCCCATATGTCAGGAACAAGTTACTAGGGAACTGCACGTCGCAGCACGGCCTGCCCGCGCCCACAGCCCGGGGGGAGTGTGAGGCTTCCTCCTGCAGGTTGCCCGGGGGCACCGGGCCGTCATTGTCCTCACACATGGGGTCCCCGCCGCCATTGTCCCTCCACATAACACCGTAAAATAAAACATGCGCTCTCCTGCGCCAGCTGCTGCAGCCGGGAAAGTTCCGAGCGCCTTACCTGGGCGGAGGGGAAGTGACTCACACACGGGGAGGGGCAGTAACCTGAGCGCGGCTCCATGGAGGATGCACACACTGCAGCCTGACAGCACCGGCAGCAGCGGTACACAAATGGCGTCCTCCCCTCCTGTGTGCAGCACAGCCCTGTGTGTGTGCAGTGCAGCATGTCACCCACAGCACCAGCAGGCTGCTCTCAGCTCCCACAGAGCACTGGGAATGGTTGCTATGGGTAACCGCGCCACAGCTGCTCCTCATAGACCAGTCATATACAACTGATATTGTCTGTACAGAGATCGTAATATAACTAATTAGATTGTTTTAGTATTTTGCTTGAACTTTACTAAGTACCTATTTTGTAATTAGTACTTATAAAAATGCCGCAAAAGCGTAAGTCTAACATTTCGCAAAGATCTAATAAAGCCCGAGCTATGAAAATAATTAGACGTGATGATACGTCTCAACAAGCCGAGCAACGAAGGCTTGAGCAGGCGGTGCGTTGTGCGGCACATAGAGCTGCAGAGACTCCAGAACAATCCCAAGCCCGACGTGAACGGAATGCGGAGTTTTTGGCATCTCAACGGGCTGCTGAAACTCAAGAACAGTCCCAAGCCCGACGTAAACAGCATGCAGAGTATCTGGCATCTCAACGGGCTGCTGAAACTCCAGAACAGTCCCAAGCTCGACGTCAGCAGCAAGCGACTTACATGGCGTCCCAAAGAGCCACTGAAACTTATGAAATGGCTGAATCTCGCAGACGCACTGTTGCTGAAAGGGCAGCACAGCGACGTCAAACATTTACAAGAAATACATGGATATTGTTTATTAAAACTGCATTTGAGTATGACAAGACTCTTGATTATGAAACTCACAAGCTTATAAAAATAGAAGCAATGACCATAGATTGCAAATATTGCGGAGCTCTTAAGTGGAAAGAGGAAGCAGCAGGTATGTGTTGTTTGGGCGGGAAAGTAGCTCTTCCTTATATAGACGAGCCAGTTCAACCTTTAAAAGAGCTTTTCTCTAATGAAACTGATAAATCTCGCCTTTTTCTAAATAATATAAGAAAATACAACATGTGCTTTCATATGACGTCTTTTGGAGCAGATCAATTTGTCTCAATGCCAGGGTTTTGCCCGATCTTTACAATACAAGGACAAGTATACCACCGTATCGGTTCTTTAATTCCTACGTCCATTTCGCAACCACAATTTTTACAAGTTTATTTCATAGGTGACGAAGAAGAACAAATCAACAGGCGTACTGAGTGCGTGCAAAGCGTAAATAGAAACATAGTTAAAAAATTACAACGAGTACTTCACGACCACAACATTTTGGTGCATGAATTTAAAACGGCTAGAGACAGAATGATCAATGACGATCATTTCAAAGTAGTGATTCACCCAGACCGTGTACCACGTGGTCAACATGAGAGACGATTCAATGCCCCTACTACAAATGAAATAGCTGCTGTAATAGTTAGTAGCGAACAAACTATGTCTCAGGACATCGTTGTGCAGCCGCTCGATGGCATGCTCACTAGGGTTCCCGATACACATAGATTCTATGACGCTCTCGAGTACCCAATAATTTTTTGGAAAGGACAAGAGGGGTACAGCATTGATATTCCTCAGATAAATCCAATTACCAAACAAGCAATGCCAAGCAAAAAGGTGTCCTGCAAAGATTTTTATGCCTTTCACTTGATGGTCCGTCGCAGCGATTTTAATTTGATGCTTAAGTGTAGGCTCCTACTTCATCAGTTTCTGGTCGACATGTATGTAAAGATGGAAAGTGAGCGCTTAAGGTTCATTTCATTAAATCAAAAAAAACTGCGTGCAGAAAATTATATTCACTTGCAAGATGCAATAAGAAATGATGCGGATTTGGATCCAAATAACTTAGGTCAGATGGTGATTCTCCCGTCATCATTTGTAAATAGCTCGAGATACCTACACGAATACACACAAGATGCGTTCACATACGTATGTAATTATGGGAGGCCTGATTTATTTATTACAATGACTTGCAACCCCGCTTGGCCAGAAATCACCAAAGAGCTTATGGCTGGTCAAAATTCAACGGACAGACATGACTTAACAGCTCGAGTATTTAGAATAAAAGTACAGAAGTTGGTAGCTCTACTTACAAAAGGTAACATATTTGGTGATATGCAATGCTTCATGTACTCGATCGAGTGGCAAAAGCGAGGTTTGCCTCATGTGCACTTACTGCTGTGGTTAAAGGAAAAATTGCATCCGAACCAAATTGACGAAATCATATGTGCTGAGATACCAAACCCAGAAACCGATCAAAAGCTCTATGATACAGTGACAAAGAATATGATTCACGGGCCATGTGGTACATTCAATTCTTCATCGCCATGCATGAAGGAAGGAAAATGTACCAAAATATATCCGAGGAAGCATTTAAAAGATACTCAAACCAATGACAAAGGTTATCCTTTGTACAGGCGCAGAGCACCAGAGAATGGTGGACGCACGACGATTATAAAAACCCGTAGAGGAACACAGGAAATATTGGTGGAAAATAGCTGGGTGGTCCCATATTCTCCATTCTTATCAAAATTTTTTAATTCTCATTTAAATGTAGAGTTCTGTAATACGGTACAGGCGATAAAATATATTTGTAAATATATTAATAAGGGTAGTGACCAGGCTATTTTTAGCATCCGCCAGCAAGGGAATGTTAACATTGACCCAAGAGATGAGGTGCAGACCTTTAGAACCGGCCGATATGTTAGTAGTAACGAAGCAGCGTGGCGGATCTTAGGTCTGCCTCTGCACGAGAGACACCCAACCGTCACTCATCTCGCGATTCATTTACCCAATGGCGAGAGGGTTTACTTTACGGAAAATAATTTTAGAGAGAGATTAGAAGCACCACCTAAAACTACACTAACTGCATTTTTCCTGTTGTGCCAAAGTGATACGTTTGCAAAAACATTACTTTACATTGACGTGCCTCGCTACTATTCTTGGAATGTGGCACGGAAGCAATGGAAACGTCATTTACAAGGAACACCTGTCGATGGCTGGCCAGGTGTGAAGGCAGGAGACGCTCTAGGTCGCATTTACACGGTGCACGTTAGCAATTTTGAATGTTATTGCTGGCGTATGCTGCTGAATGTAATAAGGGGTCCAACCAACTTCTCGGATTTAAAAACATTTGAAGGTCAAGAACTTGCAACTTTTCGGCAGGTGTGTGAGAAGAAGGGGTTGTTGGAAGATGATAACCACTGGGATACCACCTTAGAAGAGGCCGTGCTATGTCGCTCCCCGGCGCAAATAAGAGAGCTGTTTGCCATATTGATATGCACTTGCGGTTTATCCAATCCTCTACAACTCTGGCACAAGTATAAAACTGCGTTATCAGAGGATATCATGCACAGATTTGAAAGAATGGATCACGTTAACGATGATCTCTGTTTCAATGAGGCGTTGGGGCTTATTGAGGACAAAATATTAATAATTTCTGGAAAGAAATTGTCCGATTTTGGTCTACCCTCACTGCGGCGTAGAGGAGAGCTGTCGAGCGAGTTGATAAAAGAGCTAAGCTATGATACCAACCAGTTAGTCGCTCACGTTTGCGAAACTGAGCCACGTTTGCTACCTGATCAAAGAGAGATTTATCACAAAATAGTAGGACGAGTTGAGAATGGTGAAGGCGGACTTTTTTTCCTTGATGCCCCGGGTGGTACAGGAAAGACTTTCTTGCTTAATTTACTTTTAGCAAAAAATTCGTAGCGGTCATAACGTTGCATTAGCTGTGGCTTCCTCTGGAATTGCTACAACATTGCTAAGCGGTGGACGGACGGCACATTCAGTCTTTAAATTACCTCTTAATCTGGTGAATGAAGAAACCCCATCGTGTAATATCAGCAAGAGCAGCGCCCGTGGCCTCCTGTTGCAACAGTGCAAACTAATCGTGTGGGACGAGTGCACAATGTCACACAAACGCGCCATCGAAGCTCTTGATCGTTGTCTACAAGACTTACACAGTAAACAAACAATAATGGGTGGTGTGGTTGTTTTATTGGCTGGGGACTTTAGGCAAACTTTGCCTGTCATCGAGCGAGGCACTGCAGCAGACGAAATTAACACATGTCTGAAATCCTCATATTTATGGACCAAAGTTGAAAAGCTGCACCTCACCACCAACATGCGTGTCCAGTTATTCAATGATCTAGAGTCGGGTGCGTACGCTGAGAAACTGCTCGAGATCGGTGAAGGTCGAATCGAAACTGACAAGAAGGTATGGTTCTATTCACTAACCAATTTTGTCATGTTGTGGATTCGGAAGACGCACTTATTGCTCAAGTTTTTCCAAATTTGGAATAAAACATCCACGATGAAAATTGGCTATGTGAAAGAACTATACTAGCACCAAGAAATGAAACAGTTGCGAAAATCAATAAAATTATCTTGGACCAAGTAACCAGCGATGCAACAACCTACAACTCCATCGACACAGTCATGTCATCTGAAAACTGAACGAGCTACCCCGTGGAGTTTCTTAACTCTTTGGAGCTATCCGGGGTCCCATCTCATAAGCTCGAATTAAAGGTCGGTATACCCGTTTTGTTAATGCGCAACTTGGACGCCCCTAGATTATGTAATGGCACTAGATTGCGAGTCACTGAACTAGGCAGGCTCATTGTAAAGGCCACAATTTTAACTGGAGAAGATAAGGGTGAAAATATTCTTATACCACGCATCCCAATAATACCCAATAACTTACCCTTTAATTTCAAACGTTTGCAGTTCCCACTTAAAGTTGCATTTTCAATGACCATCAATAAATCGCAAGGGCAAACTTTGAAGGTAGCGGGGATACATTTAGGCACGCCCTGTTTTTCCCACGGTCAGCTATACGTAGCTTGCTCACGTGTTTCTAAATCGCAAAATCTACATATTTTCGCTGAACGAAAGAAATCAAATAACATAGTTTACAGGAGTATATTGCAGTAAAAACACATAGATAAATGACCTGCAGATGTCCATTATTCCAATTACATACTAATTCTTTACTAACACGAACAATATTAAACGCAAGTAACTTCAGTCCGTCCTGTTTATTAATCAGTGTTTAGTAATCCATTTGTGATGAAATTTGACATGGATAATTTCAAGCCTGGGGAAGGGCATAGGGCTACTTTAATAAACACACCATACAGGCGAAGATTATATAAAACTGTAAACCTGATTGACTGACACACCTAGCGGTCAAGGCACAGCCGAAACAACTGAACTTAGCATCTTGAAATTTGCAGATAGGTTCTATTATAGCTTAAATGAGCACTAAGAAAGGAATTTTGATAATTCCACCCTCAAGAGTTTCCCTCTTCATATTATAGGGGATCAAAGATTGTATGGAATCCGTCAGTTTTGAAGTTAGACATCTGAAATTTTGGATGTACGAGTAACTAAATAAGATTATTTTTTTTTACTATTAAGATTATTTTTGTTTACTATTAAAATGATCTGTCATGAAACTTAATGTGGCAGACCAAATTCCACGCGAGCGAAGCCGCAGGTAAAAGCTAGTTATATATAAATGTAAAGCAAAGTTGCATATGAAATATAGGGTACTTAGTGAACTATTTTTGATCAAAAAAAGTATTCAAGCCATCCCACCAGCGACAAGGTGACCCTAATTAGGACAGTCCTACACTGTCTATATTAAAAACCTTACTGTATATCAGAGTTGAAGTAATGCATATAAAAGGGTAGACAAATAGAACGGGGTCCCAATGTCAGACCACCCAAGCCCGTGGTAAGCTAAATATATACTGACCAGCTCAACAAGGGGGACGCCACGCCCCTAATTTGCACAGAATGCAAACAAGACAAAAAAACAAGCAATGTGAACTGAGGTCTAAAATGGACCTCCGTTCACATTGCTTGGTATACCGTATAACTGTATAGCAGACGCTCTCCTTTCTAGTGGGAATTTGTCATTACTGTGGCCCTGCTTTATGTGTCTTTAAATTGTTAGTGGGGCATTTCCTAAAATTGTTCAGCGGTTGGACTCACTGCATACCGTATAACTGTATAGCAGACCCTCTGCTTTCTAATGGGAACATGTTGTACTTGTTACTGTGGCCCTGCTCTGTGTGTCTTTAAATTCTTAGTGGGGTTTTTCCTAAAATTGCTCAGCCGTTGGACTCACTATATACCCTATAACTGTATAGCAGACTCTCTCCTTTCTTGTGGGAATTTGTCGTTACTGTGTCCCTGTTCTATGTGTGTTGAAATTCTTAGTGGGGTTTTCCTAAAATATGTCAGCCTTTGTGCTCACTGCATACCCTATAACTGTATAGCAGACTCTCTAGTTTCTAACGGGAATTTGTCGTTACTGTGGCCCTGCTCAATGTGTCTTTAAATTCTTAGTGGGGCTTTTCCTAAAATTGTTCAGCCGTTGGACTGACTGCATACCCTATTGCTGTATAGCAGACTCTCTCCTTTCTTATGGGAATTTGTTGTTACTACGGCCATGCTCTATGTGTATTTCAATTTTTAGTGGGGTTTTTCCTAAAATTGGTCAGCCTTTGGACTCATTGCATACCCTATAACTGTATAGCAGACTCTCTAGTTTCTAGTGGGAATTTGTCGTTACTGTGGCCCTGCTCTATGTGTCTTTGAATTCTTGTTGGGGCTTTTCCTAAAATTGGTCAGCCGTTGGTTTGACTGCATACCCTATAATTGTATAGCAGACACTCTCTTTTCTAATGGGAACATGTTGTACTTATTACTGTGGCCCTGCTCTGTGTGTCTTTAAATTCTTAGTGGGGTTTTTCCTAAATTTGGTCAGCCTTTGTACTCACTGCATACCATATAAATGTATAGCAGACTTTCTCCTTTCTAATGGGAATTTGCGGTTACTGTGGCCCTGCTCTATGTGTCTTTAAATTGTTACTGGGGCTTTTCCTAAAATTGTTCAGCCGTTGGACTGACTGCATACCCTATAACTATATAGCAGACCCTCTACTTTCTAATGGGAATTTATCGTTACTGTCGCACTTCTCTATTTGTCTTTAAATTCTTAGTGGGGTTTTATATAAAATTGGTCAGCGGTTGGACTCACTGCATACCCTATAACTGTATAGCAGACTCTCTCCTTTCTAATGGGAATTTGTCATTACTGTGGCCCTGCTCTATGTGTCTTTAAATTCTTAGTGGGGTTTTTCCTAATATTGTTAAGCCTTTCTACTCACTGCATATCCTATAACTGTATAGCAGACTATATCCTTTCTTATGGGAATATGTCGTTACTGTGGCCCTGTTCTATGTGTCTTTAAATTCTTAGTGGGGCTTTTCCTAAAATTGGTCAGCCATTGCGCTCACTTCATACCCTAAAACTGTACAGCAGATCCTTTCCTTTCTAATGGGAACATGTGGTACTTGTTACTGTGGCCCTGCTCTGTGTATCTTTAAATTCTTAGTGGGGTTTTTCCTATAATTGGTCAGCCTTTGGACTCACTGCATACCCTATAACTGTATAGCAGACTCTCTCCTTTCTTATGGGAATTTGTCGATATTGTGCCCCTGCTCTATGTGTCTTTAAATTCTTAGTGGGGTGTTTCCTATAATTGGTCAGCCGTTGGATTTCCTGCATACCCAATAACTGTATAGCAGACTCTCTCCTTTCTTATGGGAATTTGTCGATATTGTGCCCCTGCTCTATGTGTCTTTAAATTCTTAGTGGGGTGTTTCCTATAATTGGTCAGCCGTTGGACTCACTGCATACCCTATAACTTTATAGCAGACTCTCTCCTTTCTAATGGGAATTTGTCGTTACTTTGTCCCTGCTCTATGTGTCTTTAAATTCTTAGTGGGGTTTTTCCTAAAATTGGTCAGCCGTTGGACTCACTGCATACTGTATAACTGTATAGCAGACTATGTCTTTTCTAATGGGAATTTGTCTTTACTGTGGCCCTGTTCTATGTGTCTTTAAATTCTTAGTGGGGTTTTTGCTAAAATTGGTCAGCCTTTGAACTGACTGCATACCCTATAACTGTATAGCAGATCCTCTCCTTTCTAATGGGAACATGTTGTACTTGTTGCTGTGGCCCTGCTCTGTGGTAGGGTTTTTCCTTAAATTGTTCAGCTATTGGACTGACTGCATACTCTATAACTGTATAGCAGACACTCTCGTTTCTAATGGGGATTTGTTGTTACTGTGGCCCTGCTATATGTGTCTTTAAATTCTTAGTGGGGCTTTTCCTAAAATCGGTCAGCCATTGGACTGACTGCATACCCTATAACTGTATAGCAGACCCTCTCTTTTCTAATGGGAACATGTCGTACTTGGTACTGTGGCCCTGCTCTATGTGTTTTTGATTCTTCGTGGTGTTTTTCCTAAAATTGGTCAGCGGTTGGACTCACTGCATACCCTATAACTGTATGGTAGACCCTCTCCTTTCTCATGAGAGTTTGTGGCTACTGTGGCCCTGCTCTATGTGTCTTTAAAGTGTTACTGTGGCTTTTCCTAAAATTGTTCAGCCGTTGGACTGACTGCATAACCTATAACTGTATAGCAGACCCTCTCCTTTCTAATGGTAATTTGTTGTTACTGTGGCCCTGCTTTATGTGTCTTTAAATTCTTATTGGGGTTTTTCCTAAAATTGGTCAGCCTTTGTACTTACTGCATACCCTATAAATGTAGAGCAGACTCTCTCCTTTCTAATGGGAATTTGTCGTTACTGTGGACCTGCTCTATGTGTCTTTAAATTCTTAGTGGGGTTTTTCCTAAAATTGGTCAGCGGTTGGACTCACTGCATACCCTATAACTGTATAGCAGACTCTCTCCTTTCCAATGGGAATTTGTCATTACTGTGGCCTTGCTCATTGTGTCTTTAAATTCTTAGTGGGGTTTTTCCTAATATTGGTCAGCCTTTCCACTCACTGGATATCCTATAACTGTATAGCAGACTCTCTCCTTTCTTATGGGAATTTGTCATTATTGTGGCCCTACTCTATGTGTCTTTAAATTCTTAGCGGGGCTTTTCCTAAAATTGGTCAGCATTTGCACTCACTGCATACCCTATAACTGTATAGCAGATCCTCTCCTTTCTAATGTGAACATGTCATACTTGTTACTGTGGCCCTGCTCTGTGTGTCTTTAAATTCTTAGTGGGGTTTTTCCTAAAATTGGTCAGCCATTGCACTCACTGCATACTCTATAACTGTATAGCAGATCCTCTCCTTTCTAATTGGAACATGTCGTACTTGTTACTGTGGCCCTGGTCTGTGTGTCTTTAAATTCTTAGTGGGGTTTTTCCTAAAATTGATCAGCCTTTGGACTCACTGCATACCCTATAACTGTAAAGCAAACTCTCTCCTTTCTTATGGGAATTTGTCATTATTTTGGCCCTGCTCTATGTGTCTTTAAATTCTTAGTGGGGTTTTTCCTTTAATTGGTCAGCCGTTGGACTCACTGCATACCCTACAACTGTATAGCAGACTCTCTCCTTTCTAATGCGATTTGTTGTTATGTGGCCAAGCTCTATGTGTCTTTAAATTCTTAGTGGGGTTTTTCCTAAAATTGGTCACCCGTTGGACTCACTGCATACTCTATAACTGTATAGCAGACTCTTTTCTAATGGGAATTTGTCGTTACTGTGGCCGTGTTCTATGTGTCTTTAAATTCTTAGTGTGGATTTTCCTAAAATTGGTCAGCTGTTGGACTCACGGCATAACCTATAACTGTATAGCAGACTCTCTCCTTTCTAATGGGAATTTGTCATTACTGTGGCCCTGCTCTATGTATCTTTAAATTATTAGTGGGGCTTTTCCTAAAATTGCTCAGCCGTTAGACTCACTGGATACCCTATAACTGTATAGCAGACTCTCTCCTTTCTTTTGGGAATTTGCAGTTCTATGGCCCTGCTCTATGTGTCTTTAAATTCTTAGTGGGGTTTTTCCTAAAATTGGTCAGCCTTTGTACTCACTGCATACCGTATAACTGTACAAAACCTACAAAAGACAAAAAATATATCAAATACCCTACCATCATTATATATAAATGTAAAGCAAAGTTGCATATGAAATATAGGGTGACCCTAATTGGGATGGTCCTACACTGTCTATATTAAAAATCTTACTACATTTCAGAGTTGAAGTAATGCATATAAAAGGGTTGACAAATAGAACCGGGTCCCAATATCAGACCACCCAAGCCCGTGGTAAGCTACATATATACTGACCAGCTCAACAATTGGGATGCCACGCCCCTAATTTGCACAGAACGCAAACAAGACAAAAAAACAATCACTGTGAGTTGAGGTCTAAAATGGTACACATGCAAAAATAAGAGCATGTTCACACTAGCAAAAAGATACAAAACCTACAAAAGAAAAAAAATATATCACATACCCTACCATCATTATATATAAATGTAGAGCAAAGTTGCATATGAAATATAGGGTACTTAGTGAATTATTTTTGATCAAAAAAAGTATTCAAGCCGTCCCACTAGCGACAAGGTGACCCTAATTGGGATGGTCCTTCACTGTCTATATTAAAAACCTTACTGTATATCAGAGTTGAAGTAATTCATATAAAAGGGTAGACAAATAGAACCGGGTCCCAATATCAGACCACCCAAGCCCGTGGTAAGCTACATATATACTGACCAGCTCAACAAGGGGGACGCCACGCCCCTAATTTGCACAGAATGCAAACAAGACAAAAAAACAAGCAATGTGAACTGAGGTCTAAAATGGACCTCAGTTCACATTGCTTGGTATACCGTACAACTGTATAGCAGACTCTCTCCTTTCTATTGCGAATTTGCTTTACTGTGGCCCTGCTTTATGCGTCTCTAAATTCTTAGTGAGGCTTTTCCTAAAATTGTTCAGCGGTTGGACTCACTGCATACCCTATAACTCTATATCAGACCCTCTGCTTTCTAATGGGAACATGTTGTACTTGTTACTGTGGCCCTGCTCTTTGTGCCTTTAAATTCTTAGTGGGGTTTTTCCTAAAATAGGTCAGCCTTTGGACTCACTGCATACCCTATAACTGTATAGCAGACTTTCTCCTTTCTAATGGGAATTTGTCATTACTATGGCCCTGCTCTATGTGTCTTAAAATTCTTAGTGGGGTTTTTCCTAAAATATGTCAGCCTTTGGACTCACTGCATACCCTACAACTGTATAGCAGACTCTCTAGTTTATAATGGGAATTTGTCATTACTGTGGCCCTGCTCAATGTGTCTTTAAATTCTTAGTGGGGCTTTTCCTAAAATTGCTCAGCCGTTGGACTGACTGCCTACCCTAGAGCTGTAAAGCAGACTTTCTTTTTTCTAATGGGAATTTGTCGTTTCTGTGGCCCTGCTTTATGTGTTTTTAAATTCTTAGTGGGGTTTTCCTAAAATTGGTCAGCCTTTGGACTCACTGCTTACCCTATAACTGTATATAAGACTCTCTCCTTTCTAATGGGAATTTGTCATTACTATGGCCCTGCTCTATGTGTATTTAAATTCTTAGTGGGGTTTTTTCTTAAATTGTTCAGACTTTGGACTGACTGCATACCCTATAACTGTATAGCAGACCCTCTATTTTCTAATGGGAACATGTCATACTTGTTACTGTGGCCCTGCTCTGTGTGTCTTTATATTCTTAGTGGGGTTTTTCCTAAAATTGATCAGCCGTTGGACTCACTGCATACCCTACAACTGTATAGCAGACTCTCTCCTTTCTAATTCGATTTGTTGTTATGTGGCCAAGCTCTATGTGTCTTTAAATTCTTAGTGGGGTGTTTCCTAAAATTGGTCAGCCGTTGGACTCACTGCATACTCTATAACTGTATAGCAGACTCTTTTCTAATGGGAATTTGTCGTTACTGTGGCCGTGTTCTATGTGTCTTTAAATTCTTAGTGTGGATTTTCCTAAAATTGGTCAGCTGTTGGACTCGCTGCATAACCTATAACTGTATAGCAGACTCTCTCCTTTCTAATGGGAATTTGTCATTACTGTGGCCCTGCTCTATGTATCTTTAAATTATTAGTGGGGCTTTTCCTAAAATTGCTCAGCCATTAGACTCACTGGATACCCTATAACTGTATAGCAGACTCTCTTCTTTCCTATGGGAATTTGCAGTTCTATGGCCCTGCTCTATGTGTCTTTAAATTCTTCGTGGGGTTTTTCCTAAAATTGGTCAGCCTTTCTACTCACTGCATACCCTATAAATGTAAAGCAGACTCTCTCCTTTCTAATGGGAATTTGTCATTTCTGTGGCCCTGCTCTAAGTGTCTTTAAATTCTTAGTGGGGTTTTTCCTAAAATTGGTCAGCCTTTGTACTCACTGCATACCGTATAACTGTAAAAAACCTACAAAAGACAAAAAATATATCAAATACCCTACAATCATTATATATAAATGTAAAGCAAAGTTGCATATGAAATATAGGGTACTTAGTGAACTATTTTTGATCAAAAAAATTATTCAAGCCGTCCCACCAGCGACAAGGTGACCCTAATTGGGATGGTCCTACACTGTCTATATTAAAAATCTTACTGTATATCAGAGTTGAAGTAATGGATATAAAAGGGTTGATAAATAGAACCGGGTCCCAATATCAGACCACCCAAGCCCGTGGTAAGATACCTATATACTGACCAGCTCAACAATTGGGATGCCACGCCCCTAATTTGCACAGAACGCAAACAAGACAAAAAAACAAGCACTGTGAACTGAGGTCTAAAATGGACCTCAGTTCACATTGCTTGGTATACCGTATAACTGTATAGCAGACTCTCTCCTTTCTAGTGCGAATTTGTTGTTACTGTGGCCCTGCTTTATGTGTCTTTAAATTCTTAGTGGGGCTTTTCCTAAAATTGTTCAGCGGTTGGACTCACTGCATACCTTATAACTGTATATCAGACCCTCTGCTTTCTAATGGGAACATGTTGTACTTGTCACTGTGGCCCTGCTCTTTGTGTCTTTAAATTCTTAGTGGGGTTTTTCCTAAAATAGGTCAGCCTTTGGACTCATTGCATACCCTATAACTGTATAGCAGACTTTCTCCTTTCTAATGGGAATTTGTCATTACTATGGCCCTGCTCTATGTGTCTTAAAATTCTTAGTGGGGTTATTCCTAAAATATGTCAGCCTTTGGACTCACTGCATACCCTACAACTGTATAGCAGACTCTCTAGTTTATAATGGGAATTTGTCATTACTGTGGCCCTGCTCAATGTGTCTTTAAATTCTTAGTGGGGCTTTTCCTAAAATTTTTCAGCCGTTGGACTGACTGCCTACCCTATAGCTGTATAGCAGACTTTCTTTTTTCTAATGGGAATTTGTCATTTCTGTGGCCCTGCTTTATGTGTTTTTAAATTCTTAGTGGGGTTTTCCTAAAATTGGTCAGCCTTTGGACTCACTGCTTACCCTATAACTGTATAGAAGACTCTCTCCTTTCTAATGGGAATTTGTCATTACTATGGCCTTGCTCTATGTGTATTTAAATTCTTAGTGGGGTTTTTCCTTAAATTGTTAAGACTTTGGACTGACTGCATACCCTATAACTGTATAGCAGACCCTCTATTTTCTAATGGGAACATGTCAAACTTGTTACTGTGTCCCTGCTCTGTGTGTCTTTAAATTCTTAGTGGGGATTTTCCTAAAATTGATCAGCCTTTGGACTCACTGCATACCCTACAACTGTATAGCATACTCTCTCCTTTCTAATGCGATTTGTTGTTATGTGGCCAAGCTCTATGTGTCTTTAAATTCTTAGTGGGGTTTTTCCTAAAACTGGTCAGCCGTTGGACTCACTGCATACTCTATAACTGTATAGCAGACTCTTTTCTAATGGGAATATGTCGTTACTGTGGCCGTGTTCTATGTGTCTTTAAATTCTTAGTGTGGATTTTCCTAAAATTGGTCAGCTGTTGGACTCACTGCATAAACTATAACTGTATAACAGAATCTCTCCTTTCTAATGGGAATTTGTCATTACTGTGGCCCTGCTCTATGTATCTTTAAATTCTTATTGGGGCTTTTCCTAAAATTGCTCAGCCGTTAGACTCACTGGATACCCTATAACTGTATAGCAGACTCTCTCCTTTCTTATGGGAATTAGCAGTTCTATGGCCCTGCTCTATGTGTCTTTAAATTCTTAGTGGGGTTTTTCCTAAAATTGGTCAGCCTTTCTACTCAATGCATACCCTATAAATGTAAAGCAGACTCTCTCCTTTCTAATGGGAATTTGTCATTTCTGTGGCCCTGCTCTAAGTGTCTTTAAATTCTTAGTGGGGTTTTTCCTAAAATTGGTCAACCTTTGTGCTCACTGCATACCGTATAACTGTACAAAACCTACAAAAGACAAAAAATATATCAAATACCCTACCATCATTATATATAAATGTAAAGCAAAGTTGCATATGAAATATAGGGTACTTAGTGAACTATTTTTGATCAAAAAAAGTATTCAAGCCGTCTCACCAGCGACAAGGTGACCCTAATTGGGATGGTCCTACACTGTCTATATTAAAAATCTTACTACATATCAGAGTTGAAGTAATGCATATAAAAGGGTTGACAAATAGAACCGGGTCCCAATATCAGACCACCCAAGCCCGTGGTAAGCTACATATATACTGACCAGCTCAACAATTGGGATGCCACGCCCCTAATTTGCACAGAGCGCAAACAAGACAAAAAAACAAGCACTGTGAACTGAGGTCTAAAATGGTACACATGCAAAAATAAGAGCATGTTCACACTAGCAAAAAGATACAAAACCTACTAAAAAAAAAAAATATATCACATACCCTACCATCATTATATATAAATGTAGAGCAAAGTTGCATATGAAATATAGGGTACTTAGTGAAATATTTTTGATCAAAAAAAGTATTCAAGCTGTCCCACTAGCGACAAGGTGACCCTAATTGGGATGGTCCTTCACTGTCTATATTAAAAACCTTACTGTATATCAGAGTTGAAGTAAAGCATATAAAAGGGTAGACAAATAGAACCGGGTCCCAATATCAGACCACCCAAGCCCGTGGTAAGCTACATATATACTGACCAGCTCAACAAGGGGGACGCCACGCCCCTAATTTGCACAGAATGCAAACAAGACAAAAAAACAAGCAATGTGAACTGAGGTCTAAAATTTACCTCAGTTCACATTGCTTGGTATACCGTATAACTGTATAGCAGACTCTCTCCTTTCTAGTGCGAATTTGTCGTTACTGTGGCCCTGCTTTATGTGTCTTTAAATTCTTAGTGGGGCTTTTCCTAAAATTGTTCAGCGGTTGGACTCACTTCATACCCTATAACTGTATATCAGACCCTCTGATTTCTAATGGGAACTTGTTGTACTTGTTACTGTGGCCCTGCTCTTTGTGTCTTTAAATTCTTAGTGGGGTTTTTCCTAAAATATGTCAGCCTTTGGACTCACTGCATACCCTACAACTGTATAGCAGACTCTCTAGTTTATAATGGGAATTTGTCATTACTGTGGCCCTGCTCAATGTGTCTTTAAATTCTTAGTGGGGCTTTTCCTAAAATTGTTCAGCCGTTGGACTGACTGCATACCCTATAGCTGTATAGCAGACTTTCTTTTTTCTAATGGGAATTTGTCGTTTCTTTGGCCCTGCTTTATGTGTTTTTAAATTCTTAGTGGGGTTTTCCTAAAATTGGTCAGCCTTTGGACTCACTGCTTACCCTATAACTGTATATAAGACTCTCTCCTTTCTAATGGGAATTTGTCATTACTATGGCCCTGCTCTATGTGTATTTAAATTCTTAGTGGGGTTTTTCCTTAAATTGTTCAGACTTTGGACTGACTGCATACCCTATAACTGTATAGCAGACCCTCTATTTTCTAATGGGAACATGTCATACTTGTTACTGTGGCCCTGCTCTGTGTGTCTTTAAATTCTTAGTGGGTTTTTACCTAAAATTGGTCAGCCTTTGGACGCACTGCATACCCTATAACTGTATAGCAGACTCTCTCCTTTCTTATGAGAATTTGTCGCTACTATGGAGCTGCTCTATGTGTATTTACATTCTTAGTGGGGTTTTTCCGAAAATTGTTCAGCCATTGGACTCACTGCATACCCTATAACTGTATAGCAGACTCTCTCATTTCTAATGGGAATTTGTCGTTGCTGTGACCCTGCAATATGTGTCTTTAAATTCTTAGTGGGGCTTTTCCTAAAATTGGTCAGCTGTTGGACTGACTGCATACCCTATAACTGTATAGCAGACCCTCTCTTGTCTAATGGGATCATGTCGTACTTGTCACTGTGGCCCTGCTCTATGTGTCTTTAAATTCTTAGTGGGGTTTTTCCTAAAATTGTTCAGCGGTTGGACTCACTGCATACCCTATAACTGTATAGCAGACTCTCTCCTTTCTTATGAGAATTTTTGGTTACTGTGGCCCTGCTCTATGTGTCTCTAAATTGTTACAGGGTCTTTTCCTATAATTGTTCAGCCGTTGGACTGACTGAATACCCTATAACTATATATAGCAGACCCTCTCCTTTCTAATGGGAATTTGTCGTTACTGTGGCCCTGCTTTATGTGTCTTTAAATTCTTAATGAGGTTTTTCCTAAAATTGGTCAGCGGTTGCACTCACTGCATACCCTATAACTGTATAGCAGACTCTCTCCTTTCTAATGGAAATTTGTCATTACTGTGGCCTTGCTCCATGTGTCTTTAAATTCTTAGTGGGATTTTTCCTAATATTGGTCAGCCTTTCTACTCACTGTATATCTTATAACTGTATAGCAGACTCTCTCCTTTCTTATGGGAATTTGTCATTACTGTGGCCCTACTCTTTGTGTCTTTATATTCTTAGTGGGGCTTTTCCTAAAATTGGTCAGCCATTGCACTCACTGCATACCTTATAGCTGTATAGCAGATCCTCTCCTTTCTAATGAGAAAATGTCTTACTTGTTACTGTGGCCCTGCTCTGTGTGTCTTTAAATTCTTAGTGGGCTTTTTCCTAAAATTGATCAGCCTTTGGACTCACTGCATACCCTATAACTGTATAGCAGACTCTCTCCTTTCTTATGGGAATTTATTATCACTGTGGCCCTGCTCTATGTGTCTTTAAATTCTTAGTGAGGCTTTTTCTAAAATTGCTCAGCCGTTGGACTGACTGCGTACCTTATAACTGTATAGCAGACTCTATCCTTTCTTATAGGAATTTGTCGTTATTGTGGCCCTGCTCTATGTGTCTTTATATTCTTAGTGGGGTTTTTCCTATAATTGGTCAGCCTTTGGGCTCACTGCATACCCTATAACTGTATAGCAGACTCTCTCCTTTCTTATGGGAAATTGTCGTTACTATGGCCCTGCTCTATGTGTCTTTAAATTTTTAGTGGGATTTTTCCTAAAATTGGTCAGCCTTTGGTCTCACTGCATACCCTATAACTGTATAGCAGACTCTCTCGTTTCTAATGGGAATTTGTCGTTACTGTGGCCCTGCTCTATGTGTCTTTTAATTCTTTGTGGGGCTTTTCCAAAAATTGTTCAGCCGTTGGACTGTCTGCATACCCTATAACTATGTAGCAGACTTTCTCCTTTCCATTGGGAATTTGTTGTTACTGTGGCCTGCTCTATGTGTCTTTTAATTCTTAGTGGGGTTTTTCCTAAAATTGGTCAGCCGTTGGACTCACTGCCTACCCTGTAGCAGACCCTCTCCTTTCTAATGGGGACATGTCATACTTGGTACTGTGGCCCTGCTCTATGTGTCTTTAAATTCTTACTGGGGTTTTTCCTAAAATTGGTCAGCCATTGCAGTCACAGCATGGGCATTACCACCCGCTCCTTTATAATGGAAACATTTTTTTACTGAGACCCTCCTCTATGTCTCTTCAGAGGGGTATTGGGTAGCTACCAAATTTTTGGCAGCGCTTGCAGTCACTGCATATGCAACAACATTATAGGAGACCCACTTGTTAATAATGGGAACAACAAAACATAGCCGGCTGATGGCGCTCTAACAATAGCGAAGGCCGACTGCTGGCATTTTAAGAATAGTGAGGGCCTTCAGATGGCCCTACAAAAATAGGCTTTATGTCTTTTAGAGTCCCTCCATTATAAATAAAACAGGATGTGTCTGATGATGTCACACACCACAATGCCAGATAAGGTTGTAAAATGTTAAAATGACATTTCCCTATGAATGCATTTGTCTTAAAAAATAACGTAAAAATAACAGAACAATAGGATCTTTCTTTAGTATAGAAAACAGTGTCACCAATTTAACCTCAATGTAATCACATTTTTCATCTCCTATACCTCCTCCTCCGTCTCTGAAATGACCACATCAGTCACAAGCTGACAGCACTGCAGCACTGCCTTGGCCAAGCGGCAACAGGCTGTGCTGAAGATAACTTGCTTAATGCTTAATTGACAAACCGTCCAGCACTGCAGAGTTGTTGAAAGCTGTAACACAGCAGCCTGATCTGTGGCTCTCACCACTGAACATACAGCCAGGCATGTTCGTGTGTGACAATAGGCGGAACCTGGTGACGGAGAAATGACACCCAGAGTAGATACGGTTTCCCTCTATGCCAGTCCTTTCACCGAGCTTAATACAACTCAGCAAAAAAAGCTGTGGACTGGCTCCATACTGTCCTGGCCACATTCACCTGTTCACGTGTTTGTGGGTAGGCGGTCCTTCCCAGTAAGTGCACTGGGGATGGCACGGGTAATGTTGTGGGACCCATGCTTGTGGAAGGCGGAGATGATACCGGGAAAAATAATGGTAGCTGGGGACCGAGTATGGATACCCGGCTGCCGCCGGCATGAGGTTGTGAAAAGCTTCCGCCTCCACGAGCCTAAAAGGCCACATTTCAAGTGAAAGCAGCTTTAGAGGACTTCCTGGGAGAAATGACAGCTGGGTAGATATGGTTTCCCAAGTCCTTTCACCAAGCTATAGAATATGGCTGTGGTGAATTACAACTAAGCAAAAAAAGTTGTGGACTGGCTCCTTACCGTCCCTGGCCATATTCACCTGTCCACGTGTTTGTGGTTAGGCAGTCCTTCCCAGTAAGTGCACCGGGAAGGGCACGAGTAATGTTGTGGGACCCGTGCTTGTGGAAGGCGGAGACGACACAGAGTGAAACAGTGGCGGTTGGGGACTGATTATGGACACCCGGCCGCTGGCATGAGGTTATTTAAAGCTTCCGCCTCCACGAGCTAAAAAGGCCACATTTCAAGTGCAAGCATATGTCAAAAATATGGCAGTATAGTATTGCAGCCTGTGGGAGGGTGGGTGGCTGGCTGCATACTTGCGCTTACATTCCAAGGAATGGGGTAGGACAACTGAACGCTGCACTGGGACAAGGATGAGGACGGTGATTGTTGCAAGGCTGCAATGACAGGTGCATGGCGGGAGGCATCTTCGCATGCACCAAGGATCACTTATGATGCGCACACTTTTAGGCAGTGACTTGGGAGTCAGAAATGCTTCCAGAAGTCTTCCCCATGCTGTTCCCATGTGTTTTCAGCACTGTGCGCATGTGTCTGATGATGTGTCACACACCACATGGCCAGATAAGGTTGTAAAATGCTAAAATGACATTTCCCAGTGAATGCATTTGTCACAGTTGAAAGCAATGCAAAAGTGCAAAAACGCATCAAAAACGCTACGTGTGAACATAGCCCAAGGTTTGGAGGAGTATTTTTGGTTTTGGTTATTTATTTTGCTTTATATACAAGTCATTACCCTGGAAAGGATGTTCCTTAATATATTTCCCAGGAAAATCCATTTTGTTTTTGTTTTTGGGGAACTGGATGCTTCGCCCCCAGCAATTCGCCCCCGGGTACATTTCGCCCCCGGGTACATTTCACCCCCGCACATTTTGTCCCCGCACATATCGCCCCCAGTTCGCCCCCGGATGTTTAGCCACCAGCAGTTCGCCCCTGGTTGTTTGTACCCTGTTTTGCCCCCAGAATTTTTTGTTTGGATATTTCGCCAGTTTGTCCTTGTGGTTCATAAATTCCCGTCCGTCATCAATCCACATGTCACCAAAGTACTGTACAGAGTGCTGCACTTTTGTGACATGTTAAATCAACTGTTTCCATCTGTAAACCTCACAACTGATTGCATTATATTGTCAGAGCATTTTGTCCGCAATTTTAATAAGACATTTTCCAAAAAGTTTCTAAAACGCTTTTGTGTTACAAAAATATAACACGAAACAAATAAACGGATTCAAAAAATGTAGTGTGAAAGAGGCCTGATTTATGTGGGGAATGTAAACCACTCTAAAATCTAAAAATTTAGTGAACTTTTACCTGACCCAGCACTGACCTGCTTTTTTGCAAGCTTTGTTGTAGATGTAACAATTTGCATGTCAGGTGTCCTGCAAGTTGCATTACACTAGCTTTTCTTCCATCTTTACATCAGAATATAGCAGTGTCTAAAATCTCTGCAGAGAGGTGTACGAGCACAAAAAAATCAGTCAGCTTTCACAGCAATTCACTGTCTACAAGTATGAATTCAGTTCTATCCAAACGTGGGAAGAAGAATTTGGTCTACGAGAACGTCCGGGGGCGAAACGTGCGCGGGCAAATCTTCTGGGGGGGCGAAATGATAGGGGCGAAATGATAGGGGCGAAATGTGCGGGGTGAAATGTACCTGGGGGCGAACTGCTGGGGGCAAACTGCTGGGGATGAAACTTCCTTTAACCTTGTTTTTGTATGTTTTACTGTGAGTCCGTAAAAGAGGCGTAATACTCTGACAACGTTGTTGACAGCAGTGACCTCGGAGTCAGAAATGCTTCCAGGGGTCTACCCCATGCTGTTCCCATGTCATATTAGCACTGATCCCATCGATTTGGGCAATTTTTAGTCCCTCTGCAGATCACCAGGGGGAGCCGCCTGAAAAATGCTCGTGTTTCCCATAGACTTACATTGGGCTCGTTGCTCGGGTCGAGCACCTGAGTATTCCAATTTGCTCGACCCGAGCAATGAGTACCCGAGCATTTTAGTGCTCGCTCATCACTACTTTCAACCTCAGGTACGTCAATTCGTCTACGCAAAAAAATTAGCTACAGCTGCACTGTAAGTGGCAGAAGCAATTTCTGTGTGTCCCTTCGCACATTTTTTTTGACCAGCTCCACCAGCACAACAGAGTACAAGTCTGACATAGTGAACGACTGGAGAGGATGGTGCAGGAGTATCTCAAGCTCATTGTCAATGCTATTAGGGAGGGTTTGGACCCTTTTACATTTTGGTGTTCAAAAATGGAAGAGCTGCCTGAGTTCGCTTGTCACGCCTTGGAGGTTTTATCATGCCTGGCAGCCAGCATTCTCTCAGAATGTGTCTTCAGCTGCTGGTGAAGTCCTGATGGATAAGCACATCCAGCTGTCCCCTGAAAGTGTAGATTGCTTAACTTTCATAAAGATGAACAAGTCATGGATCTCAGGCTACTCTTCCATTTTTGAAGACCAAAATGTAAAAGGGTCCAAACCCTCTGTGATGGTATTGATATTGAGCTTGAGATACTCCTGCACCATCCTTTCCAGTTGCTCACTACGTGTTAGACTTGTACTCTGTTGTTCTGGTTGGTCTAAAAAATGTGTGAAGCGATTTACAGAAATTGTCACTAAATTACTAATCAGTATTTATTTGCTCAGATAGTGTTGCTGGGGCTTGCTATTGGCAACCAAAAATTAGATTTTATATTGTGGAGCCCTGAATACAGCAGAATCTCAATTCAAAATAATTATAAGCTCAGAAGCGGCCTTGTTTATGTAGCATGGTAGTAACAGAAAAAAATAGTTTCACAGGTGTACTCCTGCATTGAGCATAATATCAGCACAACAGAGTTCTATGCTGAAATGTGGCCTGATGTCTGTCTGGACCACACTAACAGCAAAAACAATTGATCTGCTGGAAGGTCGATTTCACAGCCACACAGGATCCTATCTAAATTCTCTGACTTACAAGCAACTGCCTAGCTAACTATCTCACTCTCTCACTATTCAGTATCAGCAGCAGGGGAAGCCTCTATGCACTGTTACACTGACAAAATGGCACCAAAACAACATGATCACTCTTTATATGGAGAGGGACATGTGACTTTTTCAGAAGACAGTGACACAAGCCCTTCTGTCTAGACGTTGTGGATGGTTCCTGCACCCTGATTGGCTTGCCAGAATCTCCACACATTAAGTTAAAAAAAAAAATGAAAATAGCAACAGTCCGCAGCTCCTCTGACCTCTCCCCAACCCCTCCCCTCATCAAACATGTCCCCCCGCTTATCATACAGCACCACCTTTGTAGCCAAAGTCCTAAAAAATACACTTGTGGAAACGCGATCATTTACTGCACTTTGGCAACATTTTGCTGATTTTGAGTAAAAGTGATATGGGGTCCGATGACAAATCCGAATGTGCATTGTTCGTGCTGAATTAAAAAAAAAGCAATGTTTTCCCCACATGTTGGCTCATCTCAAATCCTAAACTCTGCTGCCCGACTGATCCACCTGTCTCCCCACTATTCCCCTGCTTCTCCCATCTGTCAATCCCCTCACTGGCTCCCCATTGCCCAGAGACTCCAGTTCAAAACCCTAACTTTGGCATATAAAGCCATCCAAAACCTGTCTCCTCCATACATTTGTGACCTAGTCTCCTGGTACTTACCTGCGAGCAACCTCCAATCCTCACAAGATCTCCTTCTCTACTCCCCTCTTATCTCCTTTTCCCACAATCGCATACAAGATTTCTCCCATGCATCTCCCCTACTATGGAACTTTCTACCCCAACATATCAGACTCTCGCCTACTGTGGAAACCTTCAAAAGGAAACTGAAGACCTACCTCTTAAATGCGTACAATCTACAGTAACCCTAGCTCAACCATACCGCTGCACGACATGCTCTACCCTCACCCATCCCTTGCAGAATGTGCGTCCTTGTAGGCAGGGTCCTCTCTCCTCCTGTATCAGTCAGTGACTCGTTTTTGTTGAAGATTATTGTAGTTGCTGTTTGCTGTGCATACCCCTTTTCGCATGAAGTGCCATGGAATAAATGGTGCTATAATAATAAATAATTATGTTATTTGTACTCTGAATCAATTGATTTTCCTTTTCCTGATGTCTGTCCCTAATTTGAGCTGTTTTGACAGCTTTTGGGCCCCCCATAGATGTTATCTATGCCTTTGGTTTTGCCTCCAATTGAATTCAATGGGGTTTGGATATGTTTGATGAACTGTTTGGAAAACATCAGGATTTTTGTTGATCCAAACATAACAGAACCTTGTAAGGTTTGCTCATCTCTATTCACAACCCCCAGCACTTCATGTTTCCAGGATTTCGATAGTGCTGCACAGTTGATAGGATTTCTAATGCTTTGATGATGCTTCCATCACCTGTGCAATACAAAGAAAATCCTGAAAGCATGACATGTTGGGGGGATTGCGAGGACTTTAGTTTAGGAAACACTGTCATAGAAGGATAGATACAATATTAGAATGAGATGTGAACCATAGAATCTAAGTAACTCTATTTAATCTATCCTTCATTTATCTTACTTTAAGTGTCTACATCCATGGTTCCATGTCCTCTTTCCAATGTACGGAGGAAAGATTATGCAGGTAACCACAGCTGTTAATTAGTTGTAGGCTGGTTCCTCTTTATTAAGACCATTCCCTATCAGATAGTAAGTGATTTCAACTTTCTAACTGGTTACTTGGGTATCAAGTAAAATGGATGAGAATCTACTTGGCACATGACCATAGCTATGAAAACTACATACTTGTGGCCGATTGACCATCCACTTGTGCTGGGAATATAGGCACCTTGAACATGTCACAATCTTGCAAACTGCAGTCAAATAGAATGACTGCAGAAAATTGTCTAGAAAACCACTTTAAAGTGCACCTGTCAGGAGGATTGTGCTCAGTAAACCACATACACTGTCAGGTGGGCGACATTACACAGATTAAAATGATACCTTGGTTGATTAAACTCGTCCTGTGGTTATTGTGTAATCTTTACTTTCAGTTTGGAGACAATGATATCCTCGTGCTCTGGGGCGGCCTGTGGGGTGGCGCTATCTGGTGCTCTGCTTACATATTCATCTGTATGCTCTTATAACAGCTCACTGATCGTTCAGTGACCTGCCTCCTATTTTACCTAGCCCCGCACAACTAGATGCATTATGTAAAATAGGAGGAAGGTCAGTGAAGGCACAGTGAGCTGTCAGAAGAGCATACAGATGAATATGTAAGCAGAGCACCAGACAGAGCGCCCCCCCCACAGGCTGCCCCAAAGCACGAGGATATCATTATCTCCAAACTGAAACTAAAGATTACACAAGAACCACAGGATGGATTTCATCATCCAAGGTATCATATTAATCAGTGTAATGTCGCCCACCTAACAGTGTATGTAGTTTACTGAGCACAATCCTGCTGACAGGTGCAATTTAAGGATAATTTTGGATGTTATCAGAAGGTCTTGAATGATACGTGTACATATGGTTGTAGTGTCCATGCCACATTTGTTGGTAATTAATATTATTAATACACCATTATGGTGGTAATCTGTTTGCTTATATCTTGTAGCGCCATGAATTCCACAGTGCTTGCTTTACAGACATCATCACTGTAAGATATGCATAATGTTGTCTAGCATATCATATAGTTTTTGTTGATGACATACACATTTTCTCTAAATCAATCATCTGAAGAATGAATGGCATTATTTTATTTTATGTTGCTGATTAAATATATCAAGAAAATATCCAATATTAAACTGAGTATACACTTTGCAATCTGCACTGAAAATGTAATTATTGTGATCTATTCTCATATTAATTTCATATTTTAATATATATTTATTTAATATTCACATATTAAAAATTAGAACTCCTTAGTATAAATTAATCGATCTGTTGAGTTTTGTATACAACGGTGTAAAATATTTATTAAGCTAAAATATTACCATAAGTAACCTGTTCTGTATATTTGAATACTGATTCTGGGAATCTTTGAACTCACCTCATGTGTTACCCTCATTACCTGATGCAGATTCTGTCCATTACCATAAACCTTTATTTTAGCAATCAATGCAAGAGAAAATTGCTTTTACCAGTAAGGATAATTCATATTTAAAATGAGTTATGTTCTTTTCCCTTCACTGAAATGAATTATAAATCATGCTTCTTTTGGTGATATTGTAGAACTACTTGATGGAGTAAGAAGTCTAATTTTGAAACTTTTCTTTGTTTAATAAAATAAAGAATATTTATGTTAAAAGCAGTAAATCCTCAGTTGAAACAATTTACTAAGGAAGAGGAAATTAAATTGGCAGATATAATAATAAAGAGGCCTATTCCAGACATGCAGTAACTGGACACTGCATGCTTCATTGTTTATTGTTGTCGCAAATTAGGTAAGCATCTTTTCCTAACCTCCAGTTATATTATAATTTAGATTCATTACGGTTTATAGGGACATTATTTTACACCTTAATGGAGAATGTCATATAAAAACATAGGTTTCTAAGGATTGCCAGTAAGATCTATTAATTATTTACTAATTCTTTTGGAGCACTAATATATTCTGTAGTGATATGTGTTAACAGTCACCAATAATTTCATAACCAAATTTCACTGCAAGTGCACCAGTTCATAGAGTTTGATGCATTAATTCGCAGGACTTTAGTCCATCTCTAATCGCTGAATGGAACGCTCACAAATCTTTTACCTTCGGGATCCCTGGCACAGTTTTTGATTAGTCAGACTGGTGCAATATCATCATTGTAACATGATGCACAGATGATGTCACTCCAGCCCGGCAAATCGAAAGCTGGGTCAGAGATCCCAGAAGATAAGAGATTCACATAGCTCCTGCCCAATGGCCACAAAGCACTGAAGTGGCTGATGATCAGGAGGATTGAGAATCAATCAGTATCAAACTGAGCTTAAAGGGTTGTCCACTACTTTTTATTGCCCCCCATGTATGCCCCCGGCGTCCCTAAGACTTATTGTAAATACCTTCTGTTGCTGATAATGTCTGTGAGCGGCTATATCACTGGCCGCTCACAGGCATCATGTGACCCCCAGCTGCAGCAGGCACTGACATCTGATATCACGACAAGTGCTGGCAGCAGCCAGGGGTCTTTATCTTCCTGGTTCCACGGTGGATACCAGGCTGTGGGCGGGGTTACCCCCCGCGTCACACCTGACATCCACCGCACGCTCTGCCTCTCCCCATTCATTGGGAAAGCACGTGGATGCTGGGTGTAACGCGGGGGCAACCCCGCCCACAACCCAGCAGCCACCCTGGGGACCCCAGCGCTGAGTCATGCCTTACTTGTCATGACGTCATCGCAGTGTCACATGATGCCTGTACATCATGTTTGGTCCATATGTTCATGACTCATGGTTCATGATGATCTTGTCTGGTAATCTGAAAAACAGGATTTGAATGTGCCCTTTATATTAATGGTTTCTTTATCTTTTTCTTCTTTTGGTCATAGGTAATGACACATCCTTCCAAGCTCTGCTTTATTGTAAAGGTTTTCCTGCATTCTTGAGCCCCAGTTTTTCTGAACTAGATGTTGTTTTCTGTCCAGTGGTGTCTGTCTTTTTAGATTGATACAAAGCCATAGCCTGCCATGCTATTGTGTTTGCCTAAAATTAATGAGAACCATCAGAAAAGAGATCAGATTGAACACAAAGTGACTTTGTCTGCTTCATTTCATCGAAAGGCTCAGTTGGGCATGTATTAACCCCTTTTAGGGGTTATATAAGGTGATCAATGAAGTTACAAATGTGGGGTCCAAACATGATACAAAAATGCACTTAACTGTGCTTCAATATTGTGCTCTAATTTCCCATTCTGAGGTTAAGGAAAGTAAAGGCCCCTGTAAACATAAGATCATAACTGAACAATGAAAGATTGTTTGCACAAAAGTTTGTTTGCATGACCGCAGCATACGCATGTCCGATTACATTGTACAAATGTCTTTCAGATTAAGTCATACTTTAATAAATAGTGAATAAAAGCATTTAATAATTAGTGGGAAATAACATTAACGCTTTAGCATGGCCTTTGAGATTTTTGCATAATATATTGGTTGACAGAATCAGGAGTAGATTGTTGGTGAATGCATTTCAATTACATTCCAGTTTTTTAAACAAGCAGCCAAAAATATTCTTGATACAAAACTGTGATTTTTTTCTGTCCCTTTTTGTCACTCCAGATTTTTAGTATAGTTGACACTTATCAATTGCAAAGCTGATGTGTGCTTTAGAATGCAAGAATGATGACACCCTTATGGCTATCTCCTAATGGAAGAAAAGTTGCTGTAAGGCAACTGTAATGTGTTGTTTGGGCCACTGTGCATAAGTCTGTTTGTTGAGTTAAAATCTTCATATGCATTTAGTGGCCTAGGAATTTATTTCAGTTGCACCAAACTTGTCTAGTGCAGAAGGTCCAGCAAAACTCTTGGGCTTTATTTGCCAACAGCAAGTGCAAGTCCGCTCAAAGGCTGCAGATGTAATGTGCTTTACATTACTAGCATCACAACACAGTGCTGAGCAGGAGAGAAAATATTATGACTTGTGACATCTTAAGGCTAATGAATGTTTACAAGTAGCCAACTTTTGAATTTTTCAGATACAGTAACAAGAAATTCAAGCATTATGTGGTGTAAAGAGGGGCACTGGTTATGTTAACCCACTCCCCCCCCACAAGTTGGCATTCTAAACAGTATGGTACAGTATTTGCCAAGTACTCCAGCTTTCACTGATCAAAATGTTGGTCAGTATGCACTTCACTGTTGGGGAAATAAAAAAAAAAAAAAAAAAACATTACTCATCTTACAAGTTGACCATACATACATTAGATAGCAGCAGTTTATCTGCCCTCAAACAAAAGGATCAGTCATTTAAATTCCAATTGTTGAATCCTTTTCTCTGTCAACATCATCTGAAAGTTTAAAGTCAGGAGGCCCCTTCACAACCTTGGTATTTTCTGCTTTTGTGTTTTTGTTTTTTGCTCCCCTTCTTCCCAAAGCCATAACTTTTTTTATTTTTCGGTCAATATGGGCAAGAGAGGGCTTTTTTTTTCTGTGGGTCGAGTTGAACTTTTGGACAAAACCATTGATTTTACCATATAGTGTATCGGAAAACAGGAAAAAAATTGCAAGTGTGGTGAAATATTAAAAAAAATACAATTCCACAGTTGTTTTTTGGAGTTTCTTTTACCATGTTCACTAAATGCTAAAACTGACTTGCCATTATGATTTTCCAAGTCATTACAAGTTCACAGATCCCAAACATGTATAGGTTCCTTTTTATTGAAATGGTGGGAAAAAACATCGAAAGTTTGTAAAATAATAATAAAAAAAAAGGTGCCATTTTCCGAGACTGGTAGCATCTCCATATATGGCTGGGTGAGGACTTTTTTTTTTTATACCACTTTGGAGAAGATACGTTTTAATTGCCTGTTATTGCATTTAATTGCAATGCTGTGGCGACCAAAAAAAACATAATTCTGAAGTTTTGATTTTTTTGCTCCTTACGCCATTTACCAATTGGATTAATTCTTTTCACATATTGATAGAACGGGTGATTCAGATCTCAGCAATACCAAAGAGGTGTTTTTTTTATTATTTTATTGAAAGTGGGTGATCTGAGCTTTCATATATTTTTTTTTTATATATTTTTGAAAACATTTTTTTTTACTTGCTTCAATAGTCTCTTTAGGAGACTAGAAGCTACTTTCTTCAGATCGGTTGTGCTACATATAGTAGGACTTAAGACCTGCTATGTGTAGCAGAAATGATCATTTGCTATGAATGCTGTTCATGGGGTGGCGCTCATAGGAGATCTGCAATGATATGCACAAGGGTCTTCTGCAGACCCTGGTTGTCATGCTAATCCATCAGCGCCCCGCGATCATGTTACAAGGGCGCCAATGGGCGGAGATTGTGACGCGCTTTTGGCACACACATGTTAAATGCCTCTGTCAGAGATTGACAGCAGCATTTAACATGTTAACAGCTGTGGGTGGTTTGCGATTCCAAAGTCAGCTGTTAGGGGCACAAGACAGCTGTTCAAATCAGCTGTCGTGTACCTGTAAAGATGCGGGCTCACTGCCAGAGTCCGCATCAAATGCTGGGACACAACCTATGATGTACCTATACCTATAGGGGTTAAGTGAAGTGCCACTGTAATCACCTGTTTAAGTGACCTTAAGCATAACTACAGTAGAAGTCCCATTTACAGGCATAAAGATCTGTGGATTATGATAGTCTCTTACTTGATAGTGTAAGAAAAAGCTATCTAGGGCAGTGAAAAGGAGAAACACCTTCCCTAGTAAAAATGGAGCCTGGCAGAGAACTATCTCAGTAAGCCGGCTCCACATAAGTCAACTATATTTGCACTGAAAAAGCTGCCACCGGCATCGACCAGTGTAGGAAATTCACAAACTGCCATTGTCACCCTGACTAAACAGAGGAGAGGAATCTTCACTGCACAAAGAGATGAAGAAGACGTACCTCACAAAGGCACTTCCTGGGGACAAATTGAGTTGAAGGAAATGGAGAAGGAACAAGGTCAGTTAACCCCTTTCTGATGTGGAGCGTAATAGTACGCCCTACGTCATAACCCCCTGTTTGGTGTGGGCTCCGGCGCTGAGCCCACACCTTTCCGGGCACATGTCAGCTGATTTATACAGCCTGCATGTGCCCGCTGCAGCCGCGGGTGGAATCGTGATCCACCCACAGCTGTTAACTAGTTAAATGCGACTGTCAATCCGACAGCAGCATTGAACTTGCACTTTCGGGAAGCATGTCATAGGCCCCGCCCATCGGCGACCTATGACATCTGTGTCACATGGTCAAATAGCCCTTACAGGCTGTGTAAGGGCTATTTGACCAAGAAGGAGAGTGATGGGGTGCTACGCCAGATAACCTGGCCTCCACAGTCACCAGACCTGAACCCAATCGAGATGGTTTGGGGTGAGCTGGGCTGCAGAGTGAAGGCAAAAGGGCCAACAAGTGCTAAGATCTCTGGGAATTACTTCAAGATTGTTGGAAGACCATTTACGGTGACTACCTCTTTAAGCTCATCAAGAGAATGCAAAGAGTGTGCAAAGCAGTCATCAAAGCAAAAGGTGGCTACTTTCAAGAACCTAGAATATAAGACATATTTTCAGTTCTTTCACACTTTTTTGTTAAGTATATAATTCCACATGTGTTAATTCATAGTTTTGATGCCTTCAGCATGAATGTACAATTTTCATAGTCATGAAAATACAGAAAAATCTTTAAATGAGGTGTGTCCAAACTTTTGGTCTGTACTGCAGAGCCTCCATCTGCACACAGTTCTCTTATATAGCCCCCATCTGCACACAGTCACTCTATACAGTCCCATCTCCAAACAGAGCCCAACCCCTTAATTTACTGTCCCTTCTTAATAAAGAGCCACCCAAACCAAGCTGAATTGCCCTGTCTCCATACTAGAACACCTCCCACTTGAGGGCTGTCTTCATATTAAGGCACTCCATCTATAAAATGCCCATATCTTCAGCTCAATGAGAACCTACCATCTCCCAATTCCAGATCCCACATCCTCCCATCCTCTGCGGCGCTCTGATGACGTCTGCAGCATGATGAGATGACTAGAGATGAGCGGTGTTCGACTAGAACTGTTCGCCAATCTCAAATTCGAGCTGTTTTGGGCAGTGCTCGAGTTGTTCGACGAACCCGAATGATTTGCAAAGAAGTCGACTGTTCGAGGTTATGTTCGATAACTGTTCGTGCACCAAAAGCGTGTCCTGCATGTCTGGCGCTATTTAGAGCACCAATCATGCAGCGATTGTCTGCCACTCACTGTAATGCCACAGCCATGGTGGTTGTGGCATTACAGTGATTGCCCAAATCGATGGGAACAGTGCACACAGTGAAACATGAAAAGCCGGCAATTCAGCAGCGGCATACACCGGTACCCGACAATTTAGAACAGAAAGAATAAAGCATCACACACAGATTAGATAGATAGATAGAAACATGTCAGTCACATATATAAGAAGTACAGTGACAGTGTTGATTACTGTACTTGTCATTTAGTGTAAAGGATTTATTTAAAAAAATAATAGTGTTTTCATGCACCGTCTCTTTAAAAAAGCCGACCGGCATTTCAGCAGCAGTACCCGACAATTTAGAATAGAAGGAATAGAGAATCACACATAGATTAGATAGATAGAAACATGCAGTCACATATATATAAAGTACAGTGACAGTGTTGATTACTGTACTTGTCATTTAGTGTTAAAATAAAGGATTTATTTTAAAAAAAATTGGCGTGGGGTTCCCCATAATTATAGGCTCTAGCGGAGGTTAAGCAGACGGCTGGGGCAGATGTTTGAAGCCTGTGAAGGGGGCAATACCCACGGAGCTTCCCAGGCTACTAATATCAGCCCCCAGCTGAATACCTAGCCTTTACTAGCTATTAAAATGGGGGACCCCCCCAAAAAAATAACGTGGGGTCCCCCCTATTTTACTAGCTAGCAAAGGCTAGGCAGACAGCTGGGGGCTGATATTTAAGAGTAGAGATGAGCGTTGTTCTACTCGAACTGTTCGCCAATCTCAAATTCGAGCTGTTTTGGGCGGTGTTTGAGCCGTTCGGCGAACACGAACGATTTGAGAAAAATTCGGCTGTTCGAGGTTATGTTCGATAACTGTTCGTGCACCAAAATCATAACTGGATTTTTTCTCAGTAATGATGAAAATTATTGTTAATACGCAGTTTGAGTGTACAGCGGGGTGGGGGGAGGGGCAGGGGATGGATCTCTGCAGGAATAATGAAGATCTCCATTTTTTTTCTCTTTCCCGCATTTACAGTGGGGAGGTGCAATCTGTCAGCCTATCAGCAGCGCACACACGGAGCGAAGTGCTTTTTTCCACACAAGCAAGGGCATGTGTCATTGGCAGTGTATGTCACATGTCCTTGCCCTATAAGACCAAGCCATTTTCCCCGTCGCCACCATTTTCTCACTGCTGCAGCTGCGTGTTAGACGGCACCTCTGTTGCTGTGTGCGCTATACCTTGTTAATTTCAAGCCAATTTTCGCACAAATCTACAGATAGCATGGGAGTAGGGAATAGTTGTGATTGCAGTCCTTTTAAGGACTAGGTTACAGCATTTCCTACGACTTTTATCAGGCAGGTCTGTGCTCTTAAATAGATAGATTGTGGGAGTAAAGACTAATTGTAATTGCAGTCCTTTTCAGGACTAGGTTACATCAGTTCCTATCAGTTTTTGCCAGGCAGGTCTGTGCCAGTGCTGTGCAAGTTTTTTTCACAGCATTTGGCTGAATCTAGCAAAGCTAATCCTTTTTGGCCTATTGCAGAGTGTGTTAGTCAGTGGAGTAGCCTGTCTGTGTTGCAAGATATACCACCTGTGTATAGAATACCAATTTTTTTACTGCACCTAGTGAAGTAAAATCTTTTGGGCATAGCATCATTCTATTAGTCCATCTATACTGACCTCCATCAGGTTGCAAATTGAATATAATTTTTTTCTGCATCTAGCTCTGAAAAAATATTTGGGCTTCTAGCAGTGTGTGGGACTTTCTCTATTAGTCCATCTATACTGACCTCCATCAGGTTGCAAACTGAATATATTTTTTTTTGCATCTACCTCTGAAAAAATATTGGGCTTGTAGCTGTGTGTGGGACTTGTTCTATTAATCCATCTATACAGACCTCCATCAGGTTGCAAACTGAATATAATTTTTTTCTGCATCTACCTCTGAAAAAATATTTGGGCTTCTAGCTGTGTGTGGGACTTGTTCTATTACTCTATCTATACTGACCTCCATCAGGTTGCAAATTGAATATAATTTTTTTCTGCATCTAGCTCTGATAAAATATTGGGCTTCTAGCTGTGTGTGGGACTTGTTGTATTAGTCCATCTATACTGACCTCCATCAGGTTGCAAACTGAATATATTTTTTTCTGCATCTACCTCTGAAAAAATATTGGGCTTCTATCTGTGTGTGGGACTTGTTCTGTTAATCCATCTATACAGACCTCCATCAGGTTGCAAACTGAATATAATTTTTTTCTGCATCTAGCTCTGAAAAAATATTTGGCCTTCTAGCAGTGTGTGGGACTTTCTCTATTAGTCCATCTATACTGACCTCCATCAGGTTGCAAATTAAAAATAATTTTTATCTGCATCTAGCTCTGAAAAAATATTTGGGCTTCTAGCTGTGTGTGGGACTTGTTCTATTACTCCATCTATACTGACCTCCATCAGGTTGCAAATTGAATATAATTTTTTTCTGCATCTAGCTCTGAAAAAATATTGGGCTTCTAGCTGTGTGTGGGACTTGTTGTATTAGTCCATCTATACTGACCTCCATCGGGTTGCAAACTGAATATATTTTTTTCTGCATCAACCTCTGAAAAAATATTGGGCTTCTAGCTGTGTGTGGGACTTGTTGTATTAGTCCATCTATACTGACCTCCATCAGGTTGTAAACTGAATATATTTTTTCTGCATCTACCTCTGAAAAAATACTGGGCTTCTAGCTGTGTGTGGGACTTGTTCTATTAATCGATCTATACAGACCTCCATCAGGTTACAAACTGAATATAATTTTAGTCTGCATCTAGCTCTGAAAAAATATTTGGCCTTCTATCAGTGTGTGGGACTTTCTCTATTAGTCCATCTATACTGACCTCCATCAGGTTGCAAATTAAAAATAATTTTTATCTGCATCTAGCTCTGAAAAAATATTTGGGCTTCTAGCTGTGTGTGGGACTTGTTCTATTACTCCATCTATACTGACCTCCATCAGGTTGCAAATTGAATATAATTTTTTTCTGCATCTAGCTCTGAAAAAATATTGGGCTTCTAGCTGTGTGTGGGACTTGTTGTATTAGTCCATCTATACTGACCTCCATCAGGTTGTAAACTGAATATATTTTTTCTGCATCTACCTCTGAAAAAATACTGGGCTTCTAGCTGTGTGTGGGACTTGTTCTATTAATCCATCTATACAGACCTCCATCAGGTTGCAAACTGAATATAATTTTTTTCTGCATCTAGCTCTGAAAAAATATTTGGCCTTCTAGCAGTGTGTGGGACTTTCTCTATTAGTCCATCTATACTGACCTCCATCAGGTTGCAAATTAAAAATAATTTTTATCTGCATCTAGCTCTGAAAAAATATTTGGGCTTCTAGCTGTGTGTGCGACTTGTTCTATTACTCCATCTATACTGACCTCCATCAGGTTACAAATTGAATATAATTTTTTTCTGCATCTAGCTCTGAAAAAATATTGGGCTTCTAGCTGTGTGTGGGACTTGTTGTATTAGTCCATCTATACTGACCTCCATCAGGTTGCAAACTGAATATATTTTTTTCTGCATCTACCTCTGAAAAAATATTGGGCTTCTAGCTGTGTGTGGGACTTTCTCTATTAGTCCATCTATACAGACCTCCATCAGGTTGCAAACTGAATATAATTTTTTTCTGCATCTAGCTCTGAAAAAGTATTGGGCTTCTAGCTGTGTGTGGGACTTGTTCTATTAATCCATCTATACAGACCTCCATCAGGTTGCAAACTGAATATAATTTTTTTCTGCATCTACCTCTGAAAAAATATTGGGCTTCTAGCTGTGTGTGGGACTTGTTCAATTAATCCATCTATACAGACCTCCATCAGGTTGCAAACTGAATATAATTTTTTTCTGTATCTAGCTCTGAAAAAATATTTGGCCTTCTATCAGTGTGTGGGACTTTTTCTATTAGTCCATGTATACTGACCTCCATCAGGATGCAAATTAAAAATAATTTTTATCTGCATCTAGCTCTGAAAAAATATTTGGGCTTCTAGCTGAGTGTGGGACTTGTTCTATTACTCCATCTATACTGACCTCCATCAGGTTGCAAATTGAATATAATTTTTTTCTGCATCTAGCTCTGGAAAAATATTGGGCTTCTAGCTGTGTGTGGGACTTGTTGTATTAGTCCATCTATACTGACCTCCATCAGGTTGCAAACTGAATATATTTTTTTCTGCATCTACCTCTGAAAAAATATTGGGCTTCTAGCTGTGTGTGGGACTTGTTCTATTACTCCATCTATACTGACCTCCATCAGGTTGCAAATTGAATATAATTTTTTTCTGCATCTAACTCTGAAAAAATATTGGAACTAGCTGTGTGTGGGACTTGTTGTATTAGTCCATCTATACTGACCTCCATCAGGTTGCAAACTGAATATATTTTTTTCTGCATCTACCTCTGAAAAAATATTGGGCTTCTAGCTGTGTGTGGGACTTGTTCTATTAATCCATCTATACAGACCTCCATCAGGTTGCAAACTGAATATAATTTTCTTCTGCATCTAGCTCTGAAAAAATATTTGGCCTTCTAGCAGTGTGTGGGACTTTCTCTATAAGTCCATCTATACTGACCTCCATCAGGTTGCAAATTAAAAATAATTTTTATCTGCATCTAGCTCTGAAAAAATATTTGGGCTTCTAGCTGTGTGTGGGACTTGTTCTATTACTCCATCTATACTGACCTCCATCAGGTTGCAAATTGAATATAATTTTTTTCTGCATCTAGCTCTGAAAAAATATTGGGCTTCTAGCTGTGTGTGGGACTTGTTGTATTAGTCCATCTATACTGACCTCCATCAGGTTGCAAACTGAATATATTTTTTTCTGCATCTACCTCTGAAAAAATATTGGGCTTCTAGCTGTGTGTGGGACTTTCTCTATTAGTCCATCTATACAGACCTCCATCAGGTTGCAAACTGAATATAATTTTTTTCTGCATCTAGCTCTGAAAAAGTATTGGGCTTCTAGCTGTGTGTGGGACTTGTTCTATTAATCCATCTATACAGACCTCCATCAGGTTGCAAACTGAATATAATTTTTTTCTGCATCTACCTCTGAAAAAATATTGGGCTTCTAGCTGTGTGTGGGACTTGTTCTATTAATCCATCTATACAGACCTCCATCAGGTTGCAAACTGAATATAATTTTTTTCTGCATCTAGCTCTGAAAAAATATTTGGCCTTCTAGCAGTGTGTGGGACTTTCTCTATTAGTCCATCTATACTGACCTCCATCAGGTTGCAAATTAAAAATAATTTTTATCTGCATCTAGCTCTGAAAAATTATTTGGGCTTCTAGCTGTGTGTGGGACTTGTTCTATTACTCCATCTATACTGACATCCATCAGGTTGCAAATTGAATATAATTTTTTTCTGCATCTAGCTCTGAAAAAATATTGGGCTTCTAGCTGTGTGTGGGGCTTGTTGTATTAGTCCATCTATACTGACCTCCATCAGGTTGCAAACTGAATATATTTTTTTCTGCATCTACCTCTGAAAAAATATTGGGCTTCTACCTGTGTGTGGGACTTTCTGTATTAGTACATCTATACAGACCTCCATCAGGTTGCAAAATGAATATAATTTTTTTCTGTATCTAGCTCTGAAAAAGTATTGGGCTTCTAGCTGTGTGTGGGACTTGTTCTATTAATCCATCTATACAGACCTCCATCAGGTTGCAAACTGAATATAATTTTTTTCTGCATCTAGCTCTGAAAAAATATTTGGCCATCTAGCAGTGTGTGGGACTTTCTCTATTAGTCCATCTATACTGACCTCCATCAGGTTGCAAATTAAAAATAATTTTTATCTTCATCTGCCTCTGAAAAAATATTTGGGCTTCTAGCTGTGTGTGGGACTTGTTCTATTAGTCCACCTATACTGACCTCCATCACGCTGCAAATTCAAAATAATTTTTTGTCTGCATCTAGCTCTGAAAAAATATTTGGCCTTCTAGCAGTCTGTGGGACTTTCTCTATTAGTCCATCTATACTGACCTCCATCAGGTTGCAAATTAAAAATAATTTTTATCTGCATCTAGCTCTGAAAAAATATTTGGGCTTCTAGCTGTGTGTGGGACTTGTTCTATTACTCCATCTATACTGACCTCCATCAGGTTGCAAATTGAATATAATTTTTTTCTGCATCTACCTCTGAAAAAATATTTGGGCTTCTAGCTGTGTGTGGGACTTGTTCTATTACTCCATCTATACTGACCTCCATCAGTTTGCAAATTGAATATCATTTTTTTCTGCATGTAGCTCTGAAAAAATATTGGGCTTCTAGCTGTGTGTGCGTCTTGTTGTATTAGTCCATCTATACTGACCTCCATCAGGTTGCAAACTGAATATATTTTTTTCTGCATCTACCTCTGAAAAAATATTGGGCTTCTAGCTGTGTGTGGGACTTGTTCTATTAATCCATCTATACAGACCTCCATCAGGTTGCAAACTGAATATAATTTTTTTCTGCATCTAGCTCTGAAAAAATATTGGGCTTCTAGCTGTGTTTGGGACTTTTTCTTTTAATCCATCTATACAGACCTCCATTAGGTTGCAAACTGAATATAATTTTTTTCTGCATCTAGCTCTGAAAAATTTTTTGGCCTTCTAGCAGTGTGTGGGACTTTCTCTATTAGTCCATCTATACTGACCTCCATCACGCTGAAAATTCAAAATAATTTTTTGTCTGCATCTAGCTCTGAAAAAATATTTGGCCTTCTAGCCGTGTGTGGGACTTTCTCTATTAGTCCATCTATACTGACCTCCATCAGGTTGCAAATTAAAAATAATTTTTATCTGCATCTAGCTCTGAAAAAATATTTGGGCTTCTAGCTGTGTGTGGGACTTGTTCTATTACTCCATCTATACTGACCTCCATCAGGTTGCAAATTGAATATAATTTTTTTCTGCATCTAGCTCTGAAAAAATATTGGGCTTCTAGCTGTGTGTGGGACTTGTTGTATTAGTCCATCTATACTGACCTCCATCAGGTTGCAAACTGAATATATTTTTTTCTGCATCTACCTCTGAAAAAATATTGGGCTTCTAGCTGTGTGTGGGACTGGTTCTATTAACACTAGGACTACTGGACTCGTGACCCCGCCTAGAACTACTGAAAGGAGTCATTTTGACTCCTTGCTTGTTTTCGTTTATTTTTAGAGTTTCATTTGTGGTTATTTATTAATAATTATATTTTTTGTAATGTATTATTATTGTGAGATCCAACAGTAATGCTTTTGATTGTTTTTTTTTCTGCTTTTCTTATTTTTCTACAGAAAATAACAATAATTGTAATAGACGTTTTTCAAACATTTTTTTTTATTCAAGTGCACACATATAAACAACAACTGAAGAACAAAAAGCAGAGAAAATGTAGGTGGAGGAGCATAAAAATGAAAATATGGCGCAGAATTCACCTTCTAAACATTTGGTGTTTCGCATTTTAGGCATTGCCTTTGATTTATGGCAGTACATTGCCCACACAAAGACTTACCACAAGTCTTACAATTTCCGACAGATCTATTTTTCTTGCACTTTTCTTTGATCTGGCAAAATTTTGTTTGAACCATCACTTCTCAGCATGTAGAAACTTGGGACGTGGAACCCTTTTCCCTATCTGTGACATAAGGACCACTCAACTCTCTCACAACCGTTTGCAAAAATGCCTTGCGTGACATTTTTTGGTGGGTAATCTCCTTGAATATTATCCATGCATTTATACCCGCAAAGTCTAAGGCATTTTCAAATGCATGAACAGGCCATCTCCTTGTGCATGTTCGTGTGATATATTTTCGTGCCATCTGATCCACTACATCTACTCCATATTTTGTTTCATTGTAAAACTTTACCGTTTCTGGAGTTTTTTTAGCGGAATCAGACGCAACAACAACATCTGGATGGACGGAACTCAAAATGACAACATTTTTGTTGGGCTTTCCTTGATATACTGTAAGTGTAAAATTGTCTTCATTTCTAAACACTTTAGTGTTGTACAATTCCTCTTTCATGGATTTTATTTCTTTAGGCACTTCTCGCCTTATCTTGTTCAGTGTTCCTACGATGGTTGTTCCTTTGCTTTTTAGCTGTTTAGCTAATTTTACTGAAGTAAAATAATTATCGGTTGTAACATTGCGACCTTTTTTCAAAAACGGGTCCAATAACTTCATTACCACATGGTCAGCTAAACGGTCCTCAGCACGGCGTGTGTCATCTTTGCCTAGATAAGGGAAGCCATTTGCCAGATATTTGCTCCTCTTATCAACAGCTAGCCAATATTTGTGGCCATATTTATCTGGTTTGGAAGGCATGTACTGCGTGAATGGACACCTAGTTTTGCTTGGGAAAAGTTGCTCATCCACCGTTATGTATGGGCCAGGTTTGTAACACGCAATACAATTTTCAATAAACCTGTCCCACACAGTAGAAAATAGAGCAAACTTGTCCGTTTGCAGTCTCTCCGATCGAGTAGATTTCTCATCAAATCTGAGAAACCTCATAATTTCAACAAAGCGGTCCCTAGACATTGTCGCTTTGCAAAACGGTATTCCCCAGTCATTACACCAAATACTGCTAATCGAGTGACGGTTCGTGCCAGATATTCCACGAGCATAGAATATCGCAATGAATGCATCTAGCTCCTCATCAGATAGAGTAAACTGTAAATTATTGTTCCTGCATGCTTCTGCAAGCGTACAGTTCTTTATATGTGTCAATATATATGAATCAAAAAATAAACGCCATGCGCTCAAAGGACTATCGATAATGATATTTCTTCTGGCGTATCCTGTAGGGCCAGGTGCTTCTCGAAGAATATTTTGGCTGTCACGCCTACCAGGCAAGTGTTCTCCAATTTCAACAGGTTTCCATTGAATACCATCCGCTGAAACTAGTATTCCTTCAGATTCGCCTTCTCTGGTGTTTGTTGTTGCATTACCTTCGCTGCCATCGTTATCTATTGTTCTTTCATTTCTGGGACGTTTTGCTGATTTTTTCTGTCCACGACCAGGAGGATGGTCACGAGGCAACATAACTGCATGAGCCCGATCCCCAGTTGATGTGCTTGGAATATCTGTAAAAAAGTTGATGAATATTTAGAATTTTTGTTTTGTAAGGGTCCGTGCACACTGGCTGGATTAGCGGCGGAATATCCGACCGGATATTCTCACCACAATCCGGCCCGTACCTGCCCGCTCAGGTACAGAGCGGAGTTTCATACCTGAAGCTCCGCTCCGAACCCCGGGCTGGAGCCGCTGTCTGGGACGGAGCCGTGCTCGCGCGTAAGCAAGCGCTGCTCTGTCCCTGACAGCGGCTCCAGCCCGGGGTTCACAGCGGAGCTTCAGGCATGAGCGGGCAGGTACGGCCTGTATTGCGGCAAGAATATCCAGATGGCTATTCAGCCAGAATTCTGCTAGTGTGCACAGGCCCTAACTCAGTGTGTGGAAGAACAAATAAATACACATAACTACTTACCTTCTGGATTTGTTCCTTCGGAGTCTTCAGATTCACTTGATATGTTCTGAGGAATGAAATCTTCATCACTGTCAGAATCAAATACATGTTCTTGCAATTCGGATTCCGATTCATCCTCCGGTATGGATTGCAAAGTAGCCAGAATATCCTGAGGCTTTATCAAACGTCTTCTCTCCATATTCCTCACAAATTCCATAATTCTATATAGTTCCCTGCTGAAAAATAGAAATGAAATGAAAACTAAAAGAAATAATAACTGTTCTGCCACCTTCAAAAGTAGGTGGGCTGAATCAGTTGACAGACAGCTAAACTATTTCATAACAATTCATACCTGTATGAGTCTTCAGAGCTCGTATGTCTGCGTCTGTTCTCTTTGTCTCTTCAGCTGAACTGAAAGTAAAGTTACTATCCAGAATACTGTCTCCTGCTAGGACCTTAGAAAAACACCACCCTTCATTAGCATAAGATAAGAGCCTAGAGTAAACAAGCTATTTTGTTCAGCATTACACAGTAATACAAGCAGGTAAAACACAAGGAAAATGTGAAAAGTTGATATGTAAATTGAACTACATCTATATGAACATCAGGGTAAATAAGACAGAGTGAAAAAATTATGCACAAAACTTTATAGCAACATTTAGTGACAAAAGGACCTCAAAATATAGTAGGGAGTCAAAATGACTCCCTTCAGTAGTTCTTGGTAAATTTTGAAAAAAACGCGCAAATTTTTCACCAAAATTATTTATTCTCACAAAATCTTTTTTCACATCATATTTGAGGAAAAGTCACCGAGTTTCAAGCCGGAATTCTGAAAAATGTAGTCACAGAAGAGAAATAAAAAACGAAAGGAGTCAAAATGACTCCATCAGTAGTTCTAGTGTTAATCCATCTATACAGACCTCCATCAGGTTGCAAACTGAATATAATTTTTTTCTGCATCTAGCTCTTAAAAAATATTTGGCCTTCTAGCAGTGTGTGGGACTTTCTCTATTAGTCCATCTATACTGACCTCCATCAGGTTGCAAATTAAAAATAATTTTTATCTGCATCTAGCTCTGAAAAAATATTTGGGCTTCTAGCTGTGTGTGGGACTTGTTCTATTACTCCATCTATACTGACCTCCTTCAGGTTGCAAATTGAATATAATTTTTTTCTGCATCTAGCTCTGAAAAAATATTGGGCTTCTAGCTGTGTGTGGGACTTGTTGTATTAGTCCATCTATACTGACCTCCATCAGGTTGCAAACTGAATATATTTTTTTCTGCATCTACCTCTGAAAAAATATTGGGCTTCTAGCTGTGTGTGGGACTTGTTCTATTAATCCATCTATGCAGACCTCCATCAGGATGCAAACTGAATATAATTTTTTTCTGCATCTAGCTCTGAAAAAATATTGGGCTTCTAGCTGTGTGTGGGACTTGTTCTATTAATCCATCTATACAGACCTCAATCAGGTTGCAAACTGAATATAATTTTTTTCTGCATCTACCTCTGAAAAAATATTTTGCCTTCTAGCAGTGTGTGGGACTTTCTCTATTAGTCCATCTATACTGACCTTCATCAGGTTGCAAATTAAAAATAATTTTTATCTGCATCTACCTCTGAAAAAATATTTGGGCTTCTAGCTGTGTGTGGGACTTGTTCTATTAGTCGATCTATACTGACCTCCATCACGCTGCAAATTCAAAATAATTTTTTGTCTGCATCTAGCTCTGAAAAAATATTTGGCCTTCTAGCAGTGTGTGGGACTTTCTCTATTAGTCCATCTATACTGACCTCCATCAGGTTGCAAATTAAAAATAATTTTTATCTGCATCTAGCTCTGAAAAAATATTTGGGCTTCTAGCTGTGTGTGGGACTTCTTCTATTACTCCATCTATACTGACCTCCATCAGGTTGCAAATTGAATATAAATTTTTTCTGCATCTAGCTCTAAAAAAATATTGGGCTTCTAGCTGTGTGTGGGACTTGTTGTATTAGTCCATCTATACTGACCTCCATCAGGTTGCAAACTGAATATATTTTTTTCTGCATCTACCTCTGAAAAAATATTGGGCTTCTAGCTGTGTGTGGGACTGGTTCTATTAATCCATCTATACAGACCTCCATCAGGTTGCAAACTGAATATAATTTTTTTCTGCATCTAGCTCTTAAAAAATATTTGGCCTTCTAGCAGTGTGTGGGACTTTCTCTATTAGTCCATCTATACTGACCTCCATCAGGTTGCAAATTAAAAAGAATTTTTATCTGCATCTAGCTCTCAAAAAATATTTGGGCTTCTAGCTGTGTGTGGGACTTGTTCTATTACTCCATCTATACTGACCTCCATCAGGTTGCAAATTGAATATAATTTTTTTCTGCATCTAGCTCTGAAAAAATATTGGGCTTCTAGCTGTGTGTGGGACTTGTTGTATTAGTCCATCTATACTGACCTCCATCAGGTTGCAAACTGAATATATTTTTTTCTGCATCTACCTCTGAAAAAATATTGGGCTTCTAGCTGTGTGTGGGACTTGTTCTATTAATCCATCTATGCAGACCTCCATCAGGTTGCAAACTGAATATAATTTTTTTCTGCATCTAGCGCTGAAAAAATATTGGGCTTCTAGCTGTGTGTGGGACTTGTTCTATTAATCCATCTATACAGACCTCCATCAGGTTGCAAACTGAATATAATTTTTTTCTGCATCTACCTCTGAAAAAATATTTGGCCTTCTAGCAGTGTGTGGGACTTTCTCTATTAGTCCATCTATACTGACCTCCATCAGGTTGCAAATTAAAAATAATTTTTATCTGCATCTAGCTCTGAAAAAATCTTTGGGCTTCTAGCAGTGTGTGGGACTTGTTCTATTACTCCATCTATACTGACCTCCATCAGGTTGCAAATTGAATATAATTTTTTTCTGCATCTAGCTCTGAAAAAATATTGGGCTTCTAGCTGTGTGTGGGACTTGTTGTATTAGTCCATCTATACTGACCTCCATCAGGTTGCAAACTGAATATATTTTTTTCTGCATCTACCTCTGAAAAAATATTGGGCTTCTAGCTGTGTGTGGGACTTGTTCTATTAATCCATCTATACAGACCTCCATCAGGTTGCAAACTAAATATAATTTTTTTCTGCATCTAGCTCTGAAAATATATTTGGCCTTCTAGCAGTGTGTGGGACTTTCTCTATTAGTCCATCTATACTGACCTCCATCAGGTTGAAAACTGAATATAATTTTTTTCTGCATCTAGCTCTGAAAAAATATTTGGCCTTCTAGCAGTGTGTGGGACTTTCTCTATTTGTCCATCTATACTGACCTCCATCAGGTTGCAAACTGAATATAATTTTTTTCTGCATCTAGCTCTGAAAAAATATTTGGCCTTCTAGCAGTGTGTGGGACTTTCTCTATTAGTCCATCTATACTGACCTCCATCAGGTTGCAAACTGAATTTATTTTTTTCTGCATCTACCTCTGAAAAAATATTTGGGCTTCTAGCTGTGTGTGGGACTTGTTCTATTAGTCCATCTATACTGACCTCCATCAGGTTGCAAATTGAATATAATTTTTTTCTGCCTCTAACCCAGCCAATAGTTTTGGCCTAATACCACAGTTTGGCCACTCAGCTCTGCTCGGTTCCCATCCATTGTTTTTTTGTGCAAACAACTCCAGAGTTGTGAATTAGTGAACCACCAAAATGAGTGGAAAAAGGCCTGCTGCTGGTGGAAAGGGGAATAGGCGTGTTGGGAAGGGGAAAAAAGGTTGTGTCCGTGGGGTAGGTGTTAAAGCAGATCTGGGCAACGTGCGGCCCGCGGGGCCACATCTGGCCCTCTGGCTGTTCCAGTCCGGCCCGCGGACCGAGACAGCCGAAGGGCTGATAACAGTGGCCCACGGGCCGCACTGCACCGCACGCCGTCACCGCTCGCCGTCACTGCCCGCCTGCACACCGTCACCGCTGTCTCAATCCGTGGTCTCAATCCGCGGTGAATGCATTGGTGGAGGAGGGGCCGCCACTTCCCTCTTCCACCAATCAGCGTTAGAAACAGCGGACACAATGGCATCAGCCTGCACACTGTGGAGAGTCAGTGCATCAGAGACAGGAGTGTAGGGAAACGGGGAGTGAAGTAAGTATATGCTGGACACAGGGGGGGCTTTAATGCTGGACACAGGGACGGCTTTGCTTTGATGCTCGACACAGGGGGGCTTTAATGCTGGACACAAGAGATGCTTTAATGCTGGACACAGGGGGGGCTCTCATGCTGGACACAGGGGGGCTCTCATGCTGTACATAGTGGGGCTCTCATGCTGGACATAGTGGGGGGCTCTCATGCTGGACACAGGGAGGGCTGTCATGCTGGACACAGGGGGGTCTCATGCTGGACACAGGGGGGGCTCTCATGCTGGACACAGGGGGCTCTCATGCTGGACACAGGGGGGGCTCTCATGCTGGACACAGGGGGGTCTCATGCTGGACACAGGGGGGTCTCATGCTGGACACAGGGGGGACTCTCATGCTGGACACAGGGAGGGCTGTCATGCTGGACACAGGGGGGGTCTCATGCTGGACACAGGGGGGGCTCTCATGCTGGACGCAGGGGGGCTCTCATGCTGGACACAGGGGGGCTCTCATGCTGGACACTAGGGAGGGCTGTCATGCTGGACACATGGGGGATCTCATGCTGGACATAGGGGGGCTCTCATGCTGGACACTAGGGAGGGTTGTCATGCTGGACACAGAGGGGCTCTCATGCTGGACACAGGGGGGGCTCTCATGCTGGACACAGGGGGGTCTCATGCTGGACACAGAGGGGTCTCATGCTGGACACAGGGGGGACTCTCATGCTGGACACAGGGAGGGCTGTCATGCTGGACACAGTGGGGGTCTCATGCTGGACACAGGGGGGGCTCTCATGCTGGACGCAGGGGGGCTCTCATGCTGGACACAGGGGGGGCTCTCATGCTGGACACTAGGGAGGGCTGTCATGCTGGACACATGGGGCTTTCATGCTGGACATAGGGGGGCTCTCATGCTGGACACTAGGGAGGGTTGTCATGCTGGACACAGAGGGGCTCTCATGCTGGACACAGGGGGGGCTCTCATGCTGGACACTAGGGAGGGCTGTCAGGCTGGACACAGGGGGGGCTCTCATGCTGGACATGGGGGGCTTTAATGCTAGACACTGGGGGGCTTTATTGCTGGACACTGGGGGGCTGTCATGCTGGACACTTGGAAGGGCTGTCATGCTGGACATGAGGAGGCTCTCGAGCTCTCATACTGGACATGGGGGGGTGGGTGGTGCACATGCTGGACTTGGGAGGGCTGTGTGGGGCTCATGCTGGACATGGGGGGCTGTGTATGGCTCATGCTGGACACGGGAGGGCTGTGTGGGGCTCATGCTGGACATAGGGGGCTATTTGGGGCTCATGGTGGACACAGGAGAGCTGTGTGTTGCTCATGCTGGACACGGGAGGACTCTGTGGGGCACATACTGGACATGGGAGGGCTGTGTGGGGCTCATGCTGGACATGGGAGGCTGTGTGGGGCTGATGCTAGACATGGGGGGCTGTGTATGGCTCATGCTGGACACCGGAGGGCTGTGTGGGGCTCATGCTGGACATGGGGGGCTGTGTGGAGCTCATGGTGGACACAGGAGAGCTGTGTGGTGCTCATGCTGGACACGGGAGGACTGTGTGTGGCTCATACTGGACATGGGGGGGGCTGTGTGGGGCTCATGCTGGACTTGGGGGCTGTGTGGGGCTCATGCTGGACATGGGGGGCTGTGTGGGGCTCATGCTGGACATGGGGGGGCTGTGTGGGGCTCATGCTGGACATGGGGGGCTTTGTGGGGCTCATGCTGGACATGGGGAGGCTGTGTGGGGCTCATGCTCATGTTAATATTAATATTGAGCAGAATTAATTTCAGCCTATTGGTTCGGCCCTCCCCAACAGTCACGGTCTCTCATGTGGCCCCTCGGGAAAATTAATTGCCCACCAATGTGTTAAAGCAACAGTAACATCTGCAGAAGAAAGACCATCTTCCAGCCAAACTAAAATGTCTACTTCTTTTAGCGGACAATGTGATAAGATCCCTTTCTTACGGCCACGCCAATCGCTACAAATTCCAGATGAGGCACAAAAACAGCAGGTGCTTCAACGGATATCAAGTGCTCCTTTAAGTGGGCTCTCCTCCACATCAACTTCACCATCACAAATACTCCAGTCCTCAAAGGTGTCACCCCAATCGCACTTGCTTCCTCACAGCTCCCAAATCTCCAGCTGCCCGTCTGAGTATGAGGTAGAACAGATGGTTGAGTCTGCAGAGCTGTTTACTCATACTATAGCCTGGGAATCAGAGGTCGACTCCAGCGCTTCTGTGAATCCAGACGAGGAAATGATCTGCACTGATGCCCAGAATCTTTATGAGTCGGATCCAGGACCAGACGCACAAGGTTCTGACCATAATGTAGACCCTCATTCCCAAACTGTAACTCCTGTTGGTGGAGACAATGAGGAAGACGATGATGAGACTCAAATACCTGATTGGAGCGACAACTTTAGTTTTTTGTCAGGGCAGGAACAGGTTGGCTCTGAGGACGACGGGTGTGATAACGCACAGGGTGATGATGATGAGTTTGGAGATCCCACTTACTGTCAACCCACAGTCAGCCAAGAGATGAGGTCAGCAGAGGAGGTGGAGGAAGATGCTAGTGACGACGAGGTCAGGTTGCGCCTTCCTGGATAGAGACGTAGTACTGGAAGCACGTCAACAACTGCATCCTCAAACACAACTCTGCCTCTCACCACAAGTCGTGGTGGCTCTTCAGGTCGCATGGGTGCTAAGCCTTGCATAGCCTGGGCATTTTTTCAGATCGATAAAGATGACCCAACTCGTGTTATCTGTAACATTTGTCAGCAAAAGCTAAGTAGAGGCCAAAAAATACATAGTTTGAGTACTTCATGCATGAACCGGCACATGGACATGAAGCATAAGTTGCAGTGGGAAGCTCAGTGTGCTACAATGCGGCCTAGCCGGCCGGGCCAACCACCGTCTGCCATATCTTGTGCATCCGCGGCCTCTTCATCCTCTGTGACTGGGGGGACAGCAGTCACACCTGTTTTGGGGCGCAGACCTGCCACCTCTTTACCCTGCAACAGCCAGTGTTATTGGCAGGTCATCATTTTCTTTGGAGGTGGTAACACCAGCTGGTGTTGAGCGCTGTCCGACATCGATAGCACCACCTTTGGATCAAGGCAACCTAACATGTCCGCCTGCATCTTCCTCACAGACCGGCAGTTTGCCGGGGACACCCTTATCAACCCCGTCTAAGCACAATAGCCAGCCCTCGGTCCCTCAGATGTGGACAAGTAAAAGACCATTTCCTCCTAGCCATGAGAAAGCTAAGAGGTTGAATTTCACCATCTGCAAGCTCTTGGCTACAGAAATGCTGCCTTTCCGCCTGGTGGACACAGAGGATTTTCGAGACCTTATGTCCGTCACAGTGCCCCAGTACCAGATGCCCAGTCGGCACTACTTCTCAAAGAAAGGTGTGCCTGCGCTCCACCAGCATGTTGCACACAACATCACCACTTCTTTGAGAAACTCTGTGTGTGACAGGGTGCATTTCACCACAGACACTTGGACGAGTAGGCATGGACAGGGGCATTACATGTCGCTGACTGGGCACTGGGTAACTATGGTGACAGCAGGACAAGGGGCTGCTGTCCAAGTCTTGCCGTCCCCACGAGTTGTGCGTCAATCCTCTTTATGTCAAAGTTCCTCCACTGCTTCTGCCTCCTCAACCTCCTCTCGGTCTTCCACCTGCACCCAATGCCTGTCTGGTCATGCCACAAGCTTTCTAACTGCGCAGAAGGGATCCTGCACACCTCCTTACTATGCTGGCAGTAGGGCTCAACGTCATCAGGCGGTTTTTACTTTGAAATATCTGGGAAATGTGAGTCACACAGCTGAGGAGTTGTGGTCAGCTCTGGAGAACCAATTTCATGAATGGTTGTCTCCACTGGACCTGAAACCAGGGAAGGCCGTGTGCGACAATGCTGCAAACCTGGGTGCGGCCCTTCGCCGGGGCAATGTCACACACGTGCCTTGTATGTACGTGTTGAACCTGGTTGTCCAGCAATTTTTAGCCCACTATCCCAGACTAGATGGCCTTCTGCAGAGGGCACGGTCGCTGTGTGCTCACTTCCGCCGTTCGCATCCTGCAGCTCAGCGACTTACATCTCTACAGAAGTCGTTGGGCCTGCCACTTCACCGGCTAAAATGCGATGTGCCTACCCGGTGGAATTCAACTCTGCACATGTTGCAGCGACTGTGGCAGCACCGACAAGCCCTGGTGCAATACGTTCTGACGTATAGCCTGGGCCAACGAGATCCAGACGTGGGGCAAATCACGCTGGAGGAGTGGTCTCAGATCTGGGACCTATGCACCCTTCTGCACAGTTTTGAAATGGCGACGAAGATGTTTAGTGCTGACGATGCCATTATCAGCATGACTATTCCGGTGATTTACATGCTGGAGCACATGTTAAACAGAATTCGGAGTCAGGTGGTGGCACAAGAGGAGGTGGAGGAAGTAGAGGAGGAGGAGTTGTATGCGGAAGGGCTAACATCTGCAAGGTCCAGACGGTCGGCAGCACCAAGGCGGCAGGCATGTGAGGGTGGGGGAGATGGTTTTACCAGGGCGCATGGTAGCAGCCAAACTAGTGAGGAAGGTGCAGGAGCCCAGGAAGAAGTGGAGGACGAACTGATGGAAGACTCATCAGATGAGGGAGACCTTGATCACATTTCTGTTGTGCGAGGTTGGGGGGAGAGGACAGAGGAAGGAAGCATGATTGTTACCTCGCCACCAACACAACAGGGACTTGGTGCTCCTGGATGCGCAACACACATGAGTGCCTTCTTGCTGCACTCCCTGCAACATGACCCTCGAATTGTGAGAGTAAGAAATAATCCTGACTACTGGGTTGCCACACTGTTAGATCCCCGGTACAAAAGTAAATTTGCAGAAATTATTCCTGCCATAGAAAGGGATGCACGCATGCAGGAGTATCAGCAGAGACTGTTGCAGAATCTTACATCTGCTTTTCCACAAAATACCAGTGGTGCACGTAGTGAATCTCACAGTTCCAACTTGCCAACCGTGGGACCGTCAAGTGTTCAGCACTCAAACCATAACAGAACCATAGTATCTGCTGGTAACATCAATTTTGCGCAATCATTTCACCACTTTTTTAGCCCATCCTTTGCAAGGCCACAGGAGACAAGAAGTCTGACACATAGTCAACGCCTAGAGACGATGGTACAGGAGTATCTCCAAGTAAACATTGAAGCCATGACTGTGTCACTGGACCCTTGCTCTTTTTGGGCTTCCAATCTGGATAAATGGCCGGAGCTAGCCAATTACGCCTTGGAGATCTTGTCATGCCCCGCAGGCAGCGTTCTGTCTGAACGTGTGTTCAGCGCTGCTGGTGGTGTGCTGACAGATAAGCGCACGCGGTTCTCCACTGATAATGTAGACAGACTCACGTTCATAAAGATGAACAAATCATGGATCCGAAATGACTTTTCTACCCCTGTGTCATCCTGGGGAGAGTAAAAGATGGATGATTGCTTAAAATCACCCTACCAACCGTTTTAAGCTTTCAAATTACTAATCATGTTTATCTGTATCTTGGCTGGAAAATAATTTGGGCTTTGTAGCAGTGTGCAGCACTGATTCTATTAGGCCATCTATAATAAGCTCCACCAGATTTAAAATTACTAATCATGTTTATCTGTATCTTGGCTGGAAAATAATTTGGGCTTTGTAGCAGTGTGCAGCACTGATCCTATTAGGCCATCTATACTAAGCTCCACCAGATTTAAAATTAATAATAATTTTTAGCTGCATCTAGCCCGGAAAATAATTTTGGGGCTCCGAGATGCGCAAGACACATAAGTGCCTTCTTGCTGCACTACCTGCAACATGACCCTCATATTGTCAGAATTCGAAGTAATCATGACTACTGGGTTGCCACACTCTTAGATCCCCCAAACTTTTCGATCAACCTTTTCATTTTAATAAAGACCAAAAAAATGGTCATTTTTGAAATTATAAGCATTAGCAGGTTATTAGAAACCGAAATCAAACAGTTTTCAACTCAAAACATTATTCTAGGTGATGTTACATTTTCACATAGGACAACTTGTTTGAAAGGAGCTTCTGAACTCTCTCATCCATTGAATTTGTCAGGTTTTGGATGGTTTCTGCTTCAATTGTTTTGCATGAGGACAGAATACCCTCCCAGAGCTGTTGCTTAGATGTGAACTGCCTCCCGCCATCATAGACACTCCTTTTGATGATGCTCCAGAGGTTCTGAATGGGGTAGAGGTCAGGGGAGCATGGGGGTCACACCATAAGTTTGTCCCCTTTTATGCCCATATCAGCCAGAGATGCAGATGTTTTATGTGCAGCATGAGATGGTGCATTATCATGCAAAAAAATGATCTTGCTGTGAAATACACGGTTCTTCTTCTTGAACCATGGCAGGAAGTGCTGTTTGAGAAAATCCACATACATTATGGAGTTCATCTTTAGCGCCTTCAGGGATCCTAAAGGGGCCGACATTCTCTCTCCCCTTGATTCCAGCCCAAAACATTACTCCACCTCCTCCTTGTTGGCGCTGTAGCCGTGTTTGCGTGGGGTGTCCATCAACCAGCCATCCTCCACTCCATCCATCTGGACCATCGAGCGCTGCACGGCACTCATCCGTGAACAAAACAGTTTTGAAATCAGTCTTCATGTAATGTTTGGCCCACTGGAGCCGTTTCTGCTTGTGTGAAGTGGATAGAGGAGGTCGACAGGATAGCGTATGCACAGCTGCAAACCTCTGAAGGACCCTGCATCTTGTTGTTCGGGGGACGTTGGAGGCACCAGCAGCTTCAAAAACTTGTCTGCTGCTATGACAATGCTTTTTTGCCGCTGCTCTTTTAACCTTATGTAATTGCCTGTAGGAAAGAGTCCTCAATTTGCTCTTATCAGCACGCACACGTGTGTACTGTGAATCAGCTACATACTTCTTGATTGCCAAGACACTTCATCCTGATCATCGCACAATGTTGATTGTAGTCATGCCTTGACCTAAACACTCCACAATTTGTTGCTTCTCAGCAGCCGACACATCCTTTTTCTTTCCAATTTTGGCAGAAAATGTAGGCTGCTTAATAATGTGAGACAGCCTTCTTAAGTAGTCTTGCCTTTCATTGGACACACCTGCCAAACTAATTAGCACAGGTGTCTGCAATTGCTTACAGTGATATAAAGAGGCCTGACACACATCGCCATCAATGAGTTTAACTGACAAACAAACAAATTCTTCCCTTATCACTCCTAAACACTTTTTGCATAATAATTTGGAACACAGTGTACATGTGCTTTTCCACAAAACACCAGTGGTTCACGTAGTGAATCTTACAGTTCTAACTTGCCAACCGTGGTCTGTATGGAGTTGTTCAATAAAGGGCCCAAAATTAAGATAACATAGATGGGAGAGGTCTCTATGAATAGGAATTCCTAAGTATTTGATACACTGTGAGGGCCAGGCAAAGGGAAAGTTGGACTGGATGGAATCCTATATGGATTTGGGGAGGGAGACATCGATGGCCTCAGACTTCGCTGCATTGATTTTAAAATTTGACCATGTAACAAAGTGATCTATTTCAGCCATAACAGCATGGATGGATATATGTGATTGAGTGATATATACTAGGACATCATCAGCAAATAGAGAGCACTTGTACTCGGTGCCTCCCACCTCAATCCACCTAATATTGGGGTTATGGCGAATTGATGAGAGCAGGTGCTCCGTCACTAGGATGTATAAGAGAGGGGACAGAGAACATCCCTGCCTTGTCCCATTGGTGATTGTGAAAGGTGATGAAAATGTTCTGACGCGCCCCCTGGGCCTTGGGACACCCGGAGTCGGACCCTTTTTGGTGGATGCTGGTGGTTGTAGTCTCCGTGGCGGCGACCCGGTTCCGTGGCTCAGGGCGGTCAAACCAGTGGCGGAACTATTTATGTGGTTTTGATGTTTAAATATCCGACTACGCCACCCGTGGATTGCGGTCAGAGTGAACCGCCGCTCCAGGGCAGGCCGCTGAGGCTGGTGTTGTGGGTGCAGCAGAGCGTAGCATAACTCCCCACGGGAGGAGTATAGCCTCAGGGCAGTGTATGCGGAGGATGGGGGTGATGGTGCAGGGCAGCAGCAGTAATGACACGGAGTCAGTGATGCAGTCCAGGGCCTTTATTCACAGTTCTTATTATCCAGACCACGTCTGCAGGTAACGGCTGCCCACGTCGTACTGTGCTCACCAGGTGAGGGGCTCAGACAACTCCCAGATAACTTTGGAGCGCTTCACAGGACCCCCTTTGTGTGTCCTTTGTCTGGCCTTTCTTACCAACCCTTCTGTCCGGCTGCCTCGGGCCTCCTCTTGGTAAACTTGGCGCCAGTTTCCCTGACCCTATGTGGTGCCTTCCTAGCGGGTGTAGCGAGGGGCTGCGCCACATAAAATGTCACAGCCTCCTGTTTCTAGCTGAGGGTCATTTCCTGCCTCCACTAGTTTCGGGGACCGGTCTCCCCCTTTGGCCTGACCCCTCCACGCAGGTGGATTCGGGCGTGCGGTGGCGACTCGCCGGTCCGCACCCCTGGGATCCCTTCATTCCTCGTTCCTGGAGCCTTCTCCGCTCCTCTTCCTTCCTTCTCCCTCTTCCAGGCCTGGGCCTCTGTTACTAGGCCCGCCTCCGGAGCAGAGCTCATGCAGAGCCCCTGCTCCCTGCCACTTCTGCTCAGACCGCTCTGCACTGAACTAAGATGGTGCCCACCTTTTATACTCCCTTCTCAAGGCACCCAGGAACTGCTTCCTCCCTGCTCCTGCACTACAGGGTTCCCCTTCCTCAGTGTTCCCTCCCCCCACCACAGCCAGGGACAGGGACTGTCGTGCCCATCTCAGGGGCATATTGGTCGCCCTGCCCCACGGCAATGTGGTGTAATGCATGCAGGTGTCGGGTCCTGATCCACACTCCATCCTTACCTGAGAGTGAGATATCACACCTCTGGGTGAGGTGCAATACCTCTGTAGCAACCGAGACCTCAGGGTGCTACAGTTCCATTTATCTTCAGCCTAGGTGACGTATTGTGATACAGGGCCGTGATTTTGGCTATAAAAGGGTCCCCTCGACCCCTACCCCAAAGCTTTTTAAGAGAATCATATATGGCGTGCCAGGAGACTCTATGGAATGCTTTCTCATCATCCAACGAGAGTATCTAATTACAAATTTTTAACTGCATCTGACGCGCCCCCTGGGACATATTCCTTTTTGATGGGAATACCCGGCACCGGATCAGATGGGGGGTTGTAGTCTCCGAGCGGCTGTGACCCGGCCCGTGCCCAGGGCGTCAAACTCAGTGTTATGTGGCAGTCCTACAGATGTTATTAAGAGTTCTTTTGTGTCGACTACGCCACCCGTTGTGATACGGTCACTGTGGCCGCCGCTGCAGCAGGGTCCGCTGAGGCTGATGGTGGGTGCGCAGCTTGGTGGGATAACCCCCAACGGGAGGGGTATAGCCTCAGGGGGGACAGGTGCAGAGGATGGGGGTTGTGGTGGTGCAGTGCAGACGGCAATGAAGACAGTCGGGTTGTGCAGTTTAGGGTGTTTACTTACTGCAGATGTTGTACTGGTCACTCCAGCTTCGAGTGACCACCCGAGCCGTGCTGCGTCCACCAGGTCCTGGATCCAGCCAACCCCCAAACAAGTCCGGAGCGTGGCCCTGAGCTCTCCTTCTGTCCCGTTCTCTGGCCGTCCCCACCAGTGATCCACCTAGGTCCAGCTCCCTCGGGCCTTCTGTTGGGACACCCTTGGCCTTGGGTTCCCTGACCCTTCATGTGGTGTGCCTTCGGGGTGGATGTGATGGGTGGCCGTGGCAGATGCTGCCCACGGCCTCCAGTCTCTGGCTGGGGTGTGTTTTTGCCCCCACCAGCTTGGGTTCCGGTACCCTGATGCCGACTCTTCACCCGGGGATTTAATTTGGGTTCTTGGAGTCCTCTTTTCTGTTTCCCCCTCTGGGTCTCTCTTCTCCTCTCTCACTCTGGGTCTCTCTTCTCCTCTGCTTGCTGACTTGTTCTCTGCATCTGACCCTGTTCTTAGTTGGTGCCCTCCTTTTATATCCCTCTATGTGTGAGCTCAGGTGACCAGCACCCAATGAGCTCCTATCACTACCCAGACTGCTCCCCCTATCTGCCCCTACACTACTTGGGATGTACCACCCCCCTCCCACTCCAGCCAGGAACAGACTCGGTCGTACCTGCACATTTCTAAGTGGGAGTACCGTCGGTCTGCTCCTCGGATATGGGATGTGTGTAGTGCATGCAGCCTACCGAGCTCAGTTCCACACTCCTTCCCTACTCGGGAGTGGAATATCACACCTCTGGGTTGAGGTGCAATACCCCTGTAGCAGCCGAATCCTCAGGGTGCTACATTCCCCCCTGGTAAATCACAGCACGTCCTCGGGCTGTAAGACATAAACACCAAACATACATTTTTTTTTCATAAACATATAAAACAACATATATTAGCAAATAAAACATTCTCGTCGCCTCTGGCTCCTCCTCCGGTCACTGTGCAACGTGTGACCGGGTAAAGTGCGACAGTCTCTCTGGAAAACTGGTTTTCCTATAAAACCAGTAGGGGGCGCTTTAGGAAGCGCAACTATATACAGGGGAAGTTGGCCGCTCTCAGTCCTCGGCCAGGTAAAGGGAAGGGAATGGCTGCTCACAGTCCTCAGCCTGGGGGATCAAGGGTAAACGGGTGAACAGTTCACTCAGCTGGTCCCAACGGGGACTATATTTGCAGTAACAGTTTTTTTTATACCCCGATCGGGTAACTATTTACATCTGCTGCTCTGCCGCACTCAACGGCGTCTTCCTCCTGCTCTTTGCTTGTAGCTGGTTGTAACTTCAGACCCGTCCGGGTCCTCTTGCTCCTCCTCCTCGCACCGCAACTCCTCCTCCGTCAGGCGGTGTACATGGAGGGCGTAAGGTCCTTTGGCACACTTGTGCCGGGTGAAGGTGACCTCGTCCCCGATGTAAAAGTCACGACCTCTGTGCCCCTCCGGCAGATGGGACTCCACGTCTCTGCGCGTGACAAAGACGTCGCCGGGGGTGTTGTTGTCTCTGATGAAGCCCCACCCATGCTGCAGGTTAAACTTTATTACAGTCCCGGTGGTACGGGGACTGTGCGCTGCACGGGGGTCCCTCCTGGTTCGGCTCTTCTGCTCGGCGCTCCTTATTTGGGCCTGTTGTTCCCGGACCCGCCTCTCTCTCCGCTCCCTCGCAAACTCTTCGAGCTGCTGTCGGCAACACTCAGCACGCTCCGCTGCAGCTGCCCTGGTTTCCTGAGTGAACCCCATTAGGTCTTCTCCGGTGGGGTCCCACTCAAATTGGGCCTCTTCAAGCGGGGGCGAGATCCGTGCCACGGGCTTCGGAGCCGGAATCAGGGGCTCACACAAGGGCCCTAGTCTCTGCTGCCGTTCCAGCTCATGGAATTCTTCGGGCCAGATGAAGGGCCGCCCGTCCGGCCATGTGAGCTGGCTGAACAAGTCCTCTCCCAGGTGTGGCACCCTTGGTTTTACGGGCGCGGGCGCGGTGGTGGTGGCGCCCGGGTTGCCCAGGCCTTGCGGCCAGGCCTGGGGCACCTGGAAGGTGAAGGGCACCGTTAGGACGGCGGCGCCCTGGGCTACCTGGCCTTGCGGCCAGGCCGGAGGCTCCGCGGAGGTAGGGGGCGCTGTTGGTGATGCGGCGCCCGGGGGTACTAGGCCTTGCGACCAGGCTGGTGGTATTTCCTGCTTTGTCACGCTCCGGGTCGAGGCGCGTGACGTCACAGGGGTCGCTGCGGCGGCTTCCGGTCGGGGCCTAGTCTGCGTCGGTGACATGGCGTTTTCGGGCACAGCAGGGGGACTTTCGGGCTCTGCGAAGCTGGGGCAGGTGGGAGGTTTCCCGGCTCGGGGTATAGGCGTCCCCTTTACCTGCCTCCACTCGTTCGGCTCCCTTCTCGGCGCCGTCTTCGGCCTTTGGTCCTCCCGCGCCATCCTCAGAGGCGGTCTGTTTCCTCTTCCAGGGTAGCGTGCTCCGTTGACTGGTCTCAGCTTGCTGGGCCATCTCCCGGCTCCATTCCGCCAATATCTCTCGCTGTACCCGGGCCATCCTCCGTGCGAGGCCCTCCAGGGCAGTCTGTGCACACTCCCGGTCTCGGGGGAGCTGTGCAAGGACCTCCACTAGGCCAAGTGGGGTCGTGGTGTCTAGCAGGCTCCTGACCAACGGGTTGGTGCTGCTCTGCTCTTCTTCCAGCAGGCTCCTGGCCAGCGGGCCGGTGCTGCTCTGCTCTCTCGCCATCTCCGGGTGAGCTTCTCTGCTACTCTTCTCCAGGCCTCTTGCCTCCGGGTGCGCTCGCTCCAGACTGCTCCAGGCGGCACCCATCTTTGTTCTCTTCTTTCGTCTCCTCCCACTTCGAGGGCGGTCCCGGGGCAACTCGGTGACTGTCAGCTCCAGGGGTAGTTCTTTCACGCTGACAGACACCTCCAGCATCACAGTCTCTGTTGGTAGGGGCGGTTTCCACTTTTGGCGCCATTTTCGGTCCTGGCCCACGATGGGAGGCCTCTCGCCACCCTCTGGCACGCCCATAATGGCGTCCGCTCTTCCAAGGCGGGAAACCTTTGGAAATGGCGGGAATCGCTTCCCAGTGGCGGGAAACTCTGCAGATGGCGGGAAAAAGCTGTTAATGGCGGACAACCGGCGGGAATCGACTGGTGATGGGGTCCGATGGCGGGGACCCTCCGGAACCGGCGGGAGACTTCTTTTTGAGGTAAACTTGTTCTTTTCTTCAGGCACGCAGTACCCGGTGGTTGTGGGCACGTAATCCTGCCGACTACGCCAAAGTTGACGCGCCCCCTGGGACATATTCCTTTTTGAGGGGAATACCCGGCACCGGATCAGATGGGGGGTTGTAGTCTCCGAGCGGCTGTGACCCGGCCCGTGCCCAGGGCGTCAAACTCAGTGTTATGTGGCAGTCCTACAGATGTTATTAAGAGTTCTTTTGTGTCGACTACGCCACCCGTTGTGATACGGTCACTGTGGCCGCCGCTGCAGCAGGGTCCGCTGAGGCTGATGGTGGGTGCGCAGCTTGGTGGGATAACCCCCAACGGGAGGGGTATAGCCTCAGGGGGGACAGGTGCAGAGGATGGGGGTTGTGGTGGTGCAGTGCAGACGGCAATGAAGACAGAGTCGGGTTGTGCAGTTTAGGGTGTTTACTTACTGCAGATGTTGTACTGGTCACTCCAGCTTCGAGTGACCACCCGAGCCGTGCTGCGTCCACCAGGTCCTGGATCCAGCCAACCCCCAAACAAGTCCGGAGCGTGGCCCTGAGCTCTCCTTCTGTCCCGTTCTCTGGCCGTCCCCACCAGTGATCCACCTAGGTCCAGCTCCCTCGGGCCTTCTGTTGGGACACCCTTGGCCTTGGGTTCCCTGACCCTTCATGTGGTGTGCCTTCAGGGTGGATGTGATGGGTGGCCGTGGCAGATGCTGCCCACGGCCTCCGGTCTCTGGCTGGGGTGTGTTTTTGCCCCCACCAGCTTGGGTTCCGGTACCCTGATGCCGACTCTTCACCCGGGGATTTAATTTGGGCTCTTGGAGTCCTCTTTTCTGTTTCCCCCTCTGGGTCTCTCTTCTCCTCTCTCACTCTGGGTCTCTCTTCTCCTCTGCTTGCTGACTTGTTCTCTGCATCTGACCCTGTTCTTAGTTGGTGCCCTCCTTTTATATCCCTCTATGTGTGAGCTCAGGTGACCAGCACCCAATGAGCTCCTATCACTACCCAGACTGCTCCCCCTATCTGCCCCTACACTACTTGGGATGTACCACCCCCCTCCCACTCCAGCCAGGAACAGACTCGGTCGTACCTGCACATTTCTAAGTGGGAGTACCGTCGGTCTGCTCCTCGGAAATGGGATGTGTGTAGTGCATGCAGCCTACCGAGCTCAGTTCCACACTCCTTCCCTACTCGGGAGTGGAATATCACACCTCTGGGTTGAGGTGCAATACCCCTGTAGCAGCCGAATCCTCAGGGTGCTACACATCTAGCCCAGGAAATACTTTGTGCCTAGTAGCAGTGTCTGCTAGTCAGCGGATTATCCCGGCTGTTAAGCAAGCTACACCACCTGTAGTATGGACACTTAATTTTTTCAAAGGAAATGCTTCGGGACCACGGGATACTCAGTGAAGAGCATCAGGAGGCACCCCAAGGCATAGGGGCTGGGACTGGCAGTAGGATGCCTTGTGGTGGACAGCCGAGCTCGATCCTTATAAAAGCTTTTTAACTGCAGCAGCTTTAGTGGACGCTACTGGAGCTGGAATTACGCGGCTGCTGGCATGAGACTTGCCCTCCAATAGATCCTTGTAAATGGATTTAAAGTGTATTCATTCAAATTAGAGAGACAATTTAAATTAAAAAGCTTAGAGCTGCCTCCACCACAGGGGGGCTCGCTCGACCCACCAGCGGACAGGCACCAGTATTGGGAGAGGGGGGCTGGCCATCAGGGTTCACCGCGGCTCTGGCACAAACCCGGCGACACGGAGGTGGCACGGGCAGGAGCGGACTGAACGTGTCGACTTCTCACTTTTTGGATTTTAGAAGGGCATGACATGCCTATATCTGTGTCTCCCCCTCCTTTTACTCCTCCACCTCTTTTCTTTTCGCATGACTATATGTACTTGTCACTTTTCCATGTGTTAGTTGTGTCTTCAGAGCAGTTTGTCAGCTTTTGGACACCTTTGAAGGTGTTTTCTATGTGTTTCTATGTGTTTTTGTTTGCCTGCCATTGGTTTTAACGGTGTTCGAAGGTGTTCGAAGAACAGTTCGACAAACAGTTCGGCGAACACATGGGTGTTCGACGAACCGAACCGAACTCGAACACTACGGGGGTGGCTCAACACTATTTAAGAGACCAGGAAGGTTGCCATGAATATTGGCCCCCTCCCAGGCTAGAAACACCAGCCGTCAGCCGTCCCAGAAATGGCGCATCCATAGGATGCGCCAATTCTGGCACTTAGCCTCGCTCTTCCCACAGCCCTGTAGCGTTGGCAGTGGGGTAATAGGGCTGGAGTTGATGGCAGCTAATAATGCCAGCTGACATCAAGCCCAGGTTAGTAATGGAGAGGCGTCTATAAGACACCCCCATTACTAACCCCATAGTCAAAGTTTAAAAAAAACACAAACACCCAGAATAAAGTCCTTTAATTGAAATAAAGACACAATTCTTTATTGTTCTAAATTAAACCATACTTACCATCACGCCCATTCCTGCTGAAGCCAACGATCTCCTGCAATAAAAGTAAAATAATAAAGCTACATCATCCTTACCTTTCCATGGTTCCCACAACGGCTTCAGCTCTGCTACATTCACATAACAGGCTGGATCGCAGCAGAAAGCTTTTCCCACGCTGTCAGTGACGTGCATGAGGTGAGCCGAGTTCATTGGACATGACCTCGGCTCATCTGGATGCCGTCAGAGCGAGACACTGAGGAGTGCAAGCATGCCTGCGCTTCTCAGTGTCTGCGGCATGGCAAGCTGGATGGTAGCGTTCTGCTGCGGTCCAGCCTGTCATCTCGATGTAGCAGAGCTGAAGCTGTCGAGGGAACCATGGAAAGGTAAGGATGATGTTGCTTTATTATTTTTCTTTTATTGCAGGAGATCGTTGGCTTCAGCTGGAATGGGCGTGATGGTAAGTATGGTTTAATTAAGAACAATAAAGAATTGTGTGCTTATTTCAATTAAAGGACTTTATTCTGGGTGTTGTGTTTTTTTTAAATACTTTACTAGAAATTCATGGCGGTCATGTCTAATGTTGGCATGACCCCATGAATTTCGGGCTTAGGGCCAACTGATAATGCCAAGCTGGCCCTAACCCCTTTATTACCCAGTGAGCCACCGCACCAGGGCTCTGGATGAGTTGGGTACAGCGCCAGAAGATGGCGCTTCTATGAACGCGCCATTTTCCGGGGTGGCTGCGGACTGCAATTTGCAGCGGGGGGGGGGGGAGGCCCAGAATGCTTGGGCCTCCCTGCGCTGCGGATTCCAGCCCCAGCTGCCTAGTTGTACCTGGCTGGACACAAAAATAGGGCGAAGCCCCACGTATTTTTTTTTTAATTATTTCATGAAATTCATGAAATAATTAAGAAAAAAAGGGCTTCCCTATATTGTTGTGTCCAACCAGGTACAAATAGGCAGCTGGTGGTTGGGGGCAGCCCTTTCCTGCCTGCTGTACCTGGCTGGACACAAATATAGTGCGAAGCCCCACTTAAATTTTTTTTAAATTATTTCATGAAATAATAAAAAAAAGGGCTTCCCTATATTGTTGTGTCCGGCCAGGTACAAATAGGCAGCTGGTGGTTGGGGGCAGCCCGTTCCTGCCTGCTGTACCTGACTGGACACATATATAGTGCGAAGCCCCACGTCAATTTTTTTTAAATTATTTAATGAATTTCCTGAAATAATTTAAAAAAAATTGACGTGGGGCTTCGCACTATATATGTGTCCAGTCAGGTACAGCAGGCAGGAACGGGCTGCCCCCAACCACCAGCTGCCTATTTGTACCTGGCCGGACACAACAATATAGGGAAGCCCTTTTTTTTATTATTTCATGAAATAATTTAAAAAAAATTGAAGTGGGGCTTCGCACTATATTTGTGTCCAGCCAGGTACAGCAGGCAGGAAAGGGCTGCCCCCAACCACCAGCTGCCTATTTGTACCTGGCCGGACACAACAATATAGGGAAGCCCTTTTTTTCTTAATTATTTCATGAATTTCATGAAATAATTACAAAAAAAAAATATGTGGGGCTTCGCCCTATTTTTGTGTCCAGCCAGGTACAACTAGGCAGCTGGGGGCTGGAATCTGCGGCGCAGGGAGGCCCAAGCTTTCTGGGCCCCAACCGCTGCAAATTGCAGTCCGCAGCCACCCCGGAAAATGTCACGTTCATAGAAGCGCCGTCTTCTGGCGCTGTACCCAACTGAGCGCAGGAGAATTTTCCCACGCTGTCAGTGACGTGCATGAGGTGAGCTGAGTTCATTGGACATGACCTCGGCTCATCTGGATGCCGTCACAGCCAGACACTGAGGAGTGCAAGCATGCCTGCGCTTCTCAGTGTCTGCAGGATGACAGGCTGGATGGCAGCTTTCTGCTGCGGTCCAGCCTGTCATCTCGATGTAGCAGAGCTGGAGCTGTCCTGGGAACCATGGAAAGGTAAGGATGATGTTGCTTTATTATTTTTCTTTTATTGCAGGAGATCGTTGGCTTCAGCTGGAATGGGCGTGATGGTAAGTATGGTTTAATTTAGAACAATAAAGAATTGTGTCTATATTTCAATTAAAGGACTTTATTCTGGGTGTTTGTGTTTTTTTTTAACTTTGATTATGGGGTTAGTAATGGGGGTATCTTATAGACGCCTCTCCATTACTAACCTGAGCTTGATGTCAGCTGGCATTATAAGCTGACATCAACCCCAACCCTATTACCCCACTGCCACCGCTACAGGGCAGTGGGAAGAGCGAGGCTAAGTTCCAGAATTGGCGCATCCTATGCATGTGCCATTTCTGGGACGGCTGACGGCTGGTGTTTCTAGCCTGGGAGGGGGCCAATATTCATGGCACCCTTCCTGGGCTATTAATATCAGCCCCCAGCTGTCTGCCTAGCCTTTGCTAGCTAGTAAAATAGGGGGGACCCCACGTCATTTTTTTGGGGGGTCCCCCATTTTAATAGCTAGTAAAGGCTAGGTATTCAGCTGGGGGCTGATATTATTAGCCTGGGAAGCTCCATGGGTATTACCCCCTTCCCAGGGTTCAAACATCAGCCCCAGCCGTCTGCTTAACCTCAGCTAGAGACTAAAATTACAGGAAACCCCACGCAAATTTTTTTTTAATAAATCCTTTATTTTAACACTAAATGACAAGTACAGTAACCAAGTGTACTTCTTATATATGTGACTGACATGCTTCTATTTATCTAATCTATGTGTGATGCTCTATCTTTCTGTTCTAAATTGTCGGGTACTGCTGCTGAATTGCCGGCCGGATTTTTTAAAGAGACGGTGCATGAAAACACTAATATTTTTTTAAATAAATCCTTTAACACTAAATGACAAGTACAGTAACCAACACTGTCACCGTACTTCTTATATATGTGACTGATATGTTTCTATCTATCTAATCTATGTGTGATGCCCTATTCCTTCTTGTCTAAATTGCCGGGTACCGGTGTATGCTGCTGCTGAATTTCCGGCCGGCTTTTTTAAAGAGAGTGTCTTCTGAGCAGTTTTTCAGCTTTTGGACACCTTTGAAGGTGTTTTCTATGTATTTCTATGTGTTTTTGTTTGCCTGCCATTGGTTTTAATGGTGTTCGACGGTGTTCTAAGGTGTTCGACGAACAGTTCGACGAACAGTTCCTCGAACATCCCGGTGTTCGACGAACCAAACCCGAACACTATGGGGGTGGCTCAACACTAGAGAGGACCTCATCACACTGCACATCGGGAAGGGAGCTTATCCCAGAAGTGTCTACATTTGTATTTGCCTCTTCTCAAGTGCCAATACAAATGAATGCCGGCAGACCGTGCAGACCTCCAGTGCCTAGTGCAAAAAACTACCCTGGGTATGGGGGTCTTCAGCAGACTCCTGGCCGTAAAGGAAATGCATCGATGCCTTGCGATTGCATCACAGGCTCGCCTCCACTCGCGGCTGTTAGTGTGCCGACATATAACACATCTGTATGTCATATGTTGGGAAGGAGATAAAACTACTGTACACCCCCACAAATAATATAAATTGGTCAACAAACAGCACTTTGCACTTCTCAACTCAAATAAAAATTTTCCAAAAAACAGTAATAAGTTGGGTAGATAATATTCAAAAATACTTTACAATGGTTACAGGCCTTTAAGATTATTTAATCCACAAATGTTACAGGAAACCTTCTTCAAATTTTTATACACATGGTATTTTGCCCCAATCAAGATCAATAAAAAATATCCAAACCAATGTGCCTTATGTTCGAGGTGTTGTGAACATAATATAGACACATTTCACATATTCTGGAGATGTCTCAATATTAAACCTTTTATATACAGATGTTACCTCTCTAATAAAAAAAAACATTTCAAGTGAGAATGAATTTTGAGTTATCTTCACAACAAATATTATTGACAATTGGATTGGAAGACCTCCCTTTAAATATGAGATATTTAATTTCACATATAACCATGGTTACCAAATATGTTATTACCCTATATTGGAAAATAAAGATCCTCCAATTATATCAAATATAGTTGAGATAATTTCCTCACCTAATATTTCTGAGTTAAATTATTATATTAGACAAAACAACATTAATAAATACTCAAATTCTGGAACATTTGTAATAAATCATATATGGCTTCTTCGTCTTCAGTTTATAACTATTATTTCGCAAAAATGCATATAGTGGTAGATCGGTTCACTCACAGGAATGCTTTCCATTTAAATCTTCAACTAGTTTATTAAAAAACATGCTGCACAAACCAGCTCAAATTTAAATAAACATACACAGCCCTTTTGGCAAAACTGTAAAAAACAAAATAGCATACAGTACAGTCTGTGTGGCTATGGGGGTTTGCCCACTTAGGGAAAAAAATGCAAGGTTCAGCTCTCGAATATGAGCACAGCTCAGGAGATCTCATTTCTAGGGACACCGAACACTAAATTAGACCAAAGGTTCCACATTTAACTTCTGGACTACACCCCGGGGTGTAGATATGGTGAAAAGCCTCCCACCCACCCTTCAGCTGTTCACAAACACCCATCCCTTAACATGGCCAATTAATCCCTCTCAACACTTATTATGTTTAGTATGCTGGAGCATTTTTCCAGGTTCTTATCACTGAGGCCAACATCCTGAGTGACACATATCTCCCCTCCAGATTTTACCAGTGACCTTCTCACAGTACGATAAAGTTTAATTATGTTTTACCAGTTTCTGAAAAGTCAAAATTACATGTCATTTTTTATCAGTTATCTTCAAAACCTGATTCTATATTCTATAAAAAGTATTACATAACTGTTTCTGAAAAATAAGCATCTGCAAGTTATATATTTAGATATATATGATGTACTTGTTTACCCTAACTTCTTTTCCCTCCTATAGTGACCTTTCTACCTTACCCTCCCTCACCCAATATTCATTGTAACAGCAAAAAAAGAATAAAAAATGTTTAGAAAGTCAGGAGGTCTCCATAAAAAGAAGATCCTCAGCTAATCCCTTTACCATGTTTAATAATATTTATGTATTTAACACCTTAAAACCTCTTATCATATTATTAAAATTTATAGAGATATAAAAATTATCTGCATATATTCTACACTTCATCCTTAATCCAGAAGAATCACATAAAATCACAGGTTTAGAAAGTGGGATGCATTGTTTCTTTAAAAAATAATAATCTATAAGTAATCTGTTAATTTAGATATTTTTCCCAAGTAAATGTCAAATGTTTATCATGCAATCACTAAAACATATTTTATATAACTGTCATATTAACTGTCTAAACATGTCAGTCTCGCTCTGAAACTAGTAATTTTCAGAACTGATGCTGAAGTTAATGTCAAGAAAAATAATGCAGTAGAATGACAGGTCTCTCATTTAATATAACTTTTTATCATTTGGTATTATGTTTACTTTTGTAAATGATTGATGTTTATTTTCTATCATGATCCATTTTTGTATGAGTATATTGTCATTCTTTACGCCGCATTCCAAATTATTATACAAATGATATTTTCTCTGATTTTCCTAAATGGTCAATGCAAATGAGTCAGTATAATGTTCAAATCCTCAACTATTAGTTTATAAATCAAATTTTATTGGACAATCCTCCCAAGGATAACAGTATTTTTTTTTAAACTAAAAAAACTCAAAATGCCCTGTTCCAAATTATTATGCACAACCGAGTTTCCAAACATTTCATAGGTTGTAAAGAACTGAAAATGGTCATTTGCTGATTTTGAGCATTAAGAGGTCACATTTATGGAAATCAAATGCTTTTTTAATTAAAAATATCCTAATAGGCGAAGTTACATATTAACATGGGACTCTTCCTTGACATCACCTGCACCATTCTTGCATCCATAAACTTGTGAATCTTACGATAGTTTCTGCTTAAATTTCTTTGCAGGATGTCAGAATAACCTACCAGAGCTGTTGTTTTAATGTGAACTACCTCATACCCTCATAGATATTTCGCTTAATGATACTCCAAGGATTCTCAATTCTCCATAGAGTTGAGGTAAGGGAAGGATGGTTGTCACACCATGAGTTTTTCAACTTTTGCACCCATAGCAGCCAATGACTTCGACATATTCTTTGCAGAATGAGATGGTGCATTGTCATGCATGAAGATGATTTTGCTACAGATGGCACGGTTCTTCTTTATGTATCATGTGTAAGGCAGCACTAGTCATCATAATGGGGGATACTCGCTGCACCGGGTAAATCAAAGCACACCAGCAATGTCCTTCCGGTAATTCACAATGCTGCAGTTTATTGCACTTCATAAACCACAGTTCACCGGGTCCAACTCAGTGGCACGCCGACACACATATACATATAATGTTCACGAGCCAAGTGGCAGACCGGCCCACTTGCTCCATGTACAGCCTTCAGCAAGGTAATCAGATAGCAATGTCCATATAACACAGGGTATTACCTTTGCCGGGTTTAGCTGTCTCAGTCCATTACTCCGCCACCACTGTGGCTTTGCGGCTTCCCAGGTAGGGGTCTCCAGCCGTCGTTCCTCTAAGGCTACTGGTATGTCTTCACTCACATCCAGCCTGCGCCTTTCAGGACTCTTCCGCAAACCTCTGCCTTCCAAGGCCACTAGCATCCACACAGGATCCAGGCTTTGCCTTTCAGGCACCAGGCTTCACTCGGCCTCACTAGGCCTCCCACAAACGGTGTCCCACACACACGGAGCACAGGCCTCACGCCTCACACCGAATACACCTGTTTCCCATCAAGCAGGGTTTATATATGCATCCCGTGCACACACACACACACATACTGACAGGACCTTGCTGATGTCACAGTCATGTGATCAGACAGACATTCTGTGCATGCAGGACCTGTGCTATGTCACAGTCATGTGACCAGTCACCTGAGGGGAAAGGTACATGGTCAGGTAAAACACATCCTGGACCATTACCGTAATGCCAGCCAGTCGCTGCATTACACATGGAAGAAAATGGTCAGCCAGAAACCCTTTGCCGAGGTTATTTTCACACTATTAGGGACACTAAAGAGGATTACTAGCTCTCTTCTGGCCCAAACCATTACTTTGCCACCTCCTTACTGACGTCACAGCATTGTTGGGACATGGCGGCCATCTACCAACCTTTCACTACTCCATTAATCTGAACCATCCAGGATTGCATGGTGCTCATCAGTAACCAAGTGCTCGTGTACCTGCTGCCACATATATTGGGTATTCACTGCATGTGTAGCAGCTGTGTATCAGTCACGATGCATGCAGACGCGGGTACACGAGCATTTGACTTGATCATGCTGGCTACTCTATCCGAACCCACGCATGCTCGCTCATCACTAATCATTATGCCTTTATCTGCACAAAACCATCTATGCTCTGTATCCGCCAATAATTGGATCACATTATGATAATCATGCTTAATTTTTTGAGAAATATCTAATGTTTCATACTTTGTATGAGTCATTGCACTATTTTTTGCTTTTCGGCAGCAGATAGATCCTTTTTCTTTCCCACATAGGTTGAAACCTGTGACTGCTTAATAATGTGGATCGTCCTTCTTAAGTAATTTTCTTTTAATTGGGCTCACCTGGCAAACTAATTATTACAGGTTATACATCAACACACAAACTCAAGCCAAATCCGCTCGGTTTTAAGGAAGATATAGAAACAATTGTTTAAAATTAATTCATTTTTATTTCCAATAATTAAAAAAAAAAAATATATATATATATATATACAGTACAGACAAAAAGTTTGGACACACCTTCTCATTTAAAGATTTTTCTGTATTTTCATGACTCTGAAAATTGTACATTTACACTGAAGGCATCAAAACTATGAATTAACACATGTGGAATTATATACTTAACAAAAAAGTGTTTAACAACTGAAAATATGTCTTATATTCTAGGTTCTTCAAAGTAGCCACCTTTTGCTTTGATGACTGCTTTGCACACTCTTGGCATTCTCTTGATGAGCTTCAAGAGGTAGTCACCGGAAATGGTCTTCCAGCAATTTTGAAGGAGTTCCCAGAGATGCTTAGCACTTGTTGGCCCTTTTGCCTTCACTCTGCGGTCCAGCTCACCCCAAACCATCTTGATTGGGTTCTGATCTGGTGACTGTGGAGGCCAGATCATCTGGCGTAGCACACCATCACTCTCCTTCTTGGTCAAATAGCCCTTACACAGCGTGGAGGTGTGTTTGGGGTCATTGTCCGGTTGAAAACAACTAAACGCAAACCGGATGGAATAGCATGCCGCAGCAAGATGCTGTGGTAGCCATGCAGGTTCAGTATGCCTTCAATTTTGAATAAATCCCCAACAGTGTCACCAGCAAAGCACCCCCACACCATCACACCTCCTCCTCCATGCTTCACGGTGGGAACCAGGCATGTAGAGTCCATCCGTTCACCTTTTCTGCGTCGCACAAAGACACGGTGGTTGGAACCAAAGATCTCAAATTTGGACTCATCAGACCAAAGCACAGATTTCCACTGGTCTAATGTCCATTCCTTGTGTTCTTTAGCCCAAACAAGTCTCTTCTGCTTGTTGCCTGTCCTTAGCAGTGGTTTCCTAGCAGCTATTTTACCATAAAGGCCTGCTGCACAAAGTCTCCTCTTAACAGTTGTTGTAGAGATGTGTCTGCTGCTAGAACTCTGTGTGGCATTGACCTGGTCTCTAATCTGAGCTGCTGATAACCTGCAATTTCTGAGGCTGGTGACTCTGATAAACTTATCCTCAGAAGCAGAGGTGACTCTTGGTCTTCCTTTCCTGGGGCGGTCCTCATGTGAGCCAGTTTCTTTGCAGCTCTTGATGTTTTTTTCAACTGCACTTGGGGACCTTTTAAAGTTTTCCCAATTTTTCGCACTGACTGACCTTCATTTCTTAAAGTAATGATGGCCACTCGTTTTTCTCTACTTAGCTGCTTTTTTCTTGCCATAATACAACTTCTAACTGTCTATTCAGTGGGATTATCAGCTGTGTATCCACCTGACTTCTGCACAACACAACTGATGGTCCCAACCCCATTTATAAGGGAAGAAATCCCACTTATTAAACCTGACAGGGCACACCTGTGAAGTGAAAACCATTTCCGGTGACTACCTCTTGAAGCTCATCAAGAGAATGCCAAGAGTGTGCAAAGCAGTCATCAAAGCAAAAGGTGGCTACTTTGAAGAACCTATAATATAAGACATATTTTCAGTTGTTTCACACTATATATAATTCCACATGTGTTAATTCATAGTTTTGATGCCTTCAGTGTGAATGTACAATTTTCATACTCATGAAAATACTGAAAAAATTTTAAATGAGAAAGTGTGTCCAAACTTTTTGTCTGTACTGTATATATATATATATATGTATATATATATATATATATATATATATATATATAAATATATATAAAAAACAGGTACTTTCAAGATCACATAGTCAAATCTCAATCATAAGCTTCTATTGTTACAGTATATCTTGACAAAAAAATATATATACTCCTACTCCACTTATATTACAATTATCCCCTAATACTAATGTGCTGAATAGATGTATTCCTTTTTTAATATGAATTAGATCCCTTTACTCAGGGAAACCAATAAAATGCAAGTGCAAATAGTTCATTTCGTGGTTAAGGCATCTTTCAGACCAGGTAATGTCAAAAAAACTAGCATAGAGGAATAAAACTGACAGAAATTAACCATCTCCTAGTTAAGATGCTGTGTTTATAAAGGCAAAGTCAGTTAAAGTTCACATATAGGAGACAAAGTGGTAAGGGTACTTACATATCTCAATGCCTAGCTACTATGGATGAGACTATGGTCTACCCCGCCGCCGCCGTTTCGCCTTAGGCTTCTTCAATAGGGGGCGTTAGTTAGTATTTAGAGTGTACCATTTATATATTGTTCTCACCAGCTGTGCGTAGTTTATTCAGTCAATCAGAGTGGTTACGGCGCATGCGTCAGTTACTGGGTACCCTGTGAGCGAAAGGGATTTCCGGAATCATTGCGCCTAACACGCATGCGATGGAACGCATGCAGTGTCTATTGCGCAGGACCGGATGTCAGACTGGTCCGTTCACGTGCGCATGCGCACTCTTTATTGGGAATCCCCATATGGCGGTAGCGGAGTTTAAAAGGGGCATTTCAAGGCACCGAGGTTGCGTAACGTTAACTAAGCCTCTAAATATTCTCCCTACTTAAGAGGCATGTCATTTTAAAATGGTTATAGTTGAAAAATAGCTGTGGCAATTAATAAGGTGAACTTTTAATTAGAAAAAATAAATAATCAGTGGTTCAATTGTGTGAATTGGGTATGATAAAAGGTGTGTGACTGAGTGTGGTGAATAAACCAATACAAAATGATAAATAGTGAATCTAGGTGTAAATGTGTATGAATTATATGGTGAAAGTGTCAAAATAATACATATCAAAACAAAATATGTGTATGATATAATGTGAATGGTGTAGTAATGATGATGTATTGTATGAGAGTATGTATGAAAAAAAAAAAAAAGGGGCTCAACAGTAGTGATATGACAGCAGAGCTAAGGGAGTCCTATAAAGTCCATAGTATCAGTCTTATTATCTCTTTTTCTCTCTTTTTTTCTTCTTTCTAGTGTTGTTAAGGGACCTCAATGGATGAGGCCACGACCGTCATCTCCCGAAGATTCTCCCCAGCACACATGTGCCTCCAGAGTCAAGCAGCCGCCTTGATGTCCAACAGGTACCAACGGGTGAGTACTAAGTATAATAAAATAATAATTAAAATCACAATAAAAAACGGATTTAAAATAGGTGTGCCACAGGATGTAAGAAGATAGGTGGTAGATATTCACCAAAGATATGTATTATTTTAAACTGGTGAAATTTTTTTTACCAATAATATACACTTCTTCACACAGAGAAAAAGGTTCCAATGAAACAGGGGGATGATATTAATAAAAGAAAGGATGATATAACTCAAAGGAAAGTCAGGAGCATCGAGGTGTGTGATAGAAGCCTCCAAAGGACTAATCCCAAGATTTTATAAAAAAGCACCAAACCCAAAGTGTTCATTCAGTCCTTGTGGGGACAATGTACCAAGCCTGAACATCCACTTGCTTTCTAATTGCGCTAATGCTATGCACAAATCACTGCTCCTGATGCCCATATCAATTTGATCGATCCCCTTTATTTTCAACCCCCTAGGATCACTTTTGTGGTATAGTTTAAAGTGCCTCGGTAGGGTTCTCAGAGTAGCCACATCATCTACTGAAATCGATTTTTGTATATGAAGTACATGCTCCCTTGTTCTTGCTCTGAGTTCCCAGGTTGTCAGGCCTATGTAGACACCCTGGAGATCTAAAGTATTAGATATGTTTAAACAGGGCTTTCCAGGTGCTCCACAGGATGCAGTAAGAGAAAACACGGATTTAATGTTCCAATATAAAGCAGCCATTCAGAGGAAACTCAAAATTTGATGAATAGGGTTACTTTGGAAAATTATTGTGAACAAAAAATCATCACCAGGGGACTAAGAGTACAGGTGTATCCATCATTTGATTTGGAAGAGACAGAATTAATTAATAGGTGGAAAACTGCAGCCACTAACTGTTCTATGGAATTCCTAAAAATCATTATTGAAAAAAAAAACCTTGTCTCTGAGTTTAATTGACAAAAAAATTGAAGATCACCATAAAAATTTAAAAAAAAGAGATCAACACTGAGAGACTGGAAATATATCTAAAAAGCATTGAAGGTGACATTGATAAATGGGAAACAGACATTAGTAAAGTGAAACATAAAAAATACTTACGTGATGTACAGGATTATTAAAATAACAAGGTCTTTAAAAGGCAGTTACCAAAGAAGCGAAGCCAAAACCAACTAAATACAACAGCCTCCTCGAATCATGAACCAACATGCTCTGAAAGCAGTGCTTGATGTAGTGAAAGGGAAGAAGTAGCAGAATATACTAGACCAAACACAAGATTATATCAAAAGAGATATCCTGAAATGTTTATTAAGAAATTCAACAAGAGACAGAATGACCGCCAGAACAACCACCTGAAGGTAGTTAATTTGTCTGACCATACATTAACAGAGACACAGGTAAAAGTTTTGGAAAAAGGATTAACCTTCTCCCCGTTCTGTCACTTAGATCGGTTCATGGTGGTGAAGGATCTGCATCTCTTTGCTAGGAAAATCATCTTACAAAAACTACATTTTAGACCAGATTTGGATTTAATTTTTCCCACTGAGTTGGAAAAAAGGGCCTTAAAAGATCTGGAAGACTTGGAAGCAGAAAGTGAACAAATAGATGGACTTAAGTTTCCTATTCATCTAATTAAAAAGTCAAAAACCTTTCCATCATTATCCACGTGTTCAGCAGTAGACATTTTTGCTAAAATGGTAACAACAGAAATTGAGACACTTCCTCACAGTCCTAGAGGTAGATCTAATATGAGCAAGGAGGAAAGAATGGTTCTTGAACATCTTAAAAACTTGCCCAATGTAATCATAAAACCTGCTGACAAAGGCGGTAATTTGGTTATTTGGCCACACGATCTATATGAAAAACAAGCCGTCAAGATATTGAAGTTCCCAGGTTGTTTTCAAAAATTGACATATAACCCACTAACTCAATTTCTGTCTCAATTGATTGAAATATTGGAAAAAGCATTTGAAGAGAATGTGATTCCTAAAGGTTTGGTAGACTTGATAAAAAAAGGTACGACCGAGACTGTCAACCTTTTACTTATTACCAAAATTACATAAGGATCAATTAGATCCTCCTGGGAGACCCATTATCTCCGGAAATGGTAGTTTATGCGAAAGCATATGTACCATAATAGATTTCTACTTACAACCTTTAGTATTGACTCTACCATCTTACATTAGAGATTCAACTGATGCATTGAGGAGACTAGATTCGTTACAACTGGATACTGAGTCTGTAATGGTAACCGCCGATGTTGAAGCTTTATACTCATCAATAAAACATAAGGACGGACTAAAAGCAGTATCCCTTTTTCTTGAGGAGAGCAACCTAGACAAATCGATGGCCACACTAATTCTAACCTTATTGGGGTTTGTACTAGAACACAATGTTTTTGTTTTCAATAAGAAAATCTACCTACAAAAGCAGGGAACTGCGATGGGGCCTCTTGTGCCCCTGCGTATGCAAACCTGTATTTGGGGGCATGGGAAAAATATATTTTCCAAAGTGAGCAAATTGATGACATTCACTTCGTTCAGGGGTGGATGAGGTTCATCGATGATATTTGGTTTATTTGGGAGGGACCAACAAAACAATTAAACAGATTCATGGACCAGCTGAATAAGAATAATCTTAATATCAAGCTCACCTACCAATATGGAAAAGCAGTGAATTTCCTATTTCTACTCATCACCACCACTTCTAATGGTTACATCATGACTGATGTGTATAGAAAATCCACAGCCACAAATACATTATTGCATGGAACTTCTTCTCATATCCCTTCCACAATCAAAGGAATCCCTATGAGACAATTTTTGAGATTGAAAAGGATATGTACAAGCAATGAATCTTTTCAACAACAAACCCAAGACCTTACGAGACGTTTCAAAGACCAGGGCTACAGTAATAGAAATAGCAAAACTGGTTTTAAAAGAGCTGTAAACACTAGCAGGGAACAACTGTTATATGGAAACAATAAACAAAAAAATGAAGACAATCGATGCCCTATAAGATTTACAACTAATTACAATAATCAGTGGCCAGAACTTAGCGGAATTATCAGGAAACATTGGAATGTGTTATTAATATTGTTGAGCGAGCATGCTCGACACTGCTCGGTACTCGCCCGAGCATCACGCTATTTGGGATGTTCGGCGAGCACCGAGCAATTCCGGGTTTCTCAGGTGGGAGCTCGGGTCTCCACCCTGCATGTTTGGTGCTCTTTACAGAGCCAATGAACATTCAGGGATTGCCAGGCAGTCACTGTAATGCCGCAGCCATGTTGTTTGTGGGCATTACAGTGATTGTCTGGCCGCACAGCGTCACCTCAAGTATTTAAAACCGGGCGCCGCACTACTGATTTAGGGAGAGATATATCCTGCAAAATAGTTAGTGTAGGGTCTGTAAAGGCTGCCAGATCAAACAAACAGTCCTTCTCAGGACTAATATACATCCCAGATATCAGGTAGGCAGGCAGACAGGCAGGCTGTATAGGAGACGCCGTGGTTATACCAGCAAACGTTGCATTACAGTCCTGTGTGCTCCTGTTGCTGAAATTGCTGGACTTAGCTCCAGGTCTCGGGGGCCAGGAAAAATCCTTTCTTTTTCATCTAAATTCTCTTTTTTTTCCCTCCTTCACACTGTACAAATACCCATCTTATTAACCTTTTGGTGTCCCCCGCCCCCCCAAAAAGGTGTGTCCCTGATTTTTCAGACACAAATGTATCTGTTGAAAATAGTCTGGTGTAGGCCCGATAAAAAGAAGTGTGGTTTTACAGTTCCACGGGTCAAATCTCTGTATTATCCTGCTTTTGCCATTTTTTGCCATAAAGAAAAACAGTAGTAGTGTCTCCTGAATGTTCAGACACAAATATATCTGTTGAAAATAGTCTGGTATACACCAGTAAATTATAACTGTGGTTTTGCTGTTCCACGGTAAAAAATCTCTATTATCCTACTTTTGCCATGTTTTGCCGTAAAGAAAAACAGTAGTAGTGTCTCCTGATTGTTCAGACACAAATATATCTGTTGAAAATAGTCTGGAATACACCAGTAAATTATAACTGTGGTTTTGCTTTTCCACAGTAAAAAATCTCTTTTATCCTGCTTTTGGCACTTTTTGCCGTAAAAAAAAAATAATAGTGGCTCCTGATTGTTCAAACACAAAAGTATCTGTTGAAAATAGTCTGGTATACACCAGTAAATTAAAACTGTGGTTTTGCTGTTCCACGGTAAAAAATCTATATTATCCTGCTTTTGGCATTTTTTGCCGTAAAAAAAATAATAATAGTGTCTCCTGATTGTTCAGACACAAATATATCTGTTGAAAATTGTCTTGTATACACCAGTGAATTATAACTGTGGTTTTGCTGTTCCACGGTAAAAAATCTCTATTATCCTGCTTTTGTCACTTTTTGCCGTAAAAAATAAATAATACGGTCTCCTGATTGTTCAGACACAAATATATCTGTTGAAAATAGTCTGGTGTAGGCCCGAGAAATACAAGTGTGGTTTTGCAGTTCTACAGGGCAAATCTCTCTGTATTATCCTGCTTTTTTCCATTTTTTGCTGTAAAGAAATACAGAAGCGTCTCCTGATTGTTCAGACACAAATATATCTGTTGAAAAAAGTCTGGTGTAGGCCCGAGAAATAGAAGTGTGGTTTTGCGGTTCCTCGGGTCAAATCTCTGTATTATCCTGCTTTTGCCATTTTTTGCCGTAAAGAAAAACAGTAGTAATGTCTCCTGATTTTTCAGACACAAATATATCTGTTGAAAATAGTCTGGTATACACAAGTAAATTATAACTGTGGTTTTGATGTTCCACGATAAAAAATCTCTATTATCCTGCTTTTGGCACTTTTTGCTGTAAAAAAATAAATAATACTGTCTCCTGATTGTTCAGACACAAATATATCTGTTGAAAATAGTCTGGTATACACCAGTAAATTATAACTGTGGTTTTGCGGTTCCACGGTAAAAAAATCTCTATTATCCTGCTTTTGGCATTTTTTGCCATAAAAAAAAAATAATAGTGTCTCCTGATTGTTCAGACACAAATATATCTGTTGAATATAGTCTGGTGTAGGCCTGAGAAATACAAGTGGGGTATTGCAGTTCCATGGGTCAAATATCTGTATTATCCACTTTTGGGCCATTTTTACCTAAAAAAAAAACAGTTTGAGTGTGTCACTCACTCTTCAGCCACAAATATATCTATTTAAAGCTTTCTTGTATACCCCAGTAAACAACTGTGGTTTTGCCATTCCATGGTAAAAAATCTCTATTATTCAGCTTTTGTTTTTTTTTCTATAAAAAAAAACAGTAATAGCTTCCCCCTGATTGTTCAGACTGTTTAACAGAGTCGGGTGTAGGCCAGAGAAATAGAACTGTGGTTTTCCTCTTCCACGGTTCTAACCTCCTTTTCATTACCCTTTTTCCATTGATAGTGTGTGTGTAAGCTATTTTACTTCCTTTACAATGGGCAAGGCGCGTGTCAAGGGACGTGGAACTGGATGTTCTGGTGATGGTGCGTGCAGAGGACGGGGCCTTGGCCAAGGTCAAAATGTGCCACAACCAACAGCCACATCTGCTCGCTCCCACTTCTTGACCGAATTACTAGGGAAGCACAGAACAACACCAGTATTGCGAACTGATCAGTGTGAACAGGTTATTAATTGGATAGCAGATAATACTTCCATTTACCTGGGCACCACCACCTCCGGTCTGTCTTCCACACTGTCAACTCTTAGTAGCCATGAGTCTCGACCGCATACTGCTCCTCACCCTGATGCTTCTTCCTCCCACCATGCCGAGTGTCGTCAGACAACAACTGATCCCACTCTTGGATACTCTGAAGCGCTGTTCACTGGTCCATTTCCAGATTTGTGCCCCTTGCCTGCTCCGCTTGAAGTGGTGGAAGAGGAGATCCCATGTAGCGAGGCCCAAATATTTGAACAGCCACGGCCACAGGAAGTCGACGCTGGAAATTTGTCACAAGAGGTGGACAATGACGAGACACAATTGCCAGAAAGTGAGGAGGAGGATCGTGGTGCGCAAGTGGAAGAGGAGGAGGAGGTGGATGATCTAGTAACTGACCCAACGTGGCACCAGGACATGCAGAGCAAGGCCAGCAGCACACAGGGTGAGGGAGGCAGAGTACCCCAACAGGCAGGAAGAAGCAGTGTGCTGGCCGCACACAGAAGGCGGGCAACAGTTCCCCGTAAGATCAACACGAAGGACGTTGCCAGTACAACCTGTAGGTCTTCCAGAGTCTGGAATTTTTTTAAAGACTCTGCTGATAAACCCCAAAAGGCCATTTGTACCATCTGCCATGCCAGCATCAGCAGGGGTGACAAAACTACCATCCTGACCACCACCAGCATGATCAGGCACATGACAGTAAAGCACCCGACTTTGTGGGGTGAAAACCCAGAGTCCACGACCAGTGTCAGTGGGTTTCACCACTGCTTCTTCCACTATTGTGCATGCAATAGATCCCCCTGTTGTGTGTGCAAGGCAATCCCCTATCCATACTGCATGCAAAGATGCCCCTTCCTCTCAGTCTTCACTTGTTATGGCAGTTTCTCCAGAAACAGCATCAATGTCCACGTCCACGTCCCACCGCAGCTTTCAATTGTCCATATCCCAGACCTTTGAACGAAAGCAGAAATTCGCAGCTAACGCCCCACAGGCCACAGTCCTAAATTCGCACATTTCACGACTGCTTGCTTTGGAAATGCTGCCTTTTAGGCTGGTGGAGACAGAATCCTTCCTCAACCTTATGCCAGTGGCCGTCCCTCGGTACTCGTCCCCAGCCGACAGTATTTTGCCCGGTGTGCCATACCCGCTCTACACAAGCACAAGTCCCAAAATATCTGCCGTGCCCTCAACAACGCAGTTACTAGGAGAGTCCACCTGACAACGGACACGTGGACAAGTGCTTGTGGCCAGGGATGGTACATCTCCCTGACGGCACACTGGGTAAACATAGTGGAAGCCGGGACCCAGTCGGACCATGGGACGGAACACATCCTCCCCACACAAAGGATTGCGGGCCCTATGTCAGTCAGAGTTGCCCCCACAGTGTACAGCTCCTGCGCATCCTCCTCCTCCTCATGTTCAGCCTCCATCTCAGATATCACCACATCAGTTACAAGCTGGAAGCACTGCAGTACTGCCTCCGCCAAGTGGCAACAGGCTGTGCTGAAACTCATAAGCTTAGGTGAGAAACCTCACACTGCTTGTGAGTTGTGAACAGCTGTGAAAGAGCAGGCAGATCTGTGGCTGAGACCGCTGAACCTACATCCAGGCATGGTCGTGTGTGACAATGGCCGTAACCTGGTGGCGGCTCTGAGGCGAGACGAGATCACACACGTACCATGCCTGGCTCATGTGCTTAGCCTTGTGGTTCAGCGGTTTCTTAAATCATACCCTGAGTTGCCAGATCTTCTCGTCAAAGTACGCCGCCTGTCAGCTCATTTTCGCAAGTCGGCTACAGCTTTCGCCACCCTTGCTGTGTTGCAGCAGCGTTTGCAGCTTCTGTCACACCTACTAGTGTGTGATGTCCCCATACGTTGGAACTCTACCCTCCACATGTTGTGGAGTACCAGCTGCACCAAGGCCGTAGATATTCAGGTCAGACTCCACACATAAGACCTCAGGAGTGGACCTGGATGTATGACATATGTACCATCTTGACAAACTTTGAGGAGTCCACCAAGATGGTGAGTGGCGATGACGCCATCATTAGCGTCAGCATTCCCCTTGTTTGTCTTTTGCAACGCTCTCTGCAGAAAATTAAAGAGGAGGCATTTCAGCCAGAGTATGATGAGATGTGTTAGGCAAAATGTATTTTTGTCCTAGTTTTAAAAATGAGAGATGTCTTAAATCTCCACCCCCTGCTCATTTAGAAGGGTCCTACATAAAACTCAATCTTTCTCCCCCCAAACAAGGAAATTTTATAACCGCCATAAAACCTCAGCCCAGAGCAAGCATACAGGTGTAAACTGGAAATTCCCTCCAATCCTATTGTCTAACTGTACAAACTATTAATGTTGAATTTAATAGTGCACATGACTGTCACAAACACAGGAACCACATTTTTGGGATGTTCACCTTTTTCCGGTTACGACGGTATATCTTACATAACTGGGAGACCACCGGAAACCCAGGAAATGAATTCTGAGCTTCTGAACATCATAGAAATATCATATTTGATATCCATCTTAATGAAAGTTGGTGACGGCAAACATGATGTATCCATCTTGGATGTGGGACCCCCCCATACCAAGATATGAAATCTGAAGGATTTTTATGCCTTAGGCAGCTGGGTGGGTTCACAAAACCGAGCCCCCGTGTGAGGTAAACAACATGGGTGTCTCCTAGTGTTTTGGCCCCTTACTAAAAACCAGAACGGACATTTTACTTCATTCTTACCCCGGGATTTTACTTCATTCTTACCCCGGGACGTCAGACGCATGCACTCCTCGCTGCGTGGAGGAATCACACCTAATTTCTGGGGAGCCGTCCCCCCCACAGAATCTGAGACCATCACCTCGTAGCGCAGGTTTTGCTATTACTTATCCCTTTTATTTTAATAACTGTTTTATGCATATATGTAAATTGTCTCGTTTATAATAACTTGTATATCTTTTGTAAACACTGCCCACTTTCTTGAGAAAATCATTATTATTTACCAGCTTCGTTCTTCTTGTCCTATGTTGAGCAAACACGTTCCTCACCCGCTAATTCACGTTACCTAACGGATGCTCGATCCACCTGTTAAGTGATCGGTGGTGGCAGTATATCAGTATTTATGTGATATTGTGGTTTGAGGGTGGCTGGACGGATATATATATACGTTCCTGGAAGGAACTGGTGGTATATATACGTCCTGTCACATCACGTGCCACAATAGTCGACATAAATTAGAGCAGCTGCGCCCGTGCTTATCCTTGGTCAATACCGTGTTTGACCAGCAGGATAAGGGGGCACCAGAGGACTGCAAGGTCTGACCAAGTGTTTTTTTCTGACAAGATGGATGAAGAAGCTGTAGCAGTCGATTACACACAGCCCAGCCTCATCTCATCCCAACGTGCATTGGGGGACAATGAGGGAGGAGAGGAGGAGGAGGAGGAAGAACAGGAGCTTGTATCATGCGCTGTAGACGGTAGTACCTGTACAACTGTCATACCATGGGTTCAGCGTGGGTGGCCTGAGGACAGGGGGGAGGAGGAGGAGGAGAGCATGGTCTGTCGTCATCTTGGTGAGGACACGGAAATCTTGCCCGTTACCAGTCTGGCACTCATGGCTGACTGTATGCTACGCTGCCTTAACCGTGACCCTCGCATTGTCAAAATGTTGGGTGACAGTCATTACTGGTTGGTGACACTTGTAGACCCCCTCTACAAGGAGAACTTTCACTCTCTTATTCCTGAGGTGGAGAGGTCTACAAAAATGGGGCAGTACCAGAAGGCCCTTGTGGCAGAACTGTTAAAAAAATTCCCATCTGACCACGCTAGCGGCAGAAGTCACAGTCAGTTGCCCAACCAAGGTGTACATGCGAGAGAGACGCAACTCCAATCCAGCAGAGGCAGGGGAACACTGTCAACGTTCTGGGACAGTTTCCTCAGACCCTCTCTTTGGACAGACCCTGAGGCGCAGGGTACTCTCACAAGGAGTGGAAAGTTTCAAAAGATAATGAGGGAGCACCTTGCCGACCGTATCAGCGTCCTACGTGATTCCTCTGTGCCTTTTAATTATTGGGTATCCAAGCTGAACACTTAGAATGAACTCGCTCTTTACGCCTTGGAGGTCCTGGCCTGCCTTGCCGCTAGCGTGTTATCGGAGCGTGTTTTTAGTGCCGCTGGGGGAATTATAAGTGATAAGCGCACTCGCCTGTCAACTGACAATGCTGACAAGCTGACCCTTATCAAAATGAACAAGGGCTGGATTGGGCCACACTTCACATCACCACCAAATGACAGCAGAGTAACATAAAGTCAAATCCACTGTGTTATTTCGGGAGGTGTATTCACGTGCACCGCTTCACACCCACACATGGGTATACGCTTTCTCATTTTGGCTGTTTAACGTTCTTCTCCTTATCCTCAGACTCCACCACCAATATACAACCAGGGTGACCGTGGTCCGTGTTGAGATAATTGAAAGTTTCTCCATCCTGATTTTTGTCAGCTTTTGCTTGGAAGGCAGAAGCAAAGACTGTGGGAGACCCACTCCCCAGTAATGGGAATAATATTTTTAAGATGCTGTACTGTATGGCTCTTCAAAGGAGCATTAAAAGCGTCTTATTATACGACTCTGACCTCCACGTCTCTTCTGAGGGGCATTAAAAGCATCTTGTTATACCACTCTGACCTCCAAGTCTCTTCCAAGGGGCATTAAAAGCGTGTTGTTATACCACTCTGACCTCCACGTCTCTTCTGAGGGGCATTAAAAGCATCTTATTATACCACTCTGAGCTCCACGTCTCTTGTAAGGGGCATTAAAACCGTCTTGTTATACCCCTCTGACCTCCACATCTCTTCTGAGGGGCATTAAAAGCGTCTTGTTATACCACTCTGACCTCCACGTCTCTTCTGTGGGGCATTAAAACCATTTTGTTATACCACTCTTACCTAAACATCTCTTCTGAGGGGCATTAAAATCGTCTTGTTATACAACACTGACCTCCAAGTCTCTTCTGAGGGGCATTAAAAGCGTCTTGTTATACCACTCTGACCTCCACGTCTCTGGGGCATTAAAAGCATCTTGTTATACCACTCTGACCTCCATGTCTCTTCTGAGGGGCATTAAAACCATCTTGCTATACCACTCTGACCTCCACGTCTCTTCTGAGGAGCATTAAAAGCAACTTGTTATACCACTCTGTCCTCCACGTCACTTCTGAGGGGCATTAAAAGTGTCTTGTTATACCACTCTGACCTCCACGTCTCTTCTGAGGGGCACTAAAACCATCTTGTTATACCACTCTGACCTCCACGTCTCTTCTGAGGGGCATTAAATGGATCTTGTTATACAACTCTGACCTCCATGTCTCTTGTAAGGGGCATTAAAAGCGTCTTGTTATACCAATCTGACCTCCACATCTCTTCTGAGGGGCATAAAAATTGTCTTGTTATTCCACTCTGACCTCCACGTCTCTTCTGAGGGGCATTAAAACCGTCTTGTTATACCACTTTGACCTCCATGTCTCTTCTGAGGGGCATTAAAAGCATCTTGTTATATCACTCTGACCTCCACGTCTCTTCTGAGGGACATTAAAAGTGCCTTGTTATACCACTCTGACCTCCACGTCTCTTGTAAGGGGCATTAAAACCATCTTGTTGTACCACTCTGACCTCCACGTCTCTTCTAATGGGCATTAAAAGCGTCTTGTTATACCACATTGACCTCCACGTGTCTTCCAAGGGGCATTAAAAGCATCTTGTTATACCACTCTGACCTCCACGTCTCTTCTGAGGGGCATTAAAAGCATCTTGTTATACCACTCTGAGCTCCACGTTTCTTGTAAGGGGCGTTAAAACTGTCTTGTTATACCACTCTGACCTCCACGTCTCTTCTGAGGGGCATTAAAAGCGTCTTGTTATACCACTCTGACCTCCACGTCTCTTGTAAGGGGCATTAAAACCGTCTTGTTATACCACTCTGACCTCCACGTCTCTTTTGAGGGGTATGAAAAGCGTCTTGTTATACCACTCTGACCTCCACGTCTCTTCTGAGGGGTATTAAAAGCATCTTGTTATACAACTCTGACCTCCACGTCTCTTCTGAGGGGCATTTAAAGCGTCTTTAAATACCACTCTGACCTCCATGTCTCTTCTGAGGGGCATTAAAACCGTCTTGTCTAGCTACTGGGACCTCCATGACTCTTCGAACGGGCATTGTATTTCCTCATAATCTTTGGAAGCTTTTGCTTGGAAGGCATAAGCAAATAATATGGGAGACCCACTCCCAAATAATGGGACTTATGTTTGTAATATACTGTAGTGCATGGCTCTTGTAAGGGGCTTTGCAAGTTGCTCCGTCCTAATTTTTGGAAGCTTTAGCTTGGAAGGCATAAGCAAATAATATGGGAGACCCACTCCCAAATAATGTGACTTATGTTTGTAATATGCTGTACTGCATGGTTCTTGTAAGAGGCATTGCAAGTTGCTCCGTCCTAATTTTTGGAAGCTTTTGCTTGGAAGGCATAAGCAAATACTATGGGAGCCGCACTCCCCAATAATGGGAATAATGTTTTTAAGATGCTGTACTGTATGGCTCTTGTAAGGGGCATTGCAAGTTGCTCCGTCCTAATTTTTGGAAGCTTTTGCTTGGAAGGCATAAGCAAATTCTATGGGAGACCCACTCCCCAATAATGGGACTAATGTTTGTAATATGCTGTACTGCATGGCTCTTGTAAGGGGCATTAAAACCGTCTTGTTAAGCTACTGTGACCTCCACTTATCTTCCAAGGGGCATTAAAACTGTCTTGTTAAGCTACTGTGACCTCCATGTCTCTTCCACGGGGCATTGATATTGTCTTTTTGTTCCACTGCAACCTCCACCACTCCTCCAAGGGGCATTAAAACCGTCTTGTTAAGCTACTGTGACCTCCATGTCTCTTCCAAGGGGCATTAAAACCATCTTGTTTAGCTACTGTGATCTCCACGTCTCTTCCAGGGGGCATTGATATTGTCTTTTTATTCCACTTTGACCTCCATGACTCTTCCAAGGGGCATTAAAACCATCTTGTTTAGCTACTGTGTTCTCCACGTCTCTTCCAAGGGGCATTGATATTGTCGTTTTATTCCACTGCCACTTCCATCACTCTACCAAGGGGCATTAAAATCGTCTTGTTAAGCTACCGTGACCTCCACGTCTCTTCCATGTGGCATTAACACCATCTTGTTAAACCACTCTTAACTCCACGTCTCTTCAAAGGGGCATTAAAGCGTCTTCTTAAGCCACTCTGAACTCCACAGCTCTTCCAATGGGCATTATAATGTTGTTTTTAATTACCTTACCTCTAATCTCCATGACTCTTCCAATGGGCATTGCATTTCCTCCTAATTTTAGTCAGATTTTGCTTTTCAATGCAAAGGCGAAAACTAAGGGGGACACACTTCCCAATAATGGGTAGAAGGTTTTTAGTTCGCTGTAATCCACGTCTTTTTCAAGGGGCATTGCAGTTCCTCATAATATTTCGAAAGCCTTCCATTCACTGCTTAGGCCAGCAGTGCACAGGAGACCCAGTTGCTATAAATGGAAAAACTGGTTTAGTTAAGGCCCTCTGAACTCCATGTCATTTTCAAGGGGCTTTGGAGTGCCTCCTCAAAATTTTTGGTAGACATTGCACTCCCTGTATGCCCTATAACTGTGTAGCCGAACTGCTCCTTTTGTTACAGAAACATATCCTACAAGACATGTGGTTGACTGACCTGATATTGATGTGAATAGTCCCTGTTCCTCCTGCTCTTTCTCCTTTTGCCACTACCTCATCCATCATTTATCACCTGAAGCTTTGTTTTAACGGGAGTCATAGAACTTGGATAGTAGCAGAAAAACATCCAGCAATCCTCAGAGGAGGTAGGATATTCACCAAAACGCTGACCACCTCAGGCCTAGCCGCTACTACCTACATGCGCTTGCATTCCTTGAAAACAAAGCAGATGCTAACTTCTATCATCCTCATCATGCTCCTCACCTTGGCACTCTCAACTCCCCTGATGGAGAAGCCAAGGACCACCGGAGGATTATGGTTCTCTGGTGGGCTCGTCCAAAGCTGCCCTAAAGCAAGCCAATCTAAGAAAAGTGTGTGGGTCGGTAACAGGAGAAATAGGGGCAGCTGGGGACAGTTTATGGACACCCAGCCGCCCCCATGCGGCTAGGGACCATGTGTGGACACCCGGCCGCGGGGCGGCTGGGGACCGAGCGTGGACACCCGGCTGCCGGCAGCTGGGGACTGAGTATGAATAAAAGTGCCGCCGACGCAGCCATGACATGGTGGCCGGTGTCGGCCTCCACATGCCTAAAAGGCCCAATTTATAATGCAAACAAGCTAGCAGTATGGTATTGCAGCCTGGGGGTTAGTGGGTGGAAGGTTGCACACTTACGCTTGCATTCCAACAAAACAAAGCAGATGCTTACTTCTATCATCATCATGCTCCTCACCTTGACACTCTCAACTCCCCTGACGAAGAAGCCAGGGCCCACCGGAGGAGTCGGGTTCTCTGGTGGGCTCGTCCAATGCTGCCCTAAAGCAGGCCAGTCTAAGAAAAGTGTGTGGGTCGGTAACAGGAGAAATAGGGGTAGCTGGGGACCGTTTATGGACACCCGGCCGCCCCCATGCGGCTGGGGACCATGTGTGGACACCCGGCCGCGGGGCGGCTGGGGACCGAGCGTGGACACCGGCCACCGGGCGGCTTGGGACTGAGTATGGATAAAAGGGCCGCCGATGCAGCCATGACATGGTGGGCGGCGTCTGCCTCCACATGCCTAAAAGGCCCAATTTCAAGTGCAAGCAAGCTAGCAGTATGGGATTGCAGCCTGGGGGTGGGTTGGTGGCAGGTTGCACACTTACGTTTGTGACGCGCCCCTGGGCCTGAGTCGCGCAGCGTTGCGCACACGGGAGCCTACCCGGAGCCGGATCAGATAGGGGTAGTAGTCTCGTGGCGATGACCCGGTCCGTGCCCAGGGAGTCAGACTAAGTGGCGGTATATTAGCAGTAGATGTAGGACGACTACGCCACCCGTTGAATGCAGCTATGGAGCTGCCACTGCAGGGCAGACCGCTGAGGCCGGTGGAAGGATGGTTCAGCGTGGATGGTGTAACCCCCAACGGGAGGTGTATGGCCTCAGGGCAGCCGACGTGGATGATGGGGGTAGCAGGAACCACTCAGAGACGATGCGGTGTAGTTCAGGGTCTTTACTGGTGACAAAGATAGACCCTCCCGGAGTACTGGCTAGCGGTCGGGGCCTGGTCAGTAGAGATGAGCGGTGTTCGACTAGAACTGTTCGCCAATCTCAAATTCGAGCTGTTTTGAGCGGTGTTCGAGTTGTTCGACGAACCCGAACGATTTGCAAAAAATTCGGCTGTTCGAGGTTATGTTCGATAACTGTTCGTGCACCAAAAGCGTGTCCTGCATGTCTGGCGCTATTTAGAGCACCAATCATGCAGGGATTGTCTGCCACTCACTGTAATGCCACAGCCATGGTGGTTGTGGCATTACAGTGATTGCCCAAATCGATGGGAACAGTGCCAACAGTGAAACATGAAAAGCCGGCAATTCAGCAGCGGCATACACCTGTACCCGACAATTTAGAACCGAAAGAATAGAGCATCACACATAGATTAGATAGATAGGAACATGTCAGCCACATATATACGGAGTACAGTGAAAGTGCTGCTTACTGTACTTGTCATTTAGTGTAAAGGATTTATCAAAAAAAATAATAGTGTTTTCATGCACCGTCTCTTTAAAAAAGCCGGCCGGCAATTCAGCAGCGGTACCCGACAATTTAGAATAGAAGGAATAGAGAATCACACATAGATTAGATAGATAGAAACATGTCAGTCACATAAATAAGAAGTGCAGTGACAATGTTGATTACTGTACTTGTCATTTAGTGTAAAGGATTTATTTAAAAAAATAATAGTGTTTTCTTGCACTGTCTCTTTAAAAAAGCCGGCCGGCAATTCAGCAGCGGTACCCGACAATTTATAACAGACAGAATAGAGCTTCACACATAGATTAGATAGATAGAAACATGTCAGTCACATATATATGAAGTACAGTGATAGTGTTGGTTACTGTACTTGTCATTTAGTATTAAAATAAAGGATTTATTATTAAAAAAATTGGCGTGGGGTTCCCCTTAATTTTAGGCTCTAGCGGAGGTTAAGCAGACAGCTGGGGCAGATGTTTGAAGCCTGGGAAGGGGGTAATACCCACGGAGCTTCCCAGGCTACTAATATCAGCCCCCAGCTGAATACATAGCCTTTACTAGCTATTAAAAAGGGGGACCCCCCCAAAAAAATGACGTGGGGTCCCCCCTAATTTAATAGCTAGCAAAGGCTAGGCAGACAGCTGGGGGCTGATATTAATAGCCCAGGAAGGGAGCCATGAATATTGGCCCCCTCCCAGGCTAGAAACACCAGCCGTCAGCCGCCCCAGAAATGGCGCATTCATAGGATGCGCCAATTCTGGCACTTAGCCTCGCTCTTCCACGCTGCCCTGGTGCGGTGGCAGGGGGTAATAGGGTTGGGGTTGATGTCAGCTTATAATGCCAGCTGACATCAAGCCCAGGTTAGTAATGGAGAGGCGTCTATAAGACACCCCCATTACTAACCCCATAGTCAAAGTTAAAAAAAACACAAACACCCAGAATAAAGTCCTTTAATTGAAATAAAGACACAATCCTTTATTGTTCTAAATTAAACCATACCTACCATCACGCCCATTCCAGCTGAAGCCAACGATCTCCTGCAATAAAAGAAAAATAATAAAGCAACCTCATCCTTACCTTTCCATGGTTCCCACGACAGCTTCAGCTCTGCTACATCGAGATGACAGGCTGGACCGCAGCAGAACGCTGCCATCCAGCCTCTCATCCCGCAGACACTGAGAAGCGCAGGCTTGCTTGCGCTGCTCAGCGTCTCTCTGTGACGACATCCAGATGAGCCGAGTTCATGTCCAATGAACTCGGCTCACCTCATGCACGTCACTGACAGCGTGGGAAAATTCTCAAGCTGAAGCGGTGAGTGCAGGAGAATTCTCCCACGCTGTCAGTGACGTGCATAAGGTGAGCTCATGTCCAATGAACTCAGCTCACCTCCTGCACGTCACTGACAGCGTGGGAGAATTCTCCTGCACTCAGCGCTTCAGCGTGAGAATTCTCAGGCTGAAGCGCTGAGTGCAGGAGAATTTTCCCACGCTGTCAGTGACGTGCATAAGGTGAGCTCATGTCCAATGAACTCAGCTCACCTCCTGCACGTCACTGACAGCGTGGGAGAATTCTCCTGCACTCAGCGCTTCAGCGTGAGAATTCTCAGGCTGAAGCGCTGAGTGCAGGAGAATTTTCCCACGCTGTCAGTGACGTGCATAAGGTGAGCTCATGTCCAATGAACTCAGCTCACCTCCTGCACGTCACTGACAGCGTGGGAGAATTCTCCTGCACTCAGCGCTTCAGTGTGAGAATTCTCCCACGCTGAAGCGCTGAGTGCAGGAGAATTTTCCCATGCTGTCAGTGACGTGCATGAGGTGAGCCGAGTTCATTGGACATTAACTCGGCTCATCTGGATGCCCTCACAGAGAGACACTGTGGAGCGCAAGCAAGCCTGCGCTTCTCAGTGTCTGCGGGATGACAGGCTGGATGGCAGCGTTCTGCTGCGGTCCAGCCTGTCATCTCGATGTAGCAGAGCTGAAGCTGTCATGGGAACCATGGAAAGGTAAGGATGATGTTGCTTTATTATTTTTCTTTTATTTCAGGAGATCGTTGGCTTCAGCTGGAATGGGCGTGATGGTAAGTATGGTTTAATTTAGAACAATAAAGGATTGTGTCTTTATTTCAATTAAAGGACTTTTTTCTGGGTGTTGTGTTTTTTTTAAATACTTTACTAGAAATTCATGGTGGTCATGTCTAATATTGGCGTGACCCCATGAATTTCGGGCTTAGGGCCAGCTGATAATGCCAAGCTGGCCCTAACCCCTTTATTACCCAGTGAGCCACCGCATCAGGGCCCTGGATGAGTTGGGTACAGCGCCAGAAGATGGCGCTTCTATGAACGCGCCATTTTCCGGGGTGGCTGCGGACTGCAATTTGCAGCGGGGGTGGCCCAGAAAGCTTGGGCCTCCCTGCGCTGCGGATTCCAGCCCCCAGCTGCCTAGTTGTACCTGGCTGGACACAAAAACTGGGCGAAGCCCCACGTCAATTTTCTTTAAATTATTTCATGAAATAATTAAGAAAAAAAGGGCTTCCCTATATTGTTGTGTCCGGCCAGGTACAAATAGGCAGCTGGTGGTTGGGGGCAGCCCGTTCCTGCCTGCTGTACCTGGCTGGACACAAATATAGTGCGAAGCCCCACGTCAATTTTTTTTAAATTATTTCATGAATTTCCTGAAATAATTTAAAAAACTTGAAGTGGGGCTTCGCACTATATTTGTGTCCAGCCAGGTACAGCAGGCAGGAATGGGCTGCCCCCAACCACCAGCTGCCTATTTGTACCTGGCCGGACACAACAATATAGGGAAGGCCTTTTTTTCTTAATTATTTCATGAATTTCATGAAATAATTAAAAAAAAAGTACGTGGGGCTTCGCCCTATTTTTGTGTCCAGCCAGGTACAACTAGGCAGCTGGGGGCTGGAATCTGCAGCGCAGGGAGGCCCAAGCTTTCTGGGCCCCCCCCCGCTACAAATTGCAGTCCGCAGCCACCCCGGAAAATGGCGCGTTCATAGAAGCGCCATCTTCTGGCGCTGTACCCAACTCATCCAGGGCCCTGGTGCGGTGGCTCACTGGGTAATAAAGGGGTTAGGGCCAGCTTGGTATTATCAGCTGGCCCCAAGCCCAAAATTCATGGGGTCACGCCAGTATTAGACATGACCGCCATGAATTTCTAGTAAAGTATTTAAAAAAAACACAACACCCAGAATAAAGTCCTTTAATTGAAATAAAGACACAATTCTTTATTGTTCTAAATTAAACCATACTTACCATCACACCCATTCCAGCTGAAGCCAACGATCTCCTGCAATAAAAGAAAAATAATAAACCAACCTCATCCTTACCTTTCCATGGTTCCCACGACAGCTTCAGCTCTGCTACATCGAGATGACTGGCTGGACCGCAGCAGAACGCTGCCATCCAGTCTGTCATCCCGCAGACACTGAGAAGCGCAGGCATGCTTGCGCTCCTCACTGTCTCGGTGTGACGGCATCCAGATGAGCCGAGGTCATGTCCAATGAACTCGGCTCACCTCATGCACGTCACTGACAGCGTGGGAAAATTCTCACGCTGAAGTGCTGAGTGCAGGAGAATTCTCCCACGCTGTCAGTGATGTGCATGAGGTGAGCTCATGTCCAATGAACTCAGCTCACCTCCTGCACGTCACTGACAGCGTGGGAAAATTCTCCTGCAATCAGCGCTTCAGCGTGAGAATTTTCCCACGCTGTCAGTGACGTGCATGAGGTGAGCCGAGTTCATTGGACATGAACTCGGCTCATCTGGATGTCGTCACAGAGAGACGCTGAGCAGCGCAAGGAAGCCTGCGCTTCTCAGTGTCTGCGGGATGACAGGCTGGATGGCAGCGTTCTGCTGCGGTCCAGCCTGTCATCTCGATGGAGCAGAGCTGAAGCTGTCGTGGGAACCATGGAAAGGTAAGGATGAGGTTGCTTTATTATTTTTCTTTTATTGCAGGAGATCGTTGGCTTCAGCTGGAATGGGCGTGACGGTAAGTATGGTTTAATTTAGAACAATAAAGGATTGTGTCTTTATTTCAATTAAAGGACTTTATTCTGGGTGTTTGTGTTTTTTTTAACTTTGACTATGGGGTTAGTAATGGGGGTGTCTTATAGACGCCTCTCCATTACTAACCTGGGCTTGATGTCTGCTGGCATTATAAGCTGACATCAACCCCAACCCTATTACCCCCTGCCACCGCACCAGGGCAGCGTGGAAGAGCGAGGCTAAGTGCCAGAATTGGCGCATCCTATGAATGCGCCATTTCTGGGGCGGCTGACGGCTGGTGTTTCTAGCCTGGGAGGGGGCCAATATTCATGGCTCCCTTCCTGGGCTATTAATATCAGCCCCCAGCTGTCTGCCTAGCCTTTGCTAGCTATTAAATTAGGGGGGACCCCACGTCATTTTTTTTGGGGGGTCCCCCATTTTAATAGCTAGTAAAGGCTATGTATTCAGCTGGGGGCTGATATTAGTAGCCTGGGAAGCTCCGTGGGTATTACCCCCTTCCCAGGCTTCAAACATCTGCCCCAGCCGTCTGCTTAACCTCCGCTAGAGCCTAAAATTAAGGGGAACCCCACGCCAATTTTTTTAATAATAAATCCTTTATTTTAATACTAAATGACAAGTACAGTAACCAACACTATCACTGTACTTCATATATATGTGACTGACATGTTTCTATCTATCTAATCTATGTGTGATGCTCTATCTTTCTGTTCTAAATTGTCGGGTACCGCTGCTGAATTGCCGGCCGGCTTTTTTAAAGAGACAGTGCATGAAAACACTATTATTTTTTTAAATAAATCCTTTACACTAAATGACAAGTACAGTAAGCAACACTGTCACTGTACTTATTATATATGTGACTGACATGTTTCTATCTATCTAATCTATGTGTGATACTCTATTCTTTCTGTTCTAAATTGTCGGGTACAGATGCTGAATTGCCGGCCGGCTTTTTTAAAGAGACGGTGCATGAAAACACTAATATTTTTTTTAATGAATCCTTTACACTAAATGACAAGTGCAGTAACCAACACTGTCACTGTGCTTCTTATATGTGTGACTGACATGTTTCTATCTATCTAATCTATGTGTGATGCTCTATTACTTCTTGTCTAAATTGTCGGGTACCAGTGTATGCCGCTGCTGAATTTGCCGGCCGGCTTTTTTAAAGAGAGTGTCTTCTGAGCAGTTTGTCAGCTTTTGGACACCTTTGCAGGTGTTTTCTATGTGTTTCTATGTGTTTTTGTTTGCCTGCCATTGGTTTTAACGGTGTTCGACGGTGTTCTAAGGTGTTCGACGAACAGTTCGACGAACAGTTCCTCGAACATCCCGGTGTTCGACGAACCGAACCGAACCCGAACACTACGGGGGTGGCTCAACACTACTGGTCAGTCCTTGAGCAGATGGGATCCCCCTTGGCCAGGCGGAGTTGTAGGCCTCCCCAACTAATTGTACTCTTCTGGCTCCCTTGCTAGAGGCGGGTAAAGGTAGCCCACATCCCTGAGTGTACCGTGTGGTGCTCACCCGTATGGCCGGTGACTCGGGGCCTTCTAGTGGCTTCCGCTCCATGACAGCGGTGCTGGTCCCACGCGTGTGACCGTGCCTTCGGGTTTCTTGGCCAGAGGACCTGAAATCCCCTGCCGGTCGGTTTCTGCTGCTGGGTCAGGGTTAATCCCCACAGCCTCGGACTCCGGGTCCGGTGGTAACTCTTCAATCAGGGCGAGCTCTTCAGCTGCCAGCCCCTGATTCCTTTTAGCACTGCTCCCACTGAGCTCCTGACCTTTCTTTCCTAAGCTGCTCCTCTTCTTCTCCCTAACCCTGCCTCAGCCCCAGTTTTATATAGGGGAAGTCCTTCCCCTCCCAGGACCGGGCAGGAGGTGTGGCATGAATAGGATTCCTGACCAAGAGACCTCCCACCTGCTCTCAGACATAACATTGCTATTACTGTGGAGACCAGACCCCTGGGGTGCCACATTCCCCCCTAGTGAAAGTTAGTACTCCGGGACTAAACATACTTTTGTAAACATAACAAGGTGCAAACAATAACATTCTCATAGAGACAACACATAAGGTGGTCACGGCGTGTCCGCAACCGGGTGTAACTTTTGAGGAAAACAAGGGTGTCCATTTCACCAACACAGGGAGACGTAACCAGGTAGGGGTCTGTCCTGCCCCGAGTCCTTAACAGTCTTTCAGTCCGTCCTGGGTTACGCTCCAACTATATGCACAAAGGTTTCCCGGTAAATCCACCAAAGACTCCTATAAATAACTAGAAACACATAATTATACACAAGCAACAATAAACAGGTAAACATTAATAAAATAGCTTGAACATTTAGATCCTCCACCGTATGGGCAGCTGGCCTCTAGTGACCCTAGTGGACCTACGGGGCTGGTTGATTGGTCCTGAGCTACAGGGTATAGGAGCTGTCAAGGGTAAACTGGGCAGCCGTCTACGGACTCTTTGGCTCACTAGGGGTATGGCAGGCTCACTATAAGCAGAGGGTTGATTTTCCTGGTCTGCTTGTGTGGGGCCTTCTGCCTCCTGGACCGGCTGTTCTTCCAGTTCTACCTGCGTCTCCGTAGGCACTTGGGATGCTGGTTGGAGGAACGTGAGGACAGGTACCACAACAGCACCATTGACTTGAGTCCAAGACCGAGGGAAGTCTCCGAGCACAGTACTAACCATATCTTCCCTTTCCTCTACGGGTCGAGGGTCCTCTTGTTCCTCTTCAGGGTTCCGTAGCTGTTCGGGACACTTCTTTAGGTGATCCCGGGATACAACGGCTGTGGTTTCCCCTCCGTCTTTACTGATTGTACAGATCTTTGGGTTGTCGTGGCTTGAGGGCAGTACGGTGTACGGGTCCTTCTCCCATTGGTCGTCCAACTTGTGGAGCCGTCTTTTCCTCTTCAAGACCTGCTCTCCGGGCACCAGGGGAACAGCGGGAGCATACTGGTTGTAAGTTTTCTCTTGTCTTTCCCTAGCTTGACAGATACTACGCTCCATGCTCTCCTGTACTTTTCGGTATTGCTGCTGCCTCTCTGTGTCCCAGTTGGCTTCTGGTGAAGTGTCCTCGGGTGTCAGGACTCCCATCTCCAGATCAACAGGAAGCTTACCAGGTCTTGCCCTCATTAGGTAAGCCGGGGTACAGTTGGTGGAACCTACAGGGATGTGGTTGTATAGGTCCACCAGGTCGGGCAGCTTCTCAGGCCACAGACTGCGTTCCTCCAGGGGCAATGTTTTCAGGAGATCTATCACCACCTGGTTCATTTTCTCACAAAGTCCATTAGTTTGCGGGTGATAGGGTGTTGTTCTTATCTTCCGGCATCCATATAGGGTGCAGAACTCCTGGAAGACCTCTGCTTCAAAGGCAGGCCCCTGGTCCGTCAGCACCTGCTCCGGGTATCCATGCGGACGGCAGAAGTGCTGCTGGAAGGCTCTAGCTGCTGTGTGAGCCGTTAAGTCCTTGACGGGGACGACAACCAAGAACCGGGAGTAGTGATCCACGATGGTTAACGCGTAGACGTAGCCACTTCTGCTTGGGGTCAGTTTTACATGATCCAAGGCTACCAGTTCCAACGGCTGTCTGGTGATGATGGACCGCAGGGGAGTCTTCTGGCTGGCACGGTCCCTCCTTCTTAAGTTGCATGGGCCACAGTCTCTGCACCACCCCTCGATGGTTCCTCTCATGCCTACCCAATGGAACCGCCAGCGCAGCAGGAACTCCAGCTTCTTCCATCCGAAATGCCCAGCTCCGTCGTGGTATGCCTCCATCACCATAGCTGCGTCTCTTCTTGGCACCACTACTTGCCAGATTAGTTCATGCGTCCGGGAGTTAACCATTCTGCGGCACAACTTTCCCTTGTAAAGGAACAGTCGACTCTTCTCAGCCCACAGTTGCTTGGCTTCCTCCGGAGCATCTGGGTCAAGGCGTGCATCTGGCCGAGTCAGCATCTCCTTTACCAGACGGACGGCAGGGTCACTGTCTTGCGTCTCCACCCAGTTGTAATGAGGTAAGGGGTTGAACGTAGCGGTTTGCTTACTTCTTACATGGTGGGAATACTGGATAGTCCCATGACGGTGGAACGCGGGGAGCTCAACTTCTTCCAGTTCCTCTGAATCTTCCCCTACGTCCGGTAGGTTTGGCATCCTGGACAGGGCGTCTGCGTTTGTATTGGAGCGTCCTGCCCGGTATTTGATTGTAAACTCATAGTTGGACAAGCGGGCCATCCACCTCTGCTCTAGGGCACCGAGTCTTGCAGTGTCCAGGTGTGTCAACGGGTTGTTATCCGTGTACACGGTGAACCGGGAAGAAGCGAGGTAGTGCTTAAAGCGTTCGGTGACTGCCCACACCACTGCCAGGAACTCTAGCTTAAATGAGCTGTAATTCTCGAGGTTTCTTTCGGTGGGTCGCAGTTTTCGGCTGGCGTAAGCAATTACCCGTTCTTTCCCCTGCTGGATCTGGGATAGTACGGCTCCTAGCCCGATGTTACTGGCGTCGGTGTAGAGGATAAAGGGCTGGCTATAATCAGGGTACACCAGGATTTCATCCCCCGTGAGGGCCATCTTCAGCTGGCGGAAGGACTCTTCTTCCAACTTCTCCCATCTGAAGGGCGGCTTCTGGTTCTTGGCCTTCCTGGACTGGCCTATCAGGAGGTCCTGCATAGGAGCTGCCTTTTTGGTGAAACCGGGAATGAACCTTCGGTAGTAGCCTACCAACCCGAGGAACTGCCTCACTTCCTTTACGCTGGAGGGGCTTGGCCATTCCTTAATTGCGGTGATCTTATCAGGGTCGGGAGCCACTCCGTCAGCACTCACCATGTGTCCCAGGTACTACACCTTTGGCTTCAGAAGGTGACACTTGGAAGGTTTCACCTTTAGGCCGTAACTTGCCAGAGCTTCAAACACTTCCGCCAGGTGCTTCAGGTGGTCCTCGTAGGTCTTGGAGTAGACGATGACATCGTCCAGGTATAACAGGACCGTCTCAAAGTTCCGGTGTCCCAGACAGCACTCCATCAATCGCTGGAAGGTTCCTGGCGCGTTACAGAGTCCAAACGGCATGCAGGTAAACTCGCTAAGTTCCATCGGGGTGGTGAATGCGGTCTTCTCCCGATCCGCCTCTGCTACAGGAACCTGCCAGTACCCGCTAGTGAGATCCAAGGTGGAGAAGAAGTTAGCAGATTTTAAAGCAGCCAAAGACTCCTCTATTCTTGGTAAGGGGTACGCATCTTTGTGTGTGATACGATTAATTTTCCGGTAATCTACACACATTCTCATGGTGTTGTCTTTCTTTTTGACCAAGACTAGTGGAGCTGCCCAGGGGCTACAGCTATCCCTGATTACCCCAGCCTCCTTCATGTCTCTAAGCATCCCCTTGGCGTGTTGGTAGTGTGCAGGGGGTACGGGCCGATACCTCTCTTTTATGGGAGGATGGTCTCCCGTGGGAATGTGGTGTTCTACCCCCTTGACTCGCACGAAGTCTAACGGGTGTTTACTAAACACTCTCTCGTACTCTTGAACCACCCGGTAGACTCCCTGTTTCTGGTGGGAGGGAGTGGAGTCAGTACCCAAATGTAGTTGCTGACACCAATCCTCCATTATTTTCTCAGAGCCGTTACCTTCCTCCGGATGAGATGGAGGCAAGGGTTCCACAGACTGTATAGAATTTTGGTTGATAGTATATAATTTGGCTAGCGTAGCATACCGGGGCAGGTATACTTCCCTTTTCCCAATATTTATTATGCGAACGGGTACCCTCCCATGGCGTACATCAACTACCCCCCGGGCTGTCAAAATGGTGGGCCTACTGTCTGAGTAGACTGGCTCTACCATGGCCTGGTAATCTCTACCTCTCAGACCAATAGCTGCCCTGCACCAAATCATCATTTCACTTTTCGGGGGTATGGCAATAGGGAAAGGGTCACACATTCTTACGCTACCAATCTCACCGCCGGAGAGTTCCACTTGTTGCCGTCGCATCAGTGCCCGGATCTCTTTCTCGAGCACTCGCTGCTGGCCGGAGCTGGCGTTCTTGGCAACCTGCTGTAAAATGAAAATCACCTCTGCAAGACAATTTTCAATCACATTAGTTCCTAGAGTTATCTTTGGGTGACTCTCGCGCTTGTCAATGTCCACAATGATCAGTCCCTGTGCTGCCAGTTCGACTCTACCGATTTTAATGGTCATCTCTTTAAATCCGATCTGCGGCACGGGTTGACCATTGCTGGCAATGATACTCAAGTCGTCGTCAGGGTAGAGGGTTATATCCGAGTCATTCCAGTACTGCTTGAAGAGCACGTACGGGATGGTGGTGACCTGTGACCCGGTGTCCAGTAGGGCACTCATAGGAATGCCATCCAGTACCACAGGCAAGACTGGACGTCCTCCCACATATTTGTCGCGCCAGTTCGATGGGCCTGGTGATCTTTTTCCTGGGGGTTGGCCCTCTACCCCAGGTTGTGCCAGTTTAAAGGACAGTACCTTGCCATATGTCCGGGTTGATTGCAGCGGCGGCAGATGGGTTGTCCGTCCTCGTTGTATCGGTCGCTGGGTCTTCCTCTGGCCGGTGGGGTCCTCCTTGGTCGACGCCACGGGATGTCCTCCGGTCCGGATGCCAGCTGGATCTTCCCTGGAGTGGAAACCTGTAAAGACTGCACAGTTCGGGTTAGCGCAGCAACGCTTTTAGCTAGCTCTTGGACCTGATGGTGCAGGTCTGGAGCCGGGTCATTGTTCAAAGCCTGCGCATCAGCCCCCACAGGCCCTGCCGACAAGGGCGCCGCCTCCTGGTGGTAAGTGATAGCTGGGCGCCTGTGGGTCACAACGCCACCCGGTGCCGGTTCTCGGAGCACCCGGATGGCTCTGTCCTTGAACTGTGCAAAGTGCAGATGAGGATCCTGTAAGGCTATGGCCCGCAACTGGGTTCGGTGGACATTGCAATATAGTCCCTCTATAAATTGTTCGGTCAACAGCCTGTCCTCATTTCCCACGCTGTCGGGGTTGGTCTGCTTAATGGCTCTCAGGGCCTCTTGTAGGTTTAGTGCATAGTCCCTTATACTCTCATGTGCTCGCTGCTTGCACCCATTGAATTTAAGCTTAATCTCGGCTGAGGTGCGGGTATCAAAGGTGTCCCTCAGCCGGGTTAGTATCCCCGCGACAGTCCTCCTCCCAGGTGGCCAGGACTTTACCTCCCTTTGGGCTGCCCCGGTTAGTTGGGCCACCAGGATGCTCACTTTTTGCTCTTCTGTGAGGGGGTACACCTGGAAGAGGCTATCCAGCTTTTCTCTAAAGTCATTCAGGGTATGTGACTCCCCTGAGTATTGGGGTAGCCAGGCTGCTCCCGGGATATAGGGCATGGTAAAAGGCATGACTGCAGCAGCGCTGGCGCTGGCGGGGGTTGAGGCAGTGAAGTTCTCCTCCGTATCCGACATCTTCCTCCCCCCTAGTGGACCGTGGCCTACCTTGCGATGATCCTCTTCCGTAGGCCGCGGCTCCGCAGTGGATCGTCAGGGTTGAGGACCTTCCGTCGCGCTCCTGTGACGTCAGCGTCTGCTGGGCTCCTTCCAGGACCTTACGCGACGTCGGGACGTGAGGCGGGGCTTCAGTTCTCGCGCGCTTTTGGAGTCCACGCCCCTCTTCTTCCCGCGCGGCGTCTTCAAGATGGCGTCCAACGGCGGGAAAACTCCACGGAAGGCGGGAAGAAGGCTGAAAATGGCGCCGGATGGCGGGAATCTTCACCGATGGCGGGAAGAAGGCTGAAGATGGCGCCGGATGGCGGGAATCTTCGCCACAGGTAAGTTTAAAAGTCTCTTTTTTCAGGCACGCAGTACCCGGTGGTTGCGGGCACGGGATCCTGCCGACTACGCCAAAAGCTGACGCGCCCCTGGGCCTGAGTCGTGCAGCGTTGCGCACACGAGAGCCTACCCGGAGCCGGATCAGATAGGGGTAGTAGTCTCGTGGCGATGACCCGGTCCGTGCCCAGGGAGTCAGACTAAGTGGCGGTATATTAGCAGTAGATGTAGGACGACTACGCCACCCGTTGAATGCAGCTATGGAGCTGCCACTGCAGGGCAGACCGCTGAGGCCGGTGGAAGGATGGTGCAGCGTGGATGGTGTAACCCCCAATGGGAGGGGTATGGCCTCAGGGCAGCCGACGTGGATGATGGGGGTAGCAGGAACCACTCAGAGACGATGCGGTGTAGTTCAGGGTCTTTACTGGTGACAAAGATAAACCCTGCCGGAGTACTGGCTAGCGGTCGGGGCCTGGTCAGTCCTTGAGCAGATGGGATCCACCTTGGCCAGGCGGAGTTGTAGGCCTCCCCAACTAATTGTACTCTTCTGGCTCCCTTGCTAGAGGCGGGTAAAGGTAGCCCACGTCCCTGAGTGTACCGTGTGGTGCTCACCCGTATGGCCGGTGACTCGGGGCCTTCTAGTGGCTTCCGCTCCACGACAGCGGTGCTGGTCCCACGCGTGTGACCGTGCCTTCGGGTTTCTTGGCCAGAGGACCTGAAATCCCCTGCCGGTCGGTTTCTGCTGCTGGGTCAGGGTTAATCCCCACAGCCTCGGACTCCGGGTCCGGTGGTAACTCTTCAATCAGGGCGAGCTCTTCAGCTGCCAGCCCCTGATTCCTTTTAGCACTGCTCCCACTGAGCTCCTGATCTTTCTTTCCTAAGCTGCTCCTCTTCTTCTCCCTAACCCTGCCTCAGCCCCAGTTTTATATAGGGGAAGTCCTTCCCCTCCCAGGACCGGGCAGGAGGTGTGGCATGAATAGGATTCCTGACCAAGAGACCTCCCACCTGCTCTCAGACATAACATTGCTATTACTGTGGAGACCAGACCCCTGGGGTGCCACATTTGCATTCCAGCAAAACAAAGCAGATGCTAACTTCTATAATCATCATCATGTTCCTCACCTTGGCACTCTCAACTCCCCGGATGGAGAAGCCAGGGCCCACCGGAGGCGTCTGGTTCTCTGGTGGGCTCGTCCAATGCTGCTCTAAAGTAGGCCGGGCTAAGAAAAGTCTGTGGGGATGTTCCGCGGAGAAATCGGGGCGGCTGGGGACTGTGTGTGAACACCCGGCCGTGGGGCGGCTGGGGACCGAGTGTGGACACCCGGCCGCCCCTTGGCGGCTGGGGACCGAGTGTGGACACCCAGCCGCCCCCTGTCAGCTGGGGACCGAGCGTGGACAACGGCCACCGGGCGGTGGGGGACTGAGTATGGATAAAAAGGCCGCCAATGCAGCAATGACATTGTGGCCGGCGTCTGCCTCCACATGCCTAAAAGGCCCAATTTCAAGTGCAAGCAAGCTAGCAGTATGGTATTGCAGCCTGGGGGTGGGTGGGTGGCAGGTTGAACACTTACGCTTGCATTCCAACAAAACAAAGCAGATGCTAACTTCTATCATCATCATCATGCTCCTCACTTTGGCACTCTCAACTCCCCTGATGGAGAAGCCAGGTCCCACCGGAGGAGTCTGGTTCTCTGGTGGGCTCGGCCAATGCTGCTCTAAAGTAGGCCAGGCTATGAAAAGTCTGTGGGGATGTTCCGCGGAGAAATCGGGGCAGCTGGGGAACGTTTATGGACACCCGGCCGCCCCCAGGCAGCAGGGGACCGTGTGTGAACACACGGCCATGGGGCGGCTGGGGACCGAGTGTGGACACCCGGCCGCCCCCTGGCGGCTGGGGACCGAGCGTGGACACCCGGCGGGTGGGGACTGAGTATGGATACCTCGCTGCCGAAGCCATGAGGTAGAAGCCAGCTTCGGCCTCCTCAAAACTAAAAGGCCCCATTTCAAGTGCAAGCTAGCAGTATGTTATTGCAGACTGCGGATGGGTGGGTGGTTGGCTGCATATTTGCGCTTGCATTGCAAGGAATGGGGGAGGTACAATTGAACACTGCCCTGGGACAAGGACTTGCACGGTGATAGTTGAAAGTCTGCATCATCTGATGCGGCAAGGATCACTTCTGATGGGCACACTATTAGGCAGTGACCTGGGAGTCAGAGATGCTTCCAGGGGTCTTCCCCATGCTGTCCCCATGTCTTTTCAGCACTGTTTGGATGTGTCACACAGCACATGGCCAGATAAGGTTGTAAAATGTTAAAATTACATTTCCCGGTGAATGCATTTGTCACAGTTGAAAGCAATATAAAAGTGCAAAAACGCAAAAAAATGCTACTTGTGAACATAGCCCTAGGTGTGGAGGAGTATTTTTGTTTTTGGTTATTTATTTTTCCTTATACACAAGTCTTTACCCTGGAAAAGAAATTATTTAACATATTTCACAGGAAAAAAGTTTCACTTTCGTTTTTGAACGTTTTATTATGAGCCTGTAAAAGTGGCTTAATACCTCTGAACACGATGTTGACAGTGACCTGGGGGTCAGAAATGCTTCCTGGGGCGATCCCCATGCTGTCCCCTTGTCATTTGAGCACTGTCACTATCGTTTTGGGCACTTTTTAGGCTTTCTACAGACTGCCGGGGGTGCCGCCGCAAAAATGCTCGGGTCTCCATTGACTAACATTGGGCTCGTTGCTCGGGTCGAGCACCCGAGTATCACGGCGAACTCGGCCTGAGCTTCGAGCACCCGAGCATTTTAGTGCTCACTCAACACTATTCCTAAGAGCACAGTAGCCTCCATAATCCTTAAATGGAAGAAGTTTGGGACCACCAGAAGTCTTCCTAGATCTGGCCATCCAGCCAAACTGAGCAATCGTAGGAGAAGAGCCTTGGTGAGAGAGGTAAAGAAGAACCCCAAGATCACTGTGGCTGAGCTCCAGAGATGCAGTAGGGAGAAAGTTCCACAAAGTCAACTATCACTGCAGCCCTCCACCAGTTGGGCCTTTATGGCAGAGTGGCTTCATGGAAGCCTCTCCTCAGTGCAAGACATATGAAAGGCCGGATAGATTTTGCTCAAAAACACATGAAGGACTCCCAGACTATGAGAAATAAGATTCTCTGGTCTGATGAGACGAAGATAGGACTCTTTGGTGATAATTCTAAGTGGTATGTGTGGAGAAAACCAGGCACTGCTCATCACCTGCCCAATGCAAATCCCAACAGTGAAACATGGTGGTGGCAGCATTATGCTATAGGGGTGTTTTTCAGCTGCAGGGACAGGATGACTGGTTGCAATTGAAGGAAACATGAATGTGGCCAAGTACAGAGCTATCCTGGATGAAAACCTCTTCAAGAGTGCTAAGGACCTTAGACTTGGCCGAAGGTTCACCTTCCAACAAGACAATGACCCTAAGCACACAGCTAAAATAACAAGGGAGTAGCTTTGGAACATCTCTGTGACCATTCTTTCCTGGCCCAGCCAGAGCCCTGACCTAAATCCAATTGAGCATCTCTGGAGAGACCTGAAAATGGCTGTCCACCAACGTTCACCATCCAACCTGATGGAACTGGAGAGGATCTGCAAGGAAGAATGGCAGAGGATTCCCAAATCCAGGTGTGAAAAATTTGTTGCATCATTCCCAAGAAGAATCATGGCTATACTAGCTCAAAAGGGTGCTTCTATTCAATACTGAGCAAAGGGTCTGAATACTTCTGACCATGTGATATTTCAGTTTTTCTTTTTTAATAAATTTGCAAAAATTTCTACATTTCTGTTTTTTTCAGCTAAGATGGGGTGCAGAGTGTACTTTAATGAGAAAAAAAACATAACTTTTTAGAATTTACCAAATGGCTGCAATGAAACAAAGAGTGAAAAATTTAAAGAGGTCTGAATATTTTCCATACCCACTGTACACTATATAAAAAGACACATATGCATGTTTTCTCATTATCTGACATAAATTCAGAATAAATCATTCCCGTTTTAGGTCAATTAGGATTACCATAATTTTTAATATTTGCCAAATGCCAGAATGAGACAGAGAGAGAGAATGTTTTAAGGCATTTTTATTACTTACTGCAAAGTCAAAAGTTCACTCACACTAAAATTACTATGCCTTTAAACAATTCTGGACTGCCTATATGATGATGTGATGTGTTTGGAAGCTTCTTTTTGGCAACATCTGAGTTAATTACACACACCTGTGGATGTATTTTAATGCACACCTGAAACACACTGCTTCTCTGTGTAGCATCATGGGAAAGTCTAAAAAAATCAGTCAAGATATCAGGAAGAGAATTGTGGACTTGCACAAGTCTGGCTCATCCTTGGGTACAATTTCAAGATACCTGAAGGTGTCTCGTTCATCTGTACAAACAATTATACGCAAGTACAAACAAGATGGGAATGTTCAGCCATCATACCATTCAGGAAGGAGACGGGTTCTGTGTCCAAGCGATGAACATGCTGTGGTCCAACGTATACATATCAACCCAAGGAAAAAAGCAAAAGACCTTGTGAACATGATGGCGGAAACTGTTTGAATTGTGTCAAGATCCACAACGAGTACTGTATCAACATGGGCTGAAAGGCCACTCTGCCTGGAAGAAGCCATTACTCCAAAATAAAGATAAAAAAGCCATATTAATGTTTGCAAATGCACACAGGAACAAGTTCTGTGGTCTGATGAAACTAAAATTTAACTTTTTGGGCATAATGACCATCTTTACGTTTGGAGGAAAATGGGAGAAGCTTGGAAGCCTAAAACCACCATCCCAACTGTGAAACATGGGTGTGGCAGCATAATGTTGTGTGGTTGTTTTGCTGCAGAAGGGACTGGGGCACTTCACAAAATAGATGGTATCATGAGAAAAGAAGATTAAGTGGCTATACTGAACCAACATCTCAAGACATCAGCCAGGAAGTTAAATCTTGGGCGGAAATGGGTCTTCCAAATGGACAATGACTCGAAGCATACTGCCAAAATGGTAACACAGTGGCTTAAGGATAACAAAGTCAATGTTTTGGAGTGGCCATCACACAGCCCTGATCTCAATCCTATTGAAAATGTATGAGCAATGCTGAAAAGGCAGGTGCGGGCAAGGCGACCTACAAACCTGGATCAGTTACACCAGTTTTGTCTGGGGGAATGGGCCCAAATTCCAACCAACTACTGAGAGAAGCTTGTGGAAGGATATTCCAAACATTTGACAGAAGTCATTCAGTTTAAGAGCAATGGTACCAAATGCTAATGAAATGTATGTAAACTTTTGACTTTGCAGTAAGAAATAAAAATGCATTAAAACATTCTCTCTCTCTCATTATTCTGGCATTTGGCAGATATTAAAAATTATGGTAATCCTAAAATGGGAAGGGTTTATTCTGATTTCTTGTCAGATATTGAGAAAAACATGCATATGTATCTTTTTATATAGTGTATGTAAACTTCTAGTTTAAACCGTATATGTCTATATGTAAATATACAGTATATGTGTGTGTGTGTATGTATGTATGTGTGTGTGTGTATATATATACATATACACATACATACACACACATATGTGTGTGTGTGTCAGTGAGCTTGGACAAGAAATAGCTGATATCATTTTGATTAAAGAGTTTATCACTCCTCGAACAACCACGTCTTAAAGGGTTTATCTACTACTTGGACAGTCCCTTCTGAATACCTATGTTTCCGCCCAGTAAAATAATAACACTTATGCTCAGCTCAGGTGTCAGTGTCATTTCATTGGTCTCGACACTGGCTTTCCCAGGCATTGCATGACATTGTTGTGTCATGTGATCCCTGTAGACAATCAGTGCTGGCTTCACTTTCCGCTTCTTCGGACTTAATTGACATCCAGAGGAAGTCAGATCTTTGGCTGCTGTGTCACTTCTTCTGGATGTCTGGTTTGTCCGAAGGAACAACCAGATAGATTATTTGAATGGAGCCATAACAGATCAATTCTGCAAAACAATTGGTGACTTTCTGTACATTATACAAATTCGGTCAATAAGAGGTTACCTGGTGCATCAAATGTGGTCAAATACTCGCTGTATGGATTTGTGCTTTAATTGTGAAAAAAACATTTGTTTACGACTGGGAGCAGCTGTGCTATACCTGCAGGTATGCTAGCCTTATTTGTCTGCTGTTTAATATATTAAAGATATTTAAGACTTTCGCTGTACAGAATATTTAACTGCGTTGTATATGGATTTCTTATTAAAAAGCACCATGTTCCAATACCATCATGTACAGTCAATAAAATTATTAGAAATACAAATTAAAGTGAACATTGTTGTCATGGTTAAAGAATTTTATATCTAGATGGTGGAATGTATATTATTCAATTCAAATACATATGAAAACCTATAAACAAACCCTACATTACAATATACAAGCGAGCTCAAAGACATATTGGAAGAAGGATAAAGGGTGGGGAGGTGTACTCTTCATAAATCAGTGATGAAGAATATAAATGTATCCAACACATTGAGGGGGGAAGTTGTGCTCTAATTTATTTGTCCTATCTTGCCAAATAGGGTTGAAACCCTGGGGTGCCATAACTAGATAATTCAGGCAATTGCCTATATGTATAATCAGAATCATTAAGCCAGTGTAGGGAAAAATTGTATAATTGTTAATTTACCCTGTTATTTTGAAATATTAAAAAAAGTTAATTTTTAGAGCTTGTTAGTGAGGGATTCCTTTGTGGTCTCCCCAATTGTTTTTGTGTCAATGAAATTAAAGAGAAATTCCCAGAACTGGATGGCGAGTGCACAGCGTTTAAATCATATTCAGATTGCTTTTAACCAATTTAAATTTGTAATCATGCACAATTTTATTGTATTTTGTATTTTTCAGAGTCAAAACTAAAGCACTCTAGGTTTTGTTTGCACAATTCTAGTTTTTTTTCCTGTAACATGTTTATCATTGTTGAGCAAGTGATTTTATAAAAAATAGATTTTTTCTAAAAAACAAATGTAAACATTTTGTTTCAAACTTTGTTTTTATTGTCTTTGATGTTTTACATTAAAAAAGTTTTTGTTTCGAAAAATGATTCCATTGTTTTCTTCTATATAAATTACATAACCATAAAAGCAATATCAATTAAAGGGGTTGTTACTCTGACTGCAGATTTCTGAATCCTCACAATATGCACACCAAACATTGTAGAGACTCTCAATTGTTACCGGTGAGAGCCGGGCCGTCACATGATTGCAAGTATGTGATTTCGGCCTCATTCTGACTAGGCATGCTTGAGCTCACAAAATACACCAGAGAATCCTGACACTGTATGGTGTGCACACTGTAAGGATTTACAAGTCTGCAGTCACAGAGTTTATCAGAAGCCAGACAACACCTTTAATCCATAAATGTACAATAAAATGTAAATATGTTAATGACTTTAAATGTATCAACATTTCAGTTATAATAAAGTTGTCCTTCACTATATGAAAAAATCTCAGTTGGTCAGAGGGTTCTGCTCTCTTCTTAAAAAAAAATATGCTTTGCTTCTCAGGTCGCCTTTGGCGTTTAGGCAGTAGTTGATGTTTGTTCATATTCTTCCATTTAGATCTATTAACCTCTGTAACTAATAAATGTCTGCTAATCAGCTGCAGTCTTCACAAACTGCCAAAACAATAACTTTTTTTTTTTTTGTGGACTTAAAGCGATTGTCTGGTAGTGGAGAGAATGAAAGCAACAGTCAACTCCCGGAACAGTTATTATTCCATTCACAGTCACATGAGATTTGCAGCCTATACAGACCCATCAGGCAAATCTGATTCATCTAAAGGAAATGTGAAGGCATTAGTTGCTGAGTGGTTGCAGGATCTCACGTGACATAACAATGTCATGGGGACACCAGGACACACATTTCTGACAGCGCCAGAACAGCTCTGGTGTAGAGGTGGTTATGTGCCCAATTAAAACATGTCTTAAAGAGAATGATAACCCAATTTGAGGTACCAAAGCAGCACATTATCTTAAAGAGGGCCTTTTACCAAATGTTTCATAATGAATTGGACACAGAATGTAATAGTGGCTGCAGAGCAGAATAAAACATTTTTGCTTCTTTTTTATTTCACTGCTTCATTTGCTTCATTGCAGAGATATAAGCAATCAAAGCGTAGGTACCAGAGGGCCAGAGGGTCCGTCACCCCAGGCCCTGTCCCATGAAGGGGTCCACCCAGAGCCATGGCCGCTTCTGTGATGAGGCAGTGCACGCATAGGCGGATTATAATGAGGGCAATCTGGGCTACCGCCTGGGGCCCCCGGGGCTCTGGGAGGCCCAAGGCTCCGGGGGGCCCATAGCCAGACTGCCCTCATATAATCCTTTGTGCACCGACATCTGCAGCTGGGTATCGTCTAGAGTGGAGATGATTTTTTGAGGGGATGATGTCACCGGAAGGGGTGGGGCTTCCTTCAATCCAGTGAAGACCCGATAGCAGGAAGCAGCGTGGAGCTGGAGCTGTGGCTGATGAAGTGGACAGATAGGCTCCATGATGGAGCTGTGAACAGGTGGGAATGAGGAAACAGGGCTCAGTGTGAGTGGGCTGAGGATGAATATTGGGTGCAAAGAAGTGTGGATGATGGTATTGTATGGGGGCTGCATGATGGAGGGTTGTTTACCAAAAATGGCCACTTCTACTTGTATAAGGCTACTTATGGGGGGCTGTCACAGGAAAAGGGTTTATGTTATATGGGTGAGGCTGCATGGGGAATGTCATGATGGGCTGTATTGAGAAGAGGGGGATGATGAAGGTCTGTGTGGAGAGGGGGGATGATGATGGGGGCTGTGAGGAGGGGGATGATGATGGAGGCTGCGAGGAGGGGGGATGATGATGATGATGGGCTGTGAAGAGGGGGAATGATGATGATGGGGCTGTGAGGAGGGGGAATGATGATGGGGGATGTGAGGAGGGGGGATGATGATGATGATGGGGCTGTGAGGAGGGGAGATGATGATGATGGGGGATGATGATGATGGTGATGATGAGGGGCATTGTGGAGAAGGGGGCTGTGGAGGGGGAGTGATGTGGGGCTGTGCGGTGAAGGGTGGTTGATGCTGGATGGCTGCAAGGGAAAATGGGTAATGTCACTCTTCTGAGGCTGCATACAAGATGGCTGTGTGGGGCTGCTGGGTGTGTTGTGAAGGGAGTGATGCTGCTCACATGGGGCTGCATAGTGAAGGGGATAAAGTCACTCATGTAGGGCTGCATGCTGAGTGCCTGTGTGGGGAAGGGGGTGATGTTACTTGTGTGGGGATGCATTCTGGGGCTGTGCAGGGAGCTATGTGGGGCTTATACTGTATATAGGTAGTTAAATGAATTCTCATACTGAATCTAGGTAGCTATGTGGGAACTCATACTGTACATAGGTAGCTTTGTGGAGGCTCAAATAGTATGTACGGGGCTATGTGGGGGCTCATACTGTATGTAGGTACTATATACCTCATATTTTTGTGAGGTATATGGATGTTTTGTGACTTAATTACACTGCCACTTAACTGGCCATTTATAATCTGAAGGGTTACTAGTATCTATATTTTATAAATGTTTATTAAATATCATCTGATCACCTATTGAGAATGCCTAGTCAGTCAGAGTAGTGGTCTGGCTACAGAGGGGCAGTCGACGAGGAGCGGGGGCTCCATACCATGTAAATTTAGGGTGCCAACCACTGTCAAGAAGGGAATTGTGAAGAGCAAAACTAGTCCCCAACTCCCCGCATTTCTGCTCTTTTTTATATCGCTGTTTTTCTGTGCTATGTGTGTGTATTTATGTCTGTATATTTTGGGGTTTTTAAACTAAATAAAAAGAGAATTTTTCAAGTTTTTTTTTGTTAGGGCTTACATGTATAAGGGCCCCATAGGTTGATCACTTTGGTTGTTGATGGAGAGGGCTATGTGGGGGCTCATATTGTATATAGGGGGATGTCAGGATACTTAATTCTGCTCAATATTAAGTCATAAAATTATGATTAATAATTATCTTTTACTAGATGGAGGCCCGATGCTATGGCATCGGGAGGGCGGTAATGTCACAATGGGGGCAGGCTTTTCATCATTGAGAATCTATCCCCCCATGTGCTCACCCACCTATCCACTCTCTCTTTCCCCCATGTGCTGACTTCTCCTGTTTGTGCTCCCTTCTTTGGCCTGTCTACCCCATGTGTTATCCCTCCTGTCTGCGGTCTCTCTCCTTCCTGTGCTTTGTTCTCCCCTCATGTGCTGTCCCGCTTGAGCTGTCTACCCCCTGTGTACTTTCTCTTTTCCTCATCCACTGTCTTCTCCTCTCATGTGATCTCTTCTTTGACATGTGTGCCCCATGTGCTCTCCCCATTGTCTGCTCTCTCTCTCCACCCCTGTGCTGTCTTCTTCCCTCATGTGTTCTCTCGTTTGAGCTTTCTCCCCGCGCAGTAAATCAGACCACCGCCATCTTTGTGTAGGCAGATAGCGGCTGTCACATTAAAACTGCGCATGTGCTCCTTCTGTACAAAGATGGCGGTGATGAGTGAATCATTCAGCTAATCCCGGAGGCGGCATGTACGACATGTTCATGACGGTGTTCCGCTGGTGGTACTGCGCAAGAGGCTGGTACCACCAGCGGTTTCCATATTGAGACACCCATCACTTGAGTGTCCCAAAATGGCGGTCGACGAACTTCTGCCGCTTGGAATTCTGGGCTCCAGACACATCTGGACGGAACAGGATGTGAACACATTACAAGGTAAGTATATTATAGATACTATGGTAATATTAAGCAGAATTAATTTCAGCCTATTGGTTCGGCCTCCAGAACAGTCACGGTCTCTCACCCCTGCTCTGTTATGTATGGCACTGTACATAAGAGAAAAATTTGCATGTGTTACTAACATGACCTATCACATGATCTATCGAATGGGATCATGTGACATGTCACGTGATACATCCGGTATCTGGGTGGCCCAAGACTTCTAAACTGCACGGGGCCCTGGCTACTCTTAATTCACCCCTGAGTGGATGGCACACTGAGATGTCAGGGAGAGGGCTGCAAAACTCCTGTTCCCCTGTCTGACGGAGATTCTGCACACTGGCTAGCACAGTGGCCAGTGTACAGAGCCTCAGTCCGTGCACAGTCTGACCTCCTTGATGAACTTCCAGGCTGGGCTCGGGCTGGCAGAGATACAGTTTGCTTCTCCCCCTGCACAGTCTGATTGGCAAATGCATGCTGGGTACTAGTGCCCACCTTGAATTTCACTACCACTTCCTGGTCCTGCCACACTGCCTGCAAACTTCATCAGTAAGAGGGGATGGAATTTATTAGATAAAATAAATGTAGTCATGTGATGGTGACTGTGGGTTGAATGTGAGAGGCTGGGGGTATTGTGGGAGCTGAAGTGGGGGTGGGGGAGTGGGGACCATGCATGGGGGGTCTGATTATTATACTGTTTTGTTATCAATCACATGTAATACAGTAGTAGCTGTCTGGGGAGGTTGGAGATGGGTTTGTAGGAGGACTTTTATACTTGCGAGTTCGGTCTTTTATAAGTATTAGTATGATAAGCCCCCATACAGTAACCATGAGTTGCATCGTATTCAAAGCACCACTGCAGTGTTTTTTTTTTTATTTCACCACTGGAGGGGTGATTAAACTCCAAGTCCCCTGCCCCCTGTCTAATACTCACCTTCCGGTGTTTTTCGCCACCACTTCGGCCCGTCTCCTTCAGTTTGGGAATCTGTCTGCTGCTCCAGTGTTTCATGCAGCTGGAGGTCACTAATCAGTGTAAGTCTATGAGAGCCTTGTTCTGTCCCCGTTCTGGCTCTCATAGACTTACACCGAGAGCTTGCGACGTAACTTCTGACTTCCAGCCAGTCAAAAGCTGCACTCACAATATGGTGCTGTGAGACCAGAGTGGCACTGAAAAATGGTGAAGAGGCCAGGGGGTGAGTATATGAATGTGACGCGCCCCCTGGGCCATGGGGTACTCAGTAGCCAAGTCGGTCGATGCTGGGGGATGTCACAGTGGCAGTGACCCAGTCCGTGACCCATGGCGGTCAATAAAAGGGGATTAGAGAAAGGGGAATAAAGTTTATACAGATAATGTTCGTGACGACACCTGTGGTATGCGGCTAAAAGGAGCCGCCGCTGCGGAGCTGGTCCTCTGGAGCTGTTGTTAATGCAGCAGAGTTGGTTTAGATCTCCACAGGTAGAGCTTAGCTCCAGGGCAGTGTAGATGTTGTATGAGGTAGATGTGATGGGTGCTGTGTAGCGCAGGCAGGTGATGGCGCAGCAATTATTCACAGACACAGTGGGGTGCAGTCTTCAGGGTTTTACTCACAGTTCTTAAGTTCCTCAGGTTACACTTTATGGATTATAACCACCCACATCATCCTGCGTTCACCAAGAAAGGGGTTCAGCAATCCATCAGATAATTCAAGAGCACTTAACGGGACCCCGCTCTATGTGCCTTTCTCAGTCGTCTTCCTGCGCTGGCTCACACCCTCCTGCCCTGCGCCTCACAATCAGTGTCCCAAGCCGGTAGCCTCGGATCTTGTCGGGCGACCTGCTGTCCCCTGGACCCTTTGTGGCCACCTTTTCAGCGATGTAATTGTGGCTGTGGCAATTGCACCCTAAAAGTACAGAAGCCTCCGGTTTCTATCTGAACATTGCAATTCTCACTGGTTAGGGGCCGGTCCCCTCTGCGGCCTGATCCCTCCACGTCCTGGTAGATTCGGGCATACGGGTGGCCTCCAGCACTGCCCGTACCCCTAGGATCCCCTCTTCCCTTCTGGAGCCTTCCTTTATGTTCCTCTCCTCAGTCAGTCCTACCTCCTGGGCCTCTCACTAGGCCCCCTATTTTGAGCAGAGCTCCTGTAGAGCTCCTGCTCCCACTCACTGTCCTCCTCTGACTGGAACCCTTCTAGATGGTTTCATCCCTTTTTATACACCTGCTGAGGTGCTCCCCTAAACTCCTTCCTCCAACCACACCCACTAAATGGTTGCCCCTCTCTTGGTTCCCCCCACTCCAGCCAGGGACAGGGTTCAGCAGAGGAGCAGCGCATCTTGCCCCTCCTGCTGGTTTGGAGTAGTGTAGTGTTGGATGCAGGAGTTTGGGTCCCGGGCAGACCTCCATCCTTATCTGAGAGTGGGATACCCCACCTCTGGGTGAGATGCAGTACCTCTGTGGTGACTGAACCCGCAGGGGCACCACAAATGGGGGCAGGGGGCTTAGGTTTAAAGCACCATGCCAGTGGTGAAAAAAAACAAAAATGCTGGAGTGGTGCTTTAATAATTTCATAATAATCAATTTATTATTTTTATAAAGTTATTAAAGGCTTTGGATTAATGTCTGCAGTCTCTCTATTTGAATGCAGACCTGCCAAATCATGACACCTGCTGTGATGAGTCCCCAATATCACCGGCGTTATCATGCGGTCATGCGACCACGTGTTCGCCATTTGCATGTGCCAACTAAAAAGGTTTGGCTTCTCTCAATAGAAGAGAATTGAGAGAAACTGTGCTCTAGCACAGGGCATTTATATTTTCTAGGGGGCAATTTTACCATCTAGAGAGCACAAAGGAGACATTATTACTATGTAAGGGGCACAGTGGTGGTATTATTATTTGGGGCAGTAAAACGAGTGCTGTTTTTGTGCCACACAGTAGGTGCAGTAATGGGGACACATATAGCAGCAGCGGCTCAGTATTGGGGTATCAGTAGGATTAGGATGTTAGGTTAGGTTGGAAATGTGAGAAGTCAAATGTGACTTTGCTGTAATCCCTGCAGACGCGTCCTGGCTGGAGAAGTTGTCAAGTTGGTCTGGGCCAGATGTAAAAAACAGGAAAAATGAACGACTGCATCAGAAAGGACATGAGCTGTAAGTCACTATCAGTAACACTGTACTGTACTTTAATCTCTTAAATGTTCTACAGTTCTGGTATTTACCACTATATGGTCACCATATGGCTGTAATATCAGTTCTGGTCTTTGTATATAGATTTATTTTTATCTGCTGAGGTTCCCCTATACCCACTATTATGGTGCGCCATCGTAGTTGTAATCATGATTGCCTGGTTAGTGGCCCACTCAGTTGTTTTGTCCCCCCCCCCCCGAGCTGAACCCCTAGCTACGCCTCTGAATCAAAGTATTTGGCACTTAATGTGTTAACATTCACTTGGAATTAAAGGTTATCAGATAGCCTAACTCATTAGGTGCCAAATACTTTCATTACTAATATCTCTGCAATGGAAAGGTGAAATGAAAAACAAGCAAAAATGTTTTATTCAGATCGTAAGCCCCTGTTCAACACATTACCTATTGGTCTCAATCCATGCTTTGGTTGACAGTCCCACAATCATGTTTCATGTCCATTTTCACACTTGACATAGATCGTAATCATGCTTCCAACAAATTTTATTTTCAAAGAAACTAATTTGCCTGAATATATTGTTGTAGATTTACTTTTAATCAGGCAGAGAAGAAGTATTTTCAAGGTACAATCAAACACCAAGTAAAATTTTCTTAGGCATGATATTTGCAATTGGTGTATAATTTCTCAAAATCTTTATCATTCTCACGCTCTCTCTCTTATGCAACAGCCCCAATATCAGTATTCAGTCAGTATTTTTTCTCAGGAGTGGGAGCCAAAACCAGGTGAGGAACAATCAGAGAAAAGGTATAATAGAAACAACTCACCAATTCTGCATTTATCACCCACTCCTGGTTTTGGCTGCCACTCCTGAGAAACAATACTTACCGAATACTGACCAAATACTGATAGCAGGGCTGTGACCTTAAACTCTATGTAATCTGAAATATGGAATGATGTGTCACTGAGATCAGCATAGATAGAATCACTTTTTTTCTAGTCCAATTTCATGAAATTAACTCCTTCTCGAAATGTGCCGTACATATACTGCTCTGTGGGAGCTGTGTCCCCGCAAAGAGCAGTACATGTACAGCGCAGTGATCACGCTGAGTGCCGCTGCGATCACATGCGGATGTCAGCTCTATGTGAGAGCTGACACCCCGCATCAACACCTATGATCGGTGTTAGAACCCATCGCTGTCGTTTAACCCCTCTGATGCCGCTGTCAATCGTGACAGCGACATCGAAGGGCATCGCAGAGGGAGTGAACTCCCTCTGTGATTCTGTGGCACCCCAGGGGTCCAGTTGCCACAGTGGCATTGCCTCCCTCACAAGAGATGATGCCATGCCTGGAAGGAAGCAGGGGTCCCCTAATCAGGTTTTACTAAGCATGCAACACTGTCCTGGCTCCAGACCAGCAAGGGGAGCCACTCCCCTTGGCAACTGGGATCTGGGGGTGGGGTTAGTTAGACTTAGTGTGAGGAGTTGAAGTCAGGACGTCGAGGAGAGAGAAGCTGGGGACTGGAGCTGCGCGGCAGCTCACCCCAGAAGAGCCAGCACAGAAGAACCGGACACGGGAGTCTGAGGCTGTGGGGTGCCGAAGGCCCAGAAGTAGAAACTGGAGGGCAGGAGACTGCAGGTCTCCTTGCCCCATCAGACACCCGGAGGCTCAGCAGCACAGAGTGCCCAGCACTGCCACGTGGCAGCGACACACCAGCAAGGCCCGAGCTGCCTGCCATACGGGTGAGCACAGAAACATTGCACTCAGGGACGAGGGCCGCAGCACAGCTACAAGCAGCACGGCCAAAGAGTTTAGTGGAAAGGGTAGGCCTCCAACTTCACCTGGCAAGGAGGATTATTTACTTGCTTCCAGGCTGCCCGGACTTCCACCTCTGGCCAGTACCCTAGTTCTGGTTTGCCTAATCACCACCAGTAAAGATAAGAGGAAACCGCCATTAAGTTGTGGACTGATTATTGCTGCGTCATCAACCCCTGAACTACAACACCCAGCATAACCCATAACATCTACACTGCCCTGGAGCTAAGCTCTACCTGTGGAGAGCCACACCATCCCTGCTGCAGCAACATCAGCTCCAGAGGACCTGCTCTGCATCAGCGGCTCCCTTAGCCGCCTACCACAGGTGGCGTCACAAGCTTTATACAATCACTATAAATCCCCTATCAATAACTCCTTTTTATTGACCGCCCTGGGTCATGGACCGGGTCACCGCCACTGTGACATCCCCTGGCATCTACCGGCCCGGCACCGGGTACCCCACGGCCCAGGGGGCGCGTCAATTCCATCAACGCAACACGATGCGATCGCATTGTTGATGGCCTCCATGTTGACCCCCGGTCCCAAGATGGCCGTGTGGTCCTTCAGATACCTTCAGGAATGTGGCCACTGAGAGCAGGTGCTGAGATGCCTCCTTCCTGCCTGTCACATGCTGATATGATGCTCTGCAGTACAGCTGCATTGCAGAGTATCAGATCGCTGATCTGACTGTGTAAAGTTGATGTCCCATCCTGGGACAATGTGAAACAGTAAATAAAAAGTTAATAAAAATTGTAAAAATATAAAAATAAATTACCAAATAAAGAACAAAAAAAGGAAAAAATATTTATCCAATAAAAACATTTATCTGTGTAAAAAAAATAAACAAGGAAAGTACACATATTTGGTATCGCCACATCCGCAAGGACCCGACCTATAAAACTTTCCCACTACTTAACACCTTCAGTGAACACCGTAAAAAAATAAATGAAAAACAAGGCAAAAAACAATGCTTTATCATCATACCGCTGAATAAAATGTGGAATAAAACGTGATGAAAAAGACGCCTGTAAATAAATATGATACCACTGAAATTGTCATCTTGTCCCAGAAAAAACATGCCGCCATCGAGCTCCATCAGCCAAAAAATAAAAAAAATTACAGCTGACAGAATAAAGCGATGCCAAAATAATTATTTTTTCTATAAAATCGTTTTTGTGTAAAAGCTACAAAACTAAAAAAAACTATATAAATGTAGTATCGCTGCAAACGTGCTGACCCGAAGAATAAAGCTACCTTATCATTTTTAACACAAGCTGAAGGGCATAAAAAAATTCCCAAAAAACAATTCCTGAATTGCTGTCTTTTGTTTATCCTGCCTCCAAAAAAACAGGATAGAAAGCGATCAAAAAATGTAATTTGCCCGAAAATGGTACCAATAAAAATGTCAACTCATCCTGCAAAAAACAAGCTGTCACATGACTCTGTTGGCAGAAATATGGAAAAATTATTCTCAAAATATGGTGATGAAAAACTTGTTTTACAATAAAAAGGGTCTTTTAGTGTGTGACAGCAGCAAAACATAAAAACCTGATATAAATCTGGTATCGCTATAATCACACCGACCCGAAGAATAAAGTCCTCTAATCAATTATACCGCACGAGGAACGGCATAAAAAAAAATAAAACCAATTTTCTCCTTCTGTTGATTGTTTATTTCTGCCTCCCAAAGATGGTAGTGTTGCATTTATCCTGCGCTGAGCGCTTACACCGGGGTTTCTGTGTAAATCTCTGAAATACGTGATTCAGACGGAACCCTGAATAGGAACCCTAAAATAAGAAATTTCCTATAGTGAGGCTGTTGAAGACACTGTGGATGCCGTCTGGCCAGAGACCCGGCAGGGGCCCGTATTTTTATTAGGCGTGCATAAAAGTGCCATTGGCCACAGTTTTCTGCACTTCTTGAAAGTATGGACCCCTGAACAGAGGCCAGATGAAGTCCAGAGTAACTCTGATTCCCCATTATAGTGAATGGATCCCTTGGGGATTTCATCTGCATCACGTCACTAGGAGATTTAGATGGAAACCCCGATATAAGTGCTCAGCGTGGAGTGCAGGATAAAAGTGATCCAAAAAGTTATGTACAATGTTCCCAATAAAAGATTCAACTCCATTCACACAAAAAGCAAATCCCCACTCAGGTCCGTCATCTGTTAACAAAAATATAGGGGGCTTCCATGTTACTGGTAGCAGAAAGGCTGTGGAAAAATGAAATGGCTCCTCGGCCTCTGAAACAAATCAAGCGTAATTTGCGCTCCCAAATCCAAATGTCCCCCTCCCTTCTGACCTCCAGTGTGTGTCTAAACCGCAATTAGCATCCACATGTTTGGCATTCCTGTAACGATAAGAGCCTGCCTAATTTACGGGGGCATGTCTCCAGAAGAACGAGCTGGGCATAAAGTACTACAATGTATTGGTCACTACAGCATACTGGTCACTACGATGGCAGTTTGCAGTCTTTACTTAGCAACATCCACTGCTGCTTGTTTCTGGAAAACACCCATGGAGTCAAAAGGAGGCTGACCAGAATACCGACGGGCGTGATGGAGCTGATATTCCACAATTGGCCTCTGCTGCTTACAGATCCTTGCCAGCATGTGCAGTGTGGGGTGACTTCGCACACAAGTCGGTGAGGTGACACTTGCATGCGCTACTGCAGCATTACCAGAACGACAGCAGCTATTGCTGACTTGGGAAACAGGCGCTGATTCAGCATACCTTGACGAGAATTTCTGGTAAATTTGGGTAGGTTTTCATAAACCTCTAAACCTCCAAGTTTAGCACATGAATCCAGCATTGTTACGTGTGTGAGCTTGACAAGCTTTACAGCCGCCACTAGGTTACGCCCATTATTACACATGAACATGCCTGGTTGGAGGTTCAGTGGCAAGAGCCACAGATTTGTCTGGTCTATTATCCCTTTCAATAACTCTGCCACGGTGTGCAGTTTGTCTGCTAGACAAATTAGCTTCAATAGAGACTGTTGCCGCTTTGCTGAGGCAGTGCTGTAGAGCTTCCAGCTTTTGTCTGATGTGGATTATGTGCTCTGAGATTCCAAATCGGAGATGGAAAATCTGAAAGAGCAGGAGTGGGTGCAGGAACAGAAGTAGGAGGTGGAGAAAACCCTGATAGAAGTAGGGCCAGCAATCCTCAGTATTGGGAGCACATGTGCCATGCCAGGGTTGGACACTAGGAAGGCACGATAGAGCTATATATGACAGTGTGTCTAACAAGCAAGCTGTGGACTGCCCTTGTAAGGGCAGGAGTATTGGGGACCTAGGGAAATCTAATGCTGAATAGGGCACTACAGGGTCAGGTCCATTTCACCCTCCCTTTGCATACCACAAGGTTACCTGCTGGATGGACAATTGATATGTGGACATCGTTCCTGACAAGGACATCACCCACAACAGAAGATATTAGTGAGATTGTTCCAATTTTTTTCTATTTTTTGGAGATATATGTCCACCCAGGACTGTCCTAAAAACGTAAAAGAGAATTAGCTTATGCTACAAGTATGTTGAGAAACTGACCATTGGTTTTTGTTAATCAAATGTTTAAACTGACTATTCTCTCCATATAAGTGATTTGAGTGCAGTCAGCTGTTGACAATGTTTTTAAGAAATGTATGTATTTGTGGTTACCATTTTAAAATATGACTTAAACGTTGTCTTAATAATAGTACATACTCTGCTACAGAATAATGAGAAATTGTGAAAACAGATGATTTTGAATGTTGCCTGATCATCTCTAGTTAAAATGCATTCTTGAATTTTTTGGCAATGTTTTATTTCATATTTCTTTCATATTATAATCTGTATTAAAAAAGAAAAAAAAACATGCTACTTTGGATTATTTAGACTCTAAAGTTCCTATTATTTCAAAGAAACAACACAAGCATGTTAACCACAGTTAAAGTATTTGACCTTATGTTTTTTATGAAGCATCTAATGGTCATGTGAAAAGGTCATTGTGGAGGGAGGGGAAGCAAGGTCAGCAGTGACATCACCTAAAATGAATTTGCATTATCAACTGTATATAGAGGTGTTACTAGTCATTGAAAGGCTGTGTGCCCACGCCGCGTTTTTTAAGCGTTTTCACAGCGGCAATTCCGCTGCAGAAACGCTTAAAAAACGCTTGGTAGAAGGCCTGCCATGTTCCCCAATGATAATCTGCATATGCTGTGCACATGCTGTGGAAATTTCCCCTGCCGATTATCATTGCGGAAAAAAACGCAGCACTACCAATTATTTTGAGGAAGCGCTGCGTTTTCACAGCCATTGACTTGCATTGGAACGCATGGAATCCGCATCACTGCATCTGTACATGCGGAATCCATGCATTTCAATGTGCGGATGGTACCCGGGTTTGGAGAAGAGGAGACTCTCCTCCAGACCTGGGTACCATAGTACCTGTAAAAAAAAGAATAAAATAAAAAATATACATTATATTTACCTTCCGATGGCCCGCGGTGCGCTTATCTACGCTTGCCGGCAGATCGCGGTGGACTGAAGGACCTGTGCTGACGTCATTTAGTTATGTGACTGGTCACGCGACCGATGATGTCGGCAGGTCCTTAAATCTACCGCGAGATGATGGCAAGCAGAGTCAAGCACACCAGGGGCCATCAGAAGGTAACTATAATATTTATTTTTTATCTTTTACCATTCTTTCGGTCACACTATATAAATCCATGCCGTTTGCATGGATTTATATAGTGTGACCAAGTTGTCAAGCACTTTCCAAGTGATGCTAAAATCGCTTGGAAAGTGCTTGTCAACCCGCATGCGGAAATGCATGTGAAGAACGCTTCCCTTCCGCTTGTCCCTGGCAGGAAAAACACATGTAAAATCCGCATGCGTTTTTTCTGCCAGGGAGATGCAGAAACGCTCAGGAAAAATCCGGAGCATTTCCGCATCGTGGGTACATAGCCTAACACTACCTCTTATGATAAGAAATCTTACTGAAAACTCTTCCTAAATTAACACTACTTATAAGTTTAAAAGGCCTAAGTGGCCAGTGTGAAAATTGCAAGATTCCTAATTTTCTTTTTAAATTAGTTGACCCTTTTAACAAAGAATCTTCACTTAATTGAGCTAGATGGAGTGAGTAGCTGTGAAGTGTGAAAAGGGATATCAATTTGTTGAGAAACTATATGCACAGGAACCAAAAACATCCATATTGGGTGATTCTATTGCCTTTCTAACATCAATTTTCAGTCTCTCGTGTAAGAAAAGACTTTCTATTTTGCACGTTATCTTAATGTAACCTCCACTAGTGCTGCCATCTCTCTTATTCAGCTGTACATAGAGAAGTCTTGTTGATTTGTATTTTGTAGATTTATAGTTGGGAATTAAAATATCTTTGTTTGATCTGAATATTTTTCTCTTTCCTAGGATTGTGGAATTTAAGGTATGCTTTGAAGAAATGGCAGGAAAAAAAAATAAAACAACAAAATGAAGGTCTTAGCCAAGGATCTAAAAGTTAGAGAAATGCATTGTGAACATTGTGTTCAATTATTGTTCTGGCAGCTAAGCTTTGAACGAGCTGTAATCTGTGCAGGCGTCCTTCTGGCAATTCCGCCAGAAGTAATTTAAAGAATTGAAGCCAAAATAAAATAAGTATTAGAAAGACCAACTTTGCTACAGCAATACTGAAATGCTGCTAGTAGATATTTGTACATTAATTATTTTTGTAAATATTCTGTGATCATTCTAAATAAAAATAAAAAGCCAAGAGCTCTTTATAAACTAGAAACCATGTTCATTTTTCATATCAATGCAAACTTTTTAGGGTTATGTTACTTAAAGTTTTCATGCCTGACAAACCTAAAAATATTTGTGTTTTAGTTGCTTAGTAACATGAATACTGTGAGTAAGTGAACTTGGAAAAGGCAACATTTAATGACTTAAAGTAGAATTACATGACTGGTATATTACAGGTGCAGTGCTATATTTTTAACAAGCTTGTTTAGCTCACTTTTTTGATCTTATATTTATTGGTACAATTTAATTGATAGATGTTGAAAATGTAGAGTTCATATCAGGTATCTGAAAAACCTATCTTTTAAACACTAATATTTAAAAAGAGTCTTCAATATGCATAATACAATACAACAATATTCTATTGCAACCCTGTTAGGGTGAAGCAGTCTGCACCCCAAAAAATTATGTTATATACCTTTACCTATATGTCATTAATTGCATTACATCCAATGCAGGAAGTGATATCTAACAGATATCTTCTGACAGACACATTTCGATGTGGCGCTTCATATTTGGGTATTTTTCTTGTCTTTGGTTTTTCTCTGTCTAGTGGACTTGTGTGAACGTGCATTTACATTTTGCATGCACATCAATTTACGATTCAGTTCAGACTCCCTGGTTTTTTCTTTGTAGTTTAGTGTGCTTCAGTGCATATAAGGGTGTGGCCGCCCTTTGCCTGAGCTGAAAGTTTCATTCTGCCTCAGGTCGATGCTTCTACTTGGGGTTAAGTCTCTCTGCCCTTATCCATATGTATGTCACTTGACAAATGGTAAGGTTGTAATATTAGAGTTAGGACTGTCCCATAAGGGTTGCCGTGATGTGCGGGATGGCTTTTACATTATTTTGATCAAAATTATGTTAACTAAATACCCTTTATTATTTATCATTATTTTTATGCACTGTGCAATTTATTCATTTACTTCCAGATATTTGGGTATTTTGCTTGTCTTTGGTTTTTCTCTGACTAGTGGCCTTATGTGAACATGCATTTACATTTTGCATGCACATCAATTTACGTTTCAGTTCAGACTCCCAGGTTTTTTCTTTGTAGTTTAGTTTATTGCATAAATAAGTACTTGATTACCTATCAACCAGCAAGAATTCTGGCTCTCATAGACCTGTTTGTTTTTTCTTTAAGGAACCCTCCTACTCTGTACTCATTACCTGTATTAATTACACCTGTTTGAACTCGTTATCTGTATAAAAGACACCTGTCCACACACTCAATTGATCACACTCCAACCTCTCTACCATGGCCAAGACCAAAGATTTTTCTAAGAAAACTAGGGAAAAAATTGCAGACCTGCACAAGGCTGGAATGGGCTACAGGACAATAAGCAAGCAGCTTGGTGAGAAGGCAACAATTGTTGGCACAATTATTAGAAAATGTAAGAAACACAAGATGACTGTCAATCATCCACGGTCTGGGGCTCCATGCAAGATTTAGCCTCGTAGGGTAAGGATGATTCTGAGAAAGGTCAGGAATCAGCCCAGAAAAGAGCTGGGACAACAGTGTCAAACATTACCATTAGTAACACACTCCGCAGTCATGGATTAAAATCCTGCAGTGCACGCAAGGTCCCCCTGTTCATGCCAGCACATGTCCATGCCCGTTTGAAGTTCGCCAATTACCATCTGGATGATCCAGAGGAGGCATGGGAAAAAGTCATGTGTTTAGATAAGACCAAAATAGAACTTTTTGGTATCAACTGAACTTGCCGTGTTTGGAGGAAGAAGAAGGAGGAGTACTACCCAAAGAACTCCTTCCCAATCGTGAAGCTTGTTGGGGGAAACATCATACTTTTGAGGTGCCTTTCTGTAAAGGGGACAGGATGACTGCAACGTATAGAATGGAGGATGAATAGGGTCCTCTATCGCGTGATTTTGGCAAACAACCTCCTTACCTCTGTAAGAGCATTGAAGATGGGTCGTGGCTGGGTCTTCCAGCATGACAATGACCCGAAACACACAGACAGGGCAACTAAGAACTGGCTCCGTAAGGAGCATTTCAAGGTCCTGAAGTGGTCTAGCCAGTCTTCAGACCTGAACCCAATATAAAATCTTTAGAAGGAGCTGAAACTCAATGTTGTCCAGCAACAGACACAAAACCTAAAAGATCTGAAGAAGATCTGTATGGAGGAGCGGGCCAAAATCCCTGCTGCAGTTAGTGAAAACTTGGTCAAAAACTGCAGGAAACGTCTGACCTCTGTAATTGCAAACAAATTTCATGCAATAAAATACAAAATAATTATCTAAATATTCTAAAAAATCAGGAAAATCACATTGTAAGATTCTGTCTCTCACACTTGAAGTGTACCTATGACAAAAGTTACAGACCTTTCCATTCTTTGTAGGTGGGAAAACTTGCAAATCTGCAGTGTATCAAATACTTATTTTCCCCACTTTGGATGCATGTGTGTATATATATAATATATATTGGAAGGTGGCTAATGGTCACATAGTTGATGGGAGGTATGTGTCACAGAGATGACTGTCCTCTGTGATGTAACCCGGAGTGTTCCTCTAGTGTACGTAAGCACTGAGAGGTTCATTTGGTGCACCTGGGACCGGGTTATGGGTAGCTTGGAGAGTTGGGTGGCTCCAGCTACCCACATACCTCACCTCTGGGTGTGGTTAACAGCCTTCAAAATGGATGCCATTGTTTGGCACATGGTCTTTGTGTTTGGAGGAAGAAGGCCTCCTGTGTGTTGTTTCGCTGGACTGAGCCAGTGAGCTGAACGCTACGCAGCCTGTGTGCCCACAGGACTGGCTTAAGCAGAGACTTGCTTAATGGACATTTTACTTTGTTTTGCCTGAACTAAAGGTAGTTTGTATTCCTTTACTTTTGCAGGGTTTATGAGGTAATAAACCAACATGAAGATTTAAAGGAACATGCCGCCTGTCTCCCATGGCACCTAAGTGATTAAAATCCCTACAATATATACAGTGGGGGGAATAAGTATTTGATCTCTTGCTGTTTTTGTAAGTTTGCCCACTGACAAAGTCATGAACAGTCTATAATTTTAAGGGTAGCTTAATTTTAACATTGAGAGATAGAATATCCAAAAAAATCAAGAAAATCACATTGTATAAATTAGATCCTTTTTTTTGCATTTTACAGTGAGAAATAAGTATTTGATCCCTCTGGAAAACAACACTTAATACTTGGTGGCAAAACCCTTGTTGGCAAGCACAGCAGTCAGATGATTTTTGTAGTTGATGATGAGGTTTGCGCACATGTCAGGAGGAATTTTGGTCTACTCCTCTTTGCAGATGATCTCTAAATCTTTAAGATTTTGAGGCTGTCGCTTGGCAATTCAGAGCTTCAAGTCCTTCCATAAGTTTTCTATGGGATTAACGTCTGGAGACTAGCTAGGCCACTCCATGACCTTACTGTGCTTCTTTTTGAGCCACTCCTTTGTTGCCTTGGCTGTATGTTTTGGGTCATTGTCTTGCTGGAAGACCCAGCCACGACCCATCTAAAATGCTCTTACTGAGGGAAGGAGGATGTTTGCCAAAATCTCGTGATACATGACCCTATCCATCTTACCTTCAGTAAGGTGCAGTCGTCATGTCCCCTTTGCAGAAAAGCACCCACAAAGTATAATGTTTCCACACCATATTTCAAGGTTGGGACAATGTTCTTAGGGTTCTACTCATCCTTGTTCTTCCTCCAAACACGGAGAGTTGAGTTAATGCCAAAGAGCTCATTTTTTGTGTCAGCTGACCACAGCACCTTCTCCCAATGACTCACAGAATCATCCTGGTGTTCACTTGCAAACTTCAGATGGGCCTGCACAAGTGCCTTCTTGAGCAGGGAGACCTTGCAGGCACTGCAGGATTTTAAACCTTTAAGGCGTAATGTGTTACCAATGGTTTTCTTGGTGACTGTGGTCCCAGCTTCCTTGAGATCATTAACACGTTCCCCCCGTGTAGTTTTAAGCTGATCTCTCATCTTCCCCATGCTCAAAGATACTGCACAAGGTGAGATTTTGCATGGTGCCCCAGATCGATGTCGATTGACAGTCATTTTGTATTTCTTCCATTTTCTTACTATTGCACCAACAGTTGTCTCCTTCTCACCCAGTGTCTTACTTATGGTTTTGTAGCCTATTCCAATTTTTCTGCAAGTCTATAATCTTGTCCCTGACATCCTTAGAAAGCTCTTTGGTCTTGCCCATGTTGTAGAGGTTAGAGTCTGACTGATTAATTGAGTCTGTGGACAGGAGTCTTTTATACAGGTGATTATGTAAGACAGCTGTCTTTAATGCAGGTATCGAGTTGATTAGGAGCGTCTAACGGGTCTGTGGGAGCCAGAACTCATAATGGTTTGTAGGGGATCAAATACTTATTTCTCACTGCAAAATTCAAATAAATTTATCTAATTTATAAAATGCGATTTTCTTGATTTTTTGGGGGCATATTTTATCTCTCAATGTGAAAATTAACCTACCCTTAAAATTATAGAGTTTTCATGTCTTTGTCAGTGGGCAAACTTACAAAAACAGCAAGGGATCAAATACTTATTTCCCGCACTGTATATATTTGTGTGTATATGCTGTATTAGTGCTGCATTGTGATGTCAATATGTTTATCAAGGGAGAAATGAGGATAACCACTTAAAAAAAATATTGGGAGACAACTGGAGCATCTTCATTTGATCAGCAAGGGGGAAAGTAGGGTTGAGGGAATTGAAGATGTGAAAATAGTTTTTCTTAGGATATTTGCTACAGCTTTAAATATTCACAGATATCTTTTGTAAAAGCACTGACAGGACAAGAAAATAATATTGATTATCTTATTACAATGTTTGATATGGTTGCAGCAGGAAAAAGGTGTAAGTGCAAAAATCTGTGCACCTTTGATAAAAAACATTTTGTGCTAACTAGATTCCTGGGCAGGAGTATAACTTGAAGTTGTTAGGCCCCAATAAAAAAAAAATCTCAACAGGTCCCCAAACTACCATGAGTCTTTAATAGAATAGGTTTTCTAATATGAAACATAATGGCTTCTTAAGTCCCTCTAGACTGCAGGGCCCAGGTGGGATTGCAACTCCTGCATCGACTGTAGTTACACATACTTCTGGATCAGAAATGCAAGTCTTGAATAGAGATGAGCGTTGCTCTACTCGAACTGTTCGCCAATCTCAAATTCGAGCTGTTTTGGGCTGTGTTCGAGCCGTTCGGCGAACACGAACGATTTGAGAAAAATTCGGCTGTTCGAGGTTATGTTCGATAACTGTTTGTGCACCAAAATCATAACTGGATTTTTTATCAGTAATGATGAAAATTAATGTTAATACGCAGTTTGAGTGTACAGCGGGGTGGGGGGAGGGGCAGGGGATGGATCTCTGCAGGAATAATGAAGATCTCCATTTTTTTTTCTCTTTCCCGCATTTACAGTGGGGAGGTGCAATCTGTCAGCCTATCAGCAGTGCACACACGGAGCGAAGTGCTTTTTTCACACAAGCAAGGGCATGTGTCATTGGCAGTGTATGTCACATGTCCTTGCCCTATAAGACCAAGCCATTTTCCCCGTCGCCACCATTTTCTCACTGCTGCAGCTGCGTGTTAGACGGCACCGCTGTTGCTGTGTGCGCTATACCTTGTTAATTTCAAGCCAATTTTCCCACAAATCTACAGATAGCTTGGGAGTAGGGAATAGTTGTGATTGCAGTCCTTTTAAGGACTAGGTTACAGCATTGCCTACGACTTTTATCAGGCAGGTCTGTGCTCTTAAATAGATAGATTGTGGGAGTAAAGACTAATTGTAATTGCAGTCCTTTTCAGGACTAGGTTACATCAGTTCCTATCAGTTTTTGCCAGGCAGGTCTGTGCCAGTGCTGTGCAAGTTTATTTCACAGCATTTGGCTGAATCTAGCAAAGCTATTCCTTTTTGGCCTATTGCAGAGTGTGTTAGTCAGTGGAGTAGCCTATCTGTGTTGCAAGATATACCACCTGTGTATAGAATACCAATTTTTTTACTGCACCTAGTGAAGTAAAATCTTTTGGGCATAGCATCATTCCATTAGTCCATCTATACTGACCTCCATCAGGTTGCAAATTGAATATAATTTTTTTCTGCATCTAGCTCTGAAAAATTATTTGGGCTTCTAGCAGTGTGTGGGACTTGTTCTTTTAGTCCATCTATACTGACCTCCATCAGGTTGCAAACTGAATATAATTTTTTTCTGCATCTTGCTCTGAAAAAATATTTGGCCTTCTAGCAGTGTGTGGGACTTTCTCTATTAGTCCATCTATACTGACCTCCATCAGGTTGCAAGCTGAATATATATTTTTTCTGCATCTACCTCTGAAAAAATATTGTGCTTCTGGCTGTGTGTGGGACTTGTTCTATTAATCCATCTATACAGACCTCCATCAGGTTGCAAACTGAATATAATTTTTTTCTGCAACTACCTCTGAAAAAATATTTGGGCTTCTAGCAGGGTGTGGGACTTGTTCTATTAGTCCATCTATACTGACCTCCATCAGGTTGCAAACTGAATATAATTTTTTTCTGCATCTAGCTCTGAAAAAATATTTGGCCTTCTAGCAGTGTGTGGGACTTGTTCAATTAATCCATCTATACAGACCTCCATCAGGTTGCAAACTAAATATAATTTTTTTCTGCATCTACCTCTGAAAAAATATTTGGGCTTCTAGCTGTGTGTGGGACTTGTTCTATTAGTCCATCTATACTGACCTCCATCAGGTTGCAAACTGAATATAATTTTTTTCTGCATCTAGCTCTGAAAAAATATTTGGCCTTCTAGCAGTGTGTGGGACTTGTTCTATTAATCCATCTATACAGACCTCCATCAGGTTGCAAACTGAATATAATTTTTTTCTGCATCTACCTCTGAAAAAATATTTGGGCTTCTAGCTGTGTGTGGGACTTTCTCTATTAGTCCATCTATACTGACCTCCATCAGGTTGCAAATTAAAAATAATTTTTTGTCTGCATCTAGCTCTGAAAAAATATTTGGCCTTCTAGCAGTGTGTGGGACTTTCTCTATTAGTCCATCTATACTGACCTCCATCAGGTTGCAAATTAAAAATAATTTTTATCTGCATCTACCTCTGAAAAAATATTTGGGCTTCTAGCTGTGTGTGGGACTTGTTCTATTAGTCCATCTATACTGACCTCCATCAGGTTGCAAACTGAATATAATTTTTTTCTGCATCTAGCTCTGAAAAAATATTTGGCCTTCTAGCAGTGTGTGGGACTTTCTCTATTAGTCCATCTATACTGACCTCATCAGGTTGCAAATTCAAAATAATTTTTATCTGCATCCAGCTCTGAAAAAATATTTGGCCTTCTAGCAGTGTGTTGGACTTTCTCTATTAGTCCATCTATACTGACCTCCATCAGGTTGCAAATTAAAAATAATTTTTATCTGCATCCAGCTCTGAAAAAATATTTGGCCTTCTAGTAGTGTGTGGGACTTTCTCTATTAGTCCATCTATACTGACCTCCATCAGGTTGCAAACTGAATATATTTTTTTCTGCATCTACCTCTGAAAAAATATTGGGCTTCTAGCTGTGTGTGGGACTTGTTCTATTAATCCATCTATACAGACCTCCATCAGGTTGCAAACTGAATATAATTTTTTTCTGCATCTACCTCTGAAAAAATATTTGGGCTTCTAGCTGTGTGTGGGACTTGTTCTATTAGTCCATCTATACTGACCTCCATCAGGTTGCAGACTGAAAATAATTTTTTGTCTGCATCTAGCTCTGAAAAAATATTTGGCCTTCTAGCAGTGTGTGGGACTATATCTATTAGTCCATCTATACTGACCTCCATCAGGTTGCAAAATAAAAATAATTTTTATCTGCATCTACCTCTAAAAAAATATTTGGGCTTCTAGCTGTGTGTGGAACTTGTTCTATTAGTCCATCTATACTGACCTCCATCAGGTTGCAAACTGAATAAAAAATTTTTCTGCATCTAGCTCTGAAAAAATATTTGGCCTTCTAGCAGTGTGTGGGACTTTCTCTATTAGTCCATCTATACTGACCTCCATCAGGTTGCAAATTAAAAATAATTTTTATCTGCATCCAGCTCTGAAAAAATATTTGGCCTTCTAGCAGTGTGTGGGACTTTCTCTATTAGTCCATCTATACTGACCTCCATCAGGTTGCAAATTAAAAATAATTTTTATCTGCATCTAGCTCTGAAAAAATATTTGGCCTTCTAGCAGTGTGTGGGACTTTCTCTATTAGTCCATCTATACTGACCTCCATCAGGTTGCAAATTCAAAATAATTTTTTGTCTGCATCTAGCTCTGAAAAAATATTTGGCCTTCTAGCAGTGTGGGGGACTTTCTCTATTACACCATCTATACTGACCTCCATCACGTTGCAAATTAAAAATAATTTTTATCTGCATCTAGCTGTGAAAAAATATTTGGCCTTCTAGCTGTGTGTGGGACTTGGTCTATTAGTCCATCTATACTGACCTCCATCAGGTTGTAAACTGAAAATAATTTTTATCTGCATCCAGCTCTGAAAAAATATTTGGCCTTCTAGCAGTGTGTGGGACTTTCTCTATTAGTCCATCTATACTGACCTCCATCAGGTTGCAAATTAAAAATAATTTTTATCTGCATCTAGCTCTGAAAAAATATTTGTCCTTCTAGCAGTGTGTGGGACTTTCTCTATTAGTCCATCTATACTGACCTCCATCAGGTTGCAAATTCAAAATAATTTTTTGTCTGCATCTAGCTCTGAAAAAATATTTGGCCTTCTAGCAGTGTGGGGGACTTTCTCTATTACACCATCTATACTGACCTCCATCACGTTGCAAATTAAAAATAATTTTTATCTGCATCTAGCTGTGAAAAAATATTTGGCCTTCTAGCTGTGTGTGGGACTTGGTCTATTAGTCCATCTATACTGACCTCCATCAGGTTGTAAACTGAAAATAATTTTTATCTGCATCTAGCTCTGAAAAAATATTTGGCCTTCTAGCAGTGTGTGGGACTCATTGTATTAGTCCATCTATACCAAGCTCCACCAGCTTTTAAATTAATAATAATTTTTAGCTGCATCTAGCCCTGAAAATAATTTTTCTTCCCAATAGTGGTAGCAATAGAAATATGGGGCGCGCGCCTGTCTTACAAAAATATAAGCTTCATAACAAAAAACACCAGCCTAGCGCACTGCATTAATAAGATGGCATCATCGTCTCCCCCAGTGCTAGGCCTACTACCCAGGCTAGCATTCCTTTGCCTAAAACACAATGTATGGGTCCGCGCTAGCCACTATGCTGAGGGGTCTAAAGCTGCTGCTAACGCTTTATAACAATTCAATTGGCAGATTTTCACAGAGCTCTTCCACAACGCCCACCCATCGGGCAACAGTTGCCCACCTTCCCTATGGGTTCTAGTGGCGAATAGTTGATGTCATTAATCAGAGCGTCAGTTGCCCCGTCGACGTGGCAAGCATACGGTAAGGCATGGGAAGAGTGGACACGACTAGTAGCAGGCAGACGGGTTGACCAATGTGAACAAGCCAGATCACAAGTCACCATAGAATTTCTCCACCAGCTAATTATGAGGGGCATATCAGGGGCGTCAGCGCAGCGGTGTCTGACCGGAGTAGCATTTCACTTCCAACTACTGAATTGGGGAGATGTGACAAAGGTTCATCATCAGACAATCCATAAAAGGGTGGAAAAGGGGTCAGCCAAGTCAGGAGTGTAGACGTCCCGTCCCGTGTCACTAAAACTGATTTCTCACATCATATCCCTAACACCATTAACATGACACTCACAATTTGAAGCAACACTACTGTCTACTGCATTTGTGATCGCCTTCTTCGGGGCGCTATGCATAAGCGAATTAGTCCCTCAATTCAAAATTACCACCAGTGGAGGCTTATTACACCAGGACGTAGTCATAGCCAATAATGCAATACGTCTACGCATACACAAATCGAAAACGGTTCCAGCGGGCAGGGGCACTTGGGTACTTCTACAACCCACAAACGGTACACTGAGTAGGGTAACAATAGTAAAAACATATCTAACCATCAGATCACAAAGTAATTTCTTCCTATCACACATTGATGGAATGCCATTATCAAGATACCAGTTCCAAGCTATATTTAATAAATGCATAACATCGGCAGGGAACCACCCCAAAGATTACGGGACACACTCATTCCGCATAGGCGCGGCCACGGAAGCAGCAAGAGCAGGACTGTCAGAAACGGAAGTTCAGAGGATAGGGAGATGGCGATCCACGTGTTTGGCAAGATACAAAAGACCGGACTTGTTATCCTAACGTAGTTTGTTTCTTTTACAGGTGACGCTAAGCCTACAGTGTGGGTGATAGGCCACTCGTATATGTATTGGGCAGAAAAAAGGGCGAAAGTCTGCCCAGGCGGGAGGAAATTAGAGTTTCATAACACATATTTCAACTAGAGAGGTATTAGAGGCCTGCTATGGCCACAGGTACTAATGGAGGTAATCAAGGTAGGGAGAGAGGCAAGATGTCCGGTCATCTTAGTTATACAGGCCGGGGGAAACAACCTAGGTCATCATAACAGCGCATAACTAATGGCAATAATGAAACTAGACACTGAGCGCTTCAGAGAATTTTTCACAAACCTAGCGATAGTATGGTCAGAGATTGTGCCGATAGCGGTATGGCAAGGTGCGCGAGACATCATGGCCATCGAACGGACAAGGCGGGTAATAAATATTCGGATGGCAAAATTTAGAAGAGACAGAGGCGGTGTAGTGGTACGACACCGACAACTGGAAGGAGATAAAGCAGGCCTCATACGGCCCGACGTTGTTCACTTAATGAATATTGAACTGGACATATTCCTGTCAGGACTCCAGGACGGAGTGGAACAAGCGTTAAGAGTGATGGGTCATGGTCAGAGTCCTGCATACGAGTATGCAGGATCCTCCGTGGCCGGGAAATAGAAAGGACATGTTGGAGAGTTACAGTTGTTGGCCAACTTGCCGGAGTGGAGACCCAGGGCATGCTGCAACAAGCTGAATTATTTTAGAAATAAAATGCCTTTCTAATGGAATGAGTATAAAGAGTTAATAAAGCTGTGACCGATCCTCACCCATCCAGTTGTAAGAGTTACATTATTGTATTGTCAAGGAAAGGGGGGTGGTATGGGGGCTGAGTGTCTGGGTTTGGTTGGGGGTCCCCACAGTCTGCCTAGGCTAGATGCATTTAAAAATTCTTATTAGATACACAGGCGGTGCAGCTTGCTTCACAGCTGGGCTACTACGCCCAAAGTATTGCCTAGGCTAGATGCAGTTAAAAATTCTACGCTGACTAGCAGACACTGAAGATTTGGAGCAGACCTCTGAGCTCTTCAGACTCAACCATCTGTGTTACCCCAAGCCATAGTGTATCTAGTTTCTTACAGTTAAAAAGGGGGGGGAGCGACCCAACCCACCTGGAATTGACGATGCCAACGTCACGTAAGACACAGCAAGGGGACTCCAAAAAGAGTCTTCATTTTTTCCCAAAATTGTGGCACAGACACCACTTAACCCTAGAACGCATACCTGGGGCCTCGCAGGCCCGCCCTGTTAATTGTTTACTATTTTCTGCAAGATTACTTTAGTTAGAATTTTGAAACTCTTTGTATTCTTCATGTATATAGTTGTTTGTCATTTGAGTTTGAGTTATTCCATGTTATTTGCACGCGAGCCTAAAAGGCCCCAGGTATATGAAAGTGTAGATTTTTATGGTCATGTGTTCTAGGGTTAAGTGGCATCAATTGCCCCACAGTTGCTTAAAACGGTTGGTGAGGTGATTTTACCAAATCCTCAAGGTTTTAGTCTCCCAAGGATAACACAGGGGTAGAAAAGTCCTTGCGAATCCATGATTTGTTCATCTTTATGAACGTGAGTCTGTCTACATTCTCAGTGGACAGACGCGTGCGCTTATCTGTCAGCACACCACCAGCAGCGCTGAACACACGTTCAGAGAGAACACTGGCTGCAGGGCATGACAAGATCTCCAAGGCGTGAGTGGCGAGCTCCGGCCATTTTTCCAGATTGGAATACCAAAATGAGCAAGGGTCCAGTGACACAGTCATGGCTTCGATGTTCACTTGGAGATACTCCTGCACCATCCCCTCTAGGCGTTGACTATGTGTCAGACTTCTTGTCTCCTGTGGCCTTGCAAAGGATGGTCTAAAAAAGTGGTGAAACGATTCCACAAAATTGCTGTTACCAGCAGATACTGTGTTACTGTTACGGTTTGAGTGATGAAGACTCGACAGTCCCACGGTTGGCAAGTTAGAACTGTGAGATTCACTACGTGCACCACTGGTGTTTGGTGGAAAAGCACATGTAAGATTCTGCAACAGCGTCTGCAGATACTCCTGCATGCGTCAATCCCTTTTTATGGCAGGAATTATTTCGGCAAATTTACTTTTGTACCGGGGATCTAAGAGTGTGGCAACCCAGTAGTCGGGATTACTTCGAATTCTGACAATCTGAGGGTCATGTTGCAGGTAGTGCAGCGAGAAGGCACTCATGAGTCTTGCGCATCCAGGAGGACCAAGTCCTTGTTGTGTTGGTAGCGAGGTAAGAATCATGCTTCCTTCCTCTGCCCTCTCCCCTCAACCTCGCACAACAGAAATGCGATCAAGGTCTCCCTCATCTGATGAGTCTTCCATGCCCATCGCCAGTTCGTCCTCCACTTCTTCCTCGGCTCCTGCACCTACCTCAACAGTTTGGCTGCTACCATGCGCCCTGGTTAATCCCTCTCCCCCACCCTCCCATGCCTGCCGCCTTGGTGCTGCCAACCGTCTGGACCTTGGAGATGTTATCCCTTCCGCATACGACTCCTCCTCTACTTCCTCCACCTCCTCTTGTCCCACCACCTGACTCTGAATTCTGTTTAGTGTGTGCTCCAGCATGTAAATCACCGGAATAGTCATGCTGATAATGGCATCGTCGTCAGCACTAAACATCTCCGTCGCCATTTCAAAACTGTGCAGAAGGGTGTGTGGCGCCCCTGAGGGTTCAGTCACCACAGAGTTACTGCATCTCACCCAGAGATGTGGTATCTCACCCTCAGGTAAGGAAGGCATATTGCTCGGGAGCCTAACACCTGCATCCAACACATACCCGCAGTGGGGGTAGGGCAAGATTGCTCCTAAGGGAGAGCACAGTCCCAGGTCCCTAGCTGGTGGAAGGGTCCTATGTAGTGGGTGCTTAGGGAAGCAGCTTAGCGGAGCACATGACAGGGAGAGTATAAATAGGAAGCTATCTTAGAAAGAGCAAGCCAATCAGAGGAGGAAAAGTGACAGGAACAGAGGCTCGGCATGAGCTCTGCTCCAGAGGCGGGCCTAGCCTGGGAGGCCCAGGACTGAAGGAGAGAAGAGAGGAGTGGGAGCAGGAAGGCTCCAGGAACCGAAGGGACCCTAGGGCTATGGGCCGTGCAGAAGGCCACCCGTACTCCTGCTGCTACCAGGAGGTAGAGGGGTCAGACCAGATAAGGGGAACCGGTCCCACAACTAGCGGAGAAACAGCAAGGCTCAACTAGAAACCGGAGGCTGCAGCATTTCATGTACTGCAGGTAAAAGTCCACACCAGTCTCACTAAGAAGGTAGCCACATAGGACCCAGGGGACGGAACACAAGTCACCCGCCAAGGCCCGAGGATACCGGATAGAAGTGTCACTGGGTGTGAGGTGCAGGTAGAAGGCCAGAGAAAGGACACACAGAAGGGGGTCCTGCTAAGTACTCCGGAGCTATCTGGGGGTGGACTGAGCCCCTCACTGAGTACGCACAGCACGACGGGTGAGACTGCTCTGGTACCTGTAATCTGGACTACAACAACTGTGAGTAAAGATCTTGGGACTGCATCACACGGACTCTGTGTTCAATACTGACTTCCTGCACTACAACCACCATCATCCACCCACACTGCCCTCAAGCTACACTCTTCCTGTGGTGAGTAATAATACCATTGCTGCAAAACCACCAGCTTCAGAGGACTGTTCCGCAGCGGCGGCCCATTTTGCCCCACTCCAGAGGTGGCGTAGTCGGACATTATAAAACCCATATATACAAATTACCCTTGAATTGACCGCCCTGGATCACGGACCGGGTCACCGCCACAGTGACTACAACCCCCAGCGTCTACCGGCCCTGCTCAGGGTACCCCATGGCCCAGGGGGCGCGTCAACTTCATAGGTCCCTGATCTGAGACCACTCCTGCAGCGTGATTTGCCCCACCTCTGGATCTCGTTGGCCCAGGCTATACGTCAGAACGTATTGCACCAGGGCTTGTCGGTGCTGCCACAGTCGCTGCAACATGGTCAGAGTTGAATTCCACCGTGTCGGCACATCGCATTTCAGCCAGTGAACTGGCAGGCCCAACGACTTCTGTAGAGATGTAAGTCATTGAGCTGCGGGATGCGAATGGCGGAAGTGAGCACACAGCGACCGTGTCCCCTGCAGAAGCCCATCTAGTCCGGGATAGTGGGCTAACAATTTATGGACAACCAGGTTCAACACGTGAGCCATACAAGACACGTGTGTGACATTGCCCCGGCGATGCAGCATTGTCGCACACGGCCTTCCCTGGTTGCAGGTCCAGTGGAGACAACCATTCATGAAACTGGGTCTCCAGAGCTGACCACAACTCCTCAGCTGTGTGACTCACATTTCCCAGACATTTCAAAGTAAACACTGATGCCTTGAGCCCTGCTGCCAGCATAGTAAGGAGGTGTGCAGGATTCCTTCTGCGCAGTTAGAATGCAGGTGGCATTACCAGACAGGCTTTGGGTGCAGGTGGAGGACCGAGAGGAGGTTGAGGAGGCAGAAGCAGTGGAGGAACTTCGAGATAAAGAGGATTGACGCACAACTCGTGGGGACGGTAAGACTTGGACAGCAGCCCCTTGTCCTGCTGTCACCATAGTTACCCAGTACCCAGTCAGCGACATGTAACGCCCCTGTCCATGCCTACTCGTCCAATTGTCTGTGGTGAAATGCACCCTGTCACACACAGAGTTTCTCAAAGAAGCGGTGATGTTGTGTGCGACATGCTGGTGGAGCGCAGGCACACCTTTCTTTGAGAAGTAGTGCCGACTGAGCATCTGGTACTGGGGCACTGAGACGGACATAAGGTCTCGAAAATCCACTGTGTCCTCCAGGCGGAAAGGCAGCATTTCTGTAGCCAAGAGCTTGCAGATGGTGAAGTTCAACCTCTTAGCTTTCTCATGGCTAGGAGGAAATGGTCTTTTACTTTTCCACATCTGAGGGACCGAGGGCTGGCTGTTGTGCTTAGACGGGGTTGAGTAGGATGTCCCCGGCAAACTGCCGGTCTGTGAGGAAGATGCAGGCGGACATATTAGATTGCCTTGATCCAAAGCTGGTGCTCTCGATTTCAGAGAGCGCTCAACACCAGCAGGTGTTTCCACTTCCCAATGAACTGATGACCTGCCAATAACACTGGCTGTTGCAGGTAAAGAGGTGGCAGGTCTGCGTCCAAAAACATGTGTGACTGCTGTCCCCCCAGTCACAGAGGAAGAAGAGGCCGCGGATGCACAAGATGGGGCAGACGGTGGTTGGCCCAGCCTGCTAGGCCGCATTGTAGCACAGTGAGCTTCCACTGCAACTTATGCTTCATATCCATGCGCCGGTTCATGCATGAAGTACTCAAACTATGGATTTTTTGGCCTCTACTTATGTTTTGGTTACAAATATTACAGATAACATGAGTTGGGTCATCCTTATCATTCTGAATACATGCCCAGGCTATGCAAGGCTTAGAGCCCATGCGACCTGTAGAGCCACTACGACTTGTGGTCAGAGGCAGAGTTGTGGTTGAGGATGCAGCTGTTGACGTGCTTCCAGTACTCCATCTGTGTCCAGGAAGGCGCAACCTAACCTCGTCGTCAATAGCATCTGTGACGCCCCGCTGTGCTTGGTATCACATATCCTAGAAGAGTGTATTGATGGAATCCTCCACAAGAGGCCCCCATAAACATTCACACATCTCCACCTTCCACCTCAGACCAGCAGAGGGAGCCCGTTAGGGATATAAATAGGGAAGGTGGAGCTAGGCAGTTCAGTTCCTCTGAAGAGTTCCTGCAGTAGAGAACCTAAGAGAGGTCAGTCTGCAGTGGAGCTAAGTCTAGTCTAGAGAACTCAGTTAATAGTTCAGCAGTGGAGCACGAGGCTCCTGCTAACTAGATTCAGTAAGGCATAACCGGAATCCCTGGAGAACTACAAGTCCCAGGATGGCTAAGGTGCTGATACGTAACAGAGCCAGGAGACGCTTAGGCCACGCATAGTGGGAGCGTGAACTCCAAGAGAAGGCCCTACCACAAGGTCAGCCAGCGCAGGACAGAGTCAAAGTTAGGCCTAGCTCCAGGCAGGTCAGAAACTTACTACGCAGAGGCAAGAAACAGGAGGCCCTACACCCGCTCATTGGGGAGGATCCTGATATTCACCCTTCACCCTACAGTGCTCCGGGATGTGCCTGAATTTCCTCCAGTAAAAGGTACTGAAGTGACTACCGTGTCCGTTCCCGTTCTTGCTCTGACCCAGCTGGGTCTCGCCTGTCCTGCATTCCCCCTGCATACGCTGCCCTGAGACCTAGCTCCACCTGTGGGGAGCTATACCATCGAGCAGCCTTATCACGGGTCTCAGTGGACTGCTGCAGCGCTGGTGCTTCTCACCAGATACCACAGGTGGCGTCACAAACTCTTATAAAATTAACAATTATCCACTCTTTTAAAGAGTGACCCCAGGGTACGGGACAGGGAGCCGACCACCCCGACATCCCCAAGGCCAGGCAAAGGCCCGGGTACCGAGTCATCCCCATCCCCTGGGCTAGTCACATCCTCCTCCACCTCCTCCGTTGACCTCATCGACTGGCTGACTGTGGGTTGACAGTAAGTGGGATCTCCAACCTCGTCATCATCACCCTGTGTGTTATCACACCCGTCGTCCTCAAAGCCAACCTCTTCCTGCCCTGACCGAAAAGTCAAGTTGTCGCTCCAATCAGGTATTTAAGTCTCATCATCGTCTTCATCATTGTCTCCACCAACAGGAGTGACAGTTTGGGAACGAGGGTCTACATTATGCTCAGAACCTTCTTCATCTGGTCCTGGATCCGACTTATAAAGAATCTGGGCATCAGTGCAGATCATTTCCTCGTCTGGATTAACAGAAGCTCTGGAGCAGACTTACGTTTCCCAGGCTATAGTATGAGTAAACAGCTCTGCAGACTCAACCATCTGTGTTACCCCATACTCAGACGGGCAGCTGGAGACTTGGGAGCTGTGAGGAAGCAAGTGCGATTGGGTTGACACCTCTGAGGACTGGAATATTTGTGATGTTGAAATTGAGGTGGAGGAGAGCCCACTTGAAGGAGCACTTGATATCCGCTGAAGCACCTGCTGTTGTTGTGCCTCATCTGGAATTTGTAGCGATGGGCGTGTCCGTAAGAAAGGGATCGTATCACATTGTCCACGAAAAGAAGTCGACATCTTAGCTTGGCTGGAAGATGGTCTTTCTTCTGCAGATGTTACCCCCCCCCACTGTGGGGGGGCTCGACCCACCAGCGGACAGGCACCAGTATTGGGAGAGGGGGGCTGGCCGTCAGGGTCCACCGCGGCTCTGGCACAAACCCGGTGACACGGAGGTGGCACGGGCAGGAACGAACTGGCCGTGTCGGCTTCTCACTTTTTGGATTTTAGAAGGGCATGACATGCCTATATCTGTGTCTCCCCCTCCTTTTACTCCTCCACCTCTTTTCTTTTCGCATGACTATATGTACTTGTCACTTTTCCATGTGTTAGTTGTGTCTTCTGAGCAGTTTGTCAGCTTTTGGACACCTTTGAAGGTGTTTTCTATGTGTTTCTATGTGTTTTTGTTTGCCTGCCATTGGTTTTAACGGTGTTCGAAGGTGTTCGACGAACAGTTCGACGAACAGTTCGGCGAACACACGGGTGTTCGACGAACCGAACCGAACTCGAACACTACGGGGGTGGCTCAACACTAGTCTTGAAAGGTTTTTCCATTAAGAAGGTGATAGTTTAAGAGTGATTTTTTTTAGAACTTTTAACACAGCTCCCAACTCAAGGATGAAGCAGGAGCTCACACAGACAGAGAAACATACAACAGGAACATACTTAACTGAAGACATAGTAACTTACTTCAATGGTTTCAGTCTCTCAATGATAGATTACAGTAAGTATTGTGGTTACACAATAGAATGGCAGTGCAGAGCTTGGTGGTTACATTTCAGAGATGAGACACAGCTTGGAGGTTAAACATGAAAGTTAAGCATAGTGGTTACTGAAGATGGCAGTTTCAGTTTCAGAATAAGACTCATGACTTACAGCAGGCAGTCGAAAGTCACAACAGGTACAATTTTTCTCCTTAGGATGCTTTCACATTGCGTATAGTTACACGCTTAAGTCTACTATGTCTGCGGGTCCACCTCCAGTAGGGGTACATGCCTGAAAATGATGCACGGCAGAGAGCATGTTCGCTCTGCTGGCACCATTATAGACTATGGACCGCTGGCGCATATGTCCTTATCCCGTTTTGCGGGGGGGTTCGGACGCAAGCCCTGACAGGACCTACGAGCATGTAACTAAACACAACGTGAAAGCACCCTTAGCATTCCATACAATCCACTTGTTACAACTCTAAACAATCCATAGTATAACACACTTGGTACAGACTCCAATGCATCTCACTATGGATGGTTGCAAGGCAGAAAGGCTGCAAGGTCAGTATTGCTTAATCTCGATGTTCAAGCATCATTAATAAGTAGCAGCTTGCTGCTTAGGCATGGATGAAGACTGGCCAGAGTACACATTCTTGCCTTTGTTCACTACCCAAAAACCTATATAGGGCATCTGAGCATCGAAGCAATGAAAGAATGTGGCCTGGTCAGATGAACCACATTCTACAGGGTGGGCCATTTATATGGATACACCTAAAGTAATGGGAATGGTTGGTGATATCAACTTCCTGTTTGTGGCACAATAGTATATGGGAGGGGGAAAACTTTTCCAGATGGGTGGTGACCATGGCGACCATTTTGAAGTTTGCCATTTTGGATCCAACTTTATCTTTTTCAAAGGGAAGAGGGTCATGTGACACAAACTTATTGAGAATTTCATAAGAAAAATAATGGTGTGCTTGGTTTTAACGTCATTTTATTCTTTCATGAGTTTTTTCAAGTTTATGACCACTTATAAAATGTGTTCAAATTTCTGCCCATTGTGTTGGATTGTCAATGCAACCCTCTTCTCCCACTCTTGAAACAGTGATAGCAATACCACAGAAGAAATGCTAGCACAGGCTTCCAGTATCCGTTGTTTGGGGTCCTGCACATCTAGTATCTTCACAGCATAGACAATTGCCTTCAGATGACCCCAAAGATAAAAGTCTAAGGGGGTTAGATCGGGAGACATTGGTGGCCATTCAACTGGCCCAAAATGACCAATCCACTTTCCAGGAAACTGTTCATGTAGGAATGTTCGGACCTGACACCCATAATGTGGTGGTGCATCATCTTGTTGGAAAAACTCAGGGAATGTGCCATCTTCAGTGCATAAAGAGGGCAACTCGTCATCATGTAGCAATTTCAGATATCCAGTGGCATTGAGGTTTCCATTTATGAAGAATGGCCCCACTATCTTTGTACCCCATATACCACACCATACCATCAAGATACGAGATGTGCAGCATCTGAAACAACAGATACTGGAAGCCTGTGGGAGCATTTCTTCTGCGGTGTTGCTGTCAGTGTGTCAAGAGTGGGAGAAGAGGGATGCATTGACAATCCAACACAATGTGCAGCACTTTGAACACATTTTATAAGTGGTCATAAACTTGTAAATAACTCATGAAAGAATAAAGTTACGTTAAAACCAAGCATGCCATTGTTTTTCTTATGAAATTCTCAATGCGTTTGATGTGTCACATGACCCTCTTCCCATTGAAAAAAATAAAATTGGATCCAAAATGGCCGACTTCAAAATGGCAGCCATGTTCACCACCCATCTGGAAAAGTTGAAAAGTTTTCCCCCTCAGACATACTAATGTGCCACAAACAGGAAGTTGATATCACTAACCATTCCCATTTAATTTTAATTTAGGTGCATCCATTTAAATGGCCCACCCTATATATATATATATATATATATATATATATATATATATATATATATATATATATACATATATATATATATATATATATATGTATATGTGTATATACAGTACAAACCAAAAGTTTGGACACACCTTCTTATTTAAAGATTTTTCTGTATTTTCATGACTATGAAAATTGTAAATTCACACTGAAGGCATCAAAACTATGAATTACCTATGAATTATATACTTAACAAAAAAGTGTGAAACAACTGAAAATATGTCTTATATTCTAGGTTCTTCAAAGTAGCCACCTTTTGCTTTGATGACTGCTTTGCACACTCTTGGCATTCTCTTGATGAGCTTCAAGAGGTAGTCACCGGAAATGGTCTTCACTTCACAGGTGTGCCCTGTCAGGTTTAATAAGTGGGATTTCTTGCCTTTTAAATGGGGTTGGGACCATCAGTTGTGTTGTGTAGACGTCTGGTGGATACACAGCTGATAGTCCTACTGAATAAACTGTTAGAATTTGTATTATGGCAAGAAAAAAGCAGCTAAGTAAAGAAAAACGACTGGCCATCATTACTTAATGAAATGAAGGTCAGTCAGTCCAAAAAATTGGGCAAAGTTTGAGTGTGTCCACAAGTGCAGTTGCAAAAACCATCAAGCGCTACAAAGAAACTGGCTCACATGAGGACCGCCCCAGGATAGGAAGACCAAGAGTCACCTCTGCTTCTGAGGATAAGTTTATCCGAGTCACCAGCCTAAGAAATCACAGGCTAACAGCAGCTCAGATTAGAGACCAGGTAAATGCCACACAGAGTTCTAGAAGCAGACACATCTCTACAACAACTGTTAAGAGGAGACTTTGTGCAGCAGGCCTTCATGGTAAAATAGCTGCTAGGAAACCACTGCTAAGGACAGGCAACAAGCAGAAGAGACTTGTTTGGGCTAAAGAACACATGGAATGGACATAAGACCAGTGGAAATCTGTGCTTTGGTCTGATGAGTCCAAATTTGAGATCTTTGGTTCCAACCACCGTGTCTTTGTGCAGAAAAGGTTAACGGATGGACACTACATGCCTGGTTCCCACCGTGAAGCATGGAGGAGGAGGTGTGATAGTGTGGGGGTGCTTTGCTGGTGACACTGTTGGGGATTTATTCATAATTGAAGGCATACTGAACCAGCATGGCTACCACAGCATCTTGCAGCGGCATGCTACTCTATCCGGTTTGCGTTTAGTTGGACCATCATTTATTTTTCAAAAGGACAATGACCCCAAACACACCTCCTGGCTGTGTAAGGGCTATTTGACCAAGAAGGAGAGTGATGGGGTGCTACGCCAGATGACCTGGCCTCCACAGTCACCAGACCTGAACCCAATCGAGATGGTTTGGGGTGAGCTGGACCGCAGAGTGAAGGCAAAAGGGCCAACAAGTGCTAAGCATCTCTGGGAACTCCTTCAAGATTGCTGGAAGACCATTTCCGGTGACTACCTCTTGAAGCTCATCAAGAGAATGCCAAGAGTGTGCAAAGCAGTCATCAAAGCAAAAGGTGGCTACTTTGAAGAACCTAAAATATAAGACATATTTTCAGTTGTTTCACACTTTTTTGTTAAGTATATAATTCCACATGTGTTAATTCATAGTTTTGATGCCTTCAGTGTGAATGTACAGCTTTCATAGTCATGAAAATACAGAAAAATCTTTAAATGAGAAGGTGTGTCCAAACTTTTGGTCTGTACTGTATATATATATTATAAACCTTCCTGAGAAATCAGTGTTTGAATTGATATGCAAATGAGGTTTAAAAATTTTCTACATCTGAAGTTGCTGTCACTACAGGTTGTATTCCTCACCCATAACTGCCTCTTCCTGCTTGAGAAATGACTCCTTTGCAGGTAATTAATCTTTTTACATATATAATTTAAGGTTCAGGTATGGACCCCGATTATGGACTTCTTCGGGATGTCCATGTTACTGTTCGGGTTTGGATGTTTCCTGCGCTGTCATCTGTGTGACAGTGCAGGAACAGGGTCTCTGTTCAGCGGTAACATCTTTAAAAAATTTACCGCAGGTCACAGGTAATGATGGGCGGACCCAGGTTTTTGCTACCTCATCTGAGAACAGCATAATAGAGTGGAAAAGACCCTGATTTCAGTGATGTATTGCTTAATTTACTGAGTGCAGCGGTTGTAATACAATAAAATTTTGCCATATGGATTATGGCGGATAGGTGATAGGTTAAGGTGGATTATTATTTTTACTCTTTTACAGAGGACAAGGGCAACGGGAATTAGGTGTAGATGAGTAAAAAATTTTTTTGTTTTTATTTCAATATGCATTTATTTCAACTTTTTTTCTTTTACTTTGAGCACAGGTGCTGGCTGATGACCACTCTCATCAGTGGCGCCTGTGCACTCGCTGTCAACAGTGACAGCAGGCATTGGCTGATGGGGCTAGTTGTCTCATTATCCAATGCCTGTGACCCATGGTAATCTTTTTACTGCGGGTCACAGTCATAGCTCACACTGACATTTGACAGCAGTGCTCTAACTAGCGGTCCGTTAATGCCAATCAGAGACCCTGCTTCCCACGCTGTCAAATAGCGACAGCGTGGGAAACCACTGATATTTGGGGCCCCCCATTCGGGTCTGGGTTCCGGTACTGTTATGGTACCAAATTGGGTCTTTTAATAGATGTTCTGCCGAATCCGCCAAACCCGAACATCCATGGGTTCGCCCAAAACTATCTGTCAGCAGGTTTTTGCTATGTAATCTGAGGGCAGCATGGTGTAGGGGCTGAGACATTGATTACAGTGATGTGCAATTTATTAGGTTGTGTGGTTTTGTTCCAATACAAGCAGTGTTTTATCAGCGGAAGATTAACATTGTCGGACTAGTTGCCTGCGTGCCTCCTGGTCCGACCACTCCAGTACTGACTAGCAGCTAAATGTAAAAAAATAATCACCAAAGAAAGCTGATAATCAGTGGTGTGGATGGGGGTTAGCTTTCTGAGCAAATGTTTATTGTATGACAACTGCTACACCCAGTAAATTAAGTGATACATCACTGGTATGAGGGTCTTTTCCCATACATTATGCTGTTCTCAGATGAGGTAGCAAAAACCTACTTACAGATTTCCTTTAAGGCACTGGAATCACTTTGGACGTATAAGTAATCACCAGGACACCAGGAAGCGACAGCTGCGACTGGCCGCTCACTTCTTCTTTGTTACTTATACGTCCGAAGGCAGGGACTGTGAAGCAAGTACTGTTTGGGAGCACGGCTCATGTGACATAACAAACTCATGTAAACCCTGAGAATACAAGCAAGTGCCGACAATGCTGGAAAGGCATACTTTCAGAGTTTCATCAGTTCTACATGATTTTCATCAGTTTGTCAAAGTGTCAATTTTTACCATCGGAGTTTCATCAATTCTACTTCAATAAAGAAACAAAACAACGCTTCTCCTATCAGACAGTCCATGAGAAAAAGGCAACACACGAATAGCATTCAAGTGCTATCCTAGTTTTTCACAGACCCATAGACTTACATTAGTGAGTTTTATCCATGACTCGGATCAAAATCGGACAAGTCTCCGTGAATTTGTGCAGACCACGCGGTCCACAAAAATACACGGACATATGAATAAATATGTTCTGACCTATAAAAATAATTTATAGTAGAACATCCCCCTACATAATTTATAATTTGTCACAATGTTTATACTGACATTGCCTATAACTCTCACAGCCAGTGTTTATCTAAAGACGTGTAACTTTATTAAAAAAAAATCACAACTTGCTTAGTTCAACACATTTCAAATAATACCTAAAATGAGCTAATTAGCATTCATATATGTCTATGCATTTAGTCCCTATTTATAAAATGTATTCTGTTACTCACAAAAAAAATGAAATGCAGCTGTTTAACAAATTGATCATTTTCATTAGTTCCAAAAAGCCTCAATAGAATTTCAAATTTCTTTCATTATGCCTCAATAATGTTGTGCATGTGAACTGAAGGTGACCTTAACTCTCTTTTTTTATTGATGAAAGGGGAGGAAATGCAAACTAAAAGGAAATTATATAAAGACACAGAATAATACACAATAAAATGCATTGAAAATGAGTGATTAAAAAATAAAGAGCATGTTGTACTGGAAAAAAACCCTCAATAAGGACATCTGGAACTAATCTTAGCAAGGGGATTTTGAATCTTAAACGTTAATCATGGTTTAATTACCAATTATCTGGAGTTTTAACATAGCCATATTCTTCATGTCTATCATACACAATGTGACTATAATGTGCTTGCTCCTAAAACTTCCAAGCAAATTTGATTCCTACTATAAATGTGACCACTCGTAAAAAGGAAATTCAAAGGAATATACTAGATTTTCTTCTTTGTGAAATGAATAAAGCTTGATAGTGATCTATTGCCATGCAATACAATCACTCTATTTGTCCTTTGTTTTAAGGTTAAATCATTTTACTTCTTAGTCTATTCCAATCTACAGTACATAAAACTGATAAATTTATGCAAATAGGTAGGAATAAAGCTTTAACCTACAAGACGTGTGACTGCAATTCAACTCCTGTGTAGACTACATGCATATCACTTTGCTATCTTCATTGTTTGCACTTTTCTACTTTTTGTTCTTCTTTAATAGCCTCTTCTGTAAGTCTAAATAAACCAGTGACAAGAATAATGATATTTAATTACCTCCATGTCTATCCTCATGATAATATTATTGTCGTCTAATTGTGAAGTGCTCTTTTTTACAAAGGTTACTTTGAATGTTTTTAACCTTTCTTTTGTGTCTTGTACACTGGAAATGTTTTAAAACTCAATTTACTGCATCTAAATGAAAGTTTAAACGGATATAATTTGGTAGATTAATGAGTGCAATGAATTTAAATGATTTGTCCTTATGTATCCTTAGCATGGTAAAGGCTATTTTTACAAGAGCAGTTTGTCATTTTGAAATCAAAGGAGAAAACTGTTTATAGTTTTGTTACTTTACATCACCAGTTGCGAAAAGAGCAAATCTATATAATATCAAATCAAATGGCTATTATACATTGTTGAACTGTATAATAGTTATTCAGTATTGCACACTGCAGCAGCATATCCACAATGATTACTATCATGCATATACAGCATTAAAACACTACATAGACAAAAGTATTGGGACACCTACTACACATTAAAGGGGTGGTCCACCACCCAGACAACCCCGTATCAATTCCTATGTATCTCCCTAATAAAATAATAACACCTATACTCAGGGGCTGGCTGGCAAATTTTGGCATGGGGGTCAAGCACACAGCAGTGGCCCATGAGCAGTGGCCCATCAATATAGTGCTTCATAAAGAGAGCAGAGGTTACAAGGTTTCAAAAAGAAAAAGCCGGAACAATGATGGGGTAACTGTGGTCAACTGCGGACTGGATAATCATCCACCCACATCTATCAGTGTGCTACTGAGAGAGGTGTATGAAAATTTAGTGACTGCTACCACGTAGACTACATACTTGCGATCACTACAGAGGAATCGTGACAGCGTGTGCATAGCACCATCACCATTCAGCAATGTGCCGTCAAATAGAAAAACTACGGCAATTCGTCTAGAGCTCAGAAAATACTGGAAAAAAACTTGTAATTGTTTGGCTTTGAAATTGCATGTTGTTCTCATAGAATTGATTCAATATGATATACTGTGATGCAGACATCAGATGTCATGTGCAAGAAAATATGTGATAATATATATTGTACTATGAGCACAGACATCAGATCTTACAATAGGTACATATTATCTTCTATATAATATCGGATGTCTATGTACATAATTCACTACATCCAGTGTACAGAATAGTATATGATATTCTGTGACTACTAGAGATGAGCGTTGTTCGACTCGAACTGCTCGCCAATCTCAAATTCGAGCTGTTTTGGGCGGTGTTCGAGCCGTTCGGCGAACACGAACGATTTGAAAAAAATTCGGCTGTTCTAGGTTATGTTCAATAACTGTTCGTGCACCAAAATCATAACTGGATTTTTTCTCAGTAATGATGAAAATTAATGTTAATATGCAGTTTGAGTATACAGCAGGGCGGGTGGAGGGACAGGGGATTGATCTCTGCAGGAATAATGAAGATCTCCATTTTTTTTTTCTCTTTCCCGCATTTACAGAGGGGAGGTGCAGTCTGTCAGCCTATCAGCAGCACACACACGGAGCGAAGTGCTTTTTTTCACACAAGCAAGGGCATGTGTCATTGGCAGTGTATGTCACATGTCCTTGCCCTATAAGACCCAGCCATTTTCCCTGTCGCCACCATTTTCTCACTGCTGCAGCTGCATGTTAGACGGCACCGCTGTTGCTATGTGCGCTATACCTTGTTAATTTCAAGCCAATTTTCGCACAAATCTACAGATAGCTTGGGAGTAGGGAATAGTTGTGATTGCAGTCCTTTTAAGGACGAGGTTACAGCATTTCCTACGACTTTTATCAGGCAGGTCTGTGCTCTTAAATAGTTAGGTTGTGGAAATAAAGACTAAATGTAATTGCAGTCTTTTTCAGGACTAAGTTACATCAGTTCCTATCAGTTTTTGCCAGGCAGGTCTGTGCCAGTACTGTGCAAGTTTTTTTCACAGCATTTGGCTAAATCTAGCAAAGCTAATCCTTTTTGGCCTATTGCAGAGTGTGTTAGTCAGTGGAGTAGCCTATCTGTGTTGCAAGCTACACCACCTGTGTATAGAATACCAATTTTTTTACTGCACCTAGTGAAGTAAAACCTTTTGGGCATAGCATTATTCTATTAGTCCATCTATACTGACCTCCATAAGGTTGCAAATTGAATATAATTTTTTTCTGCATTTTCCTCTGAAAAAATATTTGGGCTTCTAGCAGTGTGTGGGACTTGTTCTATTAGTCCATCTATACTGACCTCCATCAGGTTGCAAATTGAATATAATTTTTTTCTGCATCTAGCTCTGAAAAAATATTTGGCCTTCTAGCAGTGTGTGGGACTTGTTCTATTAGTTCATCTATACTGACCTCCATCAGGTTGCAAATTCAAAATAATTTTTTGTCTGCATCTAGCTCTGAAAAAATATTTGGCCTTCTAGCAGTGTGTGGGACTTGTTCTATTAGTCCATCTATACTGACCTCCATCAGGTTGCAAATTCAACATAATTTTTATCTGCATCTAGCTCGGAAAAAATATTTGGCCTTCTAGCAGTGTGTGGGACTTGTTCTATTAGTCCATCTATACTGACCTCCATCAGGTTGCAAATTCAAAATAATTTTTTTCTGCATCTAGCTTGGAAAAAATATTTGGCCTTCTAGCAGTGTGTGGGACTTGTTCTATTAGTCCATCTATACTGACCTCCATTAGGTTGCAAATTAAAAATAATTTTTATATGCATCTAGCTCTGAAAAAATATTTGGCCTTCTAGCAGTGTGTGGGACTTGTTCTATTAGTCCATCTATACTGACCTCCATCAGGTTGCAAATTGAATATAATTTTTTTCTGCATCTAGCTCTGAAAAAATATTTGGCCTTCTAGCAGTGTGTGGGACTTGTTCTATTAGTCCATCTATACTGACCTCCATCAGGTTGCAAATTCAAAATAATTTTTTGTCTGCATCTAGCTCTGAAAAAATATTTGGCCTTCTAGCAGTGTGTGGGACTTGTTCTATTAGTCCATCTATACTGACCTCCATCAGGTTGCAAATTCAACATAATTTTTATCTGCATCTAGCTCGGAAAAAATATTTGGCCTTCTAGCAGTGTGTGGGACTTGTTCTATTAGTCCATCTATACTGACCTCCATCAGGTTGCAAATTCAAAATAATTTTTATCTGCATCTAGCTTGGAAAAAATATTTGGCCTTCTAGCAGTGTGTGGGACTTGTTCTATTAGTCCATCTATACTGACCTCCATAAGGTTGCAAATTGAATATAATTTTTTTCTGCATTTACCTCTGAAAAATATTTGGACTTCTAGCAGTGTGTGGGACTTGTTCTATTAGTCCATCTATACTGACCTCCATCAGGTTGAAAATTGAATATAATTTTCTTCTGCATCTAGCTCTGAAAAAATATTTGGCCTTCTAGCAGTGTGTGGGACTTGTTCTATTAGTCCATCTATACTGACCTCCATCAGGTTGCAAATTCAACATAATTTTTATCTGCATCTTGCTCGGAAAAAATATTTGGCCTTCTAGCAGTGTGTGGGACTTGTTCTATTAGTCCATCTATACTGACCTCCATCAGGTTGCAAATTCAAAATAATTTTTATCTGCATCTAGCTTGGAAAAAATATTTGGCCTTCTAGCAGTGTGTGGGACTTGTTCTATTAGTCCATCTATACTGACCTCCATTAGGTTGCAAATTAAAAATAATTTTTATCTGCATCTAGCTCTGAAAAAATATTTGGCCTTCTAGCAGTGTGTGGGACTTGTTCTATTAGTCCATCTATACTGACCTCCATCAGGTTGCAAACTGAATGTAATTATTTTCTGCGTCTACCTCTGAAAAAATATTTGGGCTTCTAGCTGTGTGTGGGACATGTTCTATTAGTCCATCTATACTGACCTCCATCAGGTTGCAAATTAAAAATAATTTTTATCTGCATCTAGCTCTGAAAAAATATTTGGCCTTCTAGCAGTGTGTGGGACTTGTTTTATTAGTCCATCTATACTGACCTCCATCAGGTTGTAAACTGAATATAATTTTTTTCTGCATCTACCTCTGAAAAAATATTTGGCCTTCTAGCAGTGTGTGGGACTCATTCTATTAGGCCATCTATACCAAGCTCCACCAGCTTTTAAATTAATAATAATTTTTAGCTGCATCTAGCCCTGAAAATAATTTTTCTTCCCAATAGTGGTAGCAATAGAAATATGGGGCGCGCTCCTGGCTTACAAAAATATACGCTTCATAACAAAAAACACCAGCCTAGCGCACTGCATTAATAAGATGGCATCATCGTCTCTCCCAGTGCTAGGCCTACTACCCAGGCTAGCATTCCTGTGCCTAAAACACAATGTATGGGTCCGCGCTAGCCACAATGCTGAGGGGTCTAAAGCTGCTGCTAACACTTTATAACAATTCATTTGGCAGATTTTCACAGAGCTCTTCCACAACGCCCACCCATCGGGCAACAGTTGCCCACCTTCCCTATGGGATCTAGTGGCGAATAGTTGATGCCATTAATCAGAGCGTCAGTTGCCCCGTCGACGTAGCAAGCATACGGTAAGGCATGGGAAGAGTGGACACGACTAGTAGCAGGCAGAGGGGTTGACCAATGTGAACAAGCCAGATCACAAGTCACCATAGAATTTCTCCACCAGCTAATGATGAGGGACATATCAGGGGCGTCAGCGCAGCGGTGTCTGACTGGAGTAGCATTTCACTTCCAACTACTGAATTGGGGAGATGTGACAAAGATTCATCATTAGACAATCCATAAAAGGGTGGAAAAGGGGTCAGCCAAGTCAGGAGTGTAGACGCCCCGTCCTGTGTCACTAAAACTGATTTCTCACATCATATCGCTAACACCATTAACATGACACTCACAGTTTAAAGCAACACTACTGTCTACTGCATTTGTGATCGCCTTCTTCAGGGCGCTATGCATAAGCGAATTAGTCCCTCAATCCAAAATTACCACAAATGGAGGCTTATTACACCAGGAAGTAGTCATAGCCAATAATGCAATACGTCTACACATACACCAATCGAAAACGGTTCCAGCGGGCAGGGGCACTTGGGTACTTCTACAACCCACAAACGGTACACTGAGTCGGGTAACAATAGTAAAAACATATCTAATCATCAGATCAAAAAGTAATTTCTTCCTATCACACATTGATGGAACGCCATTATCAAGATACCAGTTCCAAGCTATATTTAATAAATGCATAACATCGGCAGGGAACCACCCCAAAGATTACGGGACACACTCATTCCGCATAGGCGCGGCCATGGAAGCAGCAAGAGCAGGACTATCAGAAACGGAAGTTCAGAGGATAGGGAGATGGCGATCCACATGTTTGGCAAGATACATAAGACCGGACTTGTTATCCTAACGTGGTTTGTTTCTTTTACAGGTGATGCTAAGCCAACAGTGTGGGTGATAGGCCACTCGTATATATATTGGGCAGAAAAAAGTGCAAAAGTCCGCCCAGGCGGGAGGAAATTAAAGTTTCATAACACATGTTTCAACTGGAGAGGTATTAGAGGCCTGCTATGGCCACAGGTACTAATGGAGGTAATCAAGGTAGGAAGAGAGGCAAGATGTCCGGCCATCTTAGTTATACAGGCTGGGGGAAACAACCTAGGTCATCACAAGAGCACATAACTAAAGGCAATAATGAAACTAGACACTGAGCGCTTCAGAGAATTTTTCACAAAACTAGCTATAGTATGGTCAGAGATTGTGCCAATAGCGGTATGGCAAGGTGCGCGAGACATCACGGCCATCGAACGGACAAGACGGGTAATAAATATTCGGATGGCAAAATTTAGAAGAGACAGAGGCGGTGTAGTGGTACGACACTGACAATTGGAAGGAGATAAAGCAGGCCTCATATGGCCCGATGGTGTACACTTAATGGATATTCGACTGGACATATTCCTGTCAGGACTCCAGGACGGAGTGGAACACGCGTTAAGAGTGATGGGTGGGGGTCAGAGTCCTGCATACGAGTATGCAGGATCCTCCGTGGCCTGGAAATAGAAAGGACATGCTGGAGAGTTACACTTGTTGGCCAAGTTGCCGGAGTGGAGACCCAGGGCATGTTGCAACAAGCTGAATTATTTTTTAAATAAAATGCCTTTCTAATGGAATGAGTATAAAGAGTTAATAGAGCTGTGACCGATCCTCACCCATCCAGTTGTAAGAGTTACTTTATTGTATTGTCAATGAAAGGGGGGCGGTAGGGGGGCTGAGCGTCTGGGTTTGGTTGGGGGTCCCCACAGTCTGCCTAGGCTAGATGCATTTAAAAATTCTTATTAGATACACAGGCGGTGCAGCTTGCTTCGCAGCTGGGCTACTGCGCCCAAAGTATTGCCTAGGCTAGATGCAGTTAAAAATTCTAACGCTGACTAGCAGAAACTGAAGATTTGGAGCAGACCTCTGAGTAAACAGCTCTTCAGACTCAACCATCTGTGCTACCCCAAGCCATAGTGTATGTAGTTTCTTACAGTTAAAAGGGGGGGGGGGCGACCCAACCCACCTGGAATTGACGATGCCAACGTCACGTAAGACACAGCAAGGGGACTCCAAAAAGAGTCTCCATTTTTTCCCAAAATTGGGCACAGACACCACTTAACCCTAGAACGCATACCTGGGGCCTGCAGTCCGTCCTGTTAATTGTTTTCTATTTTCTGCAAGATTACTTTAGTTAGAATTTTGAAACTCTAGGTATTCTTCATGTATATAGCTGTTTGTCATTTGAGTTTGAGTTATTTCATGTTATTTGCACACGGCCTAAAAGGCCCCAGGTATATGAAAGTGTAGATTTTTATGGTCATGCGTTCTAGGGTTAAGTGTCATCAATTGCCCCACTGTTGCATAAAACGGTTGGTGAGGTGATATTACCAAATCCTCAAGCTTTTAGTCTCCCAAGGATAACACAGGGTTAGAAAAGTCCTTGCGAATCCATGATTTGTTCATCTTTATGAACGTGAGTCTGTCTACATTCTCAGTGGACAGCCGCGTGAGCTTATCTGTCAGCACACCATCAGCAGCCCTGAACACACGTTCAGAGAGAACACTGGCTGCAGGGCATGACAAGATCTCCAAGGCGTGAGTGGCGAGCTCCGGCCATTTTTCCAGATTGGAATACCAAAATGAGCAAGGGTCCAGTGACACAGTCATGGCTTCGATGTTCACTTGGAGATACTCCTGCACCATCCTCTCTAGGCATTGACTATGTGTCAGACTTCTTGTCTCCTGTGGCCTTGCAAAGGATGGTCTAAAAATGTGGTGAAACGATTCCACAAAATTGCTGTTACCAGCAGATACTGTGTTACTGTTACGGTTTGAGTGATGAAGACTTGACAGTCCCACGATTGGCAAGTTAGAACTGTGAGATTCACTTCGTACACCACTGGTGTTTTGTGGAAAAGCACATGTAAGATTCTGCAACAGCGTCTGCAGATACTCCTGCATGCGTCAATCCCTTTTTATGGCAGGAATTATTTCGGCAAATTTACTTTTGTACCGGGGATCTAAGAGTGTGGCAACCCTGTAGTCAGGATTAGAGATGAGCGTTGTTCTACTCGAACTGTTCGCCAATCTCAAATTCGAGCTGTTTTGGGCGGTGTTCGAGCCGGTCGGCGAACACGAACAATTTGAGAAAAATTCGGCTGTTCGAGGTTATGTTCGATAACTGTTCGTGCACCAAAATCATAACTGGATTTTTTCTCAGTAATGATGAAAATTAATGTTAATACGCAGTTTGAGTGTACAGCGGGGCGGGGGGAGGGGCAGGGGATGGATCTCTGCAGGAACAATGAAGATCTCCATTTTTTTTTCTCTTTCCCGCATTTGCAGTGGGGAGGTGCAATCTGTCAGCCTATCAGCAGCGCACACACGGAGCGAAGTGCTTTTTTCCACACAAGCAAGGGCATGTGTGATTGGCAGTGTATGTCACATGTCCTTGCCCTATAAGACCAAGCCATTTTCCCCGTCGCCAGCATTTTCTCACTGCTGCAGCTGCGTGTTAGACGGCACCGCTGTTGCTGTGTGCGCTATACCTTGTTAATTTCAAGCCAATTTTCGCACAAATATACAGATAGCTTGGGAGTAGAGAATAGTTGTGATTGCAGTCCTTTTAAGGACTAGGTTACAGCATTTCCTACGACTTTTATCAGGCAGGTCTGTGCTCTTAAATAGATAGATTGTGGGAGTAAAGACTAATTGTAATTGGAGTCCTTTTCAGGACTAGGTTACATCAGTTCCTATCAGTTTTTGCCAGGCAGGTCTGTGCCAGTGCTGTGCAAGTTTTTTTCACAGCATTTGGCTGAATCTAGCAAAGCTAATCCTTTTTGGCCTATTGCAGAGTGTGTTAGTCAGTGGAGTAGCCTATCTGTGTTGCAAGATATACCACCTGTGTATAGAATACCAATTTTTTTACTGCACCTAGTGAAGTAAAATCTTTTGGGCATAGCATCATTCTATTAGTCCATCTATACTGACCTCCATCAGGTTGCAAACTGAATATAATTTTTTTCTGCATCTAGTTCTGAAAAAATATTTGGGCTTCTAGCAGTGTGTGGGACTTGGTCTATTAGTCCATCTATACTGACCTCCATCAGGTTGCAAATTAAAAATAATTTTTTTCTTCATTTAGCTCTGAAAAAATATTTGGGCTTCTAGCAGTGTGTGGGACTTGTTCTATTAGTCCTTCCATACTGACCTCCAGCAGGTTGCAAATTGAATATAATTTTTTTCTGCATCTAGCTCTGAAAAAATATTTGGGCTTCTAGCGGTGTGTGGGACTTGGTCTATTAGTCCATCTATACTGACCTCCATCAGGTTGCAAATTAAAAATAATTTTTTTCTGCATCTAGCTCTGAAAAAATATTTGGGCTTCTAGCAGTGTGTGGGACTTGGTCTATTAGTCCATCTACACTGACCTCCATCAGGTTGCAAATTAAAAATAATTTTTTTCTGCATCTAGCTCTGAAAAAATATTTGGGCTTCTAGCAGTGTGTGGGACTTGGTCTATTAGTCCATCTATACTGACCTCCATCAGGTTGCAAATTGAATAAAAAAATTTTCTGCATCTAGCTCTGAAAAAATATTTGGGCTTCTAGCGGTGTGTGGGACTTGGTCTATTAGTCCATCTATACTGACCTCCATCAGGTTGCAAATTAAAAATAATTTTTTTCTGCATCTAGCTCTGAAAAAATATTTGGGCTTCTAGCAGTGTGTGGGACTTGGTCTATTAGTCCATCTATACTGACCTCCATCAGGTTGCAAATTAAAAATAATTTTTTTCTTCATTTAGCTCTGAAAAAATATTTGGGCTTCTAGCAGTGTGTGGGACTTGTTCTATTAGTCCTTCTATACTGACGTCCAGCAGGTTGCAAATTGAATATAATTTTTTTCTGCATCTAGCTCTGAAAAAATATTTGGGCTTCTAGCGGTGTGTGGGACTTGGTCTATTAGTCCATCTATACTGACCTCCATCAGGTTGCAAATTAAAAATAATTTTTTTCTTCATTTAGCTCTGAAAAAATATTTGGGCTTCTAGCAGTGTGTGGGACTTGTTCTATTAGTCCTTCTATACTGACCTCCAGCAGGTTGCAAATTGAATATAATTTTTTTCTGCATCTAGCTCTGAAAAAATATTTGGGCTTCTAGCGGTGTGTGGGACTTGGTCTATTAGTCCATCTATACTGACCTCCATCAGGTTGCAAATTAAAAATAATTTTTTTCTGCATCTAACCCAGCCAATAGTTTTGGCCTAATACCACAGTTTGGCCACTCAGCTCTGCTCGGTTACCATCCATTGTTTTTTTGTGCAAACAACTCCAGAGTTGTGAATTAGTTTACCACCAAAATGAGTGGAAAAAGGCCTGCTGCTGGTGGAAATGGGAATAGGCGTGTTGGGAAGGGGAAAAAAGGTTGTGTCCGTGGGGTAGGTGCAGAAGAAAGACCATCTTCCAGCCAAACTAAAATGTCTACTTCTTTTAGCGGACAATGTGATAAGATCCCTTTCTTACGGCCACGCCAATCGCTACAAATTCCAGATGAGGCACAAAAACAGCAGGTGCTTCAACGGATATCAAGTGCTCCTTTAAGTGGGCTCTCCTCCACATCAACTTCAACATCACAAATACTCCAGTCCTCAAAGGTGTCACCCAAATCGCACTTGCTTCCTCACAGCTCCCAAATCTCCAGCTGCCCGTCTGAGTATGAGGTAGAACAGATGGTTGAGTCTGCAGAGCTGTTTACTCATACTATAGCCTGGGAATCAGAGGTCGACTCCAGCGCTTCTGTGAATCCAGACGAGGAAATGATCTGCACTGATGCCCAGAATCTTTATGAGTCGGATCCAGGACCAGACGCAGAAGGTTCTGACCATAATGTAGACCCTCATTCCCAAACTGTAACTCCTGTTGGTGGAGACAATGAGGAAGACGATGATAAGACTCAAATACCTGATTGGAGCGACAACTTTAGTTTTTTGTCAGGGCAGGAACAGGTTGGCTCTGAGGACGACGGGTGTGATAACGCACAGGGTGATGATGATGAGGTCGGAGATCCCACTTACTGTCAACCCACAGTCAGCCAAGAGATGAGGTCAGCAGAGGAGGTGGAGGAAGATGCTAGTGACGACGAGGTCAGGTTGCGCCTTCCTGGACATAGACGTAGTACTGGAAGCACGTCAACAACTGCATCCTCAAACACAACTCTGCCTCTCACCACAAGTCGTGGTGGCTCTTCAGGTCGCATGGGTGCTAAGCCTTGCATAGCCTGGGCATTTTTTCAGATCGATAAAGATGACCCAACTCGTGTTATCTGTAACATTTGTCAGCAAAAGCTAAGTAGAGGCCAAAAAATACATAGTTTGAGTACTTCATGCATGAACCGGCACATGGACATGAAGCATAAGTTGCAGTGGGAAGCTCAGTGTGCTACAATGCGGTCTAGCCGGCCGGGCCAACCACCGTCTGCCATATCTTGTGCATCCGCGGCCTCTTCATCCTCTGTGACTGGGGGGACAGCAGTCACACCTGTTTTGGGGCGCAGACCTGCCACCTCTTTACCCGCAACAGCCAGCGTGATTGGCAGGTCATCATTTTCTTTGGAGGTGGTAACACCAGCTGGTCTTGAGCGCTGTCCGACATCGATAGCACCACCTTTGGATCAAGGCAACCTAACATGTCCGCCTGCATCTTCCTCACAGACCGGCAGTTTGCCGGGGACACCCTTATCAACCCCGTCTAAGCACAATAGCCAGCCCTCGGTCCCTCAGATGTGGACAAGTAAAAGTCCATTTCCTCCTAGCCATGAGAAAGCTAAGAGGTTGAATTTCACCATCTGCAAGCTCTTGGCTACAGAAATGCTGCCTTTCCGCCTGGTGGACACAGAGGATTTTCGAGACCTTATGTCCGTCGCAGTGCCCCAGTACCAGATGCCCAGTCGGCACTACTTCTCAAAGAAAGGTGTGCCTGCGCTCCACCAGCATGTCGCACACAACATCACCGCTTCTTTGAGAAACTCTGTGTGTGACAGGGTGCATTTCACCACAGACACTTGGACGAGTAGGCATGGACAGGGGCGTTACATGTCGCTGACTGGGCACTGGGTAACTATGGTGACAGCAGGACAAGGGGCTGCTGTCCAAGTCTTGCCGTCCCCACGAGTTGTGCGTCAATCCTCTTTATGTCATTTTTCCTCCACTGCTTCTGCCTCCTCAACCTCCTCTCGGTCTTCCACCTGCACCCAAAGCCTGTCTGGTCATGCCACAAGCTTTCTAACTGCGCAGAAGGGATCCTGCACACCTCCTTACTATGCTGGCAGTAGGGCTCAACGTCATCAGGCGGTTTTTACATTGAAATGTCTGGGAAATGTGAGTCACACAGCTGAGGAGTTGTGGTCAGCTCTGGAGAACCAATTTCATGAATGGTTGTCTCCACTGGACCTGAAACCAGGGAAGGCCGTGTGCGACAATGCTGCAAACCTGGGTGCGGCCCTTCGCCGGGGCAATGTCACACACGTGCCTTGTATGGCTCACGTGTTGAACCTGGTTGTCCAGCAATTTTTAGCCCACTATCCCAGACTAGATGGCCTTCTGCAGAGGGCACGGTCGCTGTGTGCTCACTTCCGCCGTTCGCATCCCGCAGCTCAGCGACTTACATCTCTACAGAAGTCGTTGGGCCTGCCACTTCACCGGCTAAAATGCGATGTGCCTACCCGGTGGAATTCAACTCTGCACATGTTGCAGCGACTGTGGCAGCACCGACAAGCCCTGGTGCAATACGTTCTGACGTATAGCCTGGGCCAACGAGATTCAGAGGTGGGGCAAATCACGCTGGAGGAGTGGTCTCAGATCAGGGACCTATGCACCCTTCTGCACAGTTTTGAAATGGCGACGAAGATGTTTAGTGCTGACGATGCCATTATCAGCATGACTATTCCGGTGATTTACATGCTGGAGCACATGTTAAACAGAATTCGGAGTCAGGTGGTGGCACAAGAGGAGGTGGAGGAAGTAGAGGAGGAGGAGTTGTATGCGGAAGGGCTAACATCTGCAAGGTCCAGACGGTCGGCAGCACCAGGGCGGCAGGCATGTGAGGGAGGGGGAGATGATTTTACCAGGGCGCATGGTAGCAGCCAAACTAGTGAGGAAGGTGCAGGAGCCCAGGAAGAAGTGGAGGACGAACTGATGGAAGACTCATCAGATGAGGGAGACCTTAATCACATTTCTGTTGTGCGAGGTTGGGGGGAGAGGACAGAGGAAGGAAGCATGATTGTTACCTCGCCACCAACACAACAGGGACTTGGTGCTCCTGGATGCGCAACACACATGAGTGCCTTCTTGCTGCACTACCTGCAACATGACCCTCGAATTGTGAGAATTAGAAATAATCCTGACTACTGGGTTGCCACACTGTTAGATCCCCGGTACAAAAGTAAATTTGCACAAATTATTCCTGCCATAGAAAGGGATGCACGCATGCAGGAGTATCAGCAGAGACTGTTGCAGAATCTTACATGTGCTTTTCCACAAAATACCAGTGGTGCATGTAGTGAATCTCACAGTTCCAACTTGCCAACCGTGGGACCGTCAAGTGTTCAGCACTCAAACCGTAACAGAACCACAGTATCTGCTGGTAACATCAATTTTGCGGAATCATTTCACCACTTTTTTAGCCCATCCTTTGCAAGGCCACAGGAGACAAGAAGTCTGACACATAGTCAACGCCTAGAGACGATGGTACAGGAGTATCTCCAAGTAAACATTGAAGCCACGACTGTGTCACTGGACCCTTGCTCTTTTTGGGCTTCCAATCTGGATAAATGGCCGGAGCTAGCCACTTACGCCTTGGAGATCTTGTCATGCCCCGCAGCCAGCGTTCTGTCTGAACGTGTGTTCAGCGCTGCTGGTGGTGTGCTGACAGATAAGCGCACGCGGCTCTCCACTGATAATGTAGACAGACTCACGTTCATAAAGATGAACAAATCATGGATCCGAAACGACTTTTCTACCCCTGTGTCATCCTGGGGAGAGTAAAAGCTTGATGATTGGTTAAAATCACCCTACCAACCGTTTTAAGCTTTCAAATTACTAATCATGTATATCTGTATCTTGACTGGAAAATAATTTGGGCTTTGTAGCAGTGTGCAGCACTGATCCTATTAGGCCATCTATAATAAGCTTCACCAGATTTAAAATTAAAAATAATTTTTAGCTGCATCTAGCCCGGAAAATAATTTTGGGGCTCCGAGATGCGCAAGACACATAAGTGCCTTCTTGCTGCACTACCTGCAGCATGACCCTCATATTGTCAGAATTCGAAGTAATCATGACTACTGGGTTGCCACACTCTTAGATCCCCCAAACTTTTCGATCAACCTTTTCATTTTAATAAAGACCAAAAAAATGGTCATTTTTGAAATTATAAGCATTAGCAGGTTGTTAGAAACTGAAATCAAACAGTTTTCAACTCAAAACTTTATTCTAGGTGATGTTACATTTTCACATAGGACCCCTTGTTCGAAAGGAGCTTCTGAACTCTCTCGTCCATTGAATTTGTCAGGTTTTGGATGGTTTCTGCTTCAATTGTTTTGCATGAGGACAGAATACCCTCCCAGAGCTGTTGCTTAGATGTGAACTGCCTCCCGCCATCATAGACACTCCTTTTAATGATGCTCCAAAGGTTCTGAATGGGGTAGAGGTCAGGGGAGCATGGGGGTCACACCATAAGTTTGTCCCCTTTTATGCCAATATCAGCCAGAGATGCAGATGTTTTATGTGCAGCATGAGATGGTGCATTATCATGCAGAAAAATGATCTTGCTGTGAAATACACGGTTCTTCTTCTTGAACCATGGCAGGAAGTGCTGTTTGAGAAAATCCACATACATTATGGAGTTCATCTTTAGCGCCTTCAGGGATCCTAAAGGGGCCGACAATCTCTCTCCCCATGATTCCAGCCCAAAACATTACTCCACCTCCTCCTTGTTGGCGCTGTAGCCGTGTTTGCGTGGGGTGTCCATCAACCAGCCATCCTCCACTCCATTCATCTGGACCATCGAGCGCTGCACGGCACTCATCCGTGAACAAAACAGTTTTGAAATCAGTCTTCATGTAATGTTTGGCCCACTGGAGCCGTTTCTGCTTGTGTGAAGTGGATAGAGGAGGTCGACAGGATGGCGTATGCACAGCTGCAAACCTCTGAAGGACCCTGCATCTTGTTGTTCGGGGGACGTTGGAGGCACAAGCAGCTTCAAAAACTTGTCTGCTGCTATGACAAGGCTTTTTTGCCGCTGCTCTTTCAACTTGACGTAATTGCCTGTAGGAAAGAGTCCTCAATTTGCCCTTATCAGCACGCACACGTGTGTACTGTGAATCAGCTACATACTTCTTGATTGCCAAGACACTTCATCCTGATCATCGCACAATGTTGATTGTAGTCATGCCTTGACCTAAACACTCCACAATTTGTTGCTTCTCAGCAGCCGACACATCCTTTTTCTTTCCCATTTTGGCAGAAAATGTAGGCTGCTTAATAATGTGAGAGAGCCTTCTTAAGTAGTCTTGCCTTTCATTGGACACACCTGCCAAACTAATTAGCACAGGTGTCTGCAATTGCTTACAGTGATATAAAGAGCCCTGACACACATCACCATCAATGAGTTTAACTGACAAACAAACAAATTCTTCCCTTATCACTCCTAAACACTTTTTGCATAATAATTTGGAACGCGGTGTACATGTGCTTTTCCACAAAACACCAGTGATTCACGTAGTGAATCTTACAGTTCTAACTTGCCAACCGTGGTCTGTATGGAATTGTTCAATAAAGGGCCCAAAATTAAGATAACATAGATGGGAGAGGTCTCTATGAATAGGAATTCCTAAGTATTTGATACCCTGTGAGGGTTAGGCAAAGGGAAAGTTGGACTGGATGGAATCCTATATGGATTTAGGGAGGGAGACATCGAGGGCCTCAGACTTCGCTGCATTGATTTTAAAATTTTACCATGTAACAAAGTGATCTATTTCAGCCATAACAGCAGGGATGGATATATGTGATTGAGTGATATATACTAGGACATCATCAGCAAATAGAGAGCACTTGTACTCGGTGCCTCCCACCTCAATCCACCTAATATTGGGGTTATGGCGAATTGATGAGAGCAGGTGCTCCGTCACTAGGATGTATAAGAGAGGGGACAGAGGACATCCCTGCCTTGTCCCATTGGTGATTGTGAAAGGTGATGAAAATGTTCTGACGCACCCCCTGGGCCTTGGGACACCCGGAGCCGGACCCTTTTTGGTGGATGCTGGTGGTTGTAGTCTTCGTGGCGGCGATCCTGTTCCGTGGCTCAGGGCGGTCAAACCAGTGGCGGAACTATTTATGTGGTTTTGATGTGTAAATGTCCGACTACGCCACCCGTGGATTGCGGTCAGAGTGAACCGCCGCTACAGGGCAGACCGCTAAGGCTGGTGTTGTGGGTGCAGCAGAGCGTAGCATAACTCCCCACGGGAGGAGTATAGCCTCAGGGCAGTGTATGCGGAGGATGGGGGTGATGGTGCAGGGCAGCAGCAGTAACGACACGGAGTCAGTGATGCAGTTCAGGGCCTTTACTCACAGTTCTTATTATCCAGACCACGTCTGCAGGTAACGGCTGCCCACGTCGTACTGTGCTCACCAGGTGAGGGGCTCAGACAACTCCCAGATAACTTTGGAGCGCTTCACAGGACCCCCTTTGTGTGTCCTTTGTCTGGCCTTTCTTACCAACACTTCTGTCCGGCTGCCTCGGGCCTCCTCTTGGTAAACTTGGCGCCAGTTTCCCTGACCCTATGTGGTGCCTTCCTAGCGGGTGGAGCAAGGGGCTGCGCCACATAAAATATCAGAGCCTCCGGTTTCTAGCTGAGGGTCGTTTCCTGCCTCCACTAGTTCGGGGAGCGGTCTCCCCCTTTGGCCTGACCCCTCCACGCAGGTGGATACGGGCGTGCAGTGGCGACTCGCCCGTCCGCACCCCTGGGATCCCTTCATTCCTCGTTCCTGGAGCCTTCTCCCCTCCTCTTCCTTCCTTCTCCCTCTTGCAGGCCTGGGCCTCTGTTACTAGGCCCGCCTCCGGAGCAGAGCTCATGCAGAGCCCCTGCTCCCTGCCACTTCTGCTCAGACTTCTCTGCACTGAACTAAGATGGTGCCCACCTTTTATACTCCCTTCTCAATGCACCCAGGAACTGCTTCCTCCCTGCTCCTGCACTGCAGGGTTCCCCTTCCTCAGTGTTCCCTCCCCCCACTCCAGCCAGGGACAGGGACTGTCGTGCCCATCTCAGGGGCATATTGGTCGCCCTGCCCCACGGCAATGTGGTGTAATGCATGCAGGTGTCGGGTCCTAATCCACACTCCATCCTTATCTGAGAGTGAGATATCACACCTCTGGGTGAGGTGCAATACGTCTGTAGCAACCGAGCCCTCGGTGCTACAGTTCCATTTATCTTCAGCCTAGGTGACGTATTGTGATACAGGGCCGTGATTTTGGCTATAAAAGGGTCCCCTAGACCCCTACCCCAAGCTTTTTAAGAGAATCATATATGGCGTGCCAGGAGACTCTATGGAATGCTTTCTCAGCATCCAACGAGAGTATCTACTTACAAATTTTTAACTGCATCTAGCCCAGGAAATACTTTGTGCCTAGTAGCAGTGTCTGCTAGTCAGCGGATTATCCCGGCTGTTAAGCAAGCTACACCACCTGTAGTTTGGACACTTAATTTTTTCAAAGGAAATGCTTCGGGACCACGGGATACTCAGTGAAGAGCATCAGGAGGCACCCCAAGGCATAGGGGCTGGGACTGGCACTAGGATGCCTTGCGGTGGACAGCCGAGCTCGATCCTTATAAAAGCTTTTTAACTGCAGCAGCTTTAGTGGACGCTACTGGAGCTGGAATTACGCGGCTGCTGGCATGAGACTTGCCCTCCAATAGATCCTTGTAAATGGATTTAAAGTGTATTCATTCAAATTAGAGGGACAATTTAAATTAAAAAGCTTAGAGCTGCCTCCACCACAGGGGGGCTCTCTCGACCCACCAGCGGACAGGCACCAGTATTGGGAGAGGGGGGCTGGCCGTCAGGGTTCACCGCGGCTCTGGCACAAACCCGGCGACACGGAGGTGGCACGGGCAGGAGCGGACTGGCCATCTCGGCTTCTCACTTTTTGGATTTTAGAAGGGCATGACATGCCTATATCTGTGTCTCCCCCTCCTTTTACTCCTCCACCTCTTTTCTTTTCGCATGACTATATGTACTTGTCACTTTTCCATGTGTTAGTTGTGTCTTCTGAGCAGTTTGTCAGCTTTTGGACACCTTTGAAGGTGTTTTCTATGTGTTTCTATGTGTTTTTGTTTGCCTGCCATTGGTTTTAACGGTGTTCGAAGGTGTTCGACGAACAGTTCGACGAACAGTTCGGCGAACACACGGGTGTTCGACGAACCGAACCGAACTCGAACACTTAAGGGGTGGCTCAACACTAGTCAGGATTACTTCGAATTCTGCAATCTGAGGGTCATGTTGCAGGTAGTGCAGCAAGAAGGCACTCATGTGTCTTGCGCATCCAGGAGGACCAAGTCCTTGTTGTGTTGGTAGCGAGGTAAGAATCATGCTTCCTTCCTCTGCCCTCTCCCCCCAACCTCACACAACAGAAATGTGATCAAGGTCTCCCTCATAAGATAAGATAAGATAAGATAAGATATACTTTATTTATCCCGGAGGAAATTGCGGTATCACAGCAGCAGAACACAGATCTCAAACATGACACATATGATAACATAACATTTGGAATGCTTTAGACATTGCTTTTCAGACATTTGTTAAACACCCCCATAGCTGTTGGAACAAACGATCTCCTGTATTTTTCCTTTTTACACCTTAGTTGTATTAGGCGATTGCTGAATGTGCTCTTCTGTTTCGCAAACAGTTCATAAAGCGGGTGTGTGTTGTTGCCCATTATAGCTCTGCACTTGTTCTTAATCCTATCCTCTACCACCTCTTCAAAAGTCCCAAGCTGTAGGCCCACCGTCGCGCTAGCCTTCTTTATAAGTTTGTTGACCTTGTTGGCGTCAGCAACACGCACACTGTTACCCCAGCAAATTATTGCCGCAAAGGTGCCACTAGCCACAATGGATTGGTAGAACACCTCAAGCATTTTGCCACACACATTAAAAGACCTTAACTTCCTTAGGAAGTACAATCTACTCATCCCCTTCTTGTAGACCTTCTCCATGTGGCACTTCCAGTCTAGCTTGCTATCCAGATAAACCCCCAAATATTTGAAACTGTCCACCATCTCCACATCCTGACCGTCAATGGTAACAGGTAGGCATACCTTCTTGCACCTTCCATAGCTCATCACCAACTCCCTGGTTTTCTTAACATTTAGTTCTAGATGGTTAGCCTGGCACCATACTACAAAGTCCGCAGCCACCCTTCTATATTCCTCTTCATCCTGGTCCTTCCCAATACCGCCAACTATCACAGAGTCATCCGAGTACTTCTGGAGGTGACAACTGTCTGATTTATACTGAAAGTCAGCTGTGTACAATGTAAAGAGGAATGGCGACAGCACTGTTCCCTGCGGGGCTCCGACACTGCTCAGTACACTATCTGATGTAGCCATCCCCCACCTAACAAACAGTGGCCTATCCGACAGGTCGTCAATTATCCAATTCACAAGTCCCTCATCCACCGCCATTTTAATCAACTTTCCATGCAGTAAGAGTGGCTGTAATGTGTTGAACGCACTAGGGAAATCAAAGAACAAAGCACGCACAGTGGTTCCATCATTGTCCAAAAAGGAATGTACTGTTTGTAGCAGATACGCTACAGCATCGTCCACCCCCAGTCCCTGCCGGTACGCAAACTGAAGAGCATCAGTATGCGCCATCACCCTCGGACACAAGTGAGCAAGTACTATTCTCTCCAAGGACTTCATCGCATGCGATGTTAAGGCCACCGGTCTATAGTCCCCCGGGGAAGCTGGGAAGGTAGTCTTGGGAACCGGCACCAGGCAGGAAGTCTTCCATAGCACTGGTACTCTCTTTGATTGTAAGCTCTGGTTAAAGAGATGCTGGAAGACAGTACACAACTCATTTGCACACACTCTGAGGACATGTGGACTGAGACCGTCAGGCCCTGCTGCTTTGCCAATGGCCAGCTTACTAAACTGGTCCCTCACGTCATTTTTGGAGACCGAGAAATGATCTATTTCACCCCCTGTTAATTTAGCTAGTTGTTCCCCGGCCTCCTCCCCCTTCCCTGCTGCTACCGCACCTTTATTGCTGAATCTATTGAAGAACTCATTCATTTCATTAGCCATTCTAAGTCCACCACCCCCCTGCTCCGACCTTGCCTTAAACCCAGTCACTAGCTTCATTCCAGCCCACACCTCTCTGGAGCTTTTTTGTGCAAATTGATTTTCTAATTTAACTCTGAATGCCTCACGGGCAATCTTAATTTTCCCCTTTAGGTCTCGCTGTATAATTTTCAATGCCTCCTTGTCCTTCCTTTTAAAAGCCAGTTTTTTCAAGTTTAGTAAATGTTTCAACTCTTTTGTAATTCATGGCTTATTGTTTGCATAACACCGAATCTCTTGAACAGGTACTACAATGTCCATACAGAAGTTGATGTAATCAGTAACTCTGCCAGTAATCTCATTAACATCACAATTCTCTTTAATGGTACCCAACACCTCCCAGTCTGTACAATCAAAGCAGTCTTGTAATGCCTCCTCTGCTGCTGGACACCACTTCCTCATCTTTTTAATTGTCACTGGTTGTTTGCGGAAGTCTGGTTGGTAAGCAGGAGACAATAGTATGAGGTTGTGGTCAGATTTCCCCAGGGGGGGTAATGCAGCCGATGAATAAGCATTCTTAACATTAGCAAAGAGGAGATCCAGTGTGTTGTTGTCCCGTGTAGGACATTTGACATATTGATAGAACTTTGGTATTGCAGATGAGATCTTTACTCGATTGAAATCCCCAGAAATTACAGTTAGAGAGTTTGGGTGTTTAGTCTGAAGCCGGGCCATCACCCCTGACAACACATCCCCAGCAGCCTCTGGGTTCGCACATGGTGGTATATACATCACAACTACAATAACAAGAGTGAATTCTCTAGGCAGATAGTAAGGCCTGAGGCCCACTGCTAACAGTTCAATATTTGGACAGCAATGTTTCTCCTTAACAGTTACATGCCCCTGATTGCGCCATCTGTTGTTAATGTAGAGTATCACTCCTCCACCTTTTTTCTTGCCGCATCTAACTCTCTCTCTATCAGCCCGAACCATTTGAAACCCTGGTACCGAGACACATGAATCTGGGACCTCCTCATGCAGCCAGGTTTCTGTAAAGCACATGAGACTGCATTCCCTAAACTCCTTCTGGGTCTTACTCAGAGCCAGCCGTTCATCCGACTTATTTCCCAGCGATCGTACGTTACCCATGATAATGGATGGGACCACTGGTTTAAACCTTCTCCTCCAGGACTTGATCTTCTTGCCTGCTCTGCAGCCTCTGAAAGGTCTCCTTATTTCCCGTGGAACATTCAGTATTGCCACTGCTGGAGAAGACTTTATCCTGCGCAGTTCCAGAAGACAATCCCTAGAATACACTGCTCGTTTAGCCACAGACCTAGGGTCCACCATCCCGTCATTGTTTCCACCCGTCACACCAGTCCTCTCCATGGCAGATCGTATGCAGTGACCTCCACCGCTCACATATGGCTGTATCCCTGTCACAGGCTGTGGGTAGCAGCATGCATCCTTCAGTAGCATTAGCTGAGATGGTCCGTATTGCGTGCCCCAGAGTGTCTGTACCTGCAGGAGACTTGTAAGTGGTGGAAGAAGATCCAGGTGCAGATCTCGTGCTGTGTGCCCAGCAGCAGTTGATAGTGTGGGAAGTGTTGTATCTTCCATCCCCAATAGACGAGTATACAGGAACGTTGCAATCCAAAGAAGGTAATAAAATAATAAAATAAAATAACTGTAACAAAACTGTAACTGAAATAAAGTAGAAGCTTCTGCTGCTGCAATGGGCTGCCAGTAGTCCGGCGCCGTATTGTCTCCACAATCTAGCAGAGAGGCAGACAGGCATGTCCACACCCTCCGGAGTCAGAAAGTGAAAAAAAAAAAAAAAAAAAGAGTCTGATGAGTCTTCCATGCCCATCGCCAGTTCATCCTCCACTTCTTCCCCGGCTCCTGCACCTTCCTCAACAGTTCGGCTGCTACCATGCGCCCTGGTTAATCCCTCTCCCCCACCCTCCCATGCCTGCCGCCTTGGTGCTGCCAACCTTCTGGACCTTGGAGATGTTATCCCTTCCGCATACGACTCCTCCTCTACTTCCTCCACCTCCTCTTGTCCCACCACCTGACTCTGAATTCTGTTTAATGTGTGCTCCAGCACGTAAATCACCGGAATAGTCATGCTGATAATGGCATCGTCGTCAGCACTAAACATCTTCGTCGCCATTTCAAAACTGTGCAGAAGGGTGGGTGGCGCCCCTGAGGGTTCAGTCGCCACTGAGTTGCTGCATCTCACCCAGAGGTGTGGTATCTCACCCTCAGGTAAGGAAGGCGTATGGCTCGGGACCCTAACACCTGCATCCAACACATACCCGCAGTTGGGGTAGGGCGAGATTGCTCCTAAGGGAGAGCACAGTCCCAGGTCCCTAGCTGGTGGGAGGGTCCTATGTAGTGGGTGCTTAGGGGAGCAGCTTAGGGGAGCACATGACAGGGAGAGTATAAATAGGAAGCCATCATAGAAAGAGCAAGCCAGTCAGAGGAGGAAAAGTGACAGGAGCAGAGGCTCGGCATGAGCTCTGCTCCGGAGGCGGGCCTAGCCTGGGAGGCCCAGGACTGAAGGAGAGAAGAGAGGAGAGGGAGCAGGAAGGCTTCAGGAACCGAAGGGACCCTAGGGCTACGGGCCGTGCAGAAGGCCACGCGTACTCCCTCTGCTACCAGGAGGTAGAGGGGTCAGGCCAGATAAGGGGAACCGGTCCCTCAACTAGAGGAGAAACAGCAAGGCTCAACTAGAAACCGGAGGCTGCAGCATTTCATGTACTGCAGGCAAAAGTCCACACCAGTCTCACTAAGAATGTAGCCACATAGGACCCAGGGGACGGAACACAAGTTGCCCGCCAAGGCCCGAGGATACCGGATAGAAGTGTCACTGGGTGTGAGGTGCAGGGAGAAGGCCAGAGAAAGGACACACAGAAGGGGGTCCTGCTAAGTATTCCGAAGCTATGTGGGGGTGGACTGAGCCTCTCACTGAGTACTCACAGCACGACGGGTGAGATTGCTCTGTTACCTGTAATCTGGACTGCAACAACTGTGAGTAAAGATCTTGGGACTGCATCACACGGACTCTGTGTTCATTACTGACTCCCTGCACTACAACCACCATCATCCACCCACACTGCCCTCAAGCTACACTCTTCCTGTGGTGAGTAATAATACCATTGCTGCAAAACAAGCAGCTTCAGAGGACTGTTCCGCAGCGGCGGCCCCTTTGGCCGCACTCCACAGGTGACGTAGTCGAACATTATAAAATCCAAATATACAAATTACCATTGGATTGACCGCCCTGGGTCACGGACCAGGTCACCGCCACAGTGACTACAACCCCCAGCGTCTACCGGCCCGGCTCAGGGTACCCCACGGCCCAGGGGACACGTCAACTTCATAGGTCCCTGATCTGAGACCACTCCTGCAGCGTGATTTGCCCCACCTCTGGATCTTGTTGGCCAAGGCTATACGTCAGAACGTATTACACCAGAGCTTGTCGGTGCTGCCACAGTCGCTGCAACATGTACAGAATTGAATTCCACCATGTCGGCACATCGCATTTCAGCCGGTGAACTGGCAGGCCCATTGACTTCTGTAGAGATGTAAGTCGTTGAGCTGCGGGATGCGAACGGCGGAAGTGAGTACACAGCGACCGTGCCCTCTGCAGAAGGCCATATAGTCCGGATAGTGGGCTAAAAATTTATGGACAACCAAGTTCAACACGTGAGCTATACAAGGCACGTGTGTGACATTGCCCCGGCGAAGGGCCGCACTCAGGTTTGCAGCATTGTCGCACACGGCTTTCCCTGGTTGCAGGTCCAGTGGAGACAACCATTCATGAAACTGGGTTTCCAGAGCTGACCACAAGTCCTCAGCTCTGTGACTCACATTTCCCAGACATTTCAAAGTAAACACTGATGCCGTTGAGCCCTGCTGCCAGCATAGTAAGGAGGTGTGCAGGATTCCATCTGCGCAGTTAGAAAGCAGGTGGCATTACCAGACAGGCTTTGGGTGCAGGTGGAGGACCGAGAGGAGGTTGAGGAGCCAGAAGCAGTGGAGGAACTTCGATATAAAGAGGATTGACGCAAAACTCGTGGGGACGGTAAGACTTGGACAGCAGCCCCTTGTCCTGCTGTCACCATAGTTACCCAGTGCCCAGTCAGCGACATGTAACGCCCCTGTCGATGCCTACTCGTCCAAGTGTCTGTGGTGAAATGCACTCTGTCACACACAGAGTTTCTCAAAGAAGCGGTGATGTTGTGTGCGACATGCTGGTGGAGCGCAGGCACACCTTTCTTTGAGAAGTAGTGCCGACTGGGCATCTGGTACTGGGGCACTGCGACGGACATAAGGTCTCGAACATCCACTGTGTCCTCCAGGCGGAAAGGCAGCATTTCTGTAGCCAACAGCTTGCAGATGGTGAAATTCAACCTCTTAGCTTTCTCATGGCTAGGAGGAAATGGTCTTTTGCTTTTCCACATCTGAGGAGCCGAGGGCTGGCTGTTGTGCTTTGACGGGGTTGAGTAGGGTGTCCCCGGCAAACTGCCGGTCTGTGAGGAAGATGCTGGCGGACATGTTAGGTTGCCTTGATCCAAAGGTGTTGCTCTCGATGTCAGCAGGTGTTTCCACTTCCCAATGAACTGATGACCTGCCAAACACACTGGCTGTTGCAGGTAAAGAGGTGGCAGGTCTGCGTCCAAAAACATGTGTGACTGCTGTCCCCCCAGTCACAGAGGATGAAGAGGCCGTGGATGCACAAGATGGGGCAGGCGGTGGTTGGCCCAGCCTGCTAGGCCGCATTGTAGCACAGTGAGCTTCCCACTGCAACTTATGCTTCATATCCATGTGATGGTACATGCATGAAGTACTCAAACTATGGATTTTTTGGCCTCTGCTTAGCTTTTGGTGACAAATATTACAGATAACTAGTGTTGAGCCACCCCCGTAGTGTTCGGGTTCGGTTCGGTTCGTCGAACACCGGGATGTTCGAGGAACTGTTCGTCGAACTGTTCGTCGAACACCTTAGAACACCATCGAACACCGTTAAAACCAATGGCAGGCAAACAAAAACACATAGAAACACATAGAAAACACCTGCAAAGGTGTCCAAAAGCTGACAAACTGCTCAGAAGACACTCTCTTTAAAAAAGCCGGCCGGCAAATTCAGCAGCGGCATACACCGGTACCCGACAATTTAGACAAGAAGGAATAGAGCATCACACATAGATTAGATAGATAGAAACATGTCAGTCACACATATAAGAAGCACAGTGACAGTGTTGGTTACTGCACTTGTCATTTAGTGTAAAGGATTTATTAAAAAAAATATTAGTGTTTTCATGCACTGTCTCTTTAAAAAAGCCGGCCGGCAATTCAGCATCTGTACCCGACAATTTATAACAGAAAGAATAGAGCTTCACACATAGATTAGATAGATAGAAACATGTCAGTCACATATATAAGAAGTGCAGTGACAGTGCTGCTTACTGTACTTGTCATTTAGTGTAAAGGATTTATTTAAAAAAATAATAGTGTTTTCATGCACTGTCTCTTTAAAAAAGCCGGCCGGCAATTCAGCAGCGGTACCCGACAATTTAGAACAGAAAGATAGAGCATCACACATAGATTAGATAGATAGAAACATGTCAGTCACATATATATGAAGTACAGTGATAGTGTTGGTTACTGTACTTGTCATTTAGTATTAAAATAAAGGATTTATTATTAAAAAAATTGGCGTGGGGTTCCCCTTAATTTTAGGCTCTAGCGGAGGTTAAGCAGACGGCTGGGGCAGATGTTTGAAGCCTGGGAAGGGGGTAATACCCACGGAGCTTCCCAGGCTACTAATATCAGCCCCCAGCTGAATACATAGCCTTTACTAGCTATTAAAATGGGGGACCCCCCAAAATAAATGACGTGGGGTCCCCCCTAATTTAATAGCTAGCAAAGGCTAGGCAGACAGCTGGGGGCTGATATTAATAGCCCAGGAAGGGAGCCATGAATATTGGCCCCCTCCCAGGCTAGAAACACCAGCCGTCAGCCGCCCCAGAAATGGCGCATTCATAGGATGCGCCAATTCTGGCACTTAGCCTCGCTCTTCCACGCTGCCCTGGTGCGGTGGCAGGGGGTAATAGGGTTGGGGTTGATGTCAGCTTATAATGCCAGCTGACATCAAGCCCAGGTTAGTAATGGAGAGGCGTCTATAAGACACCCCCATTACTAACCCCATAGTCAAAGTTAAAAAAAACACAAACACCCAGAATAAAGTCCTTTAATTGAAATAAAGACACAGTCCTTTATTGTTCTAAATTAAACCATACTTACCGTCACGCCCATTCCAGCTGAAGCCAACGATCTCCTGCAATAAAAGAAAAATAATAAAGCAACCTCATCCTTACCTTTCCATGGTTCCCACGACAGCTTCAGCTCTGCTACATCGAGATGACAGGCTGGACCGCAGCAGAACGCTGCCATCCAGCCTGTCATCCCGCAGACACTGAGAAGCGCAGGCTTGCTTGCGCTGCTCAGCGTCTCTCTGTGACGACATCCAGATGAGCCGAGTTCATGTCCAATGAACTCGGCTCACCTCATTCACGTCACTGACAGCGTGGGAAAATTCTCACGCTGAAGCGCTGATTGCAGGAGAATTTTCCCACGCTGTCAGTGACGTGCAGGAGGTGAGCTGAGTTCATTGGACATGAGCTCACCTCATGCACATCACTGACAGCGTGGGAGAATTCTCCTGCACTCAGCACTTCAGCGTGAGAATTTTCCCACGCTGTCAGTGACGTGCATGAGGTGAGCCGAGTTCATTGGACATGACCTCGGCTCATCTGGATGCCGTCACAGCGAGACAGTGAGGAGCGCAAGCATGCCTGCGCTTCTCAGTGTCTGCGGGATGACAGACTGGATGGCAGCGTTCTGCTGCGGTCCAGCCAGTCATCTCGATGTAGCAGAGCTGAAGCTGTCGTGGGAACCATGGAAAGGTAAGGATGAGGTTGGTTTATTATTTTTCTTTTATTGCAGGAGATCGTTGGCTTCAGCTGGAATGGGTGTGATGGTAAGTATGGTTTAATTTAGAACAATAAAGAATTGTGTCTTTATTTCAATTAAAGGACTTTATTCTGGGTGTTGTGTTTTTTTTAAATACTTTACTAGAAATTCATGGCGGTCATGTCTAATACTGCCGTGACCCCATGAATTTTGGGCTTGGGGCCAGCTGATAATACCAAGCTGGCCCTAACCCCTTTATTACCCAGTGAGCCACCGCACCAGGGCCCTGGATGAGTTGGGTACAGCGCCAGAAGATGGCGCTTCTATGAACGCGCCATTTTCCGGGGTGGCTGCGGACTGCAATTTGTAGCGGGGGGGGGCCCAGAAAGCTTGGGCCTCCCTGCGCTGCAGATTCCAGCCCCCAGCTGCCTAGTTGTACCTGGCTGGACACAAAAATAGGGCGAAGCCCCACGTACTTTTTTTTTAATTATTTCATGAAATTCATGAAATAATTAAGAAAAAAAGGCCTTCCCTATATTGTTGTGTCCGGCCAGGTACAAATAGGCAGCTGGTGGTTGGGGGCAGCCCATTCCTGCCTGCTGTACCTGGCTGGACACAAATATTGTGCGAAGCCCCACTTCAATTTTTTTTAATTATTTCATGAAATTCATGAAATAATTAAGAAAAAAAGGGCTTCCCTATATTGTTGTGTCCGGCCAGGTACAAATAGGCAGCTGGTGGATGGGGGCAGCCCGTTCCTGCCTGCTGTACCTGGCTGGACACAAATATAGTGCGAAGCCCCACTTAAATTTTTTTAAATTATTTCAGGAAATTCATGAAATAATTTTAAAAAAATTGATGTGGGGCTTCGCACTATATTTGTGTCCAGCCAGGTACAGCAGGCAGGAACGGGCTGCCCCCAACCACCAGCTGCCTATTTGTACCTGGCCGGACACAACAATATAGGGAAGCCCTTTTTTCTTAATTATTTCATGAAATAATTTAAAGAAAATTGACGTGGGGCTTCGCCCTGTTTTTGTGTCCAGCCAGGTACAACTAGACAGCTGGGGGCTGGAATCCGCAGCGCAGGGAGGCCCAAGCTTTCTGGGCCACCCCCGCTGCAAATTGCAGTCCGCAGCCACCCCGGAAAATGGCGCGTTCATAGAAGCGCCATCTTCTGGCGCTGTATCCAACTCATCCAGGGCCCTGATGCGGTGGCTCACTGGGTAATAAAGGGGTTAGGGCCAGCTTGGCATTATCAGCTGGCCCTAAGCCCGAAATTCATGGGGTCACGCCAATATTAGACATGACCACCATGAATTTCTAGTAAAGTAATTAAAAAAAACACAAACACCCAGAATAAAGTCCTTTAATTGAAATAAAGACACAATTTTTTAATGTTCTAAATTAAACCATACTTACCATCACGCCCATTCCAGCTGAAGCCAACGATCTCCTGAAATAAAAGAAAAATAATAAAGCAACATCATCCTTACCTTTCCATGGTTCCCATGACAGCTTCAGCTCTGCTACATCGAGATGACAGGCTGGACCGCAGCAGAACGCTGCCATCCAGTCTGTCATCCCGCAGACACTGAGAAGCGCAGGCTTGCTTGCGCTCCACAGTGTCTCTCTGTGAGGGCATCCAGATGAGCCGAGTTAATGTCCAATGAACTCGGCTCACCTCATGCACGTCACTGACAGCGTGGGAAAATTCTCCTGCACTCAGCGCTTCAGCGTGGGAGAATTCTCACACTGAAGCGCTGAGTGCAGGAGAATTCTCCCACGCTGTCAGTGACGTGCAGGAGGTGAGCTGAGTTCATTGGACATGAGCTCACCTTATGCACGTCACTGACAGCGTGGGAAAATTCTCCTGCACTCAGCGCTTCAGCTTGAGAATTTTCCCACGCTGTCAGTGACGTGCATGAGGTGAGCCGAGTTCATTGGACATGAACTCGGCTCATCTGGATGTCGTCACAGAGAGACGCTGAGCAGCGCAAGCAAGCCTGCGCTTCTCAGTGTCTGCGGGATGAGAGGCTGGATGGCAGCGTTCTGCTGCGGTCCAGCCTGTCATCTCGCTGTAGCAGAGCTGAAGCTGTCGTGGGAACCATGGAAAGGTAAGGATGAGGTTGCTTTATTATTTTTCTTTTATTGCAGGAGATCGTTGGCTTCAGCTGGAATGGGCGTGACGGTAAGTATGGTTTAATTTAGAACAATAAAGGACTGTGTCTTTATTTCAATTAAAGGACTTTATTCTGGGTGTTTGTGTTTTTTTTAACTTTGACTATGGGGTTAGTAATGGGGGTGTCTTATAGACGCCTCTCCATTACTAACCTGGGCTTGATGTCAGCTGGCATTATAAGCTGACATCAACCCCAACCCTATTACCCCCTGCCACCGCACCAGGGCAGCGTGGAAGAGCGAGGCTAAGTGCCAGAATTGGCGCATCCTATGAATGCGCCATTTCTGGGGCGGCTGACGGCTGGTGTTTCTAGCCTGGGAGGGGGCCAATATTCATGGCTCCCTTCCTGGGCTATTAATATCAGCCCCCAGCTGTCTGCCTAGCCTTTGCTAGCTATTAAATTAGGGGGGACCCTGCGTCATTTTTTTTGGGGGGTCCCCCATTTTAATAGCTAGTAAAGGCTATGTATTCAGCTGGGGGCTGATATTAGTAGCCTGGGAAGCTCCGTGGGTATTACCCCCTTCCCAGGCTTCAAACATCTGCCCCAGCTGTCTGCTTAACCTCCGCTAGAGCCTAAAATTAAGGGGAACCCCACGCCAATTTTTTTAATAATAAATCCTTTATTTTAATACTAAATGACAAGTACAGTAACCAACACTATCACTGTACTTCATATATATGTGACTGACATGTTTCTATCTATCTAATCTATGTGTGAAGCTCTATTCTGTCTGTTATAAATTGTCGGGTACCGCTGCTGAATTGCCGGCCGGCTTTTTTAAAGAGACGGTGCATGAAAACACTATTATTTTTTTTGATAAATCCTTTACGCTAAATGACAAGTACAGTAAGCAGCACTTTCACTGTACTTCGTATATATGTGGCTGACATGTTTATATCTATCTAATCTATGTGTGAAGCTCTATTCTTTCGGTTCTAAATTGTCGGGTACAGGTGTATGCCGCTGCTGAATTGCCGGCTTTTCATGTTTCACTGTTGGCACTGTTCCCATCGATTTGGGCAATCACTGTAATGCCACAACCACCATGGCTGTGGCATTACAGTGAGTGGCAGACAATCCATGCAGGACACGCTTTTGGTGTACGAACAGTTATCGAACATAACCTCGAACAGCCGAATTTTTTGCAAATCGTTCGGGTTCGTCGAACAACTCGAACACCGCCCAAAACAGCTCGAATTTGAGATTGGCGAACAGTTCTAGTCGAACACCGCTCATCTCTACAGATAACACGAGTTGGGTCATCCTTATCGATCTGAATAAATGCCCAGGCTATGCAAGGCTTAGAGCCCATGCGACCTGAAGAGCCACTACGACTTGTGGTCAGAGGCAGAGTTGTGGTTGAGGATGCAGTTGTTGACGTGCTTCCAGTACTCCGTCTCTGTCTAGGAAGGTGCAACCTAACCTCGTCGTCAATAGCATCTGTGACGCCCCGCTGCGCTTGGTATCACAGATCCTAGAAGAGTGAATTGATGGAATCCTTCACAAGAGGCCCCCATAAACATTCACACATCTCCACCTTCCACCTCAGACCAGCAGAGGGAGCCCGTTAGGGATATAAATAGGGAGGGTGGAGCTAGGCAGTTCAGTTCCTCTGAAGAATTCCTGCAGTAGAGAAGCCTAAGAGAGGTCAGTCGCAGTAGAGCTCAGTCTAGTCTAGAGAACTCAGTTAATAGTTCAGCAGTGGAGCACGAGGCTCCTGCTAGCTAGATTCAGGGAGCCCAGATAGAGCTTAAGGTGTGCCGGCGCCATAAGATCAGTGAAGCGCGGAAAGCTGCCGTTAGTGTGTACAGCCTAGTGAGGGCCCGAGTAGGCCGAAGACGAGTTGCGAGTTTGTACATAAGGGGCAGAGGAGCTTAACCAGCTCACCCCGAAGCATTTACCGGACACCGGATCCGAGCTTACCGGGATCTCTATGACCCAGTAAGGCATAACCGGAATCGCTGGAGAACTGCAAGTCCCAGGATCCCTAAGGTGCTGATACGTAACAGAGCCAGGAGACGCTTAGGAACCGCATACTGGGAGCGTGAACTCTAAGAGAAGTCCCTACCACAAGGTCAGCAAGCGCAGGACAGTGACAAAGTTAGGCCTAGCTCCAGGCAGGTCAGAAACTTACTACGCAGAGGCAAGAAACAGGAGGCCCTACACCCGCTCATTGGGGAGGATCCTGATATGCACCCTTGACCCTACAGTGCTCCGGGATGTGCCTGAATTTAGTCCAGTAAAAGGTACTGAAGTGACTACCGTGTCCATTCCTGTTCTTGCTCTGACCCAGCTGGGTCTCGCCTGTCCTGCATTCCCCCTGCATACGCTGCCCTGAGTCCTAGCTCCACCTGTGGGGAGCTATACCATCGAGCTGCCTTATCACGGGCCTCAGTGGACTGCTGCAGCGCTGGTGCTTCTCACCAGATACCACAGGTGGCGTCACGTACTCTTATAAAATTAACAATTATCCACCCTTTTAAAGAGTGACCCCAGGGTACGGGCCAGGGAGCCGACCACCGCGACATCCCCAAGGCCAGGCAAATGCCTGGGTGACCTCATTGACTGGCTGACTGTGGGTTGACAGTAAGTGGGATCTCCAACCTTATCATCATCACCCTGTGTGTTATCACCCCCATCGTCCTCAAAGCCAACCTCTACCTGCCCTGACCGAAAAGTCAAGTTGTCGCTCCAATCAGTTATTTGAGTCTCATCATCGTCTTCATCATTGTCTCCACCAACAGGAGTTACAGTTTGGGAACGAGGGTCTACATTATGCTCAGAACCTTCTTCATCTGGTCCTGGATCCGACTTATAAAGATTCTGGGCATCAGTGCAGATCATTTCCTCATCTGGATTAACAGAAGCTCTGGAGCAGACCTCCGTTTCCCAGGCTATAGTATGAGTAAACAGCTCTGCAGACTCAACCATCTGTGTTACCCCATACTCAGACGGGCAGCTGGAGACTTGGGAGCTGTGAGGAAGCAAGTGCGATTGGGGTGACAACTCTGAGGACTGGAGTATTTGTGATGTTGAAATTGAGGTGGAGGAGAGCCCACTTGAAGGAGCACTTGATATCCGCTGAAGCACCTGCTGTTTTTGTACCTCATCTGGAAATTGTAACGATGGGCGTGTCCGTAACAAAGGGATCGTATCACATTGTCCATGAAAAGAAGTCGACATGTTAGTTTGGCTGGAAGATGGTCTTTCTTCTGCAGCTGTTACTCCCCCCCCCACTGCGGGGGGGCTCGGCCCACCAGCGGACAGGCACCAGTATTGGGAGAGGGGGGCTGGCCGTCAGGGTCCACCGCGGCTCTGGCACAAACCCGTCGAAACGGAGGTGGCACGGGCAGGAACGGACTGGCCGTGTCGGCTTCTCAGTTTTTGGATTTTAGAAGGGCATGACATGCCTATTTCTGTGTCTCCCCCTCCTTTTACTCCTCCACCTCTTTTCTTTTCGCATGACTATATGTACTTGTCACTTTTCCATGTGTTAGTTATGTCTTCTGAGCAGTTTGTCAGCTTTTGGACACCTTTGAAGGTGTTTTCTATGTGTTTCTATGTGTTTTTGTTTGCCTGCCATTGGTTTTAACGGTGTTCGAAGGTGTTCGACCAACAGTTCGGCGAACACAAGGGTGTTCGACGAACCGAACCGAACTCGAACACTACGGGGGTGGCTCAACACTAGTGACTACAGACATCAAATGTCATGTACAGAGGAATATGTGACTACTATATGTTATACTATGAGTACAGACATCAAATATTAGCCACTTACAGTATCAGTCGTATAACCCATCTGATGCCTGTGCACACAGTATGCCACATACAGTATACCGGATGATATTTGACCAGTGTATGTCATCTGATGTTTGTAGTGACAGTATATGATACATTGGTCATATATAGTGATGAGCGAGCACTAAAATGCTCGGGTGATCGAAGCTCGGGTCGAGCACATTGGAATACTTGGGTGCTCGACCCGAGCAACGAGCTCATTGTAAGTCTATGGGAAACTCGAGCATTTTTCTGGCGGTCCCCCCCCGGCGGTCTGCAGAAGGTCAAAAATTGCCCAAATCATGGGAAAGGTGCTCAATTAAAGGTCAGGCAGGCAGAATATATAGGCAGACAGGCAGGCAGGGTATATAGGAGGGTGCATGAAAAACATAGCAGGGCAATTGGAACCCACTAGTGCCCTCCAATTTTCATGCACCCGTCTCTTTAAAAAAGCCGGCAATTCATCAGCGGCATACACCGGTATCCGACAATTTAGAACAGAAAGAATAGAGCATCACACATAGATTAGATAGATAGAAACATGTCAGTCACATATATAATAAGTACAGTGACAGTGTTGGTTACTCTTACTTGTCATTTAGTGTTAAAATAAAGGATTTATTAAAAAAACATAAAAGTGTTTTTGTCTCTTAAAAAAAAGCCGGGCAGCAATTCATCAGCGGCATACACTGGTACCAGACAATTTAGAATAGAAAGAATAGAGCATCACACATAGATAAGATAGATAGAAACATGTCAGTCACATATATAATAAGTACAGTGACAGTGTTGGTTACTCTTACTTGTCATTTAGTGTTAAAATAAAGGATTTATTAAAAAAAAAATTGGCGTGGGGTTCCCCGTAATTTTAGTCTCTAGCGGAGGTTGAGCAGAGGGCTGGGGCAGATGTTTGAAGCCTGGGAAGGGGGTAATACCCACGGAGCTTCCCAGGCTACTAATATCAGCCCCCAGCTGAATACCTAGCCTTTACTAGCTATTAAAATGGGGGACCCAAAAAAAAATGACTTGGGATCCCCCCTATTTTAATAGCTAGCAAAGGTCAGGCAGACAGCTGGGGGCTGATCTTAATAGCCCAGGAAGGGTGCCATGAATATTGGCCCACTCCCAGGCTAGAAACACCAGCCGTCATCCGCCCCAGAAATGCCGCATCCATAGGATGCGCCAATTCTGGCACTTAGCCTCGCTCTTCCCACTGCCCTGTAGCGGTGGCAGTGGGGTAATAAGGCTGGGGTTGATGTCAGCTTATAATGCCAGCTGACTTCAAGCCCAGGTTAGTAATGGAGAGGCGTCTATAAGACACCCCCATTACTAACCCCATAGTCAAAGTTAAAAAAAACCACAAACACCCAGAATAAAGTTCTTTAATTGAAATAAACACACAATTCTTTAATGTTCTAAATTAAACCATACTTACCATCATGCCCATTCCAGCTGAAGCCAATGTCTTCTGCAATAAAAGTAAAATAGTAACGCAACCTCATCCTTAAATTTACATGGTTCCCAGGACGGCTCCAGCTCTGCTACATTCACATGACAGGCTGGATCGGAGCCGAAAGCTGCCATCCAGCTTGCCATGCCGCAGACACTGAGAAGCGCAGGCATGCTTGCACTCCTCAGTGTCTGGCTGTGACGGCATTCAGATGAGCCGAGTTCATGTCCATGTTTTCATCCTTCAGAGACACTGCAGAGCGCAAGCATGCCTGCGCTCTGCAGTGTCTATGAAGGATGACAAGCTGGATGGCAGCGTTCAGCTGCGATCCAGCCTGTCATCTCAATGCCATCCCAGCGTGGGAGAATTCTCCTGCGCTCGGCGCTTGAGCAGGAGAATTCTCCCACGTTGGGATGGCATTCTGATGACAGGCTGGGTCGCAGCTGAGCGCTGTCATCCAGCTTGTCATCCTTCAGAGACACTGCAGAGCGCAAGCATGTCTGCGCTCTGCAGTGTCTATGTAGGATGGCATGCTGGATTGCAGCGCTCAGCTGCGATCCAGCCTGTCATCTCAATGCCATCCCAGCGTGGGAGAATTCTCCTGCTCAAGCGCGGAGCACAGGAGAATTCTCCCACATTGTCAATGACGTGCATGAGGTGAGCTGAGTTCATTGGACATGAGCTCACCTCATGCACGTCACTGACAGCGTGGGAGAATTCTCCTGCGCTCACCGCATGCGCAGGAGAATTCTCTCACACTCACCGCATGCGCAGGAGTATTCTCCCACGCTGTCAGTGATGTGCATGAGGTGAGCTGAGATCATTAAATTAAACATCAATTCGGCTTATCTGGATGCAGTCACAGCCAGACACTGAGGAGCGCAAGCATGCCTGCGCTTCTCAGTGTCTGCAGCATGGCAAGCTGGATGGCAGCTTTCGGCTGCGATCCAGCCTGTCATGTGAATGTAGCAGAGGTGGATCCATCCTGGGAGCCATGGAAAGGTAAGGATGAGGTTGCTTTATTATTTTACTTTTATTGCAGAAGACATTGGCTTCAGCTGGAATGGGCTTGATGGTAAGTATGGTTTAATTTAGAACATTAAATAATTGTGTGTTTATTTCAATTAAAGGACTTTATTCTGGGTGTTTGTGTTTTTTTTTAACTTTGACTATGGGGTTAGTAATGGGGGTGTCTTATAGACGCCTCTCCATTACAAACCTGGGCTTGATGCTAGCTGGCATTATAAGCTGACATCAACCCCATTCCTATTACCCCACTGCCACCACTACAGGGCAGTGGGAAGAGCGAGGGTAAGTGCTAGAATTGGTGCATCCTATGGATGCGCCATTTCTGGGGCAGCTGACGGCTCGTGTTTCTAGCCTGGGAGGGGGCCAATATTCATGGCACCCTTCCTGGGCTATTAATAACAGCCCCCAGCTGTCTGCCTAGCCTTTGCTAGCTATTAAAATGGGGGACCCCACGCCATTTTTTTTTTGTGTCCCCCATTTTAATAGCTGGTAAAGGCTAGGTATTCAGCTGGGGGCTGGTATTAGTAGCCTGGGAAGCTCCGTGGGTATTACCCCCTTCCCAGGCTTCAAACATTTGCCCCAGTCGTCTGCTTAACTTCCGCTAGAGACTAAAATTACGGGGAACCCCACGCCATTTTGTTTTTAAATAAATCCTTTATTTTAACACTAAATGACAAGTACAGTAATCAACACTATCACTGTACTTATTATATATGTGACTGACATGTTTCTGTCTATCTAATCTATGTGTGGTGCTCTATTCTTTCTGTTCTAAATTGTCGGGTACCGATAGATGCCGCTGATGAATTGCCGGCCGGATTTTTTAAAGAGACGGGTGCATGAAAACACTAATATTTTTTTTTTAATAAATCCTTTATTTTAGCACTAAATAACAAGTACAGTAACCAACACTTTCACTGTACTTATTATATATGTGACTGACATGTTTCTATCTATCTAATCTATGTGTGATGCTCTATTCTTTCTGTTCTACATTGTCGGGTACCGGTGTATGCCGCTGATGAATTGGCGGCTTTTCATGTTTCACTGTGAGCACTGTTCCCATCGATTTGGGCAATCACTGTAATGCCACAACCACCATGGCTGTGGCATTACAGTGAGTGGCAGACAATCCCTGCATGATTGGTGCTCTAAATAATGCCAGACATGCAGGACGGGGACCCGAGCATCTGCCCGAACATCTTGAAAGTACTCGGCGAGCTCCGAGCATCTCGAGTACTGAGATGCTCGAGCGAGTACCGAGCAGTGGCGAGCATGCTCGCTCATCACTAGTCATATATTATCCTGTATACTGGATATGGCATATTGTACACAGCCATCAGGTGTCATATACAGTATAACATGTAACCAGTACACAAGGGCGGACATATCATTGGTGCAATCTGTGAAGCCAGGCAGGGGCCCAAGATGTAAGGGGGTCCAATTTCTACCTCCAAAACAGGTGGAATTGTGCATTATGATGAGTTACTGCACTGAAAAAGGCCCATATATTGTTCTTGTGCAGGGGCCCTTCTCTGTTTGTGTCCGCTAGTGTGGTATAATATTTACTGTGACTACAGCCATCAGATGGTACACTACATGTACAGAACATTAGATATTATATCGTCACATTCTTTCCTGGTCATCTAATGTCCTGTAGTCCCAGTATATCATGTACTAGTCACATATTGTCCTGTATACTGTATATATTATGCTATGTGCACAGACATTCGATGTTATATATATTTAAGATAATATGTGGCAGGTGTAATATCTGATGTCTAGCGTATAATATATACTGTGACATATACCGGTGTATGACGTCTGATGTCTGTGCACATGGTATACTACATACAGTATACAAATTAGTATATGATATACAGTTATTACATACATAATACGCCATATACAAGACAATATACTGTATATTATACTATGAGTACAGAACATCAGATATTACACCAGCTGCATATCATCCTGTTTATAATAACATGGGATGTCTGTGCACTTTGCATACAATATACAGGAGAATATGTTACTGCTAATGTATGTGATATACTGAGACTACAGATACCATGTCATACAGGAGAATGTGTGACCTGTATACACTATACTATGAGTACAGAACTTCAGATGTTACAGAAGCCACATATTATTCTGTATATATCATCCGAAATCTGTGCACACAGTATATTACACACTGTATACAGATTAGCATATGATATACAGTACTGTGACTATAGATATCAGATGTTATATACAGGATATTATGTGATGATATATCTAATAGTATGAGCACAGATACCAGGTATATCAGCTACATATTATCCTGTATATATCATCTGATGTCTGTGCACACAGTATACTACATACAGTATACAAGATAATATGTGATGGTATACATTATATTATGAGTAGAGAATATCAGATATTTTACCAGTCACATATTATCCTCTTTATAATATCAGATGTCTGTACCTACAGTTGAAACCAGAAGTTTACATACACTATATAAAAAGACACATATGAATGTTTAGAATAATCCTTTCCCATTTTAGGTCAATTAGAATTACCAACATTTTTAATATTTGCCAAATGCCAGAATAATGAGAGAGAATGTTTTAAGGCATTTTTATTACTATGCCTTTAAACAATTATTGACTGCCCATATGATGATGTCATGTGTTTAGCTGCAAGTTTTTGGCAACATCTGATTTAATTAGAGACACACCTGTGGATATAATTTAATGCACACCTGAAACACACTGATTCTTTGTATAGCATCATGGGAAAGTCTAAAGAAATCTAAAGGATATCAGAAAGACAAATTGTGGACATTCACAAGTCCGGCTCATCCATGGTTACAATTTCAAGATAGCTGAAGATGCCTCATTCATCTGTACAAACAATTATATGCAAGTAAAACAAGATGAGAATGTCCAGCCATCATAACGGATGGCAGGTAGGAGATTGGTTCTGTGTCCAAGAGATGAAGGTGCTTTGATGCGACATGTGCAAATTAACCCAATGACAAAAGCAAAAGACCTTGTGAAGGTGATGGCAGGGTAAGATTGTGTCAACAACCACAGTGAAACAAGTACTCTATCAACATGGGCTGAAAGGCCATTCTGCCAACAAGAAGCCATTACTCTAAAAGAAACATAAAAAAGCCAGATTAATGTTTGCAAATGCACACAGGAACAAATACCTTAATTTTTGGAGACATGTCCTGTGGTCTGATGAAACTAAAATTGACCTTTTTGGGCATAATTATCATCGTTACTTCTGGAAGAAAAAGGGAGAAGCTTGGAAGCCTAAGAACGCCATCCCAACTGTGAAACACGGGGGTGGCAGCATCATTTTGTGAGGTTGTTTTGTTGCAGGAGGGACTGATGCACATCACAAAATAGATGGCTTCATGAGAAAAGAAAATTATGTGGCAATACTGAAGCATCATCTCAAGACATCAGCCAGGAAGTTATAGCTTGGGCAGAAATGGGTCTTTCAAATGGACAATGACCCGAAGCATACTGCCAAAATGGTAACAAAGTGGCTTAAGGATAACAAAGTCAATGTTTTGGAGAGCCCTGGATCAGTTACACTAGTTTTGTCAGGAAGAATGGGCACAAATTCTGACCAACTATTGTGGGAAGCTTATGGAAAGATATCCCAAACGTTTGACCCAAGTCATTCAGTTTAAGGACAATAATACTAAATACTAATGAAATCTATGAAAACGTTTGACTTTGCAGTAAGTAATAAAAATGCCTTAAAACAGTCTCTCTCAATATTCTGCCATTTGGCAAATATTAAAAATTATGGTAATCCTACTTGACCTAAAACGGGAAAGATTTATTCTGATTTCATGTCAGATATTGAGAAAAACAGGCATATGTGTCTTTTTACACAGTGGGTACAGAAAGTATTCAGACCCCTTTAAATTTTTCACTCTTTGTTTCATTGCAGCTATTTGGTAAATTCTAAATTCTCATTAAAGTACACTCTGCACCCCATCTTAACTGAAAAGAAACAGAAATGTAGAAATTTTTGCAAACTTAACAAAAAAGAAAAACTGAAATAACAAATGTTCATAAGTATTCATACCCTTTGCTCAGACACTCATTTAAGTCACATGCTGTCCATTTCCTTGTGATCCTCCTTGAGAAGGTTCTGCTCCTTCATGGGATTCCGACTGTGTTTAATTAAACTGATAGGACTTGATTTGGAAAGGCACACACCTGTCTATATAAGACCTCACAGCTCGCAGTGCATGTCAGACCAAATGAGAATCATGAGCTCAAAGAAACTGCCCAAGAAGGTCACAGACAGAATTGTGGCAAGGCACAGATCTTGCCAAGGTTACAAAAGAATTTCTGTATTACTCAAGGTTCCTAAGAGCACAGAGGCCTCCATAATCCTTAAATGGAAGAAGTTTGGGACCACCAGAAGTCTTCCTAGACCTGGCCGTCCAGCCAAACTCAGCAATTGTGGTAGAAGAGCATTGGTGAGAGAGGTAAAGAAGAACCCCAAGATTACTGTGGCTGAGCTCCAGAGATGCAGTAGGGAGATGGGAGAAAGTTCCACAAAGTCAACTATCACTGCAGCCCTCCACCAGTTGGGTCTTTATGGCAGAGTGGCCCGACGGAAGCCTCTCCTCAGTGCAACACATATGAAAGCCCACATAGAGGCTGCTCAAAAACACATGAAGGACTCCCAGACTATGAGCAATAAGATTCTCTGGTCTGATGAGACGAAGATAGAACTATTTGGTGATAATTCTAAGCGGTATGTGTGGAGTAAACAAGGCACTGCTCATCACCTGCCCAATACAATCCCAACAGTGAAACACGGTGGTGGCAGCATTATGCTATAGGGGTGTTTTTCAGCTGCAGGGACAGGATGACTGGTTACAATTGAAGGAAACATCAATGTGGCCAAGTACAGAGCTATCCTGGATAGGATAGCTATTCCAGAGTGCTCTGGACCTCAGACTTGGCCGAAGGTTCACCTTCCAACAAGACAATGACCCTAAGCATACAGCTAAAATAACAAAGGAGTGGCTTCAGAACAACTCTGTGACCATTTTTGACTGGCCCAGCCAGAGCCCTGACCTAAACCCAATTGAGCATCTCTGAAGAGACCGGAAAATGGCTGTCCACCAACGTTCACCATCCAACCTCACGGAACTGGAGAGGATCTGCAAGGAATAATTGCAAAGGATCCCCAAGGAAAAATAGCAGAGGATCCCCAAATCCAGGTGTGAAAAACTTGTTGCATCATTCCCAAGAAGACTCATGGCTGTACTAGCTCAAAAGGGTGCTTCTACTCAATACTGAGCAAAGGGTCTGAAACTCATAACTATGAGATATTTCAGTTTTTCTTTTTTACTAAATTTGCAAAAATTTTTACATTTCTGCTTTTTTTCAGTCAAGATGGGGTGCAGAGTGTACTTTAATGAGAAAAAAATGACTTTTTAGAATTTACCAAATGGCTGCAATGAAACAAAGAGTGAAAAATTTAAAGGGGTCTGAATACTTTCTGTACCCACTGCATAGTGTATGTAAACTTCTGGTTTAAACTGTATAGCTTAGCACAAACAGTATACAGGATAATATGTGACTGGTATATATTATACTATAAGTACAAACATTAGATATTACACCAGCTGCATATTATTCTGCATTGTATATAACATCTGATATCTGTGCACAAAATATACCACCTCCAGATATGACTGGTGTATGATATATTGTGACTACAGACATCTGATGTTACACAATAAGAACAGAAGATTAGATATTATACCATCACATATTATATAACATTGCATGTCTGTGCACGTACCACATAAAATGTACAGATTACTATATCATATACTGTGAATACACACAGATTATATACAACAATTTATATTGCAACATCCAATGTCTGTGTCACAGCATGTTATATTCGAGGAGTGGTCAATTAATTTTCCCGAGCGGCCACTTGAGAGACTGTGACTGTTGTGGAAGGCCAAACCAATAGGCTGAAATTAATTCTGCTCAATATTAATATTAACATTCTTTACAATTAATAATAATATAAAATAATAATTATATCACTTAATATTGAGTAGAATTAAGCATGCTAGCATCCCCTATATACTGTATGAGCCCACTCACAGCCCCTATATATAGTAGAGGTCCATTCAACCCTCTATATACAACATGAGCCCACACACAGCCACTTATATACCATAAGAGACGCCATATGACACCCTATATACAATATGAGCCCTCATATGCCTGCTTTTATACAGTATGAGCCTTCAGATAGTCTCCTTATACTCATTATGAGCACCACATAGCCCCCATATATACAATATGAGCCCTCTCATAGTCCTCTATGTGCAGGGAAATGTCCCACACACATATTAAAACAAAACAAAACAAATACATTGCTCTCATTAGCCTAGCACTCTCCAATGCACTCACATCAGCATGTAGTTATTAGAGATGAGCGTTGTTCGACTCGAACTGTTCGCCAATCTCAAATTCGAGCTGTTTTGGGCGGTGTTCGAGCCGGTCGGCGAACACGAACAATTTGAGAAAAATTCGGCTGTTCGAGGTTATGTTCGATAACTGTTCGTGCACCAAAATCATAACTGGATTTTTTCTCAGTAATGATGAAAATTAATGTTAATACGCAGTTTGAGTGTACAGCGGGGCGGGGGGAGGGGCAGGGGATGGATCTCTGCAGGAACAATGAAGATCTCCATTTTTTTTTCTCTTTCCCGCATTTGCAGTGGGGAGGTGCAATCTGTCAGCCTATCAGCAGCGCACACACGGAGCGAAGTGCTTTTTTTCACACAAGCAAGGGCATGTGTCATTGGCAGTGTATGTCACATGTCCTTGCCCTATAAGACCAAGCCATTTTCCCCGTCGCCACCATTTTCTCACTGCTGCAGCTGCGTGTTAGACGGCACCGCTGTTGCTGTGTGCGCTATACCTTGTTAATTTCAAGCCAATTTTCGCACAAATATACAGATAGCTTGGGAGTAGGGAATAGTTGTGATTGCAGTCCTTTTAAGGACTAGGTTACAGCATTTCCTACGACTTTTATCAGGCAGGTCTGTGCTCTTAAATAGATAGATTGTGGGAGTAAAGACTAATTGTAATTGGAGTCCTTTTCAGGACTAGGTTACATCAGTTCCTATCAGTTTTTGCCAGGCAGGTCTGTGCCAGTGCTGTGCAAGTTTTTTTCACAGCATTTGGCTGAATCTAGCAAAGCTAATCCTTTTTGGCCTATTGCAGAGTGTGTTAGTCAGTGGAGTAGCCTATCTGTGTTGCAAGATATACCACCTGTGTATAGAATACCAATTTTTTTACTGCACCTAGTGAAGTAAAATCTTTTGGGCATAGCATCATTCTATTAGTCCATCTATACTGACCTCCATCAGGTTGCAAACTGAATATAATTTTTTTCTGCATCTAGCTCTGAAAAAATATTTGGGCTTCTAGCAGTGTGTGGGACTTGGTCTATTAGTCCATCTATACTGACCTCCATCAGGTTGCAAATTAAAAATAATTTTTTTCTTCATTTAGCTCTGAAAAAATATTTGGGCTTCTAGCAGTGTGTGGGACTTGTTCTATTAGTCCTTCTATACTGACCTCCATCAGGTTGCAAATTGAATATAATTTTTTTCTGCATCTAGCTTTGAAAAAATATTTGGGCTTCTAGCGGTGTGTGGGACTTGGTCTATTAGTCCATCTATACTGACCTCCATCAGGTTGCAAATTAAAAATAATTTTTTTCTGCATCTAGCTCTGAAAAAATATTTGGGCTTCTAGCAGTGTGTGGGACTTGGTCTATTAGTCTATCTATACTGACCTCCATCAGGTTGCAAATTGAATAAAAAAATTTTCTGCATCTAGCTCTGAAAAAATATTTGGGCTTCTAGCGGTGTGTGGGACTTGGTCTATTAGTCCATCTATACTGACCTCCATCAGGTTGCAAATTAAAAATATTTTTTTTCTGCATCTAGCTCTGAAAAAATATTTGGGCTTCTAGCAGTGTGTGGGACTTGGTCTATTAGTCCATCTATACTGACCTCCATCAGGTTGCAAATTAAAAATAATTTTTTTCTTCATTTAGCTCTGAAAAAATATTTGGGCTTCTAGCAGTGTGTGGGACTTGTTCTATTAGTCCTTCTATACTGACGTCCAGCAGGTTGCAAATTGAATATAATTTTTTTCTGCATCTAACTCTGAAAAAATATTTGGGCTTCTAGCGGTGTGTGGGACTTGGTCTATTAGTCCATCTATACTGACCTCCATCAGGTTGCAAATTAAAAATAATTTTTTTCTGCATCTAGCTCTGAAAAAATATTTGGGCTTCTAGCAGTGTGTGGGACTTGGTCTATTAGTCCATCTATACTGACCTCCATCAGGTTGCAAATTAAAAATAATTTTTTTCTTCATTTAGCTCTGAAAAAATATTTGGGCTTCTAGCAGTGTGTGGGACTTGTTCTATTAGTCCTTCTATACTGACCTCCATCAGGTTGCAAATTGAATATAATTTTTTTCTGCATCTAGCTCTGAAAAAATATTTGGGCTTCTAGCGGTGTGTGGGACTTGGTCTATTAGTCCATCTATACTGACCTCCATCAGGTTGCAAATTAAAAATAATTTTTTTCTGCATCTAGCTCTGAAAAAATATTTGGGCTTCTAGCAGTGTGTGGGACTTGGTCTATTAGTCCATCTATACTGACCTCCATCAGGTTGCAAATTGAATAAAAAAATTTTCTGCATCTAGCTCTGAAAAAATATTTGGGCTTCTAGCGGTGTGTGGGACTTGGTCTATTAGTCCATCTATACTGACCTCCATCAGGTTGCAAATTAAAAATAATTTTTTTCTGCATCTAGCTCTGAAAAAATATTTGGGCTTCTAGCAGTGTGTGGGACTTGGTCTATTAGTCCATCTATACTGACCTCCATCAGGTTGCAAATTAAAAATAATTTTTTTCTTCATTTAGCTCTGAAAAAATATTTGGGCTTCTAGCAGTGTGTGGGACTTGTTCTATTAGTCCTTCTATACTGACGTCCAGCAGGTTGCAAATTGAATATAATTTTTTTCTGCATCTAGCTCTGAAAAAATATTTGGGCTTCTAGCGGTGTGTGGGACTTGGTCTATTAGTCCATCTATACTGACCTCCATCAGGTTGCAAATTAAAAATAATTTTTTTCTGCATCTAGCTCTGAAAAAATATTTGGGCTTCTAGCAGTGTGTGGGACTTGGTCTATTAGTCCATCTATACTGACCTCCATCAGGTTGCAAATTAAAAATAATTTTTTTCTGCATCTAGCTCTGAAAAAATATTTGGGCTTCTAGCAGTGTGTGGGACTTGGTCTATTAGTCCATCTATACTGACCTCCATCAGGTTGCAAATTAAAAATAATTTTTTTCTTCATTTAGCTCTGAAAAAATATTTGGGCTTCTAGCAGTGTGTGGGACTTGTTCTATTAGTCCTTCTATACTGACGTCCAGCAGGTTGCAAATTGAATATAATTTTTTTCTGCATCTAGCTCTGAAAAAATATTTGGGCTTCTAGCGGTGTGTGGGACTTGGTCTATTAGTCCATCTATACTGACCTCCATCAGGTTGCAAATTAAAAATAATTTTTTTCTGCATCTAACCCAGCCAATAGTTTTGGCCTAATACCACAGTTTGGCCACTCAGCTCTGCTCGGTTACCATCCATTGTTTTTTTGTGCAAACAACTCCAGAGTATTGAATTAGTTAACCACCAAAATGAGTGGAAAAAGGCCTGCTGCTGGTGGAAAGGGGAATAGGCGTGTTGGGAAGGGGAAAAAAGGTTGTGTCCGTGGGGTAGGTGCAGAAGAAAGACCATCTTCCAGCCAAACTAAAATGTCTACATCTTTTAGCGGACAATGTGATAAGATCCCTTTCTTACGGCCACGCCAATCGCTACAAATTCCAGATGAGGCACAAAAACAGCAGGTGCTTCAACGGATATCAAGTGCTCCTTTAAGTGGGCTCTCCTTCACATCAACTTCAACATCACAAATACTCCAGTCCTCAAAGGTGTCACCCAAATCGCACTTGCTTCCTCACAGCTCCCAAATCTCCAGCTGCCCGTCTGAGTATGAGTTAGAACAGATGGTTGAGTCTGCAGAGCTGTTTACTCATACTATAGCCTGGGAATCAGAGGTCGACTCCAGCGCTTCTGTGAATCCAGACGAGGAAATGATCTGCACTGATGCCCAGAATCTTTATGAGTCGGATCCAGGACCAGACGCAGAAGGTTCTGACCATAATGTAGACCCTCATTCCCAAACTGTAACTCCTGTTGGTGGAGACAATGAGGAAGACGATGATAAGACTCAAATACCTGATTGGAGCGACAACTTTAGTTTTTTTCAGGGCAGGAACAGGTTGGCTCTGAGGACGACGGGTGTGATAACGCACAGGGTGATGATGATGAGGTCGGAGATCCCACGTACTGTCAACCCACAGTCAGCCAAGAGATGAGGTCGGCAGAGGAGGTGGAGGAAGTAGAGGAGGAGGAGTTGTATGCGGAAGGGCTAACATCTGCAAGGTCCAGACGGTCGGCAGCACCAGGGCGGCAGGCATGTGAGGGTGGGGGAGATGATTTTACCAGGGCGCATGGTAGCAGCCAAACTAGTGAGGAAGGTGCAGGAGCCCAGGAAGAAGTGGAGGACGAACTGATGGAAGACTCATCAGATGAGGGAGACCTTGATCACATTTCTGTTGTGCGAGGTTGAGGGGAGAGGACAGAGGAAGGAAGCATGATTGTTACCTCGCCACCAACACAACAGGGACTTGGTGCTCCTGGATGCGCAACACACATGAGTGCCTTCTTGCTGCACTACCTGCAACATGACCCTCGAATTGTGAGAATTAGAAATAATCCTGACTACTGGGTTGCCACACTGTTAGATCCCCGGTACAAAAGTAAATTTGCAGAAATTATTCCTGCCATAGAAAGGGATGCACGCATGCAGGAGTATCAGCAGAGACTGTTGCAGAATCTTACATGTGCTTTTCCACAAAATACCAGTGGTGCACGTAGTGAATCTCACAGTTCCAACTTGCCAACCGTGGGACCGTCAAGTGTTCAGCACTCAAACCGTAACAGAACCACAGTATCTGCTGGTAACATCAATTTTGCGGAATCATTTCACCACTTTTTTAGCCCATCCTTTGCAAGGCCACAGGAGACAAGAAGTCTGACACATAGTCAACGCCTAGAGACGATGGTACAGGAGTATCTCCAAGTAAACATTGAAGCCACGACTGTGTCACTGGACCCTTGCTCTTTTTGGGCTTCCAATCTGGATAAATGGCCGGAGCTAGCCACTTATGCCTTGGAGATCTTGTCATGCCCCGCAGCCAGCGTTCTGCCTGAACGTGTGTTCAGCGCTACTGGTGGTGTGCTGACAGATAAGCGCACGCGGCTCTCCACTGATAATGTAGACAGACTCACGTTCATAAAGATGAACAAATCATGGATCCGAAACGACTTTTCTACCCCTGTGTCATCCTGGGGAGAGTAAAAGCTTGATGATTGGTTAAAATCACCCTACCAACCGTTTTAAGCTTTCAAATTACTAATCATGTTTATCTGTATCTTGACTGGAAAATAATTGGGCTTTGTAGCAGTGTGCAGCACTGATCCTATTAGGCCATCTATAATAAGCTCCACCAGATTTAAAATTAAAAATAATTTTTAGCTGCATCTAGCCCGGAAAATAATTTTGGGGCTCCGAGATGCGCAAGACACATAAGTGCCTTCTTGCTGCACTACCTGCAGCATGACCCTCATATTGTCAGAATTCGAAGTAATCATGACTACTGGGTTGCCACACTCTTAGATCCCCCAAACTTTTCGATCAACCTTTTCATTTTAATAAAGACCAAAAAAATGGTCATTTTTGAAATTATAAGCATTAGCAGGTTGTTAGAAACTGAAATCAAACAGTTTTCAACTCAAAACTTTATTCTAGGTGATGTTACATTTTCACATAGGACCCCTTGTTCGAAAGGAGCTTCTGAACTCTCTCGTCCATTGAATTTGTCAGGTTTTGGATGGTTTCTGCTTCAATTGTTTTGCATGAGGACAGAATACCCTCCCAGAGCTGTTGCTTAGATGTGAACTGCCTCCCGCCATCATAGACACTCCTTTTAATGATGCTCCAAAGGTTCTGAATGGGGTAGAGGTCAGGGGAGCATGGGGGTCACACCATAAGTTTGTCCCCTTTTATGCCCATATCAGCCAGAGATGCAGATGTTTTATGTGCAGCATGAGATGGTGCATTATCATGCAGAAAAATGATCTTGCTGTGAAATACACGGTTCTTCTTCTTGAACCATGGCAGGAAGTGCTGTTTGAGAAAATCCACATACATTATGGAGTTCATCTTTAGCGCCTTCAGGGATCCTAAAGGGGCCGACAATCTCTCTCCCCATGATTCCAGCCCAAAACATTACTCCACCTCCTCCTTGTTGGCGCTGTAGCCGTGTTTGCGTGGGGTGTCCATCAACCAGCCATCCTCCACTCCATTCATCTGGACCATCGAGCGCTGCACGGCACTCATCCGTGAACAAAACAGTTTTGAAATCAGTCTTCATGTAATGTTTGGCCCACTGGAGCCTTTTCTGCTTGTGTGAAGTGGATAGAGGAGGTCGACAGGATGGCGTATGCACAGCTGCAAACCTCTGAAGGACCCTGCATCTTGTTGTTCGGGGGACGTTGGAGGCACAAGCAGCTTTAAAAACTTGTCTGCTGCTATGACAAGGCTTTTTTGCCGCTGCTCTTTCAACCTGACGTAATTGCCTGTAGGAAAGAGTCCTCAATTTGCCCTTATCAGCACGCACACGTGTGTACTGTGAATCAGCTACATACTTCTTGATTGCCAAGACACTTCATCCTGATCATCGCACAATGTTGATTGTAGTCATGCCTTGACCTAAACACTCCACAATTTGTTGCTTCTCAGCAGCCGACACATCCTTTTTCTTTCCCATTTTGGCAGAAAATGTAGGCTGCTTAATAATGTGAGAGAGCCTTCTTAAGTAGTCTTGCCTTTCATTGGACACACCTGCCAAACTAATTAGCACAGGTGTCTGCAATTGCTTACAGTGATATAAAGAGCCCTGACACACATCACCATCAATGAGTTTAACTGACAAACAAACAAATTCTTCCCTTATCACTCCTAAACACTTTTTGCATAATAATTTGGAACGCGGTGTACATGTGCTTTTCCACAAAACACCAGTGGTTCACGTAGTGAATCTTACAGTTCTAACTTGCCAACCGTGGTCTGTATGGAATTGTTCAATAAAGGGCCCAAAATTAAGATAACATAGATGGGAGAGGTCTCTATGAATAGGAATTCCTAAGTATTTGATACCCTGTGAGGGCCAGGCAAAGGGAAAGTTGGACTGGATGGAATCCTATATGGATTTAGGGAGGGAGACATCGAGGGCCTCAGACTTCGCTGCATTGATTTTAAAATTTTACCATGTAACAAAGTGATCTATTTCAGCCATAACAGCAGGGATGGATATATGTGATTGAGTGATATATACTAGGACATCATCAGCAAATAGAGAGCACTTGTACTCGGTGCCTCCCACCTCAATCCACCTAATATTGGGGTTATGGCGAATTGATGAGAGCAGGTGCTCCGTCACTAGGATGTATAAGAGAGGGGACAGAGGACATCCCTGCCTTGTCCCATTGGTGATTGTGAAAGGTGATGAAAATGTTCTGACGCACCCCCTGAGCCTTGGGACACCCGGAGCCGGACCCTTTTTGGTGGATGCTGGTGGTTGTAGTCTTCGTGGCGGCGATCCGGTTCCGTGGCTCAGGGCGGTCAAACCAGTGGCGGAACTATTTATGTGGCTTTGATGTTTAAATGTCCGACTACGCCACCCGTGGATTGCGGTCAGAGTGAACCGCCGCTACAGGGCAGACCGCTAAGGCTGGTGTTGTGGGTGCAGCAGAGCGTAGCATAACTCCCCACGGGAGGAGTATAGCCTCAGGGCAGTGTATGCGGAGGATGGGGGTGATGGTGCAGGGCAGCAGCAGTAACGACACGGAGTCAGTGATGCAGTTCAGGGCCTTTACTCACAGTTCTTATTATCCAGACCACGTCTGCAGGTAACGGCTGCCCACGTCGTACTGTGCTCACCAGGTGAGGGGCTCAGACAACTCCCAGATAACTTTGGAGCGCTTCACAGGACCCCCTTTGTGTGTCCTTTGTCTGGCCTTTCTTACCAACACTTCTGTCCGGCTGCCTCGGGCCTCCTCTTGGTAAACTTGGCGCCAGTTTCCCTGACCCTATGTGGTGCCTTCCTAGCGGGCGGAGCAAGGGGCTGCGCCACATAAAATGTCAGAGCCTCCGGTTTCTAGCTGAGGGTCGTTTCCTGCCTCCACTAGTTCGGGGACCGGTCTCCCCCTTTGGCCTGACCCCTCCACGCAGGTGGATTCGGGCGTGCGGTGGCGACTCGCCCGTCCGCACCCCTGGGATCCCTTCATTCCTCGTTCCTGGAGCCTTCTCCGCTCCTCTTCCTTCCTTCTCCCTCTTGCAGGCCTGGGCCTCTGTTACTAGGCACGCCTCCGGAGCAGAGCTCATGCAGAGCCCCTGCTCCCTGCCACTTCTGCTCAGACTTCTCTGCACTGAACTAAGATGGTGCCCACCTTTTATACTCCCTTCTCAATGCACCCAGGAACTGCTTCCTCCCTGCTCCTGCACTGCAGGGTTCCCCTTCCTCAGTGTTCCCTCCCCCCACTCCAGCCATGGACAGGGACTGTCGTGCCCATCTCAGGGGCATATTGGTCGCCCTGCCCCACGGCAATGTGGTGTAATGCATGCAGGTGTCGGGTCCTGATCCACACTCCATCCTTATCTGAGAGTGAGATATCACACCTCTGGGTGAGTTGCAATACGTCTGTAGCAACCGAGCCCTCGGTGCTACAGTTCCATTTATCTTCAGCCTAGGTGACGTATTGTGATACAGGGCCGTGATTTTGGCTATAAAAGGGTCCCCTAGACCCCTACCCCAAGCTTTTTAAGAGAATCATATATGGCGTGCCAGGAGACTCTATGGAATGCTTTCTCAGCATCCAACGAGAGTATCTACTTACAAATTTTTAACTGCATCTAGCCCAGGAAATACTTTGTGCCTAGTAGCAGTGTCTGCTAGTCAGCGGATTATCCCGGCTGTTAAGCAAGCTACACCACCTGTAGTTTGGACACTTAATTTTTTCAAAGGAAATGCTTCGGGACCACGGGATACTTAGTGAAGAGCATCAGGAGGCACCCCAAGGCATAGGGGCTGGGACTGGCACTAGGATGCCTTGCGGTGGACAGCCGAGCTCGATCCTTATAAAAGCTTTTTAACTGCAGCAGCTTTAGTGGACGCTACTGGAGCTGGAATTACGCGGCTGCTGGCATGAGACTTGCCCTCCAATAGATCCTTGTAAATGGATTTAAAGTGTATTCATTCAAATTAGAGGGACAATTTAAATTAAAAAGCTTAGAGCTGCCTCCACCACAGGGGGGCTCTCTCGACCCACCAGCGGACAGGCACCAGTATTGGGAGAGGGGGGCTGGCCGTCAGGGTTCACCGCGGCTCTGGCACAAACCCGGCGACACGGAGGTAGCACGGGCAGGAGCGGACTGGCCGTCTCGGCTTCTCACTTTTTGGATTTTAGAAGGGCATGACATGCCTATATCTGTGTCTCCCCCTCCTTTTACTCCTCCACCTCTTTTCTTTTCGCATGACTATATGTACTTGTCACTTTTCCATGTGTTAGTTGTGTCTTCTGAGCAGTTTGTCAGCTTTTGGACACCTTTGAAGGTGTTTTCTATGTGTTTCTATGTGTTTTTGTTTGCCTGCCATTGGTTTTAACGGTGTTCGAAGGTGTTCAACGAACAGTTCGACGAACAGTTCGGCGAACACACGGGTGTTCGACGAACCGAACCGAACTCGAACACTACGGGGGTGGCTCAACACTAGTAGTTATATCATCGTGTCAGCTGTCTCAGTCACACACACTAATTGGTGTAAGAAGAAGTGAGCTTCGTCGTCCACCATTGTATCCTGATTATGCAGATAGCAGTCAAATCGGGCTGCAGGGTGAGGAGGGTGGCCGCATGCAGATAACTGTGGGCAAGAGTTTTCATGTTTCATGCCTTTGGCTCTCTTGGTCTGCGGCCATGACTTAAACAGCCAGAGGGAAAAATGTGGTCCGCAGGCTGCATTTTGCCCAGGTCTGTTGTTTACCAGTCATATACTAATCTGTATACTAGATGTTGTGTACTATGCTATGTGCACATGTGTGCAGTATTATATGCAGTGACTAATCACCCCTGGACCCGACTGCTTGACCTCACACATTATAATGTATTTCTATATCTGATATATCGAATATATAATGCATGATATCATGAAGCCTGTCTCAGGATAAGTCTGAGTAGGATGATGCTGCATACTCCTGTTTGCAATCGCTCTGTCTGACCCTCACTTTGAGTTATTGCTGCAGTTTGAACTTTCACAAATATCTGTAGATGCTGGAGCCAATGACTCCCACTGACAGCACCAGCCAATCTGTGTGAAAGTTTAAGATGGTACAATAAATCTCACGGTGCCTCAGATAGAGCCTCTGCTGACCCAAGGCAAGATGCAGGATCAAGCCCTGTTAAATACTTCCTGCCCCAGCCCCCTGATAATCTGCTGACATTATCTATCCTCCCCAGAAGAATGAAGCTGTCCTGCAGGTGGGAAAGATCAGAAGACACGCCCACACTGCAAGCAGTGGGGCCATGTCTGCAATACTGATATGGCCTGAAACTGCTGCTTGGGGCCTGGCCCAGGGAAGCATTTTTCCCTCGAACCCTCGGCCCAACCCCCCTGCCATTACTCACCTCAGGTTTTGGAACTGGCTCTCCCGAGGCTCACTTGACATTGTTATATCACAAAATCCCTCTGGTCAGACAGCGCTGACATCACTCTCCCCTCCTTTGGCCAAATCAGACATCCAGAGGAAATGAGAGCAGCGGCAGCACTCATTTCCTTCAAAAGTCAGTTTCGACTGAAAGATGGGAGAGTGAAGCCAGTGCTGATTGACCTCAGGGACTGCATGACATAACACTGTCAAATGAGTATCAATAGAGCCAGTGCCGAACTTGCTGGAATGTCGCCAATACCAGAGGTGAGTATAGGTGTTATCATTTAATAATAGTAGGACTCCTTTGTGGAATTGGTTTCTACTCTGCAGTTAAAACAATTTCCAATCTTCAAGGAAGGAATGCTACTAGACTTTGGATTGTATGTTAATGAGTCAGCAGAGCATCTTCAAATCAGCATTCGCAATCCCGCTTTGGATCGTGGTCTGCCAATTTGTGACTGACGTATTGTGGTTACTAAATGATTACAATTTTCAAAAAAACCACTCAGAGTTGATCATGAAATATTTTGGAGGGGAGAAATTTCACAAACTGATTTGATACAATAGTGGCATCATATTCCAGTATTACATTCAAATTCATCAGCAGACACAAGCTAACTGGCCACATCAGCAGATACAAGCTGACTCTCCACATCAGCAGACACAAGCTAACTCGCCACATCAGCAGATACAAGCTGACTCTCCACATCGGCAGACACAAGCTGACTCTCCACATCAGCAGATACAAGCTGACTCTCCACATCAGGAGACACAAGCTGACTGTCCACATCAGCAGATACAAGCTGACTCGCCACATCAGCAGATACAAGCTGACTCTCCACATCAGCAGACACAAGCTGACTCTCCACATCAGCAGACACAAGCTGACTCTCCACATCAGCAGATACAAGCTGACTCTCCACATCAGCAGATACAAGCTGACTCTCCACATCAGCAGACACAAGCTGACTCTCCACATCAGCAGACACAAGCTGACTCTGCACATCAGCAGACACAAGCTGACTCTCCACATCAGCAGATACAAGCTGTCTCTCCACATCAGCAGATACAAGCTGACTCTCCACATCAGCAGACACAAGCTGACTCTCCACATCAGCAGATACAAGCTGACTCTCCACATCAGCAGACACAAGCTGACTCTCCACATCAGCAGATACAAGCTCACTCTCCACATCAGCAGATACAAGCTGACTCTCCACATCAGCAGATACAAGCTGACTCTCCACATCAGCAGACACAAGCTGACTCTCCACATCAGCAGATACAAGCTGACTCTCCACACCAGCAGACACAAGCTTACTCTCCACATCAGCAGACACAAGCTGACTCTCCACATCAAGCAGGAACAAGCTGACTCTCCACATCAGCAGATACAAGCTGACTCTCCACATCAGCAGACACAAGCTTACTCTCCACATCAGCAGACACAAGCTTACTCTCCATATCAGCAGATACAAGCTGACTCTCCACATCAAGCAGGCACAAGCTGACTCTCCATATCAGCAGATACAAGCTGACTCTCCACATCAGCAGACACAAGCTGACTCTCCACATCAGCAGACACAAGCTGACTCTCCACATCAAGCAGGCACAAGCTGACTCTCCACATCAAGCAGACACAAGCTGACTCTCTATATCAAGCAGGCACAAGCTGACTCTCCACATCGGCAGACACAAGCTGACTCTCCACATCAGCAAATACAAGCTGACTCTCCACATCAGCAGATACAAGCTGACTCTCCACATCAGCAGATACAAGCTGACTCTCCACATCAGCAGACACAAGCTTACTCTCCACATCAGCAGACACAAGCTGACTCTTCACATCAAGCAGGCACAAGCTGACTCTCCACATCAGCAGATACAAACTGACTCTCCACATCAGCAGATACAAGCTGACTCTCCACATCAGCAGACACAAGCTTACTCTCCACATCAGCAGACACAAGCTTACTCTCCATATCAGCAGACACAAGCTGACTCTCCACATCAAGCAGGCACAAGCTGACTCTCCATATCAGCAGATACAAGCTGACTCTCCACATCAGCAGACACAAGCTGACTCTCCACATCAGCAGACACAAGCTGACTCTCCACATCAAGCAGGCACAAGCTGACTCTCCACATCAAGCAGACACAAGCTGACTCTCCATATCAAGCAGGCACAAGCTGACTCTCCACATCGGCAGACACAAGCTGACTCTCCACATCAGCAGAAACAAGCTGACTCTCCATATCAAGCAGACACAAGCTGACTCTCCACATAAGCAGAAACAAGCTGACTCTCCACATCAAGCAGACACAAGCTGACTCTCCACATCAAGCAGGCACAAGCTGACTCTCCACATCAAGCAGGCACAAGCTGACTCTCCACATGAGCAGACACAGCTGACTCTCCACATCAAGCAGGCACAAGCTGACTCTCCACATCAAGCAGGCACAAGCTGACTCTCCACATGAGCAGACACAAGCTGACTCTCCACATCAAGCAGGCACAAGCTGACTCTCCATATCAGCAGATACAAGCTGACTCTCCACATCAGCAGATACAAGCTGACTCTCCACATCAGCAGACACAAGCTGACTCTCCACATCAAGCAGCCACAAGCTGACTTTCCACATCAAGCAGGCACAAGCTGAATCTCCACATGAGCAGACACAAGCTGAATCTCCACATCAAGCAGGCACGAGCTGACTCTCCACATCAAGCAGACACAAGCTGACTCTCCACATTGGCAGATGCAAACTGACTCTCCACATTGGCAGACGCAAGCTGACTCTCCACATAAGCAGAAACAAGCTGATTCTCCACATCAGCAGACACAAGCTGACTCTCCACATCAGCAGATACAAGCTGACTCTCCACATCAGCAGATACAAGCTGACTCTCCACATCAGCAGATACAAGCTGACTCTCCACATCAGCAGACACAAGCTTACTCTCCACATCAGCAGACACAAGCTGACTCTCCACATCAAGCAGGCACAAGCTGACTCCCCACATCAGCAGATACAAGCTGACTCTCCACATCAGCAGATACAAGCTGACTCTCCACATCAGCAGACGCAAGCTTACTCTCCACATCAGCAGACACAAGCTTACTCTCCACATCAGCAGACACAAGCTGACTCTCCACATCAAGCAGGCACAAGCTGACTCTCCATATCAGCAGATACAAGCTGACTCTCCACATCAGCAGACACAAGCTGACTCTCCACATCAGCAGACACAAGCTGACTCTCCACATCAAGCAGGCACAAGCTGACTCTCCACATCAAGCAGACACAAGCTGACTCTCCATATCAAGCAGGCACAAGCTGACTCTCCACATCGGCAGACACAAGCTGACTCTCCACATCAGCAGAAACAAGCTGACTCTCCATATCAAGCAGACACAAGCTGACTCTCCACATAAGCAGAAACAGGCTGACTCTCCACATCAAGCAGACACAAGCTGACTCTCCACATCAAGCAGGCACAAGCTGACTCTCCACATCAAGCAGGCACAAGCTGACTCTCCACATGAGCAGACACAGCTGACTCTCCACATCAAGCAGGCACAAGCTGACTCTCCACATCAAGCAGGCACAAGCTGACTCTCCACATGAGCAGACACAAGCTGACTCTCCACATCAAGCAGGCACAAGCTGACTCTCCATATCAGCAGATACAAGCTGACTCTCCACATCAGCAGATACAAGCTGACTCTCCACATCAGCAGACACAAGCTGACTCTCCACATCAAGCAGCCACAAGCTGACTTTCCACATCAAGCAGGCACAAGCTGAATCTCCACATGAGCAGACACAAGCTGAATCTCCACATCAAGCAGGCACGAGCTGACTCTCCACATCAAGCAGACACAAGCTGACTCTCCACATTGGCAGATGCAAGCTGACTCTCCACATTGGCAGACGCAAGCTGACTCTCCACATAAGCAGAAACAAGCTGATTCTCCACATCAGCAGACACAAGCTGACTCTCCACATCAGCAGATACAAGCTGACTCTCCACATCAGCAGATACAAGCTTACTCTCCACATCAGCAGATACAAGCTGACTCTCCACATCAGCAGACACAAGCTTACTCTCCACATCAGCAGACACAAGCTGACTCTCCACATCAAGCAGGCACAAGCTGACTCCCCACATCAGCAGATACAAGCTGACTCTCCACATCAGCAGATACAAGCTGACTCTCCACATCAGCAGACACAAGCTTACTCTCCACATCAGCAGACACAAGCTTACTCTCCATATCAGCAGATACAAGCTGACTCTCCACATCAAGCAGGCACAAGCTGACTCTCCATATCAGCAGATACAAGCTGACTCTCCACATCAGCAGACACAAGCTGACTCTCCACATCAGCAGACACAAGCTGACTCTCCACATCAAGCAGGCACAAGCTGACTCTCCAAATCAAGCAGACACAAGCTGACTCTCCATATCAAGCAGGCACAAGCTGACTCTCCACATCGGCAGACACAAGCTGACTCTCCACATCAGCAGAAACAAGCTGACTCTCCATATCAAGCAGACACAAGCTGACTCTCCACATAAGCAGAAACAAGCTGACTCTCCACATCAAGCAGACACAAGCTGACTCTCCACATCAAGCAGGCACAAGCTGACTCTCCACATGAGCAGATACAAGCTGACTCTCCACATCAGCAGAAACAAGCTGACTCTCCATATCAAGCAGACACAAGCTGACTCTCCACATAAGCAGAAACAAGCTGACTCTCCACATCAAGCAGACACAAGCTGACTCTCCACATCAAGCAGGCACAAGCTGACTCTCCACATCAAGCAGGCACAAGCTGACTCTCCACATGAGCAGACACAAGCTGACTCTCCACATCAAGCAGGCACGAGCTGACTCTCCACATCAAGCAGACACAAGCTGACTCTCCACATTGGCAGACGCAAGCTGACTCTCCACATCGGCAGACGCAAGCTGACTCTCCACATAAGCAGAAACAAGCTGACTCTCCACATCAAGCAGGCACAAGCTGACTCTCCACATCAAGCAGACACAAGCTGACTCTCCATATCAAGCAGGCACAAGCTGACTCTCCACATCGGCAGACACAAGCTGACTCTCCACATCAGCAGAAACAAGCTGACTCTCCATATCAAGCAGACACAAGCTGACTCTCCACATAAGCAGAAACAAGCTGACTCTCCACATCAAGCAGACACAAGCTGACTCTCCACATCAAGCAGGCACAAGCTGACTCTCCACATCAAGCAGGCACAAGCTGACTCCCCACATGAGCAGACACAAGCTGACTCTCCACATCAAGCAGGCACAAGCTGACTCTCCACATCAAGCAGGCACAAGCTGACTCTCCACATGAGCAGACACAAGCTTACTCTCCACATCAAGCAGGCACAAGCTGACTCTCCATATCAGCAGATACAAGCTGACTCTCCACATCAGCAGATACAAGCTGACTCTCCACATCAGCAGACACAAGCTGACTCTCCACATCAAGCAGGCACAAGCTGACTCTCCACATCAAGCAGGCACAAGCTGACTCTCCACATGAGCAGACACAAGCTGACTCTCCACATCAAGCAGGCACGAGCTGACTCTCCACATCAAGCAGACACAAGCTGACTCTCCACATTGGCAGACGCAAGCTGACTCTCCACATCGGCAGACGCAAGCTGACTCTCCACATAAGCAGAAACAAGCTGACTCTCCACATCAGCAGACACAAGCTGACTCTCCACATCAGCAGATACAAGCTGACTCTCCACATCAGCAGATACAAGCTGACTCTCCACATCAGCAGACACAAGCTGACTGTCCACATCAAGCAGACACAAGCTGACTCTCCATATCAGCAGATACAAGCTGACTCTCCACATCAAGCAGACACAAGCTGACTCTCCACATCAAGCAGGCACAAGCTGACTCTCCACATCAAGCAGACACAAGCTGACTCTCCACATTGGCATACACAAGCTGACTCTCCACATCGTCAGACACAAGCTAACTCTCCACATAAGCAGAAACAAGCTGACTCTCCACATCAGCAGACACAAGCTGACTCTCCACATCAGCAGATAAAAGCTGACTCTCCACATCAGCAGATACAAGCTGACTCTCCACATCAGCAGACACAAGCTGACTCTCCACATCAAGCAGACACAAGCTGACTCTCCACATCAGCAGATACAAGCTGACTCTCTACATCAAGCAGACACAAGCTGACTCTCCACATCAAGCAGGCACAAGCCTACTCTCCACATCAAGCAGGCACAAGCTGACTCTCCACATGAGCAGACACAAGCTCACTCTCCACATCAAGCAGGCACGAGCTGACTCTCCACATCAAACAGACACAAGCTGACTCTCCACATTGGCAGACACAAGCTGACTCTCCATATCAAGCAGACACAAGCTGACTCTCCACATCAGCAGATACAAGCTGACTCTCCACATCAGCAGATACAAGCTGACTCTCCACATCAATAGACACAACAGATTAATTGACCACCAGGGTCACATATACAATCAGTTCTCTACAATAGGACAGCGCAGCTCTGTTCAACGTCTATAATAGCAATTCATACAGAAGAAATGACGTATGAGAACATTATTTACCAAAATACACAATTTTTATTAGTACAAATGCATAAAAAACATACAAAGTGGCATAGATAAATAGATGGTAAGCTATAATTAGGATACCAAAGACTGAGCAATCACATATAAAAGAGATTAGAAATCGCTAAGTGGAGCAAACAGAGCTAAGGGTATGTCAAACACGACCCCTGTCCCAGCTATAGGCAGGTAATGTGTCTGAGCTCCATTCAGATGTTAAAGTGCACAGTGCATAGGTAATTTGTAAGGACACAAGTCCATTTAACACATAGAAATAGGTAGGAATATAGCGCTAATCACATGTGTATTTGGTCAGTCCAGGTACCGTCGCCCCTACGCACGTTTCGGAGCTGTGCCTTCTTCTGGTGCGACACATTACATGCCTATAGCTGGGATAGGGGACGTGTTTGACATAGCCTTAGCTCGGTTTGCTCCACTTAGCGATTTCTAATATCTTTTATTTGTCATTGCTCAGTCTTTGGTATCCTAATTATAGCTTACCATCTATTTATCTATGCCACTTTGTATGTTTCTTATGCATTTGTACTAATAAAAATTGTGTATTTTGCTAAATAATATTCTCATATGTCATTTCTTCTGTATGAATAATCAATAGACACAAGCTGACTCTCCACATCAATAGACACAAGCTGACTCTCCACATCAGCAGATACAAGCTGACTCTCCACGTCAGCAGATAGAAGCTGACTCTCCACATCAGCAGACACAAGCTGACTCTCCTCATCAGCAGATACAAGCTGACTCTCCACATCAAGCAGACACAAGCTGACTCTCCACATTGGCAGACACAAGCTGACTCTCCACATTGGCAGAAACAAGCTGAATCACCACATCGGCATACACAAGCTGACTCTCCACGTCAAGTAGACTCAAGCTGACTCTCCACATTGGCAGACACAAGCTGATTCTCCACATCAGCAGATACAAACTGACTCCACATCAGAAGATACAAACTGACTCCACATCAGCAGATACAAGCTGAATCACCACATCAGCAGAAACAAACTGACTCCACATCAGCAGATACAAACTGACTCCACATCAGAAGATACAAACTGACTCCACATCAGCAGATACAAGCGGAATCACCACATCAACAGACACAAGCTGACTGTCCACATGAAGCAGACACAGGTTGACTGACCACATTAATAGAAACAAGCTGACTCTCCACATCAGCAGACACAAGCTGACTGTCCACATCAATAGACACAAGCTGACTCTCCACATCAGCAGACACAAGCTGACTCTCCACATCAGCAGACACAAGCGGACTCTCCACATCAGCAGATACAAGCTGACTCTCCAGATCAGCAGACACAAGCTGACTGTCCACATCAAGCAGACACAAGCTGACTGTTCAAATCAATAGACACAAGCTGACTCTCCAAATCAGCAGACACAAGCTGACTCTCCACATCGGCAGACACAAGCTGAATCACCACATCGGCAGACACAAGCTGAATCACCACATCGGCAGACACAAGCTGAATCAGCACACTGGCATACACAAGCTGACTCTTCACATCGGCAGACACAAGCTGAATCACCACATCGACAGTCACAAGCTGACTCTCCACATCGGCAGACACAAGATGACTCTCCACATCAAGCAGACACAAGCTGACTCTCCACATCAGCAGACATAAGCTGACACTCCATATCAAGCAGGCACAAGCTGACTCTCCACATCAGCAGACACAAGCTGACTCTCCACATCAGCAGACACAAGCTGACTCTCCACATCAGCAGATAGAAGCTGACTCTCCACATCAGCAGATACAAGCTGACTCTCCACATCAGCAGATACAAGCTGACTCTCCACATCAGCAGATACAAGCTGACTCTCCACATCAGCAGACACAAGCTTACTCTCCACATCAGCAGACACAAGCTGACTCTCCACATCAAGCAGGCACAAGCTGACTCTCCATATCAGCAGATACAAACTGACTCTCCACATCAGCAGATACAAGCTGACTCTCCACATCAGCAGACACAAGCTGACTCTCCACGTCAAGCAGGCACAATCTGACTCTCCACATCAAGCAGACACAAGCTGACTCTCCACATCAAGCAGGCACAAGCTGACTCTCCACATCGGCAGACACAAGCTGACTCTCCACATCAGCAGAAACAAGCTGACTCTCCATATCAAGCAGACACAAGCTGCCTCTCCACTTCAGCAGACACAAGCTGACTCTCCACATCAGCAGACACATGCTGACCCTCCACATAAGCAGAAACAAGCTGACTCTCCACATCAGCAGACTCAAGCTGACTCTCCACATCAGCAGATACAAGCTGACTCTTCACATCAACAGATACAAGCTGAATCTCCACATCAGCAGATACAAGCTGACTCTCCACATCAAACAGACACAAGCTGACTCTCCACATCAAGCAGGCACAAGCTGACTCTCCATATCAAGCAGACACAAGCTGACTCTCCACATCAAGCAGTCACGAGCTGACTTTCCACATCAAGCAGACACAAGCTGACTCTCCACATTGGCAGACACAAGCTGACTCTCCACATCGGCAGACACAAGCTGACTCTCCACATAAGCAGAAACAAGCTGACTCTCCACATCAGCAGACACAAGCTGACTCTCACATCAGCAGATACAAGCTGACTCTCCACATCAGCAGATACAAGCTGACTCTCCACATCAGCAGACACAAGCTGACTCTCCACATCAAGCAGACAAAAGCTGATTCTTCACATCAGCAGATACAAGCTGACTCTCCACATCAAGCAGACACAAGCTGACTCTCCACATCAAGCAGGCACAAGCTGACTCTCCACATCAAGAAGGTAAAAGCTGACTCTCCACATGAGCAGACACAAGCTGACTCTCCACATCAAGCAGGCATGAGCTGACTCTCCACATCAAGCAGACACAAGCTGACTCTCCACATTGGCAGACACAAGCTGACTCTCCACATCGGCAGACACAAGCTGACTCTCCACATAGGCAGAAACAAGCTGACTCTCCACATCAGCAGACACAAGCTGACTCTCACATCAGCAGATACAAGCTGACTCTCCACATCAGCAGATACAAGCTGACTCTCCACATCAGCAGATACAAGCTGACTCTCCACATCAGCAGACACAAGCTGACTCTCCACATCAAGCAGACACAAGCTGACTCTCCACATCAGCAGATACAAGCTGACTCTCCACATCAAGCAGACACAAGCTGACTCTCCACATCAAGCAGGCACAAGCTGACTCTCCACATCAAGAAGGTAAAAGCTGACTCTCCACATTAGAGATGAGCGTTGTTCTACTCGAACTGTTCGCCAATCTCAAATTCGAGCTGTTTTGGGCGGTGTTCGAGCCGTTCGGCGAACACGAACAATTTGCTAAAAATTCGGCTGTTCGAGGTTATGTTCGATAACTGTTCGTGCACCAAAATCATAACTGGATTTTTTCTCAGTAATGATGAAAATTAATGTTAATACGCAGTTTGAGTGTACAGCGGGGTGGGGGGAGGGGCAGGGGATGGATCTCTGCAGGAACAATGAAGATCTCCATTTTTTTTTCTCTTTCCCGCATTTGCAGTGGGGAGGTGCAATCTGTCAGCCTATCAGCAGCGCACACACGGAGCGAAGTGCTTTTTTTCACACAAGCAAGGGCATGTGTCATTGGCAGTGTATGTCACATGTCCTTGCCCTATAAGACCAAGCCATTTTCCCCGTCGCCACCATTTTCTCACTGCTGCAGCTGCGTGTTAGACGGCACCGCTGTTGCTGTGTGCGCTATACCTTGTTAATTTCAAGCCAATTTTCACACAAATATACAGATAGCTTGGGAGTAGGGAATAGTTGTGATTGCAGTCCTTTTAAGGACTAGGTTACAGCATTTCCTACGACTTTTATCAGGGAGGTCTGTGCTCTTAAATAGATAGGTTGTGGGAGTAAAGACTAATTGTAATTGGAGTCCTTTTCAGGACTAGGTTACATCAGTTCCTATCAGTTTTTGCCAGGCAGGTCTGTGCCAGTGCTGTGCAAGTTTTTTTCACAGCATTTGGCTGAATCTAGCAAAGCTGATCCTTTTTGGCCTATTGCAGAGTGTGTCAGTCAGTGGAGTAGCCTATCTGTGCTGCAAGATATACCACCTGTGTATAGAATACCAATTTTTTTACTGCACCTAGTGAAGAAAAATCTTTTGGGCATAGCATCATTCTATTAGTCCATCTATACTGACCTCCATCAGGTTGCAAATTAAAACTAATTTTTATCTGCATCTACAGTACCTCTGAAAAAATATTTGGTCTTCTAGCTGTGTGTGGGACTTGTTGTATTAGTCCATCTATACTGACCTCCATCAGGTTGCAAACTGAATATATTTTTTTCTGCATCTACCTCTGAAAAAATATTTGGGCTTTTAGCTGTGTGTGGGTCTTGTTCTAATAATCCATCTATACTGACCTCCATCAGGTTGCAAACTGAATATAATTTTTTTCTGCATCTAGCTCTGAAAAAATATTTGGCCTTCTAGCAGTGTGTCGGACTTTCTCTATTAGTCCATCTATACTGACCTCCATCAGGTTGCAAATTAAAAATAATTTGTATCTGCATCTACAGTACCTCTGAAAAAATATTTGGGCTTCTAGCTGTGTGTGGGACTTGTTGTATTAGTCCATCTATACTGACCTCCATCAGGTTGCAAATTAAAAATAATTTTTATCTGCATCTACAGTACCTCTGAAAAAATATTTGGGCTTCTAGCTGTGTGTGGGACTTGTTGTATTAGTCCATCTATACTGACCTCCATCAGGTTGCAAACTGAATATATTTTTTTCTGCATCTACCTCTGAAAAAATATTTGGCCTTCTAGCAGTGTGTCGGACTTTCTCTATTAGTCCATCTATACTGACCTCCATCAGGTTGCAAATTAAAAATAATTTGTATCTGCATCTACAGTACCTCTGAAAAAATATTTGGGCTTCTAGCTGTGTGTGGGACTTGTTGTATTAGTCCATCTATACTGACCTCCATCAGGTTGCAAATTAAAAATAATTTTTATCTGCATCTACAGTACCTCTGAAAAAATATTTGGGCTTCTAGCTGTGTGTTGGACTTGTTGTATTAGTCTATCTATACTGACCTCCATCAGGTTGCAAACTGAATATATTTTTTTCTGCATCTACCTCTGAAAAATTATTTGGGCTTCTAGCTGTGTGTGGGACTTGTTGTATTAGTCCATCTATACTGACCTCCATCAGGTTGCAAATTAAAAATAATTTTTATCTGCATCTACAGTACCTCTGAAAAAATATTTGGGCTTCTAGCTGTGTGTGGGACTTGTTGTATTAGTCCATCTATACTGACCTCCATCAGGTTGCAAACTGAATATATTTTTTTCTGCATCTACCTCTGAAAAAATATTGGGCTTCTAGCTGTGTGTGGGTCTTGTTCTATTAATCCATCTATACTGACCTCCATCAGGTTGCAAACTGAATATAATTTTTTTCTGCATCTAGCTCTGAAAAAATATTTGGCCTTCTAGCAGTGTGTCGGACTTTCTCTATTAGTCCATCTATACTGACCTCCATCAGGTTGCAAATTAAAAATAATTTTTATCTGCATCTACAGTACCTCTGAAAAAATATTTGGGCTTCAAGCTGTGTGTGGGACTTGTTGTATTAGTCCATCTATACTGACCTCCATCAGGTTGCAAATTAAAAATTATTTTTATCTGCATCTACAGTACCTCTGAAAAAATATTTGGGCTTCTAGCTGTGTGTGGGACTTGTTGTATTAGTCCATCTATACTGACCTCCATCAGGTTGCAAACTGAATATATTTTTTTCTGCATCTACCTCTGAAAAAATATTTGGGCTTCTAGCTGTGTGTGGGACTTGTTGTATTAGTCCATCTATACTGACCTCCATCAGGTTGCAAATTAAAAATAATTTTTATCTGCATCTACAGTACCTCTGAAAAAATATTTGGGCTTCTAGCTGTGTGTGGGACTTGTTGTATTAGTCCATCTATACTGACCTCCATCAGGTTGCAAACTGAATATATTTTTTTCTGCATCTACCTCTGAAAAAATATTGGGCTTCTAGCTGTGTGTGGGTCTTGTTCTATTAATCCATCTATACTGACCTCCATCAGGTTGCAAACTGAATATAATTTTTTTCTGCATCTAGCTCTGAAAAAATATTTGGCCTTCTAGCAGTGTGTCGGACTTTCTCTATTAGTCCATCTATACTGACCTCCATCAGGTTGCAAATTAAAAATAATTTTTATCTGCATCTACAGTACCTCTGAAAAAATATTTGGGCTTCAAGCTGTGTGTGGGACTTGTTGTATTAGTCCATCTATACTGACCTCCATCAGGTTGCAAATTAAAAATTATTTTTATCTGCATCTACAGTACCTCTGAAAAAATATTTGGGCTTCTAGCTGTGTGTGGGACTTGTTGTATTAGTCCATCTATACTGACCTCCATCAGGTTGCAAACTGAATATATTTTTTTCTGCATCTACCTCTGAAAAAATATTGGGCTTCTAGCTGTGTGTGGGTCTTGTTCTATTAATCCATCTATACTGACCTCCATCAGGTTGCAAACTGAATATAATTTTTTTCTGCATCTAGCTCTGAAAAAATATTTGGCCTTCTAGCAGTGTGTCGGACTTTCTCTATTAGTCCATCTATACTGAACTCCATCAGGTTGCAAATTAAAAATAATTTTTATCTGCATCTACAGTACCTCTGAAAAAATATTTGGGCTTCTAGCTGTGTGTGGGACTTGTATTAGTCCATCTATACTGACCTCCATCAGGTTGCAAATTAAAAATAATTTGTATCTGCATCTACAGTACCTCTGAAAAAATATTTGGGCTTCTAGCTGTGTGTGGGACTTGTTGTATTAGTCCATCTATACTGACCTCCATCAGGTTGCAAACTGAATATATTTTTTTCTGCATCTACCTCTGAAAAAATATTTGGGCTTCTAGCTGTGTGTGGGACTTGTTGTATTAGTCCATCTATACTGACCTCCATCAGGTTGCAAATTAAAAAAAATTTGTATCTGCATCTACAGTACCTCTGAAAAAATATTTGGGCTTCTAGCTGTGTGTGGGACTTGTTGTATTAGTCCATCTATACTGACCTCCATCAGGTTGCAAACTGAATATATTTTTTTCTGCATCTACCTCTGAAAAAATATTGGGCTTCTAGCTGTGTGTGGGTCTTGTTCTATTAATCCATCTATACAGACCTCCATCAGGTTGCAAACTGAATATAATTTTTTTCTGCATCTACCTCTGAAAAAATATTTGGGCTTCTAGCTGTGTGTGGGACTTGTTGTATTAGTCCATCTATACTGACCTCCATCAGGTTGCAAATTAAAAAAAATTTGTATCTGCATCTACAGTACCTCTGAAAAAATATTTGGGCTTCTAGCTGTGTGTGGGACTTGTTGTATTAGTCCATCTATACTGACCTAAATCAGGTTGCAAACTGAATATATTTTTTTCTGCATCTACCTCTGAAAAAATATTGGGCTTCTAGCTGTTTGTGGGACTTGTTGTATTAGTCCATCTATACTGACCTCCATCAGGTTGCAAACTGAATATATTTTTTTCTGCATCTACCTCTGAAAAAATATTGGGCTTCTAGCTGTGTGTGGGTCTTGTTCTATTAATCCATCTATACAGACCTCCATCAGGTTGCAAACTGAATATAATTTTTTTCTGCATCTACCTCTGAAAAAATATTTGGCCTTGTAGCAGTGTGTCGGACTTTCTCTATTAGTCCATCTATACTGACCTCCATCAGGTTGCAAACTGAATATATTTTTTTCTGCATCTACCCCAGCCAATAGTTTTGGCCTAATACCACAGTTAAGCCACTAAGCTCTGCTCGGTTACCATCCATTGTTTTTTTGTGCAAACAACTCCAGAGTTGTGAATTAGTTAACCACCAAAATGAGTGGAAAAAGGCCTGCTGCTGGTGGAAAGGGGAATAGGCGTGTTGGGAAGGGGAAAAAACGTTGTGTCCGTGGGGTAGGTGTTAAAGCAACAGTAACATCTGCAGAAGAAAGACCATCTTCCAGCCAAACTAAAATGTCTACTTCTTTTAGCGGACAATGTGATAAGATCCCTTTCTTACGGCCACGCCAATCGCTACAAATTCCAGATGAGGCACAAAAACAGCAGGTGCTTCAACGGATATCAAGTGCTCCTTTAAGTGGGCTCTCCTCCACATCAACTTCAACATCACAAATACTCCAGTCCTCAAAGGTGTCACCCAAATCGCACGTGCTTCCTCACAGCTCCCAAATCTCCAGCTGCCCGTCTGAGTATGAGGTAGAACAGATGGTTGAGTCTGCAGAGCTGTTTACTCATACTATAGCCTGGGAATCAGAGGTCGACTCCAGCGCTTCTGTGAATCCAGACGAGGAAATGATCTGCACTGATGCCCAGAATCTTTATGAGTCGGATCCAGGACCAGACGCAGAAGGTTCTGACCATAATGTAGACCCTCATTCCCAAACTGTAACTCCTGTTGGTGGAGACAATGAGGAAGACGATGATAAGACTCAAATACCTGATTGGAGCGACAACTTTAGTTTTTTGTCAGGGCAGGAACAGGTTGGCTCTGAAGACGACGGGTGTCATAACACACGGGGTGATGATGATGAGGTTGGAGATCCCACTTACTGTCAACCCACAGTCAGCCAAGAGATGAGGTCAGCAGAGGAGGTGGAGGAAGATGCTAGTGACGACGAGGTCAGGTTGCGCCTTCCTGGACAGAGACGTAGTACTGGAAGCACGTCAACAACTGCATCCTCAAACACAACTCTGCCTCTCACCACAAGTCGTGGTGGCTCTTCAGGTCGCATGGGTGCTAAGCCTTGCATAGCCTGGGTATTTTTTCAGATCGATAAAGATGACCCAACTCGTGTTATCTGTAACATTTGTCAGCAAAAGCTAAGTAGAGGCCAAAAAATACATAGTTTGAGTACTTCATGCATGAACCGGCACATGGACATGAAGCATAAGTTGCAGTGGGAAGCTCATTGTGCTACAATGCGGCCTAGCCGGCCGGGCCCACAACCGTCTGCCATATCTTGTGCATCCGCGGCCTCTTCATCCTCTGTGACTGGGGGGACAGCAGTCACACCTGTTTTGTGGCGCAGACCTGCCACCTCTTTAACCGCAACAGCCAGCGTGATTGGCAGGTCATCATTTTCTTTGGAGGTGGTAACAGCAGCTGGTGTTGAGCGCTGTCCGACATCGATAGCACCACCTTTGGATCAAGGCAACCTAACATGTCCGCCTGCATCTTCCTCACAGACCGGCAGTTTGCCGGGGACACCCTTATCAACCCCGTCTAAGCACAATAGCCAGCCCTCGGTCCCTCAGATGTGGACAAGTAAAAGATCATTTCCTCCTAGCCATGAGAAAGCTAAGAGGTTGAATTTCACCATCTGCAAGCTCTTGGCTACAGAAATGCTGCCTTTCCGCCTGGTGGACACAGAGGATTTTCGAGACCTTATGTCCGTCGCAGTGCCCCAGTACCAGATGCCCAGTCGGCACTACTTCTCAAAGAAAGGTGTGCCTGCGCTCCACCAGCATGTCGCACACAACATCACCGCTTCTTTGAGAAACTCTGTGTGTGACAGGGTGCATTTCACCACAGACACTTGGACGAGTAGGCATGGACAGGGGCGTTACATGTCGCTGACTGGGCACTGGGTAACTATGGTGACAGCAGGACAAGGGGCTGCTGTCCAAGTCTTGCCGTCCCCACGAGTTGTGCGTCAATCCTCTTTAAGTCAAAGTTCCTCCACTGCTTCTGCCTCCTCAACCTCCTCTCGGTCTTCCACCTGCACCCAAAGCCTGTCTGGTCATACCACAAGCTTTCTAACTGCGCAGAAGGGATCCTGCACACCTCCTTACTATGCTGGCAGTAGGGCTCAACGTCATCAGGCGGTTTTTACATTGAAATGTCTGGGAAATGTGAGTCACACAGCTGAGGAGTTGTGGTCAGCTCTGGAGAACCAATTTCATGAATGGTTGTCTCCACTGGACCTGAAACCAGGGAAGGCCGTGTGCGACAATGCTGCAAACCTGGGTGCGGCCCTTCGCCGGGGCAATGTCACACACGTGCCTTGTATGGCTCACGTGTTGAACCTGGTTGTCCAGCAATTTTTAGCCCACTATCCCAGACTAGATGGCCTTCTGCAGAGGGCACGGTCGCTGTGTGCTCACTTCCGCCGTTCGCATCCCGCAGCTCAGCGACTTACATCTCTACAGAAGTCGTTGGGCCTGCCACTTCACCGGCTAAAATGCGATGTGCCTACCCGGTGGAATTCAACTCTGCACATGTTGCAGCGACTGTGGCAGCACCGACAAGCCCTGGTGCAATACGTTCTGATGTATAGCCTGGGCCAACGAGATTCAGAGGTGGGGCAAATCACGCTGGAGGAGTGGTCTCAGATCAGGGACCTATGCACCCTTCTGCACAGTTTTGAAATGGCGACGAAGATGTTTAGTGCTGACGATGCCATTATCAGCATGACTATTCCGGTGATTTACATGCTGGAGCACATGTTAAACAGAATTCGGAGTCAGGTGGTGGCACAAGAGGAGGTGGAGGAAGTAGAGGAGGAGGAGTTGTATGCGGAAGGGCTAACATCTGCAAGGTCCAGACGGTCGGCAGCACCAAGGCGGCAGGCATGTGAGGGTGGGGGAGATGGTTTTACCAGGGCGTATGGTAGCAGCCAAACTAGTGAAGAAGGTGCAGGAGCCCAGGAAGAAGTGGAGGACGAACTGATGGAAGACTCATCAGATGAGGGAGACCTTGATCACATTTCTGTTGTGCGAGGTTGGGGGGAGAGGACAGAGGAAGGAAGCATGATTGTTACCTCGCCACCAACACAACAGGGACTTGGTGCTCCTGGATGCGCAACACACATGAGTGCCTTCTTGCTGCACTACCTGGAACATGACCCTCGAATTGTGAGAATTAGAAATAATCCTGACTACTGGGTTGCCACACTGTTAGATCCCCGGTACAAAAGTAAATTTGCAGAAATTATTCCTGCCATAGAAAGGGATGCACGCATGCAGGAGTATCAGCAGAGACTGTTGCAGAATCTTACATGTGCTTTTCCACAAAATACCAGTGGTGCACGTAGTGAATCTCACAGTTCCAACTTGCCAACCGTGGGACCGTCAAGTGTTCAGCACTCAAACCGTAACAGAACCACAGTATCTGGTGGTAACATCAATTTTGCGGAATCATTTCACCACTTTTTTAGCCCATCCTTTGCAAGGCCACAGGAGACAAGAAGTCTGACACATAGTCAACGCCTAGAGACGATGGTACAGGAGTATCTCCAAGTAAACATTGAAGCCACGACTGTGTCACTGGACCCTTGCTCTTTTTGGGCTTCCAATCTGGATAAATGGCCGGAGCTAGCCACTTACGCCTTGGAGATCTTGTCATGCCCCGCAGCCAGCGTTCTGTCTGAACGTGTGTTCAGCGCTGCTGGTGGTGTGCTGACAGATAAGCGCACGCGGCTCTCCACTGATAATGTAGACAGACTCACGTTCATAAAGATGAACAAATCATGGATCCGAAACGACTTTTCTACCCCTGTGTCATCCTGGGGAGAGTAAAAGCTTGATGATTGGTTAAAATCACCCTACCAACCGTTTTAAGCTTTCAAATTACTAATCATGTTTATCTGTATCTTGACTGGAAAATAATTTGGGCTTTGTAGCAGTGTGCAGCACTGATCCTATTAGGCCATCTATAATAAGCTCCACCAGATTTAAAATTAAAAATAATTTTTAGCTGCATCTAGCCCGGAAAATAATTTTGGGGCTCCGAGATGCGCAAGACACATAAGTGCCTTCTTGCTGCACTACCTGCAGCATGACCCTCATATTGTCAGAATTCGAAGTAATCATGACTACTGGGTTGCCACACTCTTAGATCCCCCAAACTTTTCGATCAACCTTTTCATTTTAATAAAGACCAAAAAAATGGTCATTTTTGAAATTATAAGCATTAGCAGGTTGTTAGAAACTGAAATCAAACAGTTTTCAACTCAAAACTTTATTCTAGGTGATGTTACATTTTCACATAGGACCCCTTGTTCGAAAGGAGCTTCTGAACTCTCTCGTCCATTGAATTTGTCAGGTTTTGGATGGTTTCTGCTTCAATTGTTTTGCATGAGGACAGAATACCCTCCCAGAGCTGTTGCTTAGATGTGAACTGCCTCCCGCCATCATAGACACTCCTTTTAATGATGCTCCAAAGGTTCTGAATGGGGTAGAGGTCAGGGGAGCATGGGGGTCACACCATAAGTTTGTCCCCTTTTATGCCCATATCAGCCAGAGATGCAGATGTTTTATGTGCAGCATGAGATGGTGCATTATCATGCAGAAAAATGATCTTGCTGTGAAATACACGGTTCTTCTTCTTGAACCATGGCAGGAAGTGCTGTTTGCGAAAATCCACATACATTATGGAGTTCATCTTTAGCGCCTTCAGGGATCCTAAAGGGGCCGACAATCTCTCTCCCCATGATTCCAGCCCAAAACATTACTCCACCTCCTCCTTGTTGGCGCTGTAGCCGTGTTTGCGTGGGGTGTCCATCAACCAGCCATCCTCCACTCCATCCATCTGGACCATCGAGCGCTGCACGGCACTCATCCGTGAACAAAACAGTTTTGAAATCAGTCTTCATGTAATGTTTGGCCCACTGGAGCCGTTTCTGCTTGTGTGAAGTGGATAGAGGAGGTCGACAGGATGGCGTATGCACAGCTGCAAACCTCTGAAGGACCCTGCATCTTGTTGTTCGGGGGACGTTGGAGGCACAAGCAGCTTCAAAAACTTGTCTGCTGCTATGACAAGGCTTTTTTGCCGCTGCTCTTTCAACCTGACGTAATTGCCTGTAGGAAAGAGTCCTCAATTTGCCCTTATCAGCACGCACACGTGTGTACTGTGAATCAGCTACATACTTCTTGATTGCCAAGACACTTCATCCTGATCATCGCACAATGTTGATTGTAGTCATGCCTTGACCTAAACACTCCACTATTTGTTGCTTCTCAGCAGCCGACACATCCTTTTTCTTTCCCATTTTGGCAGAAAATGTAGGCTGCTGAATAATGTGAGAGAGCCTTCTTAAGTAGTCTTGCCTTTCATTGGACACACCTGACAAACTAATTAGCACTGGTGTCTGCAATTGCTTACAGTGATATAAAGAGCCCTGACACACATCACCATCAATGAGTTTAACTGACAAACAAACAAATTCTTCCCTTATCACTCCTAAACACTTTTTGCATAATAATTTGGAACACAGTGTACATGTGCTTTTCCACAAAACACCAGTGGTTCACGTAGTGAATCTTACAGTTCTAACTTGCCAACCGTGGTCTGTATGGAGTTGTTCAATAAAGGGCCCAAAATTAAGATAACATAGATGGGAGAGGTCTCTATGAATAGGAATTCCTAAGTATTTGATACCCTGTGAGGGCCAGGCAAAGGGAAATTTGGACTGGATGGAATCCTATATGGATTTGGGGAGGGAGACATCGAGGGCCTCAGACTTCGCTGCATTGATTTTAAAATTTGACCATGTAACAAAGTGATCTATTTCAGCCATAACAGCATGGATGGATATATGTGATTGAGTGATATGTACTAGGACATCATCAGCAAATAGAGAGCACTTGTACTCGGTGCCTCCCACCTCAATCCACCTAATATTGGGGTTATGGCGAATTGATGAGAGCAGGTGCTCCGTCACTAGGATGTATAAGAGAGGGGACAGAGAACATCCCTGCCTTGTCCCATTGGTGATTGTGAAAGGTGATGAAAATGTTCTGACGCGCCCCCTGGGCCTTGGGACACCCGGAGCCGGACCCTTTTTGGTGGATGCTGGTGGTTGTAGTCTCCGTGGCGGCAACCCGGTTCCGTGGCTCAGGGCGGTCAAACCAGTGGCGGAACTATTTATGTGGTTTTGATGTTTAAATGTCCGACTACGCCACCCGTGGATTGCGGTCAGAGTGAACCGCCGCTCCAGGGCAGACCGCTGAGGCTGGTGTTGTGGGTGCAGCAGAGCGTAGCATAACTCCCCACGGGAGGAGTATAGCCTCAGGGCAGTGTATGCGGAGGATGGGGGTGATGGTGCACGGCAGCAGCAGTAATGACACGGAGTCAGTGATGCAGTCCAGGGCCTTTACTCACAGTTCTTATTATCCAGACCACGTCTGCAGGTAACGGCTGCCCACGTCGTACTGTGCTCACCAGGTGAGGGGCTCAGACAACTCCCAGATAACTTTGGAGCGCTTCACAGGACCCCCTTTGTGTGTCCTTTGTCTGGCCTTTCTTACCAACCCTTCTGTCCGGCTGCCTCGGGCCTCCTCTTGGTAAACTTGGCGCCAGTTTCCCTGACCCTATGTGGTGCCTTCCTAGCGGGTGTAGCGAGGGGCTGCGCCACATAAAATGTCACAGCCTCCTGTTTCTAGCTGAGGGTCGTTTCCTGCCTCCACTAGTTTCGGGGACCGGTCTCCCCCTTTGGCCTGACCCCTCCACGCAGGTGGATTCTGGCGTGCGGTGGCGACTCGCCCGTCCGCACCCCTGAGATCCCTTCGTTCCTCGTTCCTGGAGCCTTCTCCGCTCCTCTTCCTTCCTTCTCCCTCTTCCAGGCCTGGGCCTCTGTTACTAGGCCCGCCTCCGGAGCAGAGCTCATGCAGAGCCCCTGCTCCCTGCCACTTCTGCTCAGACTTCTCTGCACTGAACTAAGATGGTGCCCACCTTTTATACTCCCTTCTCAATGCACCCAGGAACTGCTTCCTCCCTGCTCCTGCACTACAGGGTTCCCCTTCCTCAGTGTTCCCTCCCCCCACTCCAGCCAGGGACAGGGACTGTCGTGCCCATCTCAGGGGCATATTGGTCGCCCTGCCCCACGGCAATGTGGTGTAATGCATGCAGGTGTCGGGTCCTGATCCACAATACATCCTTACCTGAGAGTGAGATATCACACCTCTGGGTGAGGTGCAATACCTCTGTAGCAACCGAGCCCTCAGGGTGCTACAGTTCCATTTATCTTCAGCCTAGGTGACGTATTGCGATACAGGGCCGTGATTTTGGCTATAAAAGGGTCCCCTAGACCCCTACCCCAAGCTTTTTAAGAGAATCATATATGGCGTGCCAGGAGACTCTATGGAATGCTTTCTCAGCATCCAACGAGAGTATCTTATTACAAATTTTTAACTGCATCTAGCCCAGGAAATACTTTGTGCCTAGTAGCAGGGTCTGCTAGTCAGCGGATTATCCCGGCTGTTAAGCAAGCTACACCACCTGTAGTTTGGACACTTCATTTTTTCAAAGGAAATGCTTCGGGACCACGGGATACTCAGTGAAGAACATCAGGAGGCACCCCAAGGCATAGGGGCTGGGACTGGCAGTAGGATGCCTTGCGGTGGACAGCCGAGCTCGATCCTTATAAAAGCTTTTTAACTGCAGCAGCTTTAGTGGACGCTACTGGAGCTGGAATTACGCGGCTGCTGGCATGAGACTTGCCCTCCAATAGATCCTTGTAAATGGATTTAAAGTGTATTCATTCAAATTAGAGAGACAATTTAAATTAAAAAGCTTAGAGCTGCCTCCACCACAGGGGGGCTCGCTCGACCCACCAGCGGACAGGCACCAGTATTGGGAGAGGGGGGCTGGCCGTCAGGGTCCACCGCGGCTCTGGCACAAACCCGGCGACACAGAGGTGGCACGGGCAGGAACGGACTGGCCGTGTCGGCTTCTCACTTTTTGGATTTTAGAAGGGCATGACATGCCTATATCTGTGTCTCCCCCTCCTTTTACTCCTCCACCTCTTTTCTTTTCGCATGACTATATGTACTTGTCACTTTTCCATGTGTTAGTTATGTCTTCTGAGCAGTTTGTCAGCTTCTGGACACCTTTGAAGGTGTTTTCTATGTGTTTCTATGTGTTTTTGTTTGCCTGCCATTGGTTTTAACGGTGTTCGAAGGTGTTCGACGAACAGTTCGACGAACAGTTCGGCGAACACACGGGTGTTCGACGAACCGAACCGAACTCGAACACTACGGGGCTGGCTCAACACTACTCCACATGAGCAGACACAAGCTGACTCTCCACATCAAGCAGGCACGAGCTGACTCTCCACATCAAGCAGATACAAGCTGACTCTCCACATTGGCAGACACAAGCTGACTCTCCACATTGGCAGACACAAGCTGACTCTCCACATCGGCAGACACAAGCTGACTCTCCACATAACAGAAACAAGCTGACTCTCCACATCAGCAGACACAAGCTGACTCTCCACATCAGCAGATACAAGCTGACTCTCCACATCAGCAGATACAAGCTGACTCTCCTCATCAGCAGACACAAGCTGTCTCTACACATCAAGCAGACACAAGCTGACTCTCCACATCATAAGATACAAGCTGACTCTCCACATCAAGCAGACACAAGCTGACTCTCCACATCAAGCAGGCACAAGCTGACTCTCCACATCAACCAGGCACAAGCTGACTCTCAACATGGGCGGACACAAGCTGACTCTCCACATCAAGCAGGCACGAGCTGACTCTCCACATCAAGCAGAAACAAGCTGACTCTCCACATCAAGCAGACACAAGCTGACTCTCCACATCAAGCAGGCACAAGCTGACTCTCCACATCAAGCAGGCACAAGCTGACTCTCCACATGAGCAGACAGAAGCTGACTCTCCACATCAAGCAGGCACGAGCTGACTCTCCACATCAAGCAGACACAAGCTGACTCTCCACATCGGCAGACACAAGCTGACTCTCCACATAAGCAGAAACAAGCTGACTCTCCACATCAGCAGACACAAGCTGACTCTCACATCAGCAGATACAGCTGACTCTCCACATCAGCAGATAAAAGCTGACTCTCCACATCAGCAGACACAAGCTGACTCTCCACATCAAGCAGACACAAGCTGACTCTCCACATCAGCAGATACAAGCTGACTCTCCATATCAAGCAGACACAAGCTGACTCTCCACATCAAGCAGGCACAAGCTGACTCTCCACATGAAGAAGGTACAAGCTGACTCTCCACATGAGCAGACACAAGCTGACTCTCCACATCAAGCAGGAACGAGCTGACTCTCCACATCAAGCAGACACAAGCTGACTCTCCACATTGGCAGACACAAGCTGACTCTCCACATCGGCAGACACAAGCTGACTCTCCACATAAGCAGAAACAAGCTGACTCTCCACATCAGCAGACACAAGCTGACTCTCCACATCAGCAGATACAAGCTGACTCTCCACATCAGCAGATACAAGCTGACTCTCCTCATCAGCAGACACAAGCTGACTCTCCACATCAAGCAGACACAAGCTGACTCTCCACATCATAAGATACAAGCTGACTCTCCACATCAAGCAGACACAAGCTGACTCTCCACATCAAGCAGGCACAAGCTGACTCTCCACATCAACCAGGCACAAGCTGACTCTCCACATGAGCAGACACAAGCTGACTCTCCACATCAAGCAGGCACGAGCTGACTCTCCACATCAAGCAGAAACAAGCTGACTCTCCACATCAAGCAGACACAAGCTGACTCTCCACATCAAGCAGGCACAAGCTGACTCTCCACATCAAGCAGGCACAAGCTGACTCTCCACATGAGCAGACAGAAGCTGACTCTCCACATCAAGCAGGCACGAGCTGACTCTCCACATCAAGCAGACACAAGCTGACTCTCCACATCGGCAGACACAAGCTGACTCTCCACATAAGCAGAAACAAGCTGACTCTCCACATCAGCAGACACAAGCTGACTCTCACATCAGCAGATACAGCTGACTCTCCACATCAGCAGATAAAAGCTGACTCTCCACATCAGCAGACACAAGCTGACTCTCCACATCAAGCAGACACAAGCTGACTCTCCACATCAGCAGATACAAGCTGACTCTCCACATCAAGCAGACACAAGCTGACTCTCCACATCAAGCAGGCACAAGCTGACTCTCCACATCAAGAAGGTACAAGCTGACTCTCCACATGAGCAGACACAAGCTGACTCTCCACATCAAGCAGGAACGAGCTGACTCTCCACATCAAGCAGACACAAGCTGACTCTCCACATTGGCAGACACAAGCTGACTCTCCACATCGGCAGACACAAGCTGACTCTCCACATAAGCAGAAACAAGCTGACTCTCCACATCAGCAGACACAAGCTGACTCTCCACATCAGCAGATACAAGCTGACTCTCCACATCAGCAGATACAAGCTGACTCTCCTCATCAGCAGACACAAGCTGACTCTCCACATCAAGCAGACACAAGCTGACTCTCCACATCAGCAGATACAAGCTTACTCTCCACATCAAGCAGACACAAGCTGACTCTCCACATCAAGCAGGCACAAGCTGACTCTCCACATCAAGCAGGCACAAGCTGTCTCTCCACATCAAGCAGGCACAAGCTGACTCTCCATATGAGCAGATACAAGCTGACTCTCCACATCAAGCAGGCACGAGCTGACTCTCCACTTCAAGCAGACACAAGCTGACTCTCCACATTGGCAGACACAAGCTGACTCTCCATATCAAGCAGACACAAGCTGACTCTCCACATCAGCAGATACAAGCTGACTCTCCACATCAGCAGATATAAGCTGACTCTCCACATCAATAGACACAACAGATTAATTGACCACCAGGGTCACATATTCAATCAGTTCTCTACAATAGGACAGCGCAGCTCAGTTCAACGTCTATAATAGCAATTCATACAGAAGAAATGACGTATGAGAACATTATTTACCAAAATACACAATTTTTATTAGTACAAATGCCTAAAAAACATACAAAGTGGCATAGATAAATAGATGGTAAGCTATAATTAGGATACCAAAGACTGAGCAATCACATATAAAAGAGATTAGAAATCACTAAGTGGAGCAAACAGAGCTAAGGGTATGTCAAACACGACCCCTGTCCCAGCTATAGGCATGTAATGTGTCTGAGCTCCATTCAGATGATAAAGTGCACAGTGCATAGGTAATTTGTAAGGATACAAGTCCATTTAACACATAGAAATAGGTAGGAATATAGCGCTACTCACATGTGTATTTGATCAGTCCAGGTACCGTCGCCCCTACGCACGTTTCGGAGCTGTGCCTTCTTCTGGCGCGACACATTACATGCCTATAGCTGGGATAGGGGACGTGTTTGACATAGCCTTAGCTCGGTTTGCTCCACTTAGCGATTTCTAATATCTTTTATATGTCATTGCTCAGTCTTTGGTATCCTAATTATAGCTTACCATCTATTTATCTATGCCACTTTGTATGTTTCTTATGCATTTGTACTAATAAAAAATTGTGTATTTTGCTAAATAATGTTCTCATACGTCATTTCTTCTGTATGAATAATCAATAGACACAAGCTGACTCTCCACATCAATAGACACAAGCTGACTCTCCACATCAGCAGATACCAGCTGACTCTCCACGTCAGCAGATACAAGCTGACTCTCCAAATCAGCAGACACAAGCTGACTCTCCACATCAGCAGATACAAGCTGACTCTCCACATCAAGCAGACACAAGCTGACTCTCCACATCGGCAGACACAAGCTGAATCACAACATCGGCAGACACAAGCTGAATCAGCACACTGGCAGACACAAGCTGACTCTTCACATTTTACAGACACAAGCTGAATCACCACATCGGCAGACACAAGCTGACTCTCCACATCGGCAGACAAAAGATGACTCTCCACATGAAGCAGACACAAGCTGACTCTCCACATCAGCAGACATAAGCTGACACTCCACATCAAGCAGGCACAAGCTGACTGTCCACATCAATAGACACAAGCTGACTCTCCACATCAGCAGACACAAGCTGACTCTCCACATCAGCAGACACAAGCGGACTCTCCACATCAGGAGATACAAGCTGACTCTCCACATCAGCAGACACAAGCTGACTGTCCACATCAAGCAGACACAAGCTGACTGTTCAAATCAATAGACACAAGCTGACTCTCTAAATCAGCAGACACAAGCTGACTCTCCACATCGGCAGACACCATCTGAATCACCACATCGGCAGACACAAGCTGAATCACCACATCGGCAGACACAAGCTGAATCAGCACACTGGCAGACACAGGCTGACTCTCCACATCGGCAGACACAAGCTGACTCTCCACAAAAGCAGAAACAAGCTGACTCTCCACATCAGCAGACACAAGCTGACTCTCCACATCAGCAGATACAAGCTGACTCTCCACATCAGCAGATACAAGCTGACTCTCCACATCAGCAGATACAAGCTGACTCTCCACATCAGCAGATACAAGCTGACTCTCCACATCAAGCAGACACAAGCTGACTCTCCACATTGGCAGACACAAGCTGACTCTCCACATCGGCAGACACAAGCTGACTCTCCACATAAGCAGAAACAAGCTGACTCTCCACATCAGCATACACAAGCTGACTCTCCACATCAGCAGATACAAGCTGACTCTCCACATCAGCAGATACAAGCTGACTCTCCACATCAGCAGATACAAGCTGACTCTCCACATCAGCAAATACAAGCTGACTCTCCACATCAAGCAGACACAAGCTGACTCTCCACATTGGCAGACACAAGCTGACTCTCCACATCAGCAGATACAAGCTGACTCTCCACATCAGCAGACACAAGCTGACTCTCCACATTGGCAGACACAAGCTGACTCTCCATATCAAGCAGACACAAGCTGACTCTCCACATCAGCAGATACAAGCTGACTCTCCACATCAGCAGATATAAGCTGACTCTCCACATCAATAGACACAACAGATTAATTGACCACCAGGGTCACATATTCAATCAGTTCTCTACAATAGGACAGCGCAGCTCAGTTCAACGTCTATAATAGCAATTCATACAGAAGAAATGACGTATGAGAACATTATTTACCAAAATACACAATTTTTATTAGTACAAATGCCTAAAAAACATACAAAGTGGCATAGATAAATAGATGGTAAGCTATAATTAGGATACCAAAGACTGAGCAATCACATATAAAAGAGATTAGAAATCACTAAGTGGAGCAAACAGAGCTAAGGGTATGTCAAACACGACCCCTGTCCCAGCTATAGGCATGTAATGTGTCTGAGCTCCATTCAGATGATAAAGTGCACAGTGCATAGGTAATTTGTAAGGATACAAGTCCATTTAACACATAGAAATAGGTAGGAATATAGCGCTACTCACATGTGTATTTGATCAGTCCAGGTACCGTCGCCCCTACGCACGTTTCGGAGCTGTGCCTTCTTCTGGCGCGACACATTACATGCCTATAGCTGGGATAGGGGACGTGTTTGACATAGCCTTAGCTCGGTTTGCTCCACTTAGCGATTTCTAATATCTTTTATATGTCATTGCTCAGTCTTTGGTATCCTAATTATAGCTTACCATCTATTTATCTATGCCACTTTGTATGTTTCTTATGCATTTGTACTAATAAAAAATTGTGTATTTTGCTAAATAATGTTCTCATACGTCATTTCTTCTGTATGAATAATCAATAGACACAAGCTGACTCTCCACATCAATAGACACAAGCTGACTCTCCACATCAGTAGATACCAGCTGACTCTCCACGTCAGCAGATACAAGCTGACTCTCCACATCAGCAGACACAAGCTGACTCTCCACATCAGCAGATACAAGCTGACTCTCCACATCAAGCAGACACAAGCTGACTCTCCACATCGGCAGACACAAGCTGAATCACAACATCGGCAGACACAAGCTGAATCAGCACACTGGCAGACACAAGCTGACTCTTCACATTTTACAGACACAAGCTGAATCACCACATCGGCAGACACAAGCTGACTCTCCACATCGGCAGACAAAAGATGACTCTCCACATGAAGCAGACACAAGCTGACTCTCCACATCAGCAGACATAAGCTGACACTCCACATCAAGCAGGCACAAGCTGACTGTCCACATCAATAGACACAAGCTGACTCTCCACATCAGCAGACACAAGCTGACTCTCCACATCAGCAGACACAAGCGGACTCTCCACATCAGGAGATACAAGCTGACTCTCCACATCAGCAGACACAAGCTGACTGTCCACATCAAGCAGACACAAGCTGACTGTTCAAATCAATAGACACAAGCTGACTCTCCAAATCAGCAGACACAAGCTGATTCTCCACATCGGCAGACACAAGCTGAATCACCACATCGGCAGACACAAGCTGAATCACCACATCGGCAGACACAAGCTGAATCAGCACACTGGCAGACACAGGCTGACTCTCCACATCGGCAGACACAAGCTGACTCTCCACAAAAGCAGAAACAAGCTGACTCTCCACATCAGCAGACACAAGCTGACTCTCCACATCAGCAGATACAAGCTGACTCTCCACATCAGCAGATACAAGCTGACTCTCCACATCAGCAGATACAAGCTGACTCTCCACATCAGCAGATACAAGCTGACTCTCCACATCAAGCAGACACAAGCTGACTCTCCACATTGGCAGACACAAGCTGACTCTCCACATCGGCAGACACAAGCTGACTCTCCACATAAGCAGAAACAAGCTGACTCTCCACATCAGCATACACAAGCTGACTCTCCACATCAGCAGATACAAGCTGACTCTCCACATCAGCAGATACAAGCTGACTCTCCACATCAGCAGATACAAGCTGACTCTCCACATCAGCAAATACAAGCTGACTCTCCACATCAAGCAGACACAAGCTGACTCTCCACATTGGCAGACACAAGCTGACTCTCCACATCAGCAGATACAAGCTGACTCTCCACATCAGCAGATACAAGCTGACTCTCCTCATCAGCAGACACAAGCTGACTCTCCACATCAAGCAGACACAAGCTGACTCTCCACATCAGCAGATACAAGCTGACTCTCCACATCAAGCAGACACAAGCTGATTCTCCACATCAAGCAGGCACAAGCTGACTCTCCACATCAAACAAGCACAAGCTGACTCTCCACATGAGCAGACACAAGCTGACTCTCCACATCAAGCAGGCACGAGCTGACTCTCCACATCAAGCAGACACAAGCTGACTCTCCACATTGGCAGACACAAGCTGACTCTCCATATCAAGCAGACACAAGCTGACTCTCCACATCAGCAGATACAAGCTGACTCTCCACATCAGCAGATATAAGCTGACTCTACACATCAATAGACACAACAGATTAATTGACCACCAGGGTCACATATTCAATCAGTTCTCTACAATAGGTCAGTGCAGCTCAGTTCAACGTCTATAATAGCAATTCATACAGAAGATATTACGTATGAGAACATTATTTACCAAAATACACAATTTTTATTAGTACAAATGCATAAAAAACATACAAAGTGCATAGATAAATAGATGGTAAGCTATAATTAGGATACCAAAGACAGAGCAATCACATATAAAAGAGATTAGAAATCACTAAGTGGAGCAAGCAGAGCTAAGGGTATGTCAAACACGACCCCTGTCCCAGCTATAGGCATGTAATGTGTCTGAGCTCCATTCAGATGTTAAAGTGCACAGTGCATAGGTAATTTGTATGGACACAAGTCCATTTAACACATAGAAATAGGTAGGAATATAGCGCTACTCACATGTGTAATTGGTCAGTCCAGGTACCGTCGCCCCTACGCACGTTTCGGAGCTGTGCCTTCTTCTGGCGCGACACATTACATGCCTATAGCTGGGATAGGGGACGTGTTTGACATAGCCTTAGCTCGGTTTGCTCCACTTAGCGATTTCTAATATCTTTTATATGTCATTGCTCAGTCTTTGGTATCCTAATTATAGCTTACCATCTATTTATCTATGCCACTTTGTATGTTTCTTATGCATTTGTACTAATGAAAAATTGTGTATTTTGCTAAATAATGTTCTCATACGTCATTTCTTCTGTATGAATAATCAATAGACACAAGCTGACTCTCCACATCAGCAGATACAAGCTGACTCTCCACGTCAGCAGATACAAGCTGACTCTCCACATCAGCAGATACAAGCTGACTCTCCACATCAGCAGAAAAAGCTGACTCTCCACATCAAGCAGACACAAGCTGACTCTCCAAATTGGCAGACACAATCTGACTCTCCACATTGGCAGAAACAAGCTGAATCACCACATCGGCATACACAAGCTGACTCTCCACATCGGCAGACACAAGCTGACTCTCCACATCAAGTAGACTCAAGCTGACTCTCCACATCGGCAGACACAAGCTGATTCTCCACATCAGCAGATACAAACTGACTCCACATCAGCAGATACAAACTGATTCCACATCAGCAGATACAAGCTGAATCACCACATCAGCAGAAACAAACTGACTCCACATCAGCAGACACAAGCTGAATCACCACATCAACCGACACATGCTGACTGTCCACATCAAGCAGACACAGGTTGACTGTCCACATTAATAGAAACAAGCTGACTCTCCACATCAGCAGACACAAGCTGACTGTCCACATCAATAGACACAAGCTGACTCTCCACATCAGCAGACACAAGCTGACTCTCCACATCAGCAGACACAAGCGGACTCTCCACATCAGCAGATACAAGCTGACTCTCTACATCACCAGACACAAGCTGACTGTCCACATCAAGCAGACACAAGCTGACTGTTCAAATCAATAGACACAAGTTGACTCTCCAAATCAGCAGACACAAGCTGTCTCTCTACATCGGCAGACACAAGCTGAATCACCACATCGGCAGACACAAGCTGAATCACCACATCGGCAGACACAAGCTGAATCACCACACTGGCAGACACAAGCTGACTCTTCACATCGGCAGACACAATCTGAATCACCACATCGGCAGACACAAGCTGACTCTCCACATCGCCACACACAAGATGACTCTCCACATCAAGCAGACACAAGCTGACTCTACACATCAGCAGACATAAGCTGACACTCCACATCAAGCAGGCACAAGCTAACTCTCCACATCGGCAGACATAAGATGACTCTCCACATCAAGCAGCCACAAGCTGATTCTCCACATCAAGCAGACTCAAGCTGACTGTTCACATCAGCAGACACAAGCTGATTGTCCACATCAGCAGACACAAGCTGACTCTTCAAATCAGCAGACTCAAGCTGACTCTCCACATCAAGCAGACACAAGCTGACTCTCCACATCAAGCAGACACAAGCTGACTGTCCACATCAGCAGACACAAACTAACTCTTCACATCAGCAGACACAAGCTGACTCTCCACATCAAGCAGACACAAGCTGACTGTCCACATCAGCAGATACAAGCTGACTCTCCACATTGGCAGACACAAGCTGAATCACCACATAGGCAGACACAAGCTGAATCACCACACTGGCAGACACAAGCTGACTCTTCACATCGGCAGACACAGGCTGAATCACCACATCGGCAGACACAAGCTGAATCACCACATCGGCAGACACAAGCTGACACTCCACATCAAGCAAGCACAAGCTGACTCTCCACATCGGCAGACACAAGATGACTCTCCACATCAAGCAGATACAAGATGACTCTCCACATCAGCAGATACAAGCTGACTCTCCACACCGGCAGACACAAGCTGAATCACCACATCGACAGACACAAGCTGAATTACCACATCCGCAGATACAAGCTGAATCACCACGCTGACAGACACAAGCTGACTCTTCACATCGGCAGACACAAGCTGAATCACCACATCGGCAGACACAAGATGACTCTCCACATCCAGCAAACACAAGCTGACTCTCCACATCAGCAGACACAAGCTGACACTATACATCAAGCAGGCACAAGCTGACTCTCCACATCGGCAGACACAAGATGACTCTCCACATCAAGCAGACACAAGCTGACTCTCCACATCAGCAGACACAAGCTGACACTCCACATCAAGCAGGCACAAGCTGACTCTCCACATCGGCAGACACAAGATGACTCTCCACATCAAGCAGACACAAGCTGTCTCTCCACATCAAGTTAACACAAACTGACTGTTCACATCAGCAGACACAAGCTGACTGTCCACATCAGCAGACACAAGCTTACTCTTCACACCAGCAGACACAAGCTGACTCTCCACATCAAGCAGACACAAGCTGACTGTCCACATCAGCAGACACAAGCTGACTCTCCACATCAAGAAGGTACAAGCTGACTCTCCACATGAGCAGACACAAGCTGACTCTCCACATCAAGCAGGCACGAGCTGACTCTCCACATCAAGCAGACACAAGCTGACTCTCCACATTGGCAGACACAAGCTGACTCTCCATATCAAGCAGACACAAGCTGACTCTCCACATCAGCAGATACAAGCTGACTCTCCACATCAGCAGATATAAGCTGACTCTCCACATCAATAGACACAACAGATTAATTGACCACCAGGGTCACATATTCAATCAGTTCTCTACAATAGGACAGCGCAGCTCAGTTCAACGTCTATAATAGCAATTCATACAGAAGAAATTACGTATGAGAACATTATTTACCAAAATACACAATTTTTATTAGTACAAATGCATAAAAAACATACAAAGTGGCATAGATAAATAGATGGTAAGCTATAATTAGGATACCAAAGACTGAGCAATCACATATAAAAGAGATTAGAAATCACTAAGTGGAGCAAACAGAGCTAAGGGTATGTCAAACACGACCCCTGTCCCAGCTATAGGCATGTAATGTGTCTGAGCTCCATTCAGATGTTAAAGTGCACAGTGCATAGGTAATTTGTAAGGACACAAGTCCATTTAACACATAGAAATAGGTAGGAATATAGCGCTACTCACATGTGTATTTGGTCAGTCCAGGTACCGTCGCCCCTACGCACGTTTCGGAGCTGTGCCTTCTTCTGGCGCGACACATTACATGCCTATAGCTGGGATAGGGGACGTGTTTGACATAGCCTTAGCTCGGTTTGCTCCACTTAGCGATTTCTAATATCTTTTATATGTCATTGCTCAGTCTTTGGTATCCTAATTATAGCTTACCATCTATTTATCTATGCCACTTTGTATGTTTCTTATGCATTTGTACTAATAAAAAAATGTGTATTTTGCTAAATAATGTTCTCATACGTCATTTCTTCTGTATGAATAATCAATAGACACAAGCTGACTCTCCACATCAATAGACACAAGCTGACTCTCCACATCAGCAGATACAAGCTGACTCTCCACGTCAGCAGATACAAGCTGACTCTCCACATCAGCAGACACAAGCTGACTCTCCACATCAGCAGATACAAGCTGACTCTCCACATCAAGCAGACACAAGCTGACTCTCCACATTGGCAGACACAAGCTGACTCTCCACATTGGCAGAAACAAGCTGAATCACCACATCGGCATACACAAGCTGACTCTCCACATCGGCAGACACAAGCTGATTCTCCACATCAGCAGATACAAACTGACTCCACATCAGCAGATACAAACTGACTCCATATCAGCAGATACAAGCTGAATCACCACATCAGCAGAAACAAACTGACTCCACATCAGCAGATACAAGCTGAATCACCACATCAACCGACACAGGTTGACTGTCCACATTAATAGAAACAAGCTGACTCTCCACATCAGCAGACACAAGCTGACTGTCCACATCAATAGACACAAGCTGACTCTCCACATCAGCAGACACAAGCTGACTCTCCACATCAGCAGACACAAGCGGACTCTCCACATCAGCAGATACAAGCTGACTCTCCACATCAACAGACACAAGCTGACTCTCCACATCAACAGACACAAGCTGACTGTCCACAAAAAGCAGACACAAGCTGACTGTTCAAATCAATAGACACAAGCTGACTCTCCAAATCAGCAGACATAAGCTGACTCTCTACATCGGCAGACACAAGCTGAATCACCACATCGGCAGACACAAGCTGAATCACCACATCGGCAGACACAAGCTGAATCACCACACTGGCAGACACAAGCTGACTCTTCACATCGGCAGACACAATCGGAATCACCACATCGGCAGACACAAGCTGACTCTCCACATCGCCACACACAAGATGACTCTCCAAATCAAGCAGACACAAGCTGACTCTCCACATCAGCAGACATAAGCTGACACTCCACATCAAGCAGCCACAAGCTGACTCTCCACATCGGCAGACACAAGATGACTCTCCACATCAAGCAGCCACAAGCTGATTCTCCACATCAAGCAGACTCAAGCTGACTGTTCACATCAGCAGACACAAGCTGATTGTCCACATCAGCAGACACAAGCTGACTCTTCAAATCAGCAGACTCAAGCTGACTCTCCACATCAAGCAGACACAAGCTGACTCTCCACATCAAGCAGACACAAGCTGACTGTCCACATCAGCAGACACAAACTAACTCTTCACATCAGCAGACACAAGCTGACTCTCCACATCAAGCAGACACAAGCTGACTGTCCACATCAGCAGATACAAGCTGACTCTCCACATTGGCAGACACAAGCAGAATCACCACATCGGCACACACAAGCTGAATCACCACATCAGCAGACACAAGCTGAATCACCACACTGGCATACACAAGCTGACTCTTCACATCGGCAGACACAAGCTGAATCACCACATCGGCAGACACAAGCTGACACTCCACATCAAGCAGGCACAAGCTGACTCTCCACATCGGCAGACACAAGATGACTCTCCACATCAAGCAGATACAAGCTGACTCTCCACATCAGCAGATACAAGCTGACTCTCCACACCGGCAGACACAAACTGAATCACCACATCGGCAGACACAAGCTGAATCACCACATCCGCAGATACAAGCTGAATCACCACGCTGACAGACACAAGCTGACTCTTCACATCGGCAGACACAAGCTGAATCACCACATCGGCAGACATAAGATGACTCTCCACATCAAGCAAAAACAAGCTGACTCTCCACATCAGCAGACACAAGCTGACACTCCACATCAAGGAGGCACAAGCTGACTCTCCACATCGGCAGACACAAGCTGACTCTCCACATCAGCAGACACAAGCTGACACTCCACATCAAGCAGGCACAAGCTGACTCTCCACATCGGCAGACACAAGATGACTCTCCACATCAAGCAGACACAAGCTGTCTCTCCACATCAAGTTAACACAAACTGACTGTTCACATCAGCAGACACAAGCTGACTGTCCACATCAGCAGACACAAGCTGACTCTTCACACCAGCAGACACAAGCTGACTCTCCACATCAAGCAGATACAAGCTGACTGTCCACATCAGCAGACACAAGCTGATTCATCACATCAGCAGACACAAGCTGACTCTCCACATCAAGCAGACACAAGCTGACTCTCCACATCAGCAGACACAAGCTGACTCTCCACATCAGCAGACACAAGCTGACTCTCCACATCAGCAGACACAAGTTGACACTCCACATCAAGCAGGCACAAGCTGACTCTCCACATCGGCAGACACAAGATGACTCTCCACATCAAGCAGACACAAGCTGACTCTCCACATCAGCAGACACAAGCTGACACTCCACATCAAGCAGGCACAAGCTGACTCTCCACATCAGCAGACACAAGATGACTCTCCACATCAAGCAGACACAAGCTGTCTCTCCACATCAAGTTAACACAAACTGACTGTTCACATCAGCAGACACAAGCTGACTGTCCACATCAGCAGACACAAGCTTACTCTTCACACCAGCATACACAAGCTGACTCTCCACATCAAGCAGACACAAGCTGACTGTCCACATCAGCAGACACAAGCTGACTCTCCACATCAAGAAGGTACAAGCTGACTCTCCACATGAGCAGACACAAGCTGACTCTCCACATCAAGCAGGCACGAGCTGACTCTCCACATCAAGCAGACACAAGCTGACTCTCCACATTGGCAGATACAAGCTGACTCTCCATATCAAGCAGACACAAGCTGACTCTCCACATCAGCAGATACAAGCTGACTCTCCACATCAGCAGATATAAGCTGACTCTCCACATCAATAGACACAACAGATTAATTGACCACCAGGGTCACATATTCAATCAGTTCTCTACAATAGGACAGCGCAGCTCAGTTCAACGTCTATAATAGCAATTCATACAGAAGAAATTACGTATGAGAACATTATTTACCAAAATACACAATTTTTATTAGTACAAATGCATAAAAAACATACAAAGTGGCATAGATAAATAGATGGTAAGCTATAATTAGGATACCAAAGACTGAGCAATCACATATAAAAGAGATTAGAAATCACTAAGTGGAGCAAACAGAGCTAAGGGTATGTCAAACACGACCCCTGTCCCAGCTATAGGCATGTAATGTGTCTGAGCTCCATTCAGATGTTAAAGTGCACAGTGCATAGGTAATTTGTAAGGACACAAGTCCATTTAACCCATAGAAATAGGTAGGAATATAGCGCTACTCACATGTGTATTTGGTCAGTCCAGGTACCGTCGCCCCTACGCACGTTTCGGAGCTGTGCCTTCTTCTGGCGCGACACATTACATGCCTATAGCTGGGATAGGGGACGTGTTTGACATAGCCTTAGCTCGGTTTGATCCACTTAGCGATTTCTAATATCTTTTATATGTCATTGCTCAGTCTTTGGTATCCTAATTATAGCTTACCATCTATTTATCTATGCCACTTTGTATGTTTCTTATGCATTTGTACTAATAAAAAAATGTGTATTTTGCTAAATAATGTTCTCATACGTCATTTCTTCTGTATGAATAATCAATAGACACAAGCTGACTCTCCACATCAATAGACACAAGCTGACCCTCCACATCAGCAGATACAAGCTGACTCTCCACGTCAGCAGATACAAGCTGACTCTCCACATCAGCAGACACAAGCTGACTCTCCACATCAGCAGATACAAGCTGACTCTCCACATCAAGCAGACACAAGCTGACTCTCCACATTGGCAGACACAAGCTGACTCTCCACATTGGCAGAAACAAGCTGAATCACCACATCGGCATACACAAGCTGACTCTCCACATCGGCAGACACAAGCTGATTCTCCACATCAGCAGATACAAACTGACTCCACATCAGCAGATACAAACTGACTCCACATCAGCAGATACAAGCTGAATCACCACATCAGCAGAAACAAACTGACTCCACATCAGCAGATACAAGCTGAATCACCACATCAACCGACACAGGTTGACTGTCCACATTAATAGAAACAAGCTGACTCTCCACATCAGCAGACACAAGCTGACTGTCCACATCAATAGACACAAGCTGACTCTCCACATCAGCAGACACAAGCTGACTCTCCACATCAGCAGACACAAGCGGACTCTCCACATCAGCAGATACAAGCTGACTCTCCACATCAACAGACACAAGCTGACTGTCCACATCAAGCAGACACAAGCTGACTGTTCAAATCAATAGACACAAGCTGACTCTCCAAATCAGCAGACACAAGCTGACTCTCTACATCGGCAGACACAAGCTGAATCACCACATCGGCAGACACAAGCTGAATCACCACATCGGCAGACACAAGCTGAATCACCACACTGGCAGACACAAGCTGACTCTTCACATTGGCAGACACAATCGGAATCACCACATCGGCAGACACAAGCTGACTCTCCACATCGCCACACACAAGATGACTCTCCACATCAAGCAGACACAAGCTGACTCTCCACATCAGCAGACATAAGCTGACACTCCACATCAAGCAGCCACAAGCTGACTCTCCACATCGGCAGACACAAGATGACTCTCCACATCAAGCAGCCACAAGCTGATTCTCCACATCAAGCAGACTCAAGCTGACTGTTCACATCAGCAGACACAAGCTGATTGTCCACATCAGCAGACACAAGCTGACTCTTCAAATCAGCAGACTCAAGCTGACTCTCCACATCAAGCAGACACAAGCTGACTCTCCACATCAAGCAGACACAAGCTGACTGTCCACATCAGCAGACACAAACTAACTCTTCACATCAGCAGACACAAGCTGACTCTCCACATCAAGCAGACACAAGCTGACTGTCCACATCAGCAGATACAAGCTGACTCTCCACATTGGCAGACACAAGCTGAATCACCACATCGGCACACACAAGCTGAATCACCACATCAGCAGACACAAGCTGAATCACCACACTGGCAGACACAAGCTTACTCTTCACATCGGCAGACACAAGCTGAATCACCACATCGGCAGACACAAGCTGACACTCCACATCAAGCAGGCACAAGCTGACTCTCCACATCGGCAGACACAAGATGACTCTCCACATCAAGCAGATACAAGCTGACTCTCCACATCAGCAGATACAAGCTGACTCTCCACACCGGCAGACACAAACTGAATCACCACATCGGCAGACACAAGCTGAATCACCACATCCGCAGATACAAGCTGAATCACCACGCTGACAGACACAAGCTGACTCTTCACATCGGCAGACACAAGCTGAATCACCACATCGGCAGACACAAGAAGACTCTCCACATCAAGCAAACACAAGCTGACTCTCCACATCAGCAGACACAAGCTGACACTCCACATCAAGGAGGCAAAAGCTGACTCTCCACATCGGCAGACACAAGATGACTCTCCACATCAAGCAGACACAAGCTGACTCTCCACATCAAGCAGACACAAGCTGACTCTCCACATCAGCAGACACAAGCTGACACTCCACATCAAGCAGGCACAAGCTGACTCTCCACATCGGCAGACACAAGATGACTCTCCACATCAAGCAGACACAAGCTGTCTCTCCACATCAAGTTAACACAAACTGACTGTTCACATCAGCAGACACAAGCTGACTGTCCACATCAGCAGACACAAGCTGACTCTTCACACCAGCAGACACAAGCTGACTCTCCACATCAAGCAGACACAAGCTGACTGTCCACATCAGCAGACACAAGCTGATTCATCACATCAGCAGACACAAGCTGACTCTCCACATCAAGCAGACACAAGCTGACTGTCCACATCAGCAGACACAAGCTGACTCTCCACATTAGCAGACACAAGCTGACTCTCCACATCAGCAGACACAAGCTGACACTCCACATCAAGCAGGCAGAAGCTGACTCTCCACATCGGCAGACACAAGATGACTCTCCACATCAGCAGACACAAGCTGACACTCCACATCAAGCAGGCACAAGCTGACTCTCCACATCGGCAGACACAAGATGACTCTCCACATCAAGCAGACACAAGCTGTCTCTCCACATCAAGTTAACACAAACTGACTGTTCACATCAGCAGACACAAGCTGACTGTCCACATCAGCAGACACAAGCTTACTCTTCACACCAGCAGACACAAGCTGACTCTCCACATCAAGCAGACACAAGCTGACTGTCCACATCAGCAGACACAAGCTGATTCATCACATCAGCAGACACAAGCTGACTCTCCACATCAAGCAGACACAAGCTGACTCTCCACATCAGCAGATACAAGCTGACTCTCCAGATCAGCAGACACAAGCTGACTCTCCACATCAGCAGACACAAGCTGACTCCCCACATCAAGTAGACAAAAGCTGGCTCTCCACATCAAGCAGACACAAGCTGACTCTCCACATCAAGCAGACACAAGCTGACTCTCCACATCAGCAGACACAAGCTGACTCTTCACATCAAGCAGACACAAGCTGATTATCCACATCGGCAGACACAAGCTGACTCTCCACATCGGCAGAAACAAGCTGACTCTGCACTTCGGCAGACAGAAGCTGACTCTCCACATCAGCAGACACACCAGGTGAGCAACACCCTATACTCTAATATCCTAGTCACCCAGATAAGGTGATGAGGCGGATGAGCTGCAGGCGCTTATATCGGAGGAGAGGTATGACATCGTAGGTATAACAGAGACTTGGCTAGACGATAGCTACGACTGGGCGGTAAATTTATTAGATTATAGTTTATTTAGAAGGGACCGGAAACAGGGGAAAGGCGGAGGAGTCTGCTTATATGTAAAGTCATGTCTAAAACCTAGACCAAGGGAAGATATAGGAGAGGGAGAAGAGGGGGTCGAGTCCATGTGGGTAGAGATAGAGGGAACTATAAATAATAATAAAATATTACTGGGGGTCTGCTATAAGCCACCAAATATAACAGAGGAGAATGAGAATCTGCTATTAGGACAAATAGACAAAGTAGCAAAACATAATGAAGTGATTGTAATGGGGGATTTCAACTACCCGGATATTGACTGGGAAACAGAAACCTGTAGATCTCAGAAAGGAAAAAGGTTCTTGACAAATATTAAGGATAATTATCTCTCCCAACTAGTGCAGGAACCAACGAGAGGGAAGGCCGTGTTGGACTTAATATTGACTAATAGGCCTGATAGAATAACTGAGGTACAGATAGGGGGGCACCTAGGTAATAGCGACCATAATATTATCGACTTCAAAATGCCCTTCAGTAGGGTTATCAATAAGGGAACAACAAAAACATTAAACGTTAGGAGGGCGAAGTTTGATCAGCTGAAAGAAAGCCTTCAACTTATTGACTGGGACAAAGTTCTTAATCAAAGGAATACGAATAGTAAATGGGAAACCTTCAAAAGAATTCTGAATACTCAGTGCGAGAGATATATACCCTATGGGAATAAAAGGGCCAGAAATAAGAGGAAACCAATATGGTTGAACAAGAACGTAAAAGGGGCGTTAAATAGCAAAAAAGAGGCATTCAAGAGATTAAAACAGGAAAACAGTAAGGAGGCACTAATGTGTTACAAGGAAAAAACTAGAAACTGTAAAAAACAAATAAAAATAGCGAAGGAGGAAACAGAGAGACGTATTGCTAGGGAAAGTAGATCAAATCCCAAACTGTTCTTTACGTGTATAAATAGTAAAAGGATTAAATCGGATAATATTGGACCGATAAAAAGTGAGGAAGGCAAAATCATAGAGAAAGATGAGGATAAAGCTAATCTATTAAATAATTTTTTTTCGACAACTTTCACAAAGGAAATTGAACTAACAGGAGAAATGAGAAGTGACAAACTTAATCCTCCACTAAGTATGACAAATCTAACCCAAGCTGGGGTACAGAAACGCCTCAGTAACATTAAAATAAACAAATCACCAGGACCTGATGGCATACACCCACGGGTACTAAGGGAACTAAGTAATGTGATAGACAGACCGTTATATCTTATATTTAAGGACTCTGTTGAGACTGGGTCTGTGCCACTTGATTGGCGACAGGCGAATGTAGTGCCAATATTCAAAAAGGGAGCGAAAAGTGACGCCGGAAACTATCGGCCGGTGAGTCTGACGTCCGTTGTGGGCAAAATTTTTGAAAGCTTCATTAAAGAGGCAATTACGGAGCATCTTGATGCTAATAATCTCTTAATCCCGAACCAACATGGATTCATGAGGAATCGCTCCTGCCAAACAAACCTGATTGACTTCTACGAGGAGGTTAGCTCTCGAGTAGATCAGGGGGAACCAGTGGATGTCGTGTATCTCGACTTCTCAAAAGCGTTCGATAGCGTGCCACATAACAGGTTGGTATACAAAATGAGAATGATGGGGCTGGGGGAAAATGTCTGCAAGTGGGTAGCTAACTGGCTAAAGGATAGAAGGCAGAGGGTGGTTATAAATGGAATATACTCAGATTGGGTAAGCGTCACTAGTGGGGTACCACAGGGGTCTGTACTAGGCCCAATGTTATTTAATATCTTTATTAACGACATAGTCAACGGGATAAATAGTAAAATATCAATATTTGCAGATGACACAAAGTTATGTAAAACAATAAATACAAAAGAGGACAGTGCAGACCTACAGAGGGATTTGGATAAGCTGGGTAGGTGGAGCATTAAATGGCAAATGAGGTTTAACGAGGAGAAATGTAAGGTCATACATATGGGAAGGAAAAATGGAAGTCACCAGTACTCACTGAATGGGAAATCATTGGGGAATTCAGAGATGGAGAAGGACTTGGGCATCTTGATTGATAGCAAACTAAATTGGAGTGCCCAAAGTCAGGCCGCTGCTGTAAGGGCAAACAGGGTAATGGGATGTATCAGAAGAGGCATAGCTGCAAAGGATGAGAACATTGTTCTTTCACTGTACAAAGCACTGGTCAGACCACACTTGGAATACTGTGCTCATTTATGGGCCCCAATATATAGAAAGGATATAAATGAGCTTGAAAAGGTACAAAGGAGGGCAACAAAATTAATAAAGGGAATGGAGGGACTGCAATACCAAGAGAGGCTGGCAAAACTAGGACTATTCAGCCTGGAAAAGAGAAGGTTGAGGGGGGACATAATAAATGTGTACAAATATGTTAGGGGACAGTATAGAGATCTTGCCCGGGATTTGTTCAAAAGGAGGGATATTACGGTAACAAGAGGGCACTCACTAAGACTGGAAGAGAAAAGGTTTCAGCACCAGCATAGGAAGGGGTTCTTTACGGTAAGAGCAGTGAGAATATGGAATTCACTGAGTGAGGAGACGGTAATGTCAGATTCACTACACCAGTTCAAGCGGGGACTGGATGCATTTCTAGACACCAGGCATATTTCAGTATATACTTAAAAATAGAATAAAATAGTAGGTTGATACAGGGATTTATTCTGACTGCTGGTTTCAGAGTCGGGAGGGAATTTTTCCTCAGGTGAAGATTGGCCAAATCATTTGGGGTTTTTGCCCTCCTCTGGATCAACTTTAGCAATTACAGAACTAACAGGTCGAACTTGATGGACGCAAGTCTTTATTCGGCTTTAGAAACTATGTAACTATATAAGACACTATTGCCATTGTTTTTACAGCTTCTCCATGTTTCTCAAATTCAGTTGGCTCTTTAGAATGTGCCATTGAGTTATTCCTTCACAAAATATATGTACAGATGAATAATTTTATACATCTGTAGTAAAGATGAGTGGATTAATTCACAGAGGATTGAGATTGAGTCGAATTTCTTGACATTTGTGTTTTCACTCAAATTTCAACTCTTTGAGATTCAATTTTCAATTTATAGAAAAAAATCTTGCCCAGCACAATTTCCACACTACTGAAGCATCATAGAGCATTCAAACATTATTTTTAATTGCTGCACAAGCTTCCCAATAATAAACTGTAGCAATTGCATCTAGCAGTTATCATACCTTGGGTCAGTACCTGGGCCATCAGAGATTATCAATTCCCAGCAGAGCAGAGTTTTCATTTACTTGGTAAGTCTCTCTCTGCTCTTCTGTAACGTGTAAGCTCTTGTGGTCAGTGGGATCCTCTCTCTCCTATACAGTGAAAGCGTTTATAATCAGCAGGGTTCTCATATGCCTGTAAAGTGTAAGCTTTTGTGGCTAGCGGGTCCTTTCTCTCTCGCTTATAACAAGAAATACTTTATAGTCAATGAATTTCTCTCTCTCCTCTCCCTCTAGGGTATTTTATGAGCAATTATAAGCGTTCCAGTATTGAAATCCACGCAAATTTATTTGTCGAAAAATCAAATTTTAGGGAAAATTCTGGGAAGTCAGCAAATTCGAATTTCAAAAGATCCGCTCATCTCTAAACTGTGACATTGAGACTGAATTAAAAACATAAAGCCAATGGCAAAGAAGTGTGTCCCAATCCTTTATTCTATATACTATACAGGTATGTGATATAAAAAAAATGCAGAGAAGCACAGACTTAAAATTGCACTCCAATACTTCAACCTTGTCATAAAGACATAATTATACTCCACAATGCATAATGCTGCATTCCCTCAATATTATTTTAAGTTACATGACTAGTACAGGATAAACAGGCTCAGTCCAATAAGTTACAGTGTATGCAACATTGGTAAATCACAAAGGCAGGTCTCTCTGATGTAATCTCACTGTTTTAGGTTTCTGCCCCCATCACCATCACAATGCTGCACGCAAGCTTTCCTCCTCCGGCTGTCTCCTCAGCAGGCTCTCTCTCCTTTGCAGGCCTTCCTTTTACAAGCTTTATCCTCCTGCAAACTATGTCTTCTGAAAGCAATCATTCTGCATTAGATGGGAAGCGTTCCCAATTCACTTGCTTCATAACAGTCAATAGGTTCCCTGGGTGTCATTGCTTTTGACAGGTTGTGTTTGCTGGGTCTGGAACTTACTACTCTGCCGCATGCAGGGGGCCACAGGTGAATATCCAGCAGGGAACCCTACATACAAACTATCTACAAAGGTGGCATTCTAAGTTTATATAATGTTACCGTTTGCATTATGACCATTTAGGTGCAAGTGGGCAATGTCCTCCAACATCAGAACCACAGCACTCCTATCTTTTACGACATGGCCAGGCACATCCCAAGAACATTTGCCTCTGAAACTCTTGAGTCCCCACTGCATCACTGCGACTGGATGAACCCTCTGTGAAGCCTGCTGGGTGCTTTTTTTGTCACCAAGCAATGGCTTCTTTGCTAACCACCAGCAGAACGGTAATGAACATTAATGGAACCACAGCTATTTACAATGCTCCATTCCTAAAGTTGTGGGGGCACATGTTTTATTTAAAGGTAGGCCACAGCCACATTTTACCTTTATATAAGATAAGGCACACATTTTGTATAGGGCTTAACCTTACCTGAAACAAGGATGACCATTAAGCAACACCTATCCCTCTCTGTACTGCCTCCTAAACATGGCTCTGCTAAGTGCATAGGGCTAAGCAAAGAAATCTCTACTTTGGATGTGACCTACATCTTTCAAAGTATTTGAATACAATAAGAAACTTGGGAACTAAGCTATTAGAATATGATGTTAACAATTATACATATAATCCCTTTTGCTTTAAAATCAAATTATGAGGGATAACAATTACAATTATCCAGAGATGAACTAATTGATTCTGCAAGTTTTGCTAGGATGCAAATCATTCTTAGCAAAAGAAGGATTTTGTGTGAAAACTAAAAGTAGAAAAAAATCTAATTCAGAGAACTGCAATTATGTGGTAGAAGCCAAGAAAATAAATATATTATTTTTAGTTAAATTACTAACGTCTAGAAAATTAACCTAGTATGGTCTTAAAGGACTTGGCAATGTTTTTTTTTCCTTTTTGAATATTAATATTAATGCATTAAGAAAGACATAGCTTTTATATCAGTTGTACGGTATTAGTCAGCATAAATGGGAAATTCCAGATATGAATAAATATTTTGTTATTTTCAATGGACATTCACGCAAAATTACATTTTTGTGTAGCTGCATTCTGAGAGAATTAACTTTTTTTTTAGTTTTTTTTAGCAATGTATGGCTTTATTTTGCATTGATTAGCTTTAATATATACATTATTTACACTATTGTTGTTTTTACTATTTACGGTGATATGATTGAGTTGATAGCAAATATACAGTATGTATTTTCTAATGCTGAAATTTCAAACCAAAAATATTATTATTAATAAAATATTTTTGACAGGGTTTGTCTACAACTAGACAGCCCTTTCTTACATACTAAAGTGGACCACCCCCCCCAAAAAATTACATTCACCTCTAGGACTGCACCTGTTCCAGTGATTAGTGACCGATGATTGGCTGCAAAACTGACATGTTGTAACTTTGTTTCGGTATGACCGCGTGTTTGTGCATTTATTTACACTTCAGAATTTAACCCCTCAGCAACCGCCAATATGCATAAAAATGGCATTATTCCCTTATAGCCTTTTTAAAACATTGATTGGGAATAAGGTAATAGTGCCCCCCAGAGCCAGAAAATATACAAGGTTTCAGCTACTGGGAGTAGCTGAGACCCTGGAAAACACAATTAGGGCCTGTATTTCCGGCCCCTGATCATGTGATTGCTGTGGTCCGGTGTAAAAATCATTTCTCTCTCATCTAACATAATATAACATGTCAGAGGAGAGAGAAATGGTGTTCCTTAGCCCCCCACGGGACCTAATGTCAGATGCACCAACTCTGCTCTCTTACTTCTCTTCCCTGGTTCATCAAAGCTTTTACACCAAAAAACTGTTGTAAAAAGCTTTGAAAAAGTGCAAAATATTAGCGACTTTTGGTGACATGACAACCCCTCATCAATTTCATGATGAGCAGTTGCGTTCCTGATACTACAAATTTTTCTCCAGGCCAGATGAAAGTAAGATTTGTGGCAAGTCTCACATAGAGACATCTCTTGATGAATTTGGAACTTTGCACTCCATCCTGTTCCTTAATCAAGACTGGCATAAAAAGCACCAATCTTGAAGAATGAAGGCCAAAGTCTTTCAGAAATAAGATAACTATTGAGTGCATACTAGGCATTTCTGGTGAGTATTTCTTTGTTTTATAGTGAAGTGGAGTCCGTGTGTGAATCTGGTTTGCTTTTGAAACTAAATGTTCCATAATGTCAGTATTTTCAAAAATTTCTGCCCCAAAACACTGCACTTTACAGTACCAGCAAAATGATTATTTTTTTCTCGCAGAGTTGCAGCAATTTCAAATCTTCAGCCTGTCAATTCTTTCAGTGTTTTCATCCATTCAAATTGTCTATTCAGAGAGGAAGAGGACTAGAACTCTAGTGCCACCTACAGGAAGTAGCAAAAAGTTAATAGTGACCCTTTAACGAGCCTTATCTCATGACTTAGGATAAAAAGCCAAGACCAGACACTATTTGTCTGCAAATTGAGTTTCTGGTCTTGGCTTTTATCCTAAGTCATGTGAAAAAGCTTGTTAAAGGGTCACTATGGACTTTTAGGATTGCTACTTCCTGTAGGTGGCACTAAAGTTCTAGTCCTCTTCCTCTATAAGAGACAATTTTCATATTTCCCAGAGGAGCATTGCAGCTTTAAAAGTCTCCTCACCTGACATGCTTAATACGTCACTCTCCACAAGGAGAAATATTACCCCTAGACATCCATTCAAATGAACAGGGGAAAATAGCACACAAAATAGCATAAAAAAGGTGTAATATATGTGCATATGTACTGACTCTTTTTCCTGCTAAGAGATGGGTTTTTGGTGCACAAATTTCAACTGGAAATATTTAATGTGTATACATACCATTAAGTTATATTAGTTCAAAGTTCTTATCTGAATAATAGAGCTGTATCTCTCCTATGTTATAAATACTTTGAACCATTTTAACTACCGTAATTCATTTCCTTAAGCAATTTCAATATCAAGTTTTACATATTTTGCCTCTTCCCAAAAGTATTTAATTAAATAGCAACCCCAAATGAACAATAATGTGCCCAAAATACTGTCACATCTTCAGCATTGATTTGGAGAACAAAGAAATATTTTGTGTTTAGTTTGATGTGCATGTCAAATGTGTTTTATTACTCTAATCACCATCAAAAACTATATCCTGGCATGCTGAGAACACATTTTTATCCTTTAGTTTTTGTGGAAATTATTGCTTTTGTGTTTGATAGACCATTTATCTGCTGTTGCATAGGGCGATTTTCTTAGCATTTTGTGTTTTTTTTTTTTTTTTTAAATGTAAGTCTATGCATTGTTCAGATTTAACTACTATTAAATAAAACTATTTTCAATTGATATATATAGGATTTTAAGAGGTGAAATTTAGCGTACTATTAGAAAATTATATATTGTGTGATAAAACATGTCACACATTAGTGAATGAATGAAAAAATGAATATATATAACAAATTTGTGAAGCTCCCTTGTAATTGAACATATGTATTACATGAAGTGAATTTCTACTAAGGCACGCTGATCATATGAACACTTTCAGTGTGTGATTGCCTAGCAGCAGGACCACATCTGTAATACAGAGCCAGGAACCTGGGAGCATTGCTAGGATCAGAAATGAAAGAAATTAAACCAAATGGATGCCATGGTCCGACTGAAGCATATATGGAGCCCCGTCTGTCTGCCAATAATGGCAAGTTGGTGGGTTAACATAGCAGTTGGAGACCTAAGAAAGGCTTCCAAGTTTGTCATTGGCACCTGTCTATGAGGTCATTGAATGAAGTCCCTTCAAAAAAGTCATCCTTTCTATTAGCAAACTATATTATTTTAAAATAATAGGGAAAGGGGTAACAAATGTAAAATTACTTGACTGCTGATAGAAAGTGTTGTATTATTCCTATTCTAACATGAAAGACATAGGGACCTCCATTAAACCACTAGCTGCTCTAACAACCCATACAGTATACACTCTGCGATTGAATAATTGCTATTAATAGTGATAACTGCCTGCAGTTTTTAAGGGGTTAAGAAATACATTTGTCCCAATAACGGTCTGTCATTAGGGCAATCATTCTGAAATTAACATTGAATTCTTTTGAGCTATAAAATCGAATTATTAGTGTTGAGCGAGCATGCTCGACACTACTCGGTACTCGCCCGGGCATCTCACTACTCGGGATGTTCGGCGAGCACCGAGCATTTCCGGGTTACTCGGGCGGTAGCTCGGGTCTCCGCCCTGCATGTTTGGCGCTCTTTACAGAGCCAATGAACATGCAGGGATTGCCAGCCAGTCACTTTAATGCCACAGCCATGTTGTTTATGGGCATTACAGTGATTGGCTGGTCGCACAGCGTCACCTCGAGTATTTAAAGCCAGGCGCCGCCATCTTGGACACAGTCGGCCCGAGTTCAGCCAGTGTAGGGAGAATGCTGCTGAGCTAGGGAGAGATTTATACTGCGAAATAGGTAGTGTAGGGTCTCTAAAGCCTGCAAAATCAAACAAACCGTCCTTCTCAGGACTAAAATCCATCCCAGATATCAGGCAGGCAGGCAGGCTGTATAGTAGACGCAGTGGTTATACCAACAAACACTGCATTACAGTCCTGTGTGCTCTAGCTGGTCAAATTGCTAGACTTATCCAGAGGTCTCAGGGGCCAGGAAAAATTCTTTTTTTTTATCTAAATCCTGTTTTTTTTCCTCAGTCAGACTGTACAAATAAGCGTCTTATTGACCTTTTGGTATTTCCCCCCCCCCCCAAAAAAAAATTGAGTGTGTCTGTGAGTGTTCAGACACAAATATATCTGTTTAAAAGAGTCTGGTGTAGGCCAGAGAAATAGAACTGTGGTTTTCCTCTTCCACGATTCAAATCCGGGTGTTATCAACCTGCTTGCCTTTTTTCCATAAAAAAAACAGTTTGAGTGTGTCGCTGACTGTTCAGACACAAATATATCTATTTTATAAAGTCTGGTATACAACAGGAAATTATAATTGTGGTTTTGCAGTTCCACAGTTCAAATCTCTGTATTATCCACTTTTTTGTCTTTTTTCCGTTAAAAAAAAAAACATTTTCAGTGTCTCGCTGATTGTTCAGACACAAATATATCTGTTTAAAAGATTCTGGTCTAAGCCTGAGAAACAGAACAGTGTTTTTCCTCTTCCACGGTTCAAATCTGGGTGTTATCAACCTGCTTGCCTTTTTTCCATAAAAAAAACAGTTTGAGTGTGTCGCTGACTGTTCAGACACAAATATATCTGTTTAAAAGAGTCTGGTGTAGGCCAGATAACTAGAACTGTGGTTTTCCTCTTCCACGGTTCAAATCTGGGTGAAATCCACCTTTTTGCATAAAAAAAACATTTTGAGTGTCTCGCTGACTGTTCAGACACAAATATATCTGTTTAAAAGATTCTGGTGTAGGCCAGATAACTAGAACTGTGTTTTTGCAGTGCCATAATTCAAATATCTGTATTATCCACTTTTTTGCATAAAAATAATATTTTGAGTGTCTCGCTTACTGTTCAGACACAAAAATATCTGTTCAAAAGAGTCTGGTGTAGGCCAGATAATTAGAACTGTGGTTTTGCACTTCCACGGTTCAAATCTCTGTACTATCCATTTTTTGCCTTTTTTCAATAAAAAAAACATTTTGAGTGTGTCACTGACTGTTCAGACACAAATATATCTGTTTAAAAGATTCTGGTGTAGGCCAGAGAAGTAGAACTGTGGTTTTCCTCTTCCATGGTTCAATTCTGGGAGTTATCAACCTGCTTGCCTTTTTTCCATAAAAAAAATCAGTTTGAGTGTGGCCCTGACTGTTCAGACACAAATTTTTCTATTTAAAAGATTCTAGTGTAGGCCAGAGAAATAGAACTGTGTTTTTCCTCTTCCACGGTTCAAATCTGGGTGTTATCAACCTGCTTGCCTTTTTTCCATGGAAAAAAAAACGTTTGAGTGTGTCGCTGACTGTTCCGACACAAAAATATCTGTTTAAAAGAGTCTGGTGTAGGCCAGATAACTAGAACTGTAGTTCTCTTCTACCACGGTTCAAATCTGGGTGTAATCCACATTTTTGCATAAAAAAAACTTTTTGAGCGTCTCCCTGACTGTTCAGACACAAATATATCTGTTTAAAAGAGTCTGGTGTAGGCCAGATAACTAGAACTGTGGTTTTGCAGTTCCACGGTACAAATCTCAGTATTATCCACTTTTCTGCCTTTGTTGCACAAAAAGAAACATTTTGAGTGTCTCGCTGACTGTTCAGACACAAATATAACTTTTTAAAAGAGTCTGGTGTAGGCCAGATAACTAGAAATTTGTTTTTGCAGTTCCACGGCTCAAATCTCTGTATTATCCACTTTTTTTGCATAAAAAAAAACATTTTGAGTGTCTCGCTGACTGTTTAGATACAAATATATCTATTTTAACAAGTCTGGTAAACAACAGGAAATTATTACTGTGGTTTTGCAGTTCCATGGTTCCAATATCTGTATTATCCACTTTTTTGTCTTTTTTCCACAAAAAAAAAACATTTTCAGTGTCTCGCTGACTGTTCAGACACCAATAAATCTGTTTAAAAGATTCTGGTGTAGGCCAGAGAAATAGAACTGTGTTTTTCCTCTTCCACGGTTTAAATCTGGGTGTTATCAACCTGCTTGCCTTTTTTCCAGAAAAAAAACGGTTTGAGTCTGTCGCTGACTGCTCAGACAGAAATATATCTGTTAGAAAGATTCTGGTGTAGGCCAGAGAAATTGAACTGTTTTTCCTTTTCCACTGTTCACATCTGGGTGTTATCAACCTGCTTGCCTTTTTTCCATAAAAAAAAACAGTTTGAGTGTGTCGCTGACTGTTCAGACACAAATATATCTGTTTAAAAGAGTCTGGTGTAGGCCAGATAAATAGAACTGTGGTTTTTGCAGTTCCACAGTTCAGAACTCTGTATTATCCACTTTTTGGCCTTTTTTTGCATAAAAAAAAACATTTTGAGTATCTCACTGACTGTTCAGACACAAATATATCTATTTTAACAAGTCTGGTATACACCAGAAAATTATAACTGTGATTTTGCAGTTCCACAGTTCAAATTTCTGCATTTTTACCATTTTTGTCTTTTTTCCATTAAAAAAAAACATTTTCAGTGTCTCTCTGACTGTTCAGACACCAATATATCTGTTTAAAAGAGCCTGGTGTAGGCAGCATAACTTGAAATTTGTATTGCAGTTCCACGGTTCAAATCTCTGTAATATCAACTTTTTTGCATAAAAAAAACATTTTCAGTGTCTCTCTGACTGTTCAGACACCAATACATCTGTTTAAAAGAGTCTGGTGTAGGTCGGATAACTAGAATTGTGGTTTTCCTCTTCCACGGTTCAAATCTCTGTATTATCGCCTTTTTTGCATAAAAAAAATCATTTTTAGTGTCTCACTGACTGTTCAGACACAAATATATCTGTTTAAAAGAGTCTGGTGTAGGTCAAATAACTAGAAATTTGTTTTGCAGTTCCACGGTTCAAATCTCTGTAATATCAAATTTTGCATAAAAAATAACATTTTCAGTGTCTCTCTGACTGTTCAGACACCAATATATCTGTTTAAAAGATTCTGGTGTAGGCCAGAGAAATAGAACTGTGGTTTTCCTCTTCCAAGTTTCAAATCTAGGTGTTATCAACCTGCTTGCCTTTTTTTCCATATTAAAAAGCAGTTTGAGTGTGTCGCTGACTCTTCATACACAAATATATCTGTTTAAAAGATTCTGGTGTAGGCCAGAAAAACAGAACTGTGTTTTTCAACTTCCATGGTTCCAATCTGGGTGTTATCAACCTGCTTGCCTTTTTTCCATAAAAAAAAAAAGGTTGAGTGTGTCGCTGACTTTTCAGACACAAACATATCTGTTTAAAGATTCTGGTGTAGGCCAGATAACTAGAACTGTGGTTTTCCTCTCCCATGGTTCAAATCTGGGTGAAATCCACCTTTTTGCATAAAAAAAACATTTTGAGTGTCTCGCTGACTGTTCAGATACAAATATTTCTGTTTAAAAGACTCTGGTGTAGGCCAGATAACTAGAACTGTGGTTTTGCATTTCCACGGTTCAGATTTCTGTATTATCCATTTTTTGCCTTTTTTCAATAAAAAAAAACATTATGAGCATCTCGCTGACTGTTCAGACACAAATATATCTGTTTAAAAGATTCGGGTGTAGGCCAGAGAAATTGAACTGTGTTTTTCCTCTTCCACGGTTCAAATCTGGGTGTTATCAATCTGCTTGCCTTTTTTCCCTAAAAAAAAACAGTTTGAGTGTGTCCCTGACTGTTCAGACACAAATATATCTGTTAAAAGATCTGGTGTAGGCCAGAGAAATAGAACTGTGTTTTTCCTTTTCTATGGTTCAAATCTGGTTGTGATCAACCTGCTTGCCTTTTTTCCATAAAAAAATACCTTTTGATCGTGTCGCTGTCTGTTCAGACACAAATATATCTGTTTAAAAGAGTCTGGTGCAGACCAGATAACTAAAACTGTGGTTTTCCTCTTCCACAGTTCAAATCTCTGTATTATAAACTTTTTTGCCTTTTTTGCATAAAAAAAACATTTTGAGAGTCTCACAGACTGTTCAGACACAAATGTGTCTGTTTAAAAGAGTCTGGTGTAGGCCAGATAACTAGAACTGTGGTTTTACTGTTACACCACGGTTCAAATCTCTGTACTATCCACTTTTTTGCCTTTTTTGCATAAAAAAATATTTTTGTGTCTCCCTGACTGTTCAGACACAAATATATCTATTTTAAAAAGTCTGGTATACACCAAGAAATTATAACTGTAATTTTGCAGTTCCACGGTTTAAATTTCTGTATTATCCACTTTTTAGTCTTTTTTCCATAAAAAAATAAAATTTTCAGTGTCTCGCTGACTGTTCAGACACCAATATATCTGTTTAAAAGATTTTGGTGTAGGCCAGAGAAATAGAAATGTGGTTTTCTTCTTCCACAGTTCAAATCTGGGTGTTATCAACCTGCGCGCCTTTTTTCCATAAAAAAAACAGTTTGAGTGTGTCGCTGACTGTTCAGACACAAATATATCTGTGTAAAAGAGTCTGGTGTAGGCCAGAAAAAAAGAACTGTGCTTTTCCTCTTCCACGGTTCAAATCTGGGTGTTATCAACCTGCTTGCCTTTTTTCTATAAAAAAAAAAGGTTGAGCGTGTTGGTGACTGTTCAGACACAAATATATCTGTTTAAAAGAGTCTGGTGTAGGCCAGATAACTATAACTGTGGTTTGCCTCTCCCATGGTTCAAATCTGGGTGTAATCCAGCTTTTTGCATACAAAAAAACATTTTGAGTGTCTCGCTGACTGTTCAGACACAAATATATCTGTTTAAGAGTCTGGTGTAGGCCAGATAACTAGAACTGTGGTTTTGCAGTTCTACGTTTCAAATTTCAGTATTATCCACTTTTTTGTCTTTTTTCCATAAAAAAACCAGTTTGAGTGTTTTGCTGACTGTTCACACAATTATATCTGTTTAAAAGATTCTGGTGTAGGCCAGAGAAATAGAACTGTGTTTTATCTCTTCCACCACCGTTCAAATCTCTGTACTATCCACTTTTTTGCATAAAAAAAAAACATTTTGAGTGTCTCCCTGACTGTTCAGACACAAATATATCTATTTTAACAAGTCTGGTATACACCAGGAAATTATAACTGTGATTTTGCAGTTCCACGGATCAAATCTCTGTATTATCCACTTTTTTGTCTTTTTTCCATAAAAAAAAACATTTTCAGTGTTTCGCTGACTTTTCAGACACTAATAAATCTGTTTAAAAGATTCTAGTGTAGGCCACAGAAATAGAAATGTGGTTTTCCTCTTCCATGGTTCAAATCTAGGTGTTATCAACCTGCTTGCCTTTTTTCCATAAAAAAATCAGATTGAGGGTGTCGCTGACTGTTCAAACAAAAATATATCTGTTTAAATGAGTCTGGTGTAGGCCAGATAACTAGAACTGTGGTTTTGCAGTTCCACGGTTCAAATCTGGGAGTTATCAACCTGCTTGCCTTTTTTCCATAAAATAAACAGTTTGAGTGTGGCCCTGACGGTTCAGACACAAATATATCTGTTAAAAGAGTATGGTGTAGGTCAGAGAAATAGAACTGTGTTTTTGCAGTTCCACAGTTCAAATCTCTGTATTACCCACTTTTTTGCATAAAAAAATTTTTTTGAGTGTCTCGCTGACTGTTCAGACACAAATATATCTTTTTCAAAGATTCTGGTGTAAGCCTGAGAAATAGAACTGTGTTTTTCCTCGTCCAAGGTTCAAATCTGGGTGTGATCAACCTGCTTGCCTTTTTTGCATTAAAAAAAACTGTTTGAGTATGTCGCTGACTGTTTAAACACAAATATATCTGTTTAAAAGAGTCTTGTGTAGGGCAGATAACTTGAACTGTGGTTTTCCTCTCCCACGGTTCAAGTCTATGTTTAATCCACCTTTTTGCATAAAAAAAACAGTTTGAGTGTGTTGCTGACTGTTCAGACACAAATATATCTGTTTAAAATATTCTGATGTAGGCCAGAGAATTAGAACTGTGGTTTTCCTCTCCCACTGTTCAAATCTGGGTGTAATCCACCTTTTTGAATATAAAAAAACATTTTGAGTTTCTCGCTGACTGTTCAGACACAAATATATCTGTTTAAAATAGTCTGGTGTAGGCCAGATAACTAGAACTGTGGTTTTGCAGTTCCACACTTCAAATCTCTGTATTATCCACTTTTTTGCATAAAAAAGACATTTTTAGTGTCTCGCTGACTGTTCAGACACAAATATATCTGTTTAAAAGAGTCTGGTGTAGGTCAAATAACTAGAAATTTGTTTTTGCAGTTCCAGGCTTCAAATCTCTGTATTATCCACTTTTTTACCTGTTTTGCATAAAAAAAAACATTTTGAGTGTCTCGCTGACTGTTCAGACACAAATATATCTATTTTAAAAAGTCTGGTATACACCAGCAAATTATAACTGTGGTTTTGCAGTTCCACAGTTCAAATCTCTGTATTATCCACTTTTGTGCAGAAAAAAAAATTTTTAGTGTCTCATTGACTGTTTAGACACAGATATATCTGTTTAAAAGAGTCTGGTGTAGGCTAGATAACTAAAGATGTGGTTTTGCAGTTTCACCATTCAAATCTCTGTGTTATCCACTTTTTTGCTTTTTTTGCATAAAAAAAAACATTTTGAGTGTCTTGCTGACTGTTCAGACACAAATACATCTATTTTAACAAATGTGGTATACACCAGGAAATTATAACTGTGGGTTTGCAGTTTCATGGTTCAAATTGCTGTATTAGCCACTTTTTGCCTTTTTTGCATAATAAAACATTTTAAGTGTCTCGCTGACTGTTCAGAGACAAACATATCTATTTAAAAGAGTCTGTTGAAGGCCAGATAACTAGAACTGTGATTTTACTCTTCCACGGTTCAAATCTCTGTATTATCCACTTTTTTGCATAAAAAAAAACATATTGAGTGTTTCGCTGACTGTTCAGTCCCAAATTTATCTGTTTAAAAGAATCTGGTATACACCAGCAAATTATAACTGTGGTTTTGCAGTTCCACGGTTCAAATCTCTGTATTATTCACTTTTTTGTCTTTTTTCCATAAAGAAAACATTTTCAGTGTCTCGCTGACTTTTCAGACACAAATATGTCTGTTTAAAAGATTCTGGTGTAGGCCAGAGAAATAGAACTGTGTTTTTCCTCTTCCACCGTTCAAATCTGGGTGTTATCCACCTGCTTGCCTTTTTTCATTAAAAAAAATGTAGGCCACATAACTAGAACAGTGTTTTTGCAGTTCCACGGTTCAAATCTCTGCATTATCCACTTTTTTGTTGTTTTTCCATAAAAAAAAAAACAGTTTGAGTGTCTCGCTGAATGTTCAGACACAAATATATCTGTTTAAAAGAGTCTGGTGTAGGACTGATAACTAGAGCTGTGGTTTTCCTCTCCCATGGTTCAAATCTGGGTGTGATCCACCTTTTTGCATAAAAAAAACACTTTGAGTGTCTCGCTGAATGTTCAGACACAAATATATCTGTTTAAAAGATTCTGGTGTAGGCCAGAAAACTAGAACTGTGGTTTTGCAGTTCCACAGTTCAAATTTCTGTATTATCCACTTTTTTGTCTTTTTTCCATAAAAAAAACAGTTTGAGTGTCTCGCTGACTGTTCAGACACAAATATAGTTGTTTAAAAGATTCTGGTGTAGGCCAGAGAAATAGAATTGTGTTTTTCCTCTTCCAAGGTTCAAATCTGGGTGTTATCAACCTGCTTGCCTTTTTTCCATTAAAAAAAAAACAGTTTGAGTGTGTCACTGACTGTTCAGACACAAATATATCTGTCTAAAAGATTCTGGTGTAGGCCCGAGAAGTAGAACTGTGGTTTTCCTCTTCCACGGTTCAAATCTGGGTGTTATCAACCTGCTTGCCTTTTTTCCATAAAAAAAATCAGTTTGAGTGTGTCGCTGACTGTTCAGACACAAATATATCTGTTTAAAAGAGTCTGGTGTAGGCCAGATAACTAGAACTGTGGTTTTCTTCTACCACGATTCAAATCTGGGGGTAATCCACCTTTTTGCATAAAAAAACTTTTTGAGCGTCTCCCTGACTGTTCAGACACAAATATATCTGTTTAAAAGAGTCTGGTGTAGGCCAAATAACTAGAACTGTGGTTTTGCAGTTACATGGTACAAATCTCTGTATTATCCACTTTTTTGCCTTTTTTGCATAAAAAGAAACATTTTGAGTGTCTTGCTAACTGTTCAGACACAAATATAACTTTTTAAAAGAATCTGGTGTAGGCCAGATAACTAGAAATTTGTTTTTGCAGTTCCACGGCTCAAATCTCTGTATTATCCACTTTTTTCCTTTTTTGCATAAAAAAAAACATTTTGAGTGTCTAGCTGACTGTTTAGATACAAATATATCTTTTTTAACAAGTCTGGTAAATAACAGGAAATTATTACTGTGGTATTGCAGTTCCATGGTTCAAATCTCTGTATTATCCACTTTTTTGTCTTTTTTCCATTAAAAAATAAAACATTTTCAGTGTCTAACTGGCTGTTCAGACACCAATAAATCTGTTTAAATGATTCTGGTGTAGGCCAGAGAAATAGAACTGTGGTTTTCCTCTTCCACGGTTTAAATCTGGGTGTTAACAACCTGCTTGCCTTTTTTCCATAAAAAAAACGGTTTGAGTCTGTCGCTGACTGCTCAGACAGAAATATATCTGTTAGAAAGATTCTGGTGTAGGCCAGAGAAATAGAACTGTTTTTCCTTTTCCACTGTTCAAATCTGGGTGTTATCAACCTGCTTGCCTTTTTTCCAGAAAAAAAACATTTTGAGTGTCTCGCTGACTGTTCAGACACAAATATTTCTGTTTAAAAGAGTCTGGTGTAGGCCAGATAATTAGAACTGTGGTTTTCCTTTTCCATGGTTCAAATCTGGTTGTTATAAACCTGCTTGCCTTTTACCATAAAAAAATACCTTTTGAGTGTGTCGCTGTCTGTTCAGACACAAATATATCTGTTTAAAAGAGTCTGGTGCAGACCAGATAACTAGAACTGTGGTTTTCCTCTTCCACAGTTCAAATCTCTGTATTATCCACTTTTTTGCCTTTTTTGCATAAAAAAAAACATTTTGAGTGTCTCACAGACAGTTCAGACACAAATGTGTCTGTTTAAAAAAGTCGGGTGTAGGCCAGATAACTAGAACTGTGGTTTTACTCTTCCACCACGGTTCAAATCTCTGTACTATCCACTTTTTTGCCTTTTATGCATAGAAAAACATTTTTAGTGTCTCACTGACTGCACAGACACAAATATATCTGTTTAAAATATTATGATGTAAGCCAGATAACTAGAAATTTGTTTTTGCAGTTCCACGGTTCAAATCTCTGTAATATCAACTTTTTTGCATAAAAAAAAAACATTTTTAGTGTCTCCCTGACTGTTCAGACACAAATATATCTATTTTAACAAGTCTGGTATACACCAGGAAATTATAACTGTGATTTTGCAGTTCCACGGTTTAAATTTCTTTATTATCCACTTATTAGTCTTTTTTCCATAAAAAAATAATTTTTTCAGTGTCTCGCTGACTGTTCAGACACCAATATATCTGTTTAAAAGATTCTGGTGTAGGCCAGAGAAATAGAAATGTGGTTTTCTTCTTCCACGGGTCAAATCTGGGTGTTATCTACCTGTTCGCCTTTTTTCCATAAAAAAAAAAGTTTGAGTGTTTCGCTGACTGTTCAGACACAATTATATCTGTTTAAAAGATTCTGGTGTAGGCCAGAGAAACAGAACTGTGTTTTATCTCTTCAACCACGGTTCAAATCTCTGTACTATCCACTTTTTTGCCTTTTTTTGCATAAAAAAACATTTTTAGTGTCTCACTGACTGTACAGACACAAATATATCTGTTTAAAATATTCTAGTGTAAGCCAGGTAACTAGAAATTTGTTTTTGCAGTTCCACGGTTCAAATCTCTGTAATATCAACTTTTTTGCATGAAAAAAACATTTTTAGTGTCTCCCTGACTGTTCAGACACAAATATATCTATTTTAACAAGTCTGGTATACACCAGGAAATTATAACTGTAATTTTGCAGTTCCACGGTTTAAATTTCTGTATTATCCACTTTTTAGTCTTTTTTCCATAAAAAAAAAAAAAATTGAGTGTCTCACTGACTGTTCAGACACAAATATATCTGTTTAAAAGAGTCTGGTGTAGGCCAGATAACTAGATCTGTGGTTTTGCAGTTCCACCATTCAAATCTCTGTATTATCCACTTTTTTGTATTTTTTCCATAAAAAAAAACAGTTTAAGTGTCTCGCTGAATGTTCAGACACAAATATATCTGTTTAAAAGATTCTGGTGCAGGCCAAAGAAATAGAACTGTGTGTTTCCTCTTACACGGTTCAAATCTAGGTGTTATCAACCTGCTTGCCTTTTTTCCATAAAAAAAATGGTTGAGTGTGTTGCTGACTGTTCAGACACAAATATATCTGTTTAAAAGTGTCTGGTGTAGGTCTGATAAGTAGAACTGTGGTTTTCCTCTCCCATGGTTCAAATCTCGGTGTAATCCACCTTTTTGCATAAAAAAAACATTTTGAGTGTCTCGCTGACTGTTCAGACACAAATATATCTGTTTAAGAGAGTCTGGTATAGGCCAGATAACTAGAACTGTGTTTTTGCAGTTCCACAGTTCAAATCTCTGTATTATCCACTTTTTTGCCTTTTTTGCATAATCAAAAGCATTTTGAGTGTCTCGCTGACTGTTTAAACACAAATATATCTGTTTAAAAGAGTCTGGTGTAGGCCGGATAACTAGAACTGTGGTTTTGCAGTTACATGGTTCAAATCTCTGTAATATCCACTTTTTGCATAAAAAAACATTTTGAGTGTATCGCTTACTGTTCAGACACAAATATATTTGTTTAAAAGATTCTGGTGTAGGCCAGATAACTAGAACTGTGTTTTTGCAGTTCCACGGTTCAAATTTCTGTATTATCCATTTTTTGCCTTTTTTCAATAAAAAAAAACATTTTGAGAGTCTCGCTGACTGTTCAGACACAAATATATCTGTTAAAAGAATTCTGGTGTAGGCCAGATAACTAGAACTGTGGTTTTCCTCTTCCACGGTTCAAATCTGGGTGTAATACACCTTTTTCATAAAAAAAAACATTTTGAGTGTCTCGCTGACTGTTCAGACACAAATATATCTGTTTAAAAGAGTCTGCTGCAGGCCACATAACTAGAACTGTGGTTATGCAGTTCCACGGTTCAAATCTCTGTGATATTAATTTTTTGCATTTTTTGAATAAAAAAAACATTTTGAGTGTTTCACTGACTGTTCAGACACAAATATATCTGTTTAAAAGAGTCTGCTGTTGGCCAGTTAACTAGATCTGTGTTTTTGCAGTTCCACAGTTCAAATCTCTGTATTACCCACTTTTTTGCATAAAAAAAACATTTTGAGTGTCTTGCTGACTGTTCAGACACAAAAATATCTATTTAAAAGAGTCTGGTGTAGGCCAAATAACTAGAACTGTGGTTTTCCTCTCCCACGGTTCAAATCTAGGTGTAATCCACCTTTTTGCATAAAAAAAACATTTTGAGTGTCTCGCTGACTGTTCAGACACAAATATATCTGTTTAAAAGATTCTAGTGTAGGCCAGAGAAATTGAACTGTGTTTTCCTCTTCCATGGTTCAAATCTGGGTGTTATCAACCTGCTTGCCTTTTTTACTTAAATAAACAGTTTGAGTGTGTCGTTGACTGTTCAGACACAAATATATCTATTTTAAAAAGTCTGGCATACAACAGGAAATTATAACTGTGGTTTTGGAGTTCCACGGTTGAAAAATCTGTATTATCCACTTTTTTGTCTTTTTTCCATACAAAAAACAGTTTGAGTGTGTCACTGACTGTTTAGACACAATTATATCTGATAAAAAGATTCTGGTGTAGGCCAGAGAAATAAAACTGTGTTTTATCTCTTCCACGGTTCAAATCTGGGTGTTATCAACCTGCTTGCCTTTTTTCCATTAAAAAAAAGGTTGAGTGTGTCGCTGACTGTTCAGACACAAATATATCTGTTTAAAAGAGTCTGGTGTAAGCCAGAAAACAAGAACTGTGGTTTTTCTCTTCCACGGTTTAAATCTCTGAAATATCCACTTTTTTACCTTTTTTGCATAAAAAAAAAAACATTTTGAGTGTCTCGCTAACTGTTCAGACACAAATATATGTGTTTAAAATAGTCTGGTGTAAGCCAGAAAACAAGAACTGTGGTTTTGCAGTTCCACAGTTCAAATCTCTGTATTATCCACTTTTTTGTCTTTTTTCCATTAAAAAAAATCAGTTTGAGTGTCTCGCTGACTGTTCAGACACAAATATAGCTTTTTAAAAGATTCTGGTGTAGGCCAGAGAAATAGAACTGTGTGTTTCCTCTTCCACGGTTCAAATCTGGGAGTTATCAACCTGCTTGCCTTTTTTCCATAAAAAAAAAGGTTGAGTGTGTCGCTAACTGTTCAGACACAAATATATCTGTTTGAAAGAGTCTGGTGTCGGTCTGATAACTAGAACTGTGGTTTTCCTCTCCCATGGTTCAAATCTGGGTGTAATCCAACTTTTTGCATAAAAAAACATTTTTAGTGTCTCGCTGACTGTTCAGACACAAATATATCTGTTTAAAAGATTCTGGTGTAGGCCAGAGAAATAGAACTGTGTTTTTCCTCTTACACGGTTTTAAATCTGGGTGTTATCAACCTGCTTGTATTTTTTCCTTAAAAGAAAACAATTTGAGTGTGTCCCTGACTGTTCAGACACAAATATATCTGTTAAAAGAGTCTGGTGTAGGCCAGAGAAATAGAACTGTGTTTTTCCTCTTCCAAGTTTCAAAACTGGGTATTATCCACCTGCTTGCTTTTTTTGCATAAAAAAAACATTTTGAGTGTATCGCTGTCTGTTCTGACACAAATATATCTGTTTAAAAGAGTCTGGTGTAGGCCAGATAACTAGAACTGTGGTTTTCCTCTCCCACGGTTCAAATTTCTATATTATCCATTTTTTGCCTTTTTTCAGTAAAAAAAAACATTTTGAGTGTCTCGCTGACTTTTCAGACACAAATATATCTGTTTAAAAGATTCTAGTGTAGGCCAGAGAAATAGAACTGTGTTTTTCCTCTTCCACGGTTCAAATCTGGGTGTTATCAACCTGCTTGCCTTTTTTCATAAAAAAAAATGTAGGCCACATAACTAGAACTGTGGTTTTGCAGTTCCACGGTTCAAATCTCTGTATTATCACTTTTTTGTCGTTTTTCCATAAAAAAAAAACAGTTTGAGTGTCTCGCTGAATGTTCAGACACAAAAATATCTGTTTAAAAGAGTCTGGTGTTGGTCTGATAACTAGAGCTGTGGTTTTCCTCTCCCATGGTTCAAATCTGGGTGTGATCCACCTTTTTGCATAAAAACAACACTTTGAGTGTCTCGCTGAATGTTCAGACACAAATATATCTGTTTAAAAGATTCTGGTGTAGGCCAGAAAACTAGAACTGTGGTTTTGCAGTTCCACAGTTCAAATCTCTGTATTATCCACTTTTTTGTCTTTTTTCCATAAAAAAAAACAGTTTGAGTGTCTCGCTGACTGTTCAGACACAAATACAGTTGTTTAAAAGATTCAGGTGTAGGCCAGAGAAATAGAACTGTGTTTTTCCTCTTCCACCGTTCAAATCTGGGTGTTATCAACCTGCTTGCCTTTTTTCCATAAAAAAAACAGTCTGAGTGTCTCGCTGACTGTTCAGACACAAATACAGTTGTTTAAAAGATTCTGGTGTAGGCCAGATAGCTAGAACTGTGGTTTTCCTCTACCACGGTTCAAATCTGGGTGAAATCCACCTTTTTGCATAAAAAAAACATTTTGAGTGTCTCGCTGACTGTTCTGACACAAATATATCTGTATAAAAGAGTTTTCTGTAGGCCAAATAACTAGAACTGTGGTTTCAACTCCCACGTATCAAAACTGGGTGTAATACACCTTTTTGCAGAAAAAAAAACATTTTGAGTGTCTTGCTGACTGTTCAGACACACATATATCTATTTAAAAGAGTCTGGTGTAGGCCGGAAAACTAGAACTGTGGTAGTGCAGTTCCATGGTTCAAATCTCTGTAATATCCACTTTTTTGCATAAAAAAAAAACATTTTGAGTGTCTCGCTTACTGTTCAGACACAAAAACATCTGATCAAAAGAGTCTGGTGTAGGCCAGATAACTAGAACTGTGGTTTTGCACTTCCACGGTTCAAATCTCTGTACTATCCATTTTTAGCCTTTTTTCAATAAGAAAAAACATTTTGAGTGTCTCGCTGACTGTTCAGACACAAATATATCTGTTTCAAAGATTCTGGTGTAAGCCTGAGAAATAGAACTGTGTTTTTCCTCTTCCAAGGTTCAAATCTGGGTGTTATCAACCTGCTTGCCTTTTTTTCTATTAAAAAAAATCAGTTTGAGTGTGTCCCTGACTGTTCAGACACAAATTTTTCTATTTAAAAGATTCTAGTGTAGGCCAGAGAAATAGAACTGTGTTTTTCCTCTTCCACGGTTCAAATCTGGGTGTTATCAAACTGATTGCCTTTATTCCATTAAAAAAAACAGTTTGAGTGTGTCGCTGACTGTTCAGACAAAAATATATCTGTTTAAAAGAGTCTGGTGTAGGCAAGATAACTAGAACTGTGGTTTTCTGCTACCACGGTTCAAATCTGGGGGTAATCCACCTTTTTGCATAAAAAAAACTTTTTGAGCGTCTCCCTGACTGTTCAGACACAAATATATCTGTTTAAAAGAGTCTGGTGCAGACCAGATAACTAGAACTGTGGTTTTCCTCTTCCACAGTTCAAATCTCTGTATTATCCACTTTTTTGCCTTTTTTGCATAAAAAAAACATTTTGAGTGTCTCACAGACTGTTCAGACACAAATGTGTCTGTTTAAAAGATTCTGGTGTAGGCCAGATAACTAGAACTGTGGTTTTAGTCTTCCACCACGGTTCAAATCTCTGTACTACCCACTTTTTTGCCTTTTTTGCATAGAAAAACATTTTTAGTGTCTCACTGACTGAACAGACACAAATATATCTGTTTAAAATACTATGGTGTAAGCCAGATAACTAAAAATTTGTTTTAGCAGTTCCACGGTTCAAATCTCTGTTATATCAACTTTTTTGCATAAAAAAAACATTTTTAGTGTCTCCCTGACTGTTCAGACACAAATATATCTATTTTAACAAGTCTGGTATACACCAGGAAATTATAACTGTGATTTTGCAGTTCCACGGTTTAAATTTCTGTATTATCCACTTTTTAGTCTTTTTTCCATAAAAAAATAAATTTTTCAGTGTCTCGCTGACTGTTCAGACACCAATATATCTGTTTAAAAGATTCTGGTGTAGGCCAAAGAAATAGAAATGTGGTTTTCTTCTTCCACGGTTCAAATCTGGGTGTTATCTACCTGTTCGCCTTTTTTCCATAAAAAAAACAGTTTGAGTGTGTCGCTGACTGTTCAGACGGAAATGTATCTGTGTAAAAGAGTCTGGTGTAGGCCAGAAAAAAGAACTGTGTTTTTCCTCTTCCACGGTTCAAATCTGGGTGTTATCAACCTGCTTGCCTTTTTTCCATAAAAAAAAAAGGTTGAGTGTGTCGCTGACTGTTCAGACACAAATATATCTGTTTGAAAGAGTCTGGTGTAGGTCTGATAACTAGAACTGTGGTTTTCCTCTCCCATGGTTCAAATTTCTGTATTATTCATTTTTTGCCTTTTTTCAATAAAAAAAAACATTTTGAGTGTCTCGCTGACAGTTCAGACACAAATATATCTGTTTAAAAGATTCTGGTGTAGGCAAGAGAAATAGAACTGTATTTTTCCTCTTACACGGTTTTAAATCTGGGTGTTATCAACCTGCTTGCATTTTTTCCTTAAAAGAAAACAGTTTGAGTGTGTCCCTGACTGTTCAGACACAAATATATCTGTTAAAAGAGTCTGGTGTGCCAGAGAAATAGAACTGTGTTTTTCCTCTTCCAAGGTTCAAAACTGGGTGTTATAAACCTGCTTGCCTTTTTTCATAAAAAAAAATGTAGGCCACATAACTAGAACTGTGGTTTTGCAGTTCCACGGTTCAAATCTCTGTATTATCCACTTTTTTGTCATTTTTCCATAAAAAAAAAACAGTTTGAGTGTCTCGCTGAATGTTCAGACACAAATATATCTGTTTAAATGATTCTGGTGTAGGCCAGAAAACTAGAACTGTGGTTTTGCAGTTCCACAGTTCAAATCTCTGTATTATCCACTTTTTTGTCTTTTTTCCATAAAAAAATACAGTTTGAGTGTCTCGCTGACTGTTCAGACACAAATATAGTTGTTTAAAAGATTCTGGTGTAGGCCAGAGAAATAGAACTGTGTTTTTCCTCTTCCACGGTTCAAATCTGGGTGTTATCAACCTGCTTGCCTTTTTTACATAAAAAAAGCATTTTAAGTGTTTCCCTGACTGTTCAGACACAAACATATCTGTTTAGAAGAGTCTGGTGTAGGCCAGATAACTAGAACTGTGTTTTTGCAGATCCACATTTCAAATCTCTGCATTATCCACTTTTTTGCTCTTTTTGCATAAACAAAAGCATTTTGAGTGTATCGATGACTGTTCAGACACAAATATATCTGTTTAAAAGAGTCTGGTGTAGGCCGGATAACTAGAACTGTGGTTTTGCAGTTCCATGGTTCAAATCTCTGTAATATCAACTTTTTTGCCTATTTTGCATAAAAAAAACATTTTGAGTGTCTCGCTTACTGTTCAGACACAAATATATCTATTTAAATGATTCTGGTGTAGGCCAGATAACTAGAACTGTGGTTTTGCACTTCCACGGTTCAAATTTCTGTATTATCCACTTCTTTGTCTTTTTTCCTTAAAAAAAACATTTTCAGTGTCTCGCTGACTTTTCACACACCAATATATCTGTTTAAAGATTGTAGTGTAGGCCACAGAACTAGAAATGTGGTTTTCCTCTTCCATGGTTCAAATCTGGGTGTTATCCACCTGCTTGCCTTTTTTCCATAAAAAAAAACTGTTTGAGTGTGTCGCTGACTGTTCAGACACAAATATATCTGTTTAAATGAGTCTGGTGTAGGCCAGATAACTAGAACTGTGGTTTTCCTTTTCCATGGTTCAAATCTGGGTGTTATCAACCTGCTTGCCTTTTTTCCATAAAAAAAAACTGTTTGAGTGTGTCGCTGACTGTTCAGACACAAATATATCTGTTTAAAAGATTCTGGTGTAGGCCAGAGAAATAGTATTGTGTTTTTCCTCTTCCACGGTTCAAATCTGGGTGTTATCAACCTGTTTGCCTTTTTTCCATAAAAAAAACAGTTCGAGTGTGTCGCTGACTGTTCAGACACAAATATATCTGTTTAAAAGATTCTGGAATAGGCCAGAGAAATTGTATTGTGTTTTTCCTCTCCCACGGTTCAAATCTGGGTGTAAAACACCGTTTTGCATAAAGTCTGGTGTAGGCCAGATAACTAGAACTGTGTTTTTGCAGTTCCACGGTTCAAATCTCTGTATTATTTATTTTTTGCCTTTTTTCAATAAAAAAAAACATTTTGAGTTTTTCACTGACTGTTCAGACACAAATATATCTGTTTAAAAGAGTCTGGCGTAGGCCAGACAACTAGAACTGTGTTTTTGCAGTTCCACAGTTCAAATCTCTGTATTTCCCACTTTTTTGCATGAAAAACAAATTTTGAGTGTCTCGCTGACTGTTCAGACACTAGTATATCTATTTAAAAGAGTCTGGTGTAGGCCAGATAACTAGAACTGTGGTTTTCCTCTCCCACGGTTCAAATCTGGGTGTAATCCACCTTTTTGCATGAAAAAAAAACAGTTTGAGTGTGTTGCTGACTGTTCAGACACAAATATTTCTGTTTAAAAGATTCTGATGTAGGCCAGAGAATTAGAACTGTGGTTTTCCTCTCCCACTGTTCAAATCTGGGTGTAATCCACCTTTTTGCATAAAAAAAATCATTTTGAGTTTCTCGCTGACTGTTCAGACACAAATATATCTGTTTATAATAGTCTGGTGTAGGCCAGATAGCTAGAACTGTGGTTTTGCAGCTCCACACTTCAAATCTCTGTATTATCCACTTTTTTACCTGTTTTGCATAAAAAAAAACATTTTGAGTGTCTCGCTGACTGTTCAGACACAAAAATATCTATTTTAAAAAGTCTGGTATACACCAGCAAATTATAACTGTGGTTTTGCAGTTTCACAGTTCAAATCTCTGTATTATCCACTTTTGTGCAAAAAAAACATTTTTAAAATCTCACTGACTGTTTAGACACAGATATATCTATTTAAAAGAGTCTGTAGGCCAGATAACTAAAGCTATGGTTTTGCAGTTCCACCATTCAAATCTCTGTGTTATCCACTTTTTTGCTTTTTTTGCATAAAAAAAAAACATTTTGAGTGTCTTGCTGACTGTTCAGACACAAATATATCGATTTTAACAAATGTGGTATACACCAGGAAATTATAACTGTGGTTTTGCAGTTTCACAGTTCAAATTGCTGTATTAGCCACTTTTTTGCCTTTTTTGCATAAAAAAAACATTTTGAGTGTCTCGCTGACAGTTCAGAGACAAACATATCTATTTAAAAGAGTCTGGTGAAGGCCAGATAACTAGAACTGTGATTTTACTCTTCCACGGTTCAAATCTCTGTATTATCCACTTTTTTGCATTAAAAAAAACATATTGAGTGTCTCGCTGACTGTTCAGTCCCAAATTTATCTGTTTAAAAGAGTCTGGTATACACCAGCAAATTATAACTGTGGTTTTGCAGTTCCACGGTTCAAATCTCTGTATTATTCACTTTTTTGTCTTTTTTCCATAAAGAAAACATTTTCAGTGTCTCGCTGACTGTTCAGACACCAATATATCTGTTTAAAAGATTCTGGTGTAGGCCCGAGAAATAGAACTGTGTTTTTCCTCTTCCACGGTTCAAATCTGGGTGTTATCAACCTACTTGCCTTTTTTCCATAAAAAAAAACAGTTTGAGTGTGTCGCTGACTGTTTAGACACAAATATATCTGTTTAAAAGAGTATAGTGTAGGCTAGATAGCTAGAACTGTGGTTTTCCTCTCCCACGGGTAAAATCCGGGTGTAATTAATCTTTTTGCATAAAAAAAACATTTTGAGTGTCTCGCTGACTGTTCAGACACAAATATATCTGTTTAAAAGAGTCTGTTGTACGCCAGATAACTAGAACTGTGGTTCTGCAGTTTCACGATTCAAATCTCTGTATTATCCACTTTTATACCTTTTTTGCATAAAAAAAGACTATTTTGCGTGTATCGCTGACTGTTCAGATACCAATATATCTGCTTAAAAGATTATGGTGTAGGCCAGAGAAATAGAACTGTGTTTTTCCTCTTCCACTGTTCAAATCTGGGTGTTATCAACCTGATTGCCATTTTTCTATAAAAAAAACAGTTTGAGTGTGTCGCTTACAGTTCAGACACAAATATATCTGTTTAAAAGAGTCTAGTGTAGGCCAGAAAACTAGAACTGTGGTTTTCCTCTCCCACGGTTCAAATCTGGGTGTAATCCTCCTTTTTGCAAAAAAAAAACATTTTGAGTGTCTCGCTGACTGTTCAGACACAAATATATCTATTTTAACAAGTCTGGTATACACCACGAAATTATAACTGTGGTTTTGCCGTTCCACGGTACTATCCACTCCTTTGTCTTTTTTCCATAAAAAAAAACATTTTCAGTGTGTCGCTGACTGTTCATACAAAGATATATCTGTTTAAAAGATTCTGGTGTAGGCCAGAAAACTAGAACTGTGGTTTTCCTCTTCCACGATTCAAATCTGGGTGTTATCAACCTGCTTGCCTTTTTTCCTTAAAAAAAACAGTTTGAGTGTGTCGCTGACTGTTCAGACACAAATATATCTATTTTAAAAAGTCTGGTATACACCAGGAAATTATAAATGTGGTTTTGCAGTTCCACGGTTCAAGTCTCTGTATTATTCACTTTTTTGTCTTTTTTCCATAAAAAAAACATTTTGAGTGTCTCGCTGACTGTTCAGACACAAATATATCTGTTTAAAAGATTGTTGTGTAGGCCACACAACTAGAACTGAGTTTTGCAGTTCCACGGTTCAAATCTCTGTATTATCCACTTTTTTGCCTTTATTGCATAAAAAAAAACATTTTGAGTGTCTTGCTGACTGTTCAGACACAAATATATCTGTTTAAAAGAGTCTGGTGTAGGCCAGATAACAAGAACTGTGATTTTCCTCTTCCACAGTTCAAATCTCCTTTTTATTATCCTTTTGCCATTGATAGTGCGAGTGTAAGCTATTTTACTTCATTTACGATGGGCAAGGCGTGTGGCAAGGGACGTGGAACTGGACGTTCTGGTGATGGTGCGCGCAAAGGACGGGGCCGTGGCCAAGGTGAAAATGTGCCACAACCAACAGCCACATCTTCTCACTCCCAGTTCTTGACCGAATTACTAGGGAAGCACACAACAGCACCACTATTGCGAACTGATCAGTGTGAACAGGTTATTAATTGGATAGCAGATAATACTTCCAGTCACCTGGGCACCACCACCTCCGGTCTGTCTTCCACACGGTCAAGTGTAAGTAGCAGTGAGTCTCGACTGCATACTCCTCCTCACCCCGATGCTCCTTCCTCCCACCATGCCGAGTGTCGTCAGACAGCAACTGATCCCACAGTTGGTCACTCTGAAGAGCTGTTCACTGGTCCATTTCCATATTTGTGCCCCTCGCCTGGTCCGCTTTAAGTGGTGGAAGAGGAGATCCCATGTAGCAATGGCCAAATATTTGGACAGCCACGGCCACAGGAAGGCAATTTGTCACAAGAGGTGGACGATGACGAAACATAATTGCCACGAAGTGATGAGGAGGACCGTGGTGTGGAAGTGGAAGAGGAGGAGGTGGTGGATGATCTAGTAACTGACCCAACGTGGCAAGAGGACATGCATAGCAAGGCCAGCAGCACACAGGGGGAGGGAGGCAGAGTACCCCAACAGGCAGGAAGAAGCAGTGTGGTGGCTGCAGACAGAAGGTGGGCAACTGTTCCCCGTTACACCAACACAAGGGACGTTGCCAGTACAACCGGTAGGTCTTCCAGAGTCTGTAGTTTTTTTAAAGACTCTGCTGATAACCCCAAAAAGGCCATTTGTACCACCTGCCAGGCCAGCACCAGCAGGGGTGACAAAACTACCAGCTTGACCACCACCAGCATGATCAGGCACATGTCAGCAAAGCAACCGACTTTGTGGGGTGAACCCCAGGGTCCACGACCAGTGTCAGCAGGTGTCACCACTGCTTCTTCCACTGTTGTGCATGTAAGAGAACCCCCTGTTGTGCGTGCAAGAAATCCCATGTCCATACTGCTTGCAAAGATGCCCCCTCCTCTCAGTCTTCACTTGTTATGGCAGTTTCTCAAGAAACAGCATCAACGTCCACGTCCACGTCCCACCGCAGCGTTCAATTGTCCATATCCCAGACCTTTGAATGAAAGCGCAAATTTGCAGCCAACACCCCACAGGCCACAGTCATAAATTCGCACATTTCACGACTGCTTGCATTGGAAATGCTGCCTTTTACGCTTGTGGAGACGGAATCCTTCCACAACCTTATGGCCGTGGCCGTCCCTGGGTACTTGGTCCCCAGCCGACACTATTTGTGCCATCCCCGCTCTACACAAGCACGTGTCCCAAAACATCTGCCGTGCCTTCAACAACGCAGTTACTGGGAGAGTCCACCTGACAACGGACACGTGGACAAGTGCTTGTGGCCACGGACGGTACATCTCCCAGACGGCACACTGGGTAAACATAGTGGAAGCCGGGACCCAGTCGGACCTTGGGACGGAACACATCCTCCCCACACCGAGGATTGCGGGCACTATGTCAGTAAGAGTTGACCCCACAGTGTACAGCTCCTGCGCATCATCCTCCTCCTCCTTCTCATGTTCAGCCTCCATCTCAGATATCACCACATCAGTTACAAGCTGGAAGCACTGCAGTACTGCCTCAGTCAAGAGGCAACAGGCTGTGCTGAAACTCATAAGCTTAGGTGATAAATCTCACACTGCTTGTGAGTTGTGGACAGTTGTGATAGAGCAGGCAGATCTGTGGCTGAGACCGCTGAACCTACATCCAGGCATGGTCGTGTGGGACAATGGCCGTAACCTGGTGGCGGCTCTGACGCGAGGCGAGATCACACACGTACCATGCCAGGCTCATGTGCTTAACCTCGTGGTTCAGCGGTTTCTTAAATTGTACCCCGAGTTGCCAGATCTGCTCGTCAAAGTACGCTGCCTGTCAGCTCATTTACGGAAGTCAGCTACAACTTCTGCCACCCTTGCTGTGTTGCAGCAGCGTTTGCAGCTTCCGGCACACCGACTAGTGTGTGATGTCCCCACATGATGGAACTCTACCCTTCCCAAGTTGCAAAGGATTTGTGAGCAGAAGAAAGCAGTTGTGGAGTACCAGCTGCAACAAGGCAGTCAATATTCAGGTCAGAATCGACACATAAGACCTCAGGAGTGGACCTGGATGTCTGACATATGTACCATCCTGACAAACTTTGAGGAGTCGACCAAGATGGTGAGTGGCGATGACTAGTGTTGAGCCACCCCCGTAGTGTTCGAGTTTGGTTCGGTTCTTCGAACACCCGTATGTTCGCCGAACTGTTCGTCGAACTGTTCGTCGAACACCTTCGAACACCGTTAAAACCAATGGCAGGCAAACAAAAACACATAGAAACTCATAGAAAACACATTCAAAGGTGTCCAAAACCTGACAAACTGCTCAGAAGACACAACTATCACATGGAAAAGTGACAAGCACATATAGTCATGCGAAAAGAAAAGAGGTGGAGGAGTAAAAGGAGGGGGAGACACAGATATAGGCATGTCATGCCCTTCTAAAACCAAAAAAGTGCGAAGCCGACACGGCCAGTCCGTTCCTGCCCATGCGACCTCCGTGTCGCCGGCTTTGTGCCAGAGCCGCGGTGGACCTTGACGGCCAGCCCCCCTCTCCCAATACTGGTGCCTGTCCGCTGGTGGGTCGAGCGAGCCCCCCTGCGGTGGAGGCAGGTCTAATCTTTTTAATTTAAATTGTCTCTCTAATTTGAATGAATACACTTTAAATCCTTTTACAAGGATCTATTGGAGGGCAAGTCTCATGCCAGCAGTCGCGTAATTCCAGCTCCAGTAGCGTCCACTAAAGCTGCTGCAGTTAAAAAGCTTTTATAAGGATCGAGCTCGGCAGTCCACCGCAAGGCGTCCTACCGCCAGTCCCAGCCCCTATGCCTTGGGGTGCCTCCCCGATGCTCTTCACTGAGTGTCCCGGGGGCCCGAACCATTTAATTTGAAAAAATTAAGTGTCCAAACTATAGGTGGTGTAGCTTGCTTAACAGCTGGGATAATCCGCTGACTAGCAGACACTGCTACTAGGCACAAAGTATTTCCTGGGCTATATGCAGTTAAAAAATTTAAATTAGATACTCTCGTTGGATGCTGAGAAAGCATTCCATAGAGTCTCCTGGCATGCCATATATTATTCTCTTAAAAAGCTTGGGGTAGGGGTCTAGGGGACCCTTTTAGAGGCAAAATCACAGCCTTGTATCGCAAAACGTCACCTAGGCTGAAGATAAATGGAACATTTTCATCACCTTTCATAAACACCAATAGGACAAGGCAGGGATGTCCTCTGTCCCCTCTCTTATACATCCTAGTGACGGAGCACTTGCTCTCATCAATTCGCCATAACCCCAATATTAGGTGGATTTAGGTGGGAGGCACCGAGTACAAGTGCTCTGCATTTGCTGATGATGTCCTAGTATATATCACTCAATCACATATATCCATCCCTGCTGTTATGGCTGAAATAGATCACTTTGCTGCATTGATTTTAAAATTTGACCATGTAACAAAGTCTGAGGCCCTCGATGTCTCCCTCCCCAAATCCATACAGGATTCCATCCAGTCCAACTTTCCCTTTGCCTGGCCCTCACAGGGTATCAAATACTTAGGAATTCCTATTCATAGAGACCTCTCCCGTCTATGTTATCTTAATTTTGGGCTCTTTATTGAACAACTCCATACAGACCACGGTTGGCAAGTTAGAACTGTAAGATTCACTACGTGAACCACTGGTGTTTTGTGGAAAAGCACATGTACACTGTGTTCCAAATTATTATGCAAAAAGTGTTTAGGAGTGATAAGGGAAGAATTTCTTTGTTTGTCAGTTAAACTCACTGATGGTGATGTGTGTCAGGGCTCTTTATATCACTGTAAGCAATTGCAGACACCTGTGCTAATTAGTTTGGCAGGTGTGTACAATGAAAGGCAAGACTATTTAAGAAGGCTGTCCCACATTATTAAGCAGTCTACATTTTCTGCCAAAATGGGAAAGAAAAAGGATGTGTCGGCTGCGGAGAAGCAGCAAATTGTGGAGTGTTTAGGTCAAGGCATGACTACAATCAACATTGCCAAGACACTTCATCCTAATCATCGCACAATCAAGAAGTATGTAGCTGATTCAATGTTCACACGTCTGCATGCTGATGAGGGAAAATTGAGGACTCTTTCCTACAGGCAATTATGTCAGGTTAAAAGAGCAGCGGCAAAAAAGCCTTGTCATAGCAGCAGACAACTTTTTGAAGCTGCTGGTGCCTCCAACGTCCCCTGAACAACAAGATGCAGAGTCCTTCAGAGGTTTGCAGCTGTGTGTAAGCCATCCTGTCGACCTCCTCTATCCACTGCACACAAGCAGAAGCGGCTCCAGTGGGCCAAACAATACATGAAGACTGACTTCAAAACTGTTTTGATCACCGATGAGTGCCGTGCAACACTCGATGGTCCAGATGGATGGAGTGGAGGATGGCTGGTTGATGGACACCCCACGCAAACACGGCTACAGCGCCAACAAGGAGGAGGTGGAGTAATGTTTTGGGCTGGAATCATGGGGAGAGAGATTGTCGGCCCCTTTAGAATCCCTGAAGACGTAAAGATGAACTCCATAATGTATGTGGAGTTTCTCAAACAGCACTTCCTGCCATGGTTCAAGAAGAAGAACCGTGTATTCCGCAGCAAGATCATTTTCATGCATGATAATACACCGTCTCATGCTGCACATAACACATCTGCATCTCTGGCTGATATGGGCATAAAAGGGCACAAACTTATGGTGTGACCCCCATGCTCCCCTGACCTCAACCCCATTCAGAACCTCTGGAGCATCATCAAAAGGAGTGTCTATGATGGCGGGAGGCAGTTCTAAGCAACAGCTCTGGGAGGGTATTCTGTCTTCATGCAAAATAATTGAAGCAGAAACCATCCAAAACCTGACAAATTCAATGGATGAGAGAGTTCAGAAGCTCCTTTCGAACAAGGGGTCCTATGTGCAAATGTAACATCACCTAGAATAAAGTTTTGAGTTGAAAACTGTTTGATTTCAGTTTCTAATAACCTGCTAATGCTTATAATTTCAAAAATTACCATTTTTTTGTTCTTTATTAAAATGAAAAGGTTGATCGAAGAGTGTGGTGGATCTAAGAGTGTGGCAACCCAGTAGTCAGGATTACTTCGAATTCTGACAATCTGAGGGTCATGTTGCAGGTAGTGCAGCAAGAAGGCACTCATGTGTCTTGCGCATCTAGGAGCCCCAAAATTATTTTCCGGGTTAGATGCAGCTAAAAATTATTATTAATTTGAAAGCTGGTGGAGCTTAGCATAGATGGCCTAATAGAATCAGTACTGCAAACTGCTACAAAGCCCAAATTATTTTCCAGCCAAGATACAGATAAACATGATTAGTAATTTTAAATCTGGTGGAGTTTAGTATAGATGGCCTAATAGAATCAGTACTGCACACTGCTACAAGGCCCAAATTATTTGCCAGCCAAGATACAGATAAACATGATTAGTAATTTGAAAGCTTAAAACGGTTGGTGAGGTGATTTTAACAAATCATCAAGCTTTTACTCTCCCCAGGATGACACAGGGGTAGAAAAGTCATTTCGGATCCATGATTTGTTCATCTTTATGAACGTGAGTCTGTCTACATTATCAGTGGAGAGCCGCGTGTGCATATCTGTCAGCACACCACCAGCAGCGCTGAAAACACGTTCAGACAGAACGCTGGCTGTGGGGCATGACAAGATCTCCAAGGCGTAAGTGGCGAGCTCCGGCTATTTATCCAGATTGGAAGCCCAAAAAGAGCAAGGGTCCAGTGACACAGTCATGGTTTCAATGTTTACTTGGAGATACTCCTGTACCATCGTCTCTAGGCGTTGACTATGTGTCAGACTTCTTGTCTCTTGTGGCCTTGCAAAGGATGGGCAAAAAAGTGGTGAAAAGATTCTGCAAAACTGATGTTACCAGCAGATACTGTGTTTCTGTTACGTTTTGAGAGCTGAACACTCGACGGTCCCACGGTTGGCAAGTTGGAACTGTGAGATTCACTACGTGCACCACTTGTGTTTTGGGGAAAAGCACATGTAAGATTCTGCAACAGTCTCTGCTGATACTCCTGCATGCGTGCATCTCTTTCTATGGCAGGAATGATTTCTGCAAATTTACTTTTGTACCGGGGATCTAACAGTGTGGCAACCCAGTAGTCTGGATTATTTCTAATTCTCACAATTCGAGGGTCATGTTGCAGGTAGTGCAGCAAGAAGGCACTCATGTGTCTTGCGCATCCAGGATCACCAAGTCGCTGTTGTGTTGGTGGCGAGGTATCAATCATGCTTCCTTCCTCTGCCCTCTCCCCCAACCTCGCACAACAGAAATGTGATCAAGGTCTCCCTCATCTGATGAGTCTTCCATCAGTTCGTCCTCCACTTCTTCCTGGGCTCCTGCACCTTCCTCACTAGTTTGGCTGCTGCCATGCGACCTGGTAAAACCATCTCCCCCAACCTCACATGACTGCTGCCTTGGTGCTGCCGACCGTCTGGACCTTGCAGATGTTAGCCCTTCCGCATACAACTCCTCCTCCTCTTCTTCCTCCACCTCCTCTTGTGGCACCACCTGACTCAGAATTCTGTTTAACATGTGCTCCAGCATGTAAATCACCGGAATAGTCATGCTGATAATGGCATCGTCAGCACTAAACATCTTCGTCGCCATTTCAAAACGGTGCAGAAGGGTGCATAGGTCCCTGATTTGAGACCACTCCTCCAGCCTGATTTGCCCCACCTCTGGATCTCGTTGGCCCAGGCTTTACATCACAACGTATTGCACCAGGGCTTGTCGGTGCTGCCACACTCGCTGCAACATGTGCAGAGTTGAATTCCACCGGGTAGGCACATCGCATTTTAGCCGGTGAAGTGGCAGGACCAACTACTTCTGTAGAGATGTAAGTCGCTGAGCTGCGGGATGCGAACGGCGGAAGTGAGCACACAGCGACCGTGCCCTCTGCAGAAGGCCATCTAGTCTGGGATAGTGGGCTAAAAATTGCTGGACAACCAGGTTCAACACGTGAGCCATACAAGGCACGTGTGTGACATTGCCCCGGCGAAGGGTCGCACCCAGGTTTGCAGCATGGTCGCACACGGCCTTCCCTGGTTTCAGGTCCAGTGGACACAACCATTCATGAAACTGGTTCTCCAGAGCTGACCACAACTCCTCAGCTGTGTGACTCACATTTCCCAGACATTTCAAAGTAAAAACCGCCTGATGACGTTGAGCCCTGCTGCCAGTATAGTAAGGAGGTGTGCAGGATCCCTTCTGCGCAGTTAGAAAGCTTGTGGCATGACCAGACAGGCTTTGGGAGCAGGTGGAGGACCGAGAGGAGGTTGAGGAGGCAGAAGCAGTGGAGGAACTTTAAGATAAAGAGGATTGACGCACAACTCGTGGGGACGGCAAGACTTGGACAACAGCCCCTTGTCCTGCTGTCACCATAGTTACCCAGTGCCCAGTCAGCGACATGTAACGCCCCTGTCCATGCCTACTCATCCAATTGTCTGTGGTGAAATGCACCCTGTCACACACAGAGTTTCTCAAAGAAGCGGTGATGTTGTGTGCGACATGCTGGTGGAGCGCAGGCACACCTTTCTTTGAGAAGCTGTGCCGACTGGGCATCTGGTACTGGGGCACCGCGACGGACATAAGGTCTCGAAAATCCTCTGTGTCCACCAGGCGGAAAGGAAGCATTTCTGTAGCCAAGAGCTTGCAGATGGTGAAATTCAACCTCTTAGCTTTCTCATGGCTAGGAGGAAATGATCTTTTACTTGTCCACATCTGAGGGACCGAGGGCTGGCTGTTGTGCTTAGACGGGGTTGAGAAGGGTGTCCCCGGTAAACTGCCGGTCTGTGAGGAAGATGCAGTCAGACATGTTAGGTTGCCTTGATCCAAAGGTGGTGCTATCGATGTCAGACAGCGCTGAACACCAGCTGGTGTTTCCACCTCCAAAGAAAATGATGACCTGCCAATCACGCTGGCTGTTGCGGGTAAAGAGGTGGCAGGTCTGCATCCCAAAACAGGTGTGACTGCTGTCCCCCCAGTCACAGAGGATGAAGAGGTTGCGGATGCACAAGATGCCGCAGATGGCGGTGGGCCCGGCCGGCTAGGCCGCATTGTAGCACAGTGAGCTTCCCATTGCAACATATGCTTCATATCCATGTGCCGGTTCATGCATGAAGTACTCAAACTATGTATTTTTTGGCCTCTACTTATCTTTTACTGACAAATGTTACAGATAACATGAGTTGGGTCACCTTTATCTATCTGAAAAAATGCCCAGGCTATGCAAGGCTTAGCTCCCATGCGACCTGAAGAGCCACCACGACTTGTGGTCAGAGGCAGAGTTGTGTTTGAGGATGCAGTTGTTGACGTGCTTCCAGTACTACGTCTCTGCCAAGGAAGGCGCAACCTGACCTCGTCGTCACTAGCATCCTCCTCCACCTCCTCTGCTGACCTCATTTCTTGGCTGACTGTGGGTTGACAGTAAGTGGGATCTCCAACCTCGTCATCATCACCCTGTGTGTTATCACACCCGTCGTCCTCAGAGCCAACCTCTTCCTGCCCTGAGAAAAAACTAAAGTTGTCACTCCAATCAGGTATTTGAGTCTCATCATCATCTTCCTCATTGTCTCCACCAACAGGAGTTACAGTTTGGGAATGAGGGTCTACATTATGGTCAGAACCTTCTGCGTCTGGTCCTGGATCCGACTCATAAAGCTTCTGGGCATCAGTGCAGATCATTTCCTCATCTGAATTCACAGAAGCTCTGGAGCCGACCTCTGATTCCCAGGCTATAGTATGAGTTAACAGCTCTGCAGACTCAACCATCTGTTCTACCCCATACTCAGACGGGCTGCTGGAGACTTGGGAGCTGTGAGGAAGCAAGTGCGATTTGGGTGACACCTCTGAGGACTGGAGTATTTGTGATGTTGAAGGTGGAGGAGAGCCCACTTAAAGGAGCACTTCATATCCATTGAAGCACCAGCAGTTTTTGTGCCTCATCGGGAATTTGTAGCGATTGGCGTGGCCGTAAGAAAGGGATCTTATCACATTGTCCGCAAAAAGAAGTAGACATCTTAGTTTGGCTGGAAGATGGTCTTTCTTCTGCAGATGTTACTGTTGCTTTAACACCTACCCCACGGACACAACCTTTTTTTCCCTTCCCAACACGCCTATTCCCCTTTCCACCAGCAGCAGGCCGTTTTCCACTCATTTTGGTGGTTAACTAATTGACAACTCTGGAGTTGTTTGCAAAAAAACAAAGGATGGGAACCAAGCAGAGCTGAGTGGCCAAACTGTGAAATTAGCCCAAAAGTATTGGCTGGCTTAGATGCAGATAAAAATTATATTGAATTTGCAACCTGGTGGAGGTTAGTATAGATGGACTAATAGAACAAGTCCCACACACTGCTACAAGCCGAAATATTTTTTCAGAGCTAGATGCAGATAAAAATTATTTTGAATTTGCAACCTGATGGAGGTTAGTATAGATGGACTAATAGAAAAAGTCCCACACACTGCTACAAGCCAAAATATTTTTTCATAGCTAGATGCAGAAAAAAATTATATTGAATTTTCAACCTGCTGGAGGTTAGTATAGATGGACTAATAGAACAAGTCCCACACACTGCTAGAAGCCGAAATATTTTTTCAGAGCTAGATGCAGATAAAAATTATTTTGAATTTGCAACCTGCTGGAGGTTAGTATAGATGGACTAATAGAACAAGTCCCACACACTGCTACAAGCCAAAATATTTTTTCAGAGCTAGATGCAGAAAAAAATTATATTGAATTTGCAACATGATGGAGGTTAGTATTGATAGACTAATAGAACAATTCCCACACACTGCTACAAGCCGAAATATTTTTTCAGAGCTAGATGCAGATAAAAATTATTTTGAATTTGCAACCTGCTGGAGGTTAGTATAGATGGACTAATAGAACAAGTGCCACACACTGCTACAAGCCGAAATATTTTTTCAGAGTTAGATGCAGAAAAAAATTATATTGAATTTGCAACCTGATGGAGTTAGTATAGATGGACTAATAGAACAAGTTCCACACACTGCTACAAGCCGAAATATTTTTTCAGAGCTAGATGCAGATAAAAATTATTTTGAATTTGCAACCTGGTGGAGGTTAGTATAGATGGACTAATAGAACAAGTCCCACACACTTCTACAAGCCGAAATATTTTTTCAGAGCTAGATGCAGATAAAAATTATTTTGAATTTGCAACCTGCTGGAGGTTAGTATAGATGGACTAATAGAACAAGTCCCACACACTGCTACAAGCCAAAATATTTTTTCAGAGCTAGAAGCAGAAAATAATTATATTGAATTTGCAACCTGATGGAGGTTAGTATACATGGACTAATATAACAATTCCCACACACTGCTACAAACCGAAATATTATTTCAGAGCTAGATGCAGATAAAAATTATTTTGAATTTGCAATCTGCTGGAGGTTAGAATAGATGGACTAATAGAACAATTCCCACACACTGCTACAAGCCGAAATATTTTTTCAGAGCTAGATGCAGAAAAAAATTATATTGAATTTGCAACCTGATGGAGGTTAGTATACATGGACTAATAGAACAAGTCCCACACACTGCTACAAACCGAAATATTTTTTCATAGCTAGATGCAGATAAAAATTATTTTGAATTTGCAATCTGCTGGAGGTTAGAATAGATGGACTAATAGAACAAGTCCCACACACTGCTACAAGCTGAAATATTTTTTCAGAGCTTGATGCAGAAAAAAATTATATTGAATTTGCAACCTGATGGAGGTTAGTATAGATGGACTAATAGAACAAGTCCCACACACTGCTACAAGCCGAAGCCCAAATATTTTTTCAGAGCTCTATGCAGATAAAAATTATTTTGAATTTGCAACCTGATGGAGGTTAGAATAGATGGACTAATAGAACAAGTCCCACACACTGCTACAAGCCGAAATATTTTTTCAGAGCTAGATGCAGAAAAAAATAATATTGAATTTGCAACCTGATGGAGGTTAGTATAGAAGGACTAATAGAACAAGTCCCACACACTGCTACAAGTCGAAGCCCAAATATTTTTTCAGAGCTATATGCAGATAAAAATTATTTTGAATTTGCAACCTGGTGGAGGTTAGTATAGATGGGCTAATAGAATGATGCTATGCCCAAAAGGTTTTTCTTCACTAGGTGCAGTAAAAAAAATTGTATTCTATACACAGGTGGTGTAGCTTGCAACACAGATAGGCTTCTCCACTGACTAACACACACTGCAAGAGGACAAAAAGGATTTGCTTTGCTAGATTTAGCCAAATGCTGTGAAAAAAACTTGCACAGCACTGGCACAGACCTGCCTGGCACAAAGTGATAGGAACTGATGTAACCTAGCCCTTAAAAGGACTGCAATTACAATTAGTCTTTACTCCCAACCTATCTATTTAAGAGCACAGACCTGCCTGATAAAAGTGATAGGAACTGATGTAACCTAGCCCTGAAAAGGACTGCAATTACAATTAGTCTTTACTCCCACAACCTATCTATTTAAGAGCACAGACCTGCCTGATAAAAGTCATAGGAAATGATGTAACCTAGTCCTTAAAAGGACTGCAATCACAACTATTCCCTACTCCCAAGCTATCTGTAGATTTGTGCGAAAATTGGCTTCAAATTAACTAAGTATAGCGCACAGAGCAACAGCTGTGCCGTCTAACACACAGCTGCAGCAGTGAGAAAATGGTGGCGACGGGGAAAATGGCTGGGTCTTATAGGGCAAGGAAATGTGACATACACTGCCAATGACACATGCCCTTGCTTCTGTGAAAAAAAGCAGTTCTCTCCGTGTGTGTGCTGCTGTTAGGCTGACAGATTGCACCTCCCCACTGTAAATGCGGGAAAGAGAAAAAAAAATGGAGATGTTCATTATTTCTGCAGAGATCCATCCCCTGCCCCTCCCCCCGCCCCGCTGTACACTCAAACTGCGTATTAACATTAATTTTCAGCATTACTGAGAAAAAATCCAGTTATGATTTTGGTGCACGAACAATTATCGAACATAACCTTGAACAGCCGAATATTTTCAAATCATTCGGGTCTGCCGAACGGCTCGAACACCGCCCAAAACAGCTCAAATTTAAGATTGGCAAACAGTTTGAGTCGAACACCGCTCATCTCTAGCGATGATGCCATCATTAGTGTCAGCATCTTTCTTATTTGTCTTTTGCAACGCTCTCTGCAGAGAATTAAAGAGGAGGCATTGCAGCCAGAGTATGATGAGATGGATCAAGAAGCCGTAGCGGGCGATTACACACAGCCCAGCCTCATCTCATCCCATGTGCATTGGGGGACAATTAGGGAGAGGAGGAGGAGGAGGAGGAAGAACAGGAGCTGGTATCATGCGCTATAGACGATAGTACCTGTACAAATGTCATACCGTCGGTTCAGCGTGGGTGGCCTGAGGACAGGGCGGAGGAGGAGGAGAGCATGGTCAGTCATCATATTGGTTAGGACACGGAAGTCTTGCCCATTACCAGTCTGGCACGCATGGCTGACTTTATGTTACACTGTCTTAACCATGACCCTCGCGTTGTCAAAATGTTGGGTGACAGTCATTACTGGTTGGTGACACTTTTAGACCCCCGCTACATGGAGAACTTTCACTCTCTTATTCCTGAGGTGGAGAGGTCTACAAAAATGGGGCAGTACCAGAAGGCCCTTGCTGCAGAACTGTTAAAAAATTCACATCTGAACACGCTAGCGGCAGAGGTCACAGTCCTTGACCAACTAAGGCGTTCATGCGAGAGAGACGCAACTCCAATGCAGCAGAGACAGGGGAACACTGTCAACGTTCTGGGACAGTTTTCTGAGACCCGCCCAGCTTACAGGCGCTGAGGCGTGTGGAATTCTCATGAGAAGGGGAAAGTTTCAAAAGATGGTGAGGGAGTACCTTGCTGACCGTATCAGCATCCTCTGTGATTCCTCTGTGCCTTTTAATTATTGGGTATCCAAGCTGGACACTTGGAATGAACTCGCTCTGTACGCCTTGGAGGTCCTGGCCTGCCCTGCCGCTAGCGTGTTATCGGAGCATGTTTTTAGTGCCGCTGGGGGAATTATAACTGATAAGCGCACTCGACTGTCAACTGACAATGCTGACAAGCTGACCCTTATAAAAATGAACAAGGGCTGGATTGGGCCAGACTTCTCATCACCACCAAATGACAGCAGAGTAACATAAAGTCAAATTCACTGTGTTGTTTCGGAAGATGTATTCCCATGTAGTGTTGAGCCACCCCCGTAGTGTTCGAGTTCGGTTCGGTTCGTCGAACACCCGTGTGTTCGCCGAACTGTTCGTCGAACTGTTCGTCGAACACCTTCGAACACCGTTAAAACCAATGGCAGGCAAACAAAAACACATAGAAACACATAGAAAACACGTTCAAAGGTGTCCAAAAGCTGACAAACTGCTCAGAAGACATAACTAACACATGGAAAAGTGACAAGTACATATAGTCATGCGAAAATAAAAGAGGTGGAGGAGTAAAAGGAGGGGGAGACACAGATATAGGCATGTCATGCCCTTCTAAAATCCAAAAAGTGAGAAGCCGACACGGCCAGTCCGCTCCTGCCCGTGCCACCTCCGTGTCGCCGGGTTTGTGCCAGAGCCGCGGTGAACCCTGATGGCCAGCCCCCCTCTCCCAATACTGGTGCCTGTCCGCTGGTGGGTCGAGCGAGCCCCCCTGTGGTGGAGGCAGCTCTAAGCTTTTTAATTTAAATTGTCTCTCTAATTTGAATGAATACACTTTAAATCCATTTACAAGGATCTATTGGAGGGCAAGTCTCATGCCAGCAGCCGCGTAATTTCAGCTCCAGTAGCGTCCACTAAAGCTGCTGCAGTTAAAAAGCTTTTATAAGGATCGAGCTCGGCTGTCCACCGCAAGGCATCCTACTGCCAGTCCCAGCCCCTATGCCTTGGGGTGCCTCCTGATGCTCTTCACTGAGTATCCCATGGTCCCGAAGCATTTCCTTTGAAAAAATTAAGTGTCTAAACTACAGGTGGTGTAGCTTGCTTAACAGCCGGGATAATCCGCTGACTAGCAGACACTGCTACTAGGCACAAAGTATTTCCTGGGCTAGATGCAGTTAAAAATTTGTAATTAGATACTCTCGTTGGATGCTGAGAAAGCATTCCATAGAGTCTCCTGGCACGCCATATATGATTCTCATAAAAAGCTTGGGGTAGGGGTCTAGGGGACCCTTTTATAGCCAAAATCACGGCCCTGTATCACAATACGTCACCTAGGCTGAAGATAAATGGAACTGTAGCACCCTGAGGGCTCGGTTGCTACAGAGGTATTGCACCTCACCCAGAGGTGTGATATCTCACTCTCAGGTAAGGATGGAGTGTGGATCAGGACCCGACACCTGCATGCATTACACCACATTGCCGTGGGGCAGGGCGACCAATATGCCTCTGAGATGGGCACGACAGTCCCTGTCCCTGGCTGGAGTGGGGGGAGGGAACACTGAGGAAGGGGAACCCTGTAGTGCAGGAGCAGGGAGGAAGCAGTTCCTGGGTGCATTGAGAAGGGAGTATAAAAGGTGGGCACCATCTTAGTTCAGTGCAGAGAAGTCTGAGCAGAAGTGGCAGGGAGCAGGGGCTCTGCATGAGCTCTGCTACGGAGGCGGGCCTACTAACAGAGGCCCAGGCCTGGAAGAGGGAGAAGGAAGGAAGAGGAGCGGAGAAGGCTCCAGGAACGAGGAATGAAGGGATCCCAGGGGTGCGGACGGGCGAGTCGCCACCGCACGCCCTAATCCACCTGCGTGGAGGGGTCAGGCCAAAGGGGGAGACCGATCCCCGAAACTAGTGGAGGCAGGAAACGACCCTCAGCTAGAAACCGGAGGCTGTGACATTTTATGTGGCGCAGCCCCTCGCTACACTCGCTAGGAAGGCACCACATAGGGTCAGGGAAACTGGCGCCAAGTTTACCAAGAGGAGGCCCGAGGCAGCCGGACAGAAGGGTTGGTAAGAAAGGCCAGACAAAGGACACACAAAGGGGGTCCTGTGAAGCACTCCAAAGTTATCTGGGAGTTGTCTGAGCCCCTCACCTGGTGAGCACAGTACGACGTGGGCAGCCGTTACCTGCAGACGTGGTCTGGATAATAAGAACTGTGAGTAAAGGCCCTGGACTGCATCACTGACTCCGTGTCGTTACTGCTGCTGCCCTGCACCATCACCCCCATCCTCCGCATACACTGCCCTGAGGCTATACTCCTCCCGTGGGGAGTTATGCTACGCTCTGCTGCACCCACAACACCAGCCTCAGTGGTCTGCCCTGCAGCGGCGGTTCACTCTGACCGCAATCCACGGGTGGCGTAGTCGGACATTTAAACATCAAAACCACATAAATAGTTCCGCCACTGGTTTGACCACCCTGAGCCATGGAACCGGGTCGCCGCCACGAAGACTACAACCACCAGCATCCACCAAAAAGGGTCCGGCTCCGGGTGTCCCAAGGCCCAGGGGGTGCATCAGAACATTTTTATCACCTTTCACAATCACCAATGGGACAAGGCAGGGATGTCCTCTGTCCCCTCTCTTATACATCCTAGTGACGGAGCACCTGCTCTCATCAATTCGCCATAACCCCAATATTAGGTGGATTGAGGTGGGAGGCACCGAGTACAAGTGCTCTATATTTGCTGATGATGTCCTAGTATATATCACTCAATCACATATATCCATCCATGCTGTTATGGCTGAAATAGATCACTTTGTTACATGGTCAAATTTTAAAATCAATGCAGCGAAGTCTGAGGCCCTCGATGTCTCCCTCCCTAAATCCATATAGGATTCCATCCAGTCCAACTTTCCCTTTGCCTGGCCCTCACAGGGTATCAAATACTTAGGAATTCCTATTCATAGAGACCTCTCCCATCTATGTTATCTTAATTTTGGGCCCTTTATTGAACAACTCCATACAGACCACGGTTGGCAAGTTAGAACTGTAAGATTCACTACGTGAACCACTGGTGTTTTGTGGAAAAGCACATCTACACTGCGTTCCAAATTATTATGCAAAAAGTGTTTAGGAGTGATAAGGGAAGAATTTGTTTGTTTGTCAGTTAAACTCATTGATGGTGATGTGTGTCAGGGCTCTTTATATCGCTGTAAGCAATTGCAGACACCTGTGCTAATTAGTTTGGCAGGTGTGTCCAATGAAAGGCAAGACTACTTAAGAAGGCTGTCTCACATTATTAAGCAGCCTACATTTTCTGCCAAAATGGGAAAGAAAAAGGATGTGTCGGCTGCTGAGAAGCAACAAATTGTGGAGTGTTTAGGTCAAGGCATGACTACAATCAACATTGTGCGATGATCAGGATGAAGTGTCTTGGCAATCAAGAAGTATGTAGCTGATTCACAGTACACACGTGTGTGTGCTGATAAGGGCAAATTGAGGACTCTTTCCTACAGGCAATTACGTCAGGTTGAAAAAGCAGCGGCAAAAAAGCCTTGTCATAGCAGCAGACAAGTTTTTGAAGCTGCTTATGCCTCCAACGTCCCCCAAACAACAAGATGCAGGGTCCTTCAGAGGTTTGCAGCTGTGCATACGCCATCCTGTCGACCTCCTCTATCCACTTCACACAAGCAGAAACGGCTCCAGTGGGCCAAACATTACATGAAGACTGATTTCAAAACTGTTTTGTTCACGGATGAGTGCCGTGCAGCGCTCGATGGTCCAGATGGATGGAGTGGAGGATGGCTGGTTGATGGACACCCCACGCAAACACGGCTACAGCGCCAACAAGGAGGAGGTGGAGTAATGTTTTGGGCTGGAATCATGGGGAGAGAGATTGTCGGCCCCTTTAGGATCCCTGAAGGCGCTAAAGATGAACTCCATAATGTATGTGGATTTTCTCAAACAGCACTTCCTGCCATGGTTCAAGAAGAAGAACTGTGTATTTCACAGCAAGATCATTTTTCTGCATGATAATGCACCATCTCATGCTGCACATAAAACATCTGCATCTCTGGCTGATATGGGCATAAAAGGGGACAAACTTATGGTGTGACCCCCATGCTCCCCTGACCTGTACCCCATTCAGAACCTTTGGAGCATCATTAAAAGGAGTGTCTATGATGGCGGGAGGCAGTTCACATCTAAGCAACAGCTCTGGGAGGGTATTCTGTCCTCATGCAAAACAATTGAAGCAGAAACCATCCAAAACCTGACAAATTCAATGGACGAGAGAGTTCAGAAGCTTCTTTCGAACAAGTGGTCCTATGTGAAAATGTAACATCACCTAGAATAAAGTTTTGAGTTGAAAACTGTTTGATTTCAGTTTCTAACAACCTGCTAATGCTTATAATTTCAAAAATGACCATTTTTTTGTTCTTTATTAAAATGAAAAGGTTGATCGAAAAGTTTGGGGGATCTAAGAGTGTGGCAACCCAGTAGTCATGATTACTTCGAATTCTGACAATATGAGGGTCATGCTGCAGGTAGTGCAGCAAGAAGGCACTTATGTGTCTTGCCCATCTCGGAGCCCCAAAATTATTTTCCGGGCTAGATGCAGCTAAAATTATTTTTAATTTTAAATCTGGTGAAGCTTTAGTATAGATGGCCTAATAGGATCAGTGCTGCACACTGCTACAAAGCCCAAATTATTTTCCAGCCAAGATACAGATAAACATGATTAGTAATTTGAAAGCTTAAAACGGTTGGTAGGGTGATTTTAACCAATCATCAAGCTTTTACTCTCCCCAGGATGACACAGGGGTAGAAAAGTCGTTTCGGATCCATGATTTGTTCATCTTTATGAACGTGAGTCTGTCTACATTATCAGTGGAGAGCCGCGTGCGCATATCTGTCAGCACACCACCAGCAGCGCTGAACACACGTTCAGACAGAACGCTGGCTGCGGGGCATGACAAGATCTCCAAGGCATAAGTGGCTAGCTCCGGCCATTTATCCAGATTGGAAGCCCAAAAAGAGCGAGGGTCCAGTGACACAGTCGTGGCTTCAATGTTTACTTGGAGATACTCCTGTACCATCGTCTCTAGGCGTTGACTATGTGTCAGACTTCTTGTCTCTTGTGGCCTTGCAAAGGATGGGCTAAAAAAGTGGTGAAATGATTCCGCAAAATTGATGTTACCAGCAGATACTGTGGTTCTGTTACGGTTTGAGTGCTGAACACTTGACGGTCCAACGGTTGGCAAGTTGGAACTGTGAGATTCACTACGTGCACCACTGGTATTTTGTGGAAAAGCACATGAAAGATTCTGCAACAGTCTCTGCTGATACTCCTGCATGCGTGCATCCCTTTCTATGGCAGGAATAATTTCTGCAAATTTACTTTTGTACCGGGGATCTAACAGTGTGGCAACCCAGTAGTCAGGATTATTTCTAATTCTCACAATTCGAGGGTCATGTTGCAGGTAGTGCAGCAAGAAGGCACTCATGTGTGTTGCGCATCCAGGAGCACCAAGTCCCTGTTGTGTTGGTGGCGAGGTAACAATCATGCTTCCTTCCTCTGTCCTCTCCCCCCAACCTCGCACAACAGAAATGTGATCAAGGTCTCCCTCATCTGATGAGTCTTCCATCAGTTCGTCCTCCACTTCTTCCTGGGCTCCTGCACCTTCCTCACTAGTTTGGCTGCTACCATGCGCCCTGGTAAAACCATCTCCCCCACCCTCACATGCCTGCCGCCTTGGTGCTGCCGACCGTCTGGACCTTGCAGATGTTAGCCCTTCCGCATACAACTCCTCCTCCTCTACTTCCTCCACCTCCTCTTGTGCCACCACCTGACTCCGAATTCTGTTTAACATGTGCTCCAGCATGTGAATCACCGGAATAGTCATGCTGATAATGGCATCGTCAGCACTAAACATCTTCGTCGCCATTTCAAAACTGTGCAGAAGGGTGCATAAGTCCCTGATCTGAGACGACTCCTCCAGCGAGATTTGCCTCACCTCTGAATCTCGTTGGCCCAGGCTATACGTCAGAACGTATTGCACCAGGGCTTGTCGGTGCTGCCACAGTCGCTGCAACATGTGCAGAGTTGAATTCCACCGGGTAGGCACATCGCATTTTAGCCGGTGAAGTGGCAGGCCCAACGACTTCTGTAGAGATGTAAGTCGCTGAGCTGCGGGATGCGAACGGCGGAAGTGAGCACACAGCGACCGTGCCCTCTGCAGAAGGCCATCTAGTCTGGGATAGTGGGCTAAAAATTGCTGGACAACCAGGTTCAACACGTGAGCCATACAAGGCACGTGTGTGACATTGCCCCGGCGAAGGGCCGCACCCAGGTTTGCAGCATTGTCGCACACGGCCTTCCCTGGTTTCAGGTCCAGTGGAGACAACCATTCATGAAATTGGTTCTCCAGAGCTGACCACAACTCCTCAGCTGTGTGACTCACATTTCCCAGACAATTCAATGTAAAAACCGCCTCATGACGTTGAGCCCTACTGCCAGCATAGTAAAGAGGTGTGCAGGATCCCTTCTGCACAGTTAGAAAGCTTGTGGCATGACCAGACAGGCTTTGGGTGCAGGTGGAAGACCGAGAGGAGGTTGAGGAGGCAGAAGCAGTGGAGGAACTTTGACATAAAGAGGATTGACGCACAACTCGTGGGGACGGCAAGACTTGGACAGCAGCCCCTTGTCCTGCTGTCACCATAGTTACCCAGTGCCCAGTCAGCGACATGTAACGCCCCTGTCCATGCCTACTCGTCCAAGTGTCTGTGGTGAAATGCACCCTGTCACACACAGAGTTTCTCAAAGAAGCGGTGATGTTGTGTGCGACATGCTGGTGGAGCGCAGGCACACCTTTCTTTGAGAAGTAGTGCCGACTGGGCATCTGGTACTGGGGCACCGCGACGGACATAAGGTCTCGAAAATCCTCTGTGTCCACCAGGCGGAAAGGCAGCATTTCTGTAGCCAAGAGCTTGCAGATGGTGAAATTCAACCTCTTAGCTTTCTCATGGCTAGGAGGAAATGGTCTTTTACTTGTCCACATCTGAGGGACCGAGGGCTGGCTATTGTGCTTAGACGGGGTTGATAAGGGTGTCCCCGGCAAACTGCCGGTCTGTGAGGAAGATGCAGGCGGACATGTTAGGTTGCCTTGATCCAAAGGTGGTGCTATCGATGTCGGACAGCGCTCAACACCAGCTGGTGTTAGCACCTCCAAAGAAAATTATGACCTGCCAATCACGCTGGCTGTTGCGGGTAAAGAGGTGGCAGGTCTGCGCCCCAAAACAGGTGTGACTGCTGTCCCCCCAGTCACAGAGGATGAAGAGGCCGTGGATGCACAAGATATGGCAGACGGTGGTTGGCCCGGCCGGCTAGGCCGCATTGTAGCACACTGAGCTTCCCACTGCAACTTATGCTTCATGTCCATGTGCCGGTTCATGCATGAAGTACTCAAACTATGTATGTTTTGGCCTCTACTTAGCTTTTGCTGACAAATGTTACAGATAACACGAGTTGGGTCATCTTTATCGATCTGAAAAAATGCCCAGGCTATGCAAGGCTTAGCACCCATGCGACCTGAAGAGCCACCACGACTTGTGGTGAGAGACAGAGTTGTGTTTGAGGATGCAGTTGTTGACGTGCTTCCAGTACTACGTCTCTGTCCAGGAAGGCGCAACCTGACCTCGTCGTCACAAGCATCTTCCTCCACCTCCTCTGCTGACCTCATCTCTTGGCTGACTGTGGGTTGACAGTAAGTGGGATCTCCAACCTCATCATCATCACCCTGTGCGTTATCACACCCGTCGTCCTCAGAGCCAACCTGTTCCTGCCCTGACAAAAAACTAAAGTTGTCGCTCCAATCAGGTATTTGAGTCTTATCATCGTCTTCCTCATTGTCTCCACCAACAGGAGTTACAGTTTGGGAATGAGGGTCTACATTATGGTCAGAACCTTCTGCGTCTGGTCCTGGATCCGACTCATAAAGATTCTGGGCATCAGTGCAGATCATTTGCTCGTCTGGATTCACAGAAGCGCTGGAGCCGACCTCAGATTCCCAGGCTATAGTATGAGTAAACAGCTCTGCAGACTCAACCATCTATTCTACCTCATACTCAGACGGGCAGCTGGAGATTTGGGAGCTGTGAGGAAGCAAGTGCGATTGGGGTGACACCTTTGAGGACTGGAGTATTTGTGATGTTGAAGTTGATGTGGAGGAGAGCCCACTTAAAGGAGCACTTGATATCCGTTGAAGCACCTGCTGTTTTTGTGCCTCATCTGGAATTTGTAGCGATTGGCATGGACGTAAGAAAGGGATCTTATCACATTGTCCGCTAAAAGAAATAGACATTTTAGTTTGGCTGGAAGATGGTCTTTCTTCTGCAGATGTTACTGTTGCTTTAACACCTACCCCACGGACACAACCTTTTTTCCCATTCCCAACACGCCTATTCCCCTTTCCACCAGCAGCAGGCCTTTTTCCACTCATTTTGATGGTTAACTAATTCACAACTTTGGAGTTGTTTGCACAAAAAAACAATGGATGGGAACCGAGCAGAGCTGAGTGGCCAAACTGTGGTATTAGGCCAAAACTATTGGCTGGGTTAGATGCAGAAAAAAATTATATTCAATTTGCAACCTGATGGAGGTCTGTATAGATGGATTAATAGAACAAGTCCCACACACAGCTAGAAGCCCAATATTTTTTCAGAGGTAGATGCAGAAAAAAATATATTCAGTTTGCAACCTGATGGAGGTCAGTATAGATGGACTAATACAACAAGTCCCACACACAGCTAGAAGCCCAATATTTTTTCAGAGGTAGATGCAGAAAAAAATATATTCAGTTTGCAACCTGATGGAGGTCTGTATAGATGGATTAATAGAACAAGTCCCACACACAGCTAGAAGCCCAATATTTTTTCAGAGGTAGATGCAGAAAAAAATATATTCAGTTTGCAACCTGATGGAGGTCTGTATAGATGGATTAATAGAACAAGTCCCACACACAGCTAGAAGCCCAATATTTTTTCAGAGGTAGATGCAAAAAAAAATATATTCAGTTTGCAACCTGATGGAGGTCAGTATAGATGGACTAATACAACAAGTCCCACACACAGCTAGAAGCCCAATATTTTTTCAGAGGTAGATGCAGAAAAAAATATATTCAGTTTGCAACCTGATGGAGGTCAGTATAGATGGACTAATACAACAAGTCCCACACACAGCTAGAAGCCCAATATTTTTTCAGAGGTAGATGCAGAAAAAAATATATTCAGTTTGCAACCTGATGGAGGTCTGTATAGATGGATTAATAGAACAAGTCCCACACACAGCTAGAAGCCCAATATTTTTTCAGAGGTAGATGCAGAAAAAAATATATTCAGTTTGCAACCTGATGGAGGTCAGTATAGATGGATTAATAGAACAAGTCCCACACACAGCTAGAAGCCCAATATTTTTTCAGAGGTAGATGCAGAAAAAAATATATTCAGTTTGCAACCTGATGGAGGTCTGTATAGATGGATTAATAGAACAAATCCCACACACAGCTAGAAGCCCAATATTTTTTCAGAGGTAGATGCAGAAAAAAATATATTCAGTTTGCAACCTGATGGAGGTCAGTATAGATGGACTAATACAACAAGTCCCACACACAGCTAGAAGCCCAATATTTTTTCAGAGGTAGATGCAGAAAAAAATATATTCAGTTTGCAACCTGATGGAGGTCAGTATAGATGGACTAATACAACAAGTCCCACACACAGCTAGAAGCCCAATATTTTTTCAGAGGTAGATGCAGAAAAAAATATATTCAGTTTGCAACCTGATGGAGGTCTGTATAGATGGATTAATAGAACAAGTCCCACACACAGCTAGAAGCCCAATATTTTTTCAGAGGTAGATGCAGAAAAAAATATATTCAGTTTGCAACCTGATGGAGGTCTGTATAGATGGATTAATAGAACAAGTCCCACACACAGCTAGAAGCCCAATGTTTTTTCAGAGGTAGATGCAGAAAAAAATATATTCAGTTTGCAACCTGATGGAGGTCTGTATAGATGGATTAATAGAACAAGTCCCATACACAGCTAGAAGCCCAATATGTTTTCAGAGGTAGATGCAGAAAAAAATATATTCAGTTTGCAACCTGATGGAGGTCTGTATAGATGGATTAATAGAACAAGTCCCACACACAGCTAGAAGCCCAATATTTTTTCAGAGCTAGATGCAGAAAAAAATATATTCAGTTTGCAACCTGATGGAGGTCTGTATAGATGGATTAATAGAACAAGTCCCACACACAGCTAGAAGCCCAATGTTTTTTCAGAGGTAGATGCAGAAAAAAATATATTCAGTTTGCAACCTGATGGAGGTCTGTATAGATGGATTAATAGAACAAGTCCCATACACAGCTAGAAGCCCAATATGTTTTCAGAGGTAGATGCAGAAAAAAATATATTCAGTTTGCAACCTGATGGAGGTCTGTATAGATGGATTAATAGAACAAGTCCCACACACAGCTTGAAGCCCAATATTTTTTCAGAGCTAGATGCAGAAAAAAATTATATTCAATTTGCAACCTGATGGAGGTCAGTATAGATGGACTAATAGAATGATGCTATGCCCAAAAGATTTTACTTCACTAGTTGCAGTAAAAAAATTGGTATTCTATACACAGGTGGTATATCTTGCAACACAGATAGGCTACTCCACTGACTAACACACTCTGCAATAGGCCAAAAAGGATTAGCTTTGCTAGATTCAGCCAAATGCTGTGAAAAAAACTTGCACAGCACTGGCACAGACCTGCCTGGCAAAAACTGATAGGAAGTGATGTAACCTAGTCCTGAAAAGGACTCCAATTACAATTAGTCTTTACTCCCACAATCTATCTATTTAAGAGCACAGACCTGCCTGATAAAAGTCGTAGGAAATGCTGTAACCTAGTCCTTAAAAGGACTGCAATCACAACTATTCCCTACTCCCAAGCTATCTGTAGATTTGTGCGAAAATTGGCTTGAAATTAACAAGGTATAGCGCACACAGCAACAGCGGTGCCGTCTAACACGCAGCTGCAGCAGTGAGAAAATGGTGGCGACGGGGAAAATGGCTTGGTCTTATAGGGCAAGGACATGTGACATACACTGCCAATGACGCATGCCCTTGCTTGTGTGAAAAAAAAGCACTTTGCTCCGTGTGTGCGCTGCTGATAGGCTGACAGATTGCACCTCCCCACTGCAAATGCGGGAAAGAGAAAAAAAAATGGAGATCTTCATTGTTCCTGCAGAGATCCATCCCCTGCCCCTCCCCCCACCCCGCTGTACACTCAAACTGCGTATTAACATTAATTTTCATCATTACTGAGAAAAAATCCAGTTATGATTTTGGTGCACGAACAGTTATCGAACATAACTTCGAACAGCCGAATTTTTCTCAAATTGTTCGTGTTCGCCGAACGGCTCGAACACCGCCCAAAACAGCTCGAATTTGAGATTGGCGAACAGTTCGAGTAGAACAACGCTCATCTCTATTCCCATGCACCGCTTCACACCCACACATGGGTATACGCTTCCTCATTTCAGCGGTTTTTTGCTCTTATCCTTATCCTCAGCCTCCACCACCACTATACCACCAGGGTGACTGTGGTCCATGTTGCCAGCATTGCAAGTTCCTCCGTCCTATTTTTTGGCAGCTTTTGCTTGGAAGGCATAGGCAAGGACTATGGGAGACCCACTCCCCAATAATGGAAATATTGTTTTTAATATGCTGTACTGCATGGCTCTTGCACGGGGCATTGCAAGTTCCTACGTCCTAATTTTTGGCAGCTTTTGCCTGGAAGGCATAGGCAAAGACTATGGGAGACCCACTCCCCAATAATGGAAATATTGTTTTTAATATGCTGTACAGCATGGCTCTTCCAAGGGGCATTAAAACCATCTTGTTAAGCTACTGTGACCTCCACGTCTCTTCCACGGGGCATTGATATTGTCTTTTCATGCCACTGCGACCTCCACTAAACTTCCAGGGGGCATTATAACTGTTTTGTTAAACCACTCTGAACTCCACGTCTCTTCCAAAGGGCATTAAAACCATCTTGTTAAACCAGTCTGACCTCCACGTCTCTTCCATGGGGCATTAAAACCATCTTGTTAAACCACTCTGACCTCCACATCTCTTCCAAGGGGCATTAAAACCATCTTGTTAAGCTACTGTGACCTCCACGTCTCATCCAAGGGGCATTAAAACCATCTTGTTAAACCACTTTGACCTCCACATCTCTTCCATGGGGCATTAAAATCGTCTTGTAAAACCACTCTGAACATCACGTCTTTTCCAAGGGGCATTAAAACAGTCTTGTTAAGCTACTGTGGACTCCACGTCTCTTCCGAGGGGAATTAAAACCGTCATGTTAAACCACTCTGACCTCTACGTCTCTTCCGAGGGGAATTAAAACAGTCTTGTTAAGCTACTGTGACCTCCACGTCTTTACCAGGGTGCATTATAACCATCTTGTTAAACCACTCTGACCTCCACATCTCTTCCAAGGGGCATTAAAACAGTCTTGTTAAGCTACTGTGACCTGCACATCTCTTCCATGGGGCATTGATATTGTCTTTTTATTCCACTGCGACCTCCACCACTCTTCCAAGGGGCATTGATATTGTCTTTTTATTCTACTGCGACATCCACCACTCTTCCAAGGGGCATTAAAACCATCTTGTTAAGCTACTGTGACCTCCACGTCTCTTCCACGGGGCATTGATATTGTCTTTTTATTCCACTGCGACCTCCACCAATCTTCCAAGGGGCATTAAAACAGTCTTGTTAAGCTACTGTGACCTCCACGTCTCTTCCACGGGGCATTGATATTGTCTTTTTATTTCACTGGGACCTCCACCACTCTTCCAAGGGGCATTGATATTGTCTTTTTTTTTTCCACTGCGACATCCACCACTCTTCCAAGGGGCATTAAAACCGTCTTGTTAAGCTACTGTGCCCTCCACGTCTCTTCCATGGGTCATTGATATTGTCTTTTTATTCCACTGCGACCTCCACCACTCTTCCAAGGGGCATTGATATTGTATTTTTATTCCACTGTGACCTCCACCACTCTTCCAAAGTCATTAAAACAGTTTTGTTAAGCTACTGTGACCTCCACATCTCTTACAAGGGGCATTAAAACCATCTTGTTAAACCACTCTGACCTCCACATATCTTCCAAGTGGCATTAAAACCATCTTGTTAAACCACTATGACCTCCACCACTCTTCCAAGGGGCATTAAAACCATCTTGTTAAGCTACTGTGACCTCCATGTCTCTTCCATGGGGCATTAATATTGTCTTTTTATTCCACTGCGACCTCCACCAGTCTTCCAAGGGGCATTGATATTGTATTTTTATTCCACTGCGACCTCCACCACTCTTCCAAGAGGCATTAAAACCGTCTTGCTAAGCTGGTGTAAGAGTTAGAACTCTCCTGTTAGGTTTTTTCTATTTTGCTGGTCACATGACCTTTTTTGCCTATTTAATCCTGCTCCGCCCTTCTGGCCTTGCTAGACTTCATTGTAATTTCTACTCTTAAGCTAGCCAGGTTCTTTGTAACCTTTCTCAGTCAGTTTAGCTAGGTCTTTTGACCTCTATGTTCTATGTTGTTTGTCTTTTTACTGCTACAATTTCTGCTAGGAGGTGTCCATCTTTCTCCCAGTCCCTAGTTCTTGTAGGGATCCCTCCCTCACATCTATAGGTCTTTGTTCAGACTAGCTGAGGACTTTAGCGGGTATGATCGCAGGATCAGGTTCCCCGTTACTTCGTAGGGATCTAGCTTAGTTCTATTGTAGGGACAGATCTCCTGTCTTTCCTTAGTGCTTGTAGCCTATCATAACAGTAAGTCCAGCCCAAAAATATCTCTAAGGAAAGACCTCCAATTGCCATCATGGTGTCGGTTCAGGATTTGGCTCAACGCCTGCAGGGACTCTCTCTGGAGGTGGCCGAGCTCCAACAACACGTGAGTAGCTGTTCTGGAGCACATTTTGTGGAGCCAAAGGTATGATTGCCTGATTCATTTTTTGGTGAACAACAAGAATTTTTTTCCTTTAAAAATGCTTGTTTATTGTATTTTCATTTGAGACCCAGGTCCTCTTGTGATGAATCACAGCACATAGGGTTCATAATGTCACTTTTGCGCAAAGAACCTCAGGGATGGGCCTTTTCTCTCCAACCCAGTGATCCGTGCTTTAGATTAGTGGATAGTTTTTTTCTGCTTTGGGGTTGTTGTATGATGATCCTGATCGTGTCTCATCAGCTGAGACGGAATTGAGACTTTTGAGGCAGGGATCAGGTAATGTGGAAAATTATTGTACTCACTTCCGTCGGTGGTCTGCTCAGGTGGGGTGGAACGATTCAGCTCTGAAAAGTTTGTTTCTTGCTGGGCTAGGTGAAAGGGTTAAGGATCTGTTTATTGCTTATCCTACACCTGGAAACTTGCAGGAGGCAATTCAATTAGCTATACGGGTGCACAGGAGACTGCGTGCAAGGGTTAATGAGAGTAAATCCTTTGCCATGTCAGCTCCTAGTCTTGAGAGGGTCTGTACTGACATTGGAGAGCCGATGGAGATTGGGGCGATGTCACCCCGCTCTCAGGAAAAAGACCGCAGGTTTTCTGAAGGTTTGTGCTTTTATTGCGGAAAATCTGACCATTTCATTAAGAACTGTGTGCTTCGTATGAACAAAGGAAAAAAAAAAAAGGTCTGTTACACCCGTATAGCCTGTTTAAACACTAAGGGGGTATTTCTTTCTGCTACTACTGCAGCTCAGGAAGAATTAATTGAATTTTGGGTATTTGTGGATTGTGGTTCTACTCTGAATGTGATTGATGGGGGATTCTTGGAAAAACTTAAATTAAAACCCAAACCTTTGTCATCCCCTATTGAAGTGATTTCTGTCGATGGCTCTCCCTTGAAATGTGTTGCTCACAAGGTTTATGAATTTCCCCTCACTATTAATGGTATTCACCAAGAAAATTTGGATTTGGTAGTATTAAATAATTTGCCTTCTCCAGTAGTGTTGGGGTTACCCTGGTTAAAATTGCACAATCCTGTACTGGATTGGTCTACTAATGAAATTAAGTCCTGGAGCCCTAAGTGTTATGACAAGTGTTGTAACGGGCGCATTGCTGCTGTGGATAAAGGGGAATTACCTGTACCTATTCAGGATTTTTGGAAAGTTTTTTCTTAGGAGGAGTCGCAAATTTTGCCTCCCCATAGAGACTATGATTGTACCATTGAATTTGTCCCTGGAGCGACTCTTCCTAAAAGTCATTTATTTAATCTTACTATTCCTGAGAGAAAGGCTTTGGAGGAATACATACAGACGAGCTTGGCCGCCGGTCATATCAGACCCTCTAAGTCACCTGTGGCTGTTGGATTTTTTTTTGTTAAAAAAAAGGACGGCGGTTTACGTCCTTGTCTAGACTTTCGCGAGATTAATAAAATTACTGTACGCAAACCCTACCCACTGCCATTGATTCCTGATTTGTTTAACCAGTTAGTGGGGGCCAAGTGGTTCTCTAAAATTGATCTCAGGGGGGCATACAATTTATTGCGCATGAAGGAGAGTGATGAATGGAAGACTGCTTTTAACACTCCTGTGGGTCATTTTGAGAATCTGGTTATGCCTTTTGGTCTTACCTATGCACCAGCATTTTTTCAGAATCTTATTAATGACATCCTTAGACCTTTGATCAGCAAAAATGTGGTTGTGTATTTGGATGACATTTTGATTTATTCGCCTGATCTGGAGTCTCATTGGCGGAGCGTACGTGAGGTATTACAGTTATTAATTGACAATTCGCTTTTTCCTAAGCTAGAGAAATGTGAGTTCGCTGTACAGAGAATTAGTTTTTTGGGCTACATTATCTCCAGCAAGCGCTTTGAGATAGACCCGGTGAAAGTTCAAGCTGTGCAGGAATGGCCTAGGCCTATTGGTTTGAGATCGATACAGAGGTTTTTGGGTTTCGCCAATTATTACAGAAAATTCATTAAAAATTTTTCTATTATTGTTAAATCACTGACCGATCTCACCAGGAAAGGTGCTAATATGGTTCAGTGGACTACTGAGGCCATTGAAGCATTTGTGTTTCTAAAGGAGAGGTTCAGCTCTGCCCCCATCCTTATGCAGCCTGATGTGACTAAGCCATTTTTGGTTGAGGTTGATGCTTCTTCTGTGGTGGTCGGTGCGGTGTTGTCTCAGGAAAACAAGGATGGAGTACATCCCTGTGCCTTTTTTTTAAAAAAAAATTTCTGAGACTGAACTTAATTACGATATTGGTAATCGGGAATTGCTGGCTATTAAACTCTCATTTGAACACTGGCGTCATCTCTTGGAAGGTGCTGAATTTCCCATTCAGGTTTTCACTGATCATAAAAATCTGATCTATCTTGATGCTGCCAAGCGCTTGAATGCCCGACAGGCTAGGTGGGCACTTTTTTTTTCGCGGTTTAATTTTTCCGTTACTTACATCCCGGGTACCAAGAATGTTAAAGCTGATGCGTTGTCTCGCAGCTTTTCTCCCATGGTCGGTGCTAAGGAGGAGGAGAGCATTTTACAAGAAGGTGTTGTGATTGCTGCATTGGACTCCGTTTTGGAAGATGAGATTCTTAAAGCACAGGAGAATGCCCCATCTAACACTCCCCATGGGAGGTTGTTTGTGCCTAGGACCTTTAGGAGAGATTTGTTTGTTGAGTGTCATGAGTCTCGGTTGGCAGGTCATCCAGGAATTTCTGAGACCAAGAGACTTGTGGGTTGCAGTTTTTGGTGGCCTGGATGGCAGAAGGAAGTCATTAAGTGGGTGCGTCAATGTACTGTGTGTGCTAGATCTAAGTCTTCTCATACTCCTGCTGCGGTGTTGCTTTGCCCTCTGGAGGTTCCTAGTGCACCTTGGACACATCTGGCTATGGACTTTATTACTGACCTTCCCTCCTCTGAGGGTTTCACGGTCATCAGGGTGGTCGTGGACCGTTTTAGCAAGATGTGTCACTTGGTTCCCTTCATCAAACTGCCCTGCGCTAAGACACTCGCTAAGGCCTTTGTCAAGGAAATTGTCAGACTCCATGGTGTTACTACTGAAATTGTTTCTGATAGGGGCCTCAGTTTTTGGCTCGTTTTTGTCATGCCTTTTGTGACAGGTTGGGAGTTCATTTGTCGTTTTCATCTGGATATCATCCTTTGTCTAATGGCCAGACAGAAAGGAAGAATCAGGATGTTGAGCAGTTCTTGCGTTGTTTTGTGGCAGACAATCAAGAGGGGTGGTCTGAGTTTCTGCCGCTTGCTGAATTTGCTCTTAACAACCATACATCCTCTTCTGCTGGGTGTTCGCCATTTTTTTGTTGTTCTGGGAGACATCCGTCATTTGGGTCATTCTCCAAATTGGTATCGGCTGTGCCTGAGGAGGAGAGTTTTTCCGGTGATTTGGAGAGAGTTTGGACGGATGTTCGTGGTAATCTTCAGGAGGCTAACAAAAAATCTAAGAGGTACTTTGACAGGAATCGTCAAGAGGTTTTGTTTACGGTTGGTGACATGGTTTGGTTGTCCTCTAAGAATCTGCGGTTGAGGATTCCTTCTAAAAAATTGGGTCCCAAGTTTGTAGGGCCCATTAAAGTGCTTCAGGTAGTTAACCAATCTGCTGTTAGGTTGGAGGTTCCTACCTCCTGGAAGATTAATCCGGTGTTTCATGTTTCTCTATTGAAAAAAGCTGATGTATCAGATAGAGATGCCACTGCCACTGTTCCTCCGGTTGTGAACGACGGGGAATATGAAATTTCCCGCATCCTTAATTCTAGACGGTATAGGGGGAGTTTGCAGTATCTCGTCGCTTGGAAGGGTTTCGGTCCCGAGGATAACTCATGGGTGAGGGCGGATGATGTTTCTGCTTCCAGACTTGTCAGAGAGTTTCACAAGAGGTTTCCTGATAAGCCTGGGCCTAGGGGATCCGGAGGATCCTCATAGAAGAGGGGGTACTGTTAGAACTCTCCTGTTAGGTTTTTTCTATTTTGCTGGTCACATGACCTTTTTTGCCTATTTAATCCTGCTCCGCCCTTCTGGCCTTGCTGGAGTTCATTGTAATTTCTACTCTTAAGCTAACCAGGTGCTTTGTAACCTTTCTCAGTCAGTTTAGCTAGGTTTTTTGACCTCTATGTTCTATGTTGTTTGTTTGTCTTTTTACTGCTACAATTTCAGCTAGGAGGTGTCCATCTTTCTCCCAGTCCCTAGTTCTTGTAGGGATCCCTCCCTCACATCTATAGGTCTTTGTTCAGACTAGCTGAGGACTTTAGCGGGTCTGATCGCAGGATCAGGTTCCCCGTTACATCGTAGGGATCTAGCTTAGTTCTATTGTAGGGACAGATCTCCTGTCTTTCCTTAGTGCTTGTAGCCTATCATAACAGTAAGCTCCACGTCTCTCCCAAGGGGCATTAAAAACCGTCTTGTTAAACCACTCTGACCTCCACGTCTCTTCCAATGGGTATTAAAACCATCTTGTTAAGCTACTGTGAACTCCACGTCTCTTTCAAGGGGCATTAAAACAGTCTTGTTAAACCACTCTGAACTCCACGTCTCATCCAAGGGGCATTAAAACCATCTTGTTTAACAACTCTGATCTCCACGTCTCTTCCAAGGGGCATTAAAACCATCTTGTTAAACAACTCTGACCTCCACGTCTCTTACAAGGGGCACTAAAACCATTTTGTTATGCTACTATGACCTCCACGTCTTTTCCAAGGTTCATTAAAACCATCTTGTTAAACTACTCTGACCTCCACGTCTCTTCCAAGGGGCATTAAAACCGTTTTGTTAAGCTAATGTGACCTCCACTTCTCTTCCAAGGGGCATTAAAACCATCTTGTTAAACCACTCTGACCTCCACCACTCTTCCAAGGGGCATTAAAACCGTCTATTTAAGCTGCTGTGATCTCCACGCCTCTTCCATGGGGCATTGATATTGCCTTTTTATTCCACTGCGACCTCCACCACTCTTCCACGGGGCATTAAAACAATCTTGTTAAGCTACTGTGACCTCCACGTCTTTTTATTACACTGCGACCTCCACCACTCTTCGAAGGAGCATTAAAACCGTTTTGTTAAGCTACTGTGACCTCCGCGTCTCTTCCACGAGGCATTGATATTGTCTTTTTATTCTACTGGGACCTCCACCACTCTTCCAAGCGGCATTGATATTGTCTTTTTATTCCACTGCGACCTCCACCACTCTTCCAAGGGGCATTAACACCTTCTTGTTAAGCTACTGTGACCTCTACGTCTCTTTCACGGGACATTGATATCGTCTTTTTATTCCATTGCGACCTCAACCACTCTTCCAAGGGGTATTTGTATTGTCTTTTTATTCCACTGTGACCTCCACCACTCTTCCAAGGGGCATTAAAACCATCTTGTTAAGCTACTGGAAACTTCACGTCTCTTCCAAGGGGCATTAAAACCGTCTTGTTAAACCACTCTGAACTCCACGTCTCTTCCAAGGAGCATTAAAACCATATTGTTAAACCAATCTGACTTCCACGTCACATCCAAGGGGCATTAAATCCGTCTTGTTAAGCTACTGTGAACTCCACATCTCTTCTAAGGGGCATTAAAACAGTCTTGTTAAACTACTCTGAACTCCACGTCTCTTCCAAGGGGCATTAAAACCATCTTGCTAAACCACTCTGACCTCCACGTCTCTTCCAAGTGGCATTAAAACCGTCTTGTTAAGCTACTATGACCTCCACGTCTCTTCCATGCGGCATTAAAACCGTCTTGTTAAACTACTCTGACCTCCACCACTCTACCAAGGGGCATTAAAACTGTCTTGTTAAGCTACTGTGACCTCCACGTCTCTTCCACGTTGCATTGATATTGTCTTTTTATTCCACTGTGACCTCCACCACTCTTCCAAGGGGCATTGATATTGTCTTTTTATTCCACTGCGACCTCCACTGCTCTCCCAAGGGGCATTAAAACCGTCTTGTTAAGCTACTGTGACCTCTACGTCTCTTCCACGGGGCATTGATATTGTCTTTTTATTCCACGGTGACCTCCACCACTCTTCCAAGGGGCATTGATATTGTCTTTTTATTCTACTGCGACCTCCACTGCTCTCCCAAGGGGCATTAAAACCGTCTTGTTAAGCTACTGTGACCTCTACGTCTCTTCCACGGGGCATTGATATTGTCTTTTTATTCCACTGTGACCTCCACCACTCTTCCAAGGGGCATTGATATTGTGTTTTTACTACACTGCGACCTCCATAACTCTTCCAAGGGGCATTAAAACCGTCTTGTTAAGCTACTGTGACCTCCACATCTCTTCCAAGGGGCATTAAAACCGTCGTGTTAAGCTACTGTGAACTCCACGTCTGTTCCAAGGGGCATTAAAACCGTCTTGTTAAACCACTCAGAACTCCACGTCTCTTCCAAGGGGCATTAAAACCATCTTGTTAAACCACTCTGACCTCCACGTCTCTTCCAAGGGGCATTAAAACCGATTTGTTAAGCTACTTTGACCTCCACGTGTCTTCCAAGGGGCATTAAAACCGTCTTGTTAAACCACTCTGAACTCCACTTCTCTTCCAAGGGGCATTAAAACCATCTTGTTAAACCACTCTGTCTTCTACGTCACATCCAAGGGGCATTAAAACCGTCTTGTTAAGCGACTGTGAACATTACGTCTCTCCCAAGGTGCATTAAAACCGTCTTGTTAAACCACTCTGAACTCCACGTCTCTTCCAAGTGGCATTAAAACCATGTTGTTAAACCACTCTGACCTCCACGTCTCTTCCAAGGGGCATTAAAACCATCTTGTTAAGCTACTTTGACCTCCACGTCTCTTTCAAGGGGCATTAAAACCTTCTTGTTAAACCACTCTGACCTCCACGTCTCTTCCAAGGGGCATTAAAACCGTCTTGTTAAGCTACTGTGACCTCCACGTCTCTTCCAAGGGTCATTGATTTTGTCTTTTTATTCCACTGCGACCTCCACCACTCTTCCAAGGGGCATTGATATTGTCTTTTTATTCCACTGCGACCTCAACCACTCTCCCAATCGGCATTGAAATTGTCTTTTTATTCCACTGCGACCTCCACCACTCTTCCAAGGGGCATTAAGACCATCTTGTTAAGCTACTTTGACCTCCAAGTCTCTTCCACAGGGCATTGATATTGTCTTTCTATTCCACTGCGACCTCCACCATTCTTCCAAGGAGCATTAAAACCATCTTGTTAAGCTACTGTGACCTCCACGTCTCTTCCACGGGGCATTGATATTGTCTTTTTATTCCACTGCGACCTCCACCACTCTTCCAAGGGGCATTGATATTGTCTTTTTATTCCACTGCGACCTCCATCACTCTACCAAGGGGCATTTAAACTGTCTTGTTAAGCTACTGTCACCTCCACGTCTCTTCCAAGGGACATTGATATTGTTTTTTTATTCCACTGCGACCTCCACCACTCTTCCAAGGGGCATTGATATTTTCTTTTTATTCCACTGCGACGTCCACCACTCTTCCAAGGGGCATTAAAACCGATTTGTTAAACCACTCTGAACTCCACAGCTCTTCCAAAGGGCATTAAAATGTTCTTTTTAATTACCTCTAACCTCCATGACTCTTCCAATGGGCATTGCATTTCCTCCTAATTTTGGTCAGCTTTTTCTTTTCAATGCATAGGCGAACACTAAGGGAGACCCACTCCCCAAAAATGGGTAGAAGGTTTTTAGTACGCTGCAATCCACGTCTGTTTCAAGGGGCATTGCAGTTCCTCATAATTTTTGGAAAGCCTTCCATTCACTGCTTATGCCAACTGTGTACAGGAGACCCAGTTGCTATAAATGGAAAAAACAGTTTAGTTAATGCCCTCTGACCTTCATGTCACTTCCAAGGGGCATTGGAGTGCTTCGAAATTTTTGGTATGCATTGCACTCACTGTATGCCCTATAACTGTGTAGCCGAACTGCTGCTTTGGTACAGAAACATATCCTACAAGACATGTGTGGTTGACTGGTCTGATATTGATGTGAATGGTCCCTGTTCCTCCTGCTCTTTCTTCTTTGCCACCACCTCATCCATCATTCATCACCTGAAGCTTTGTTTTAACAGGAGTCATAGAACTGGGATAGAAGCAGGAAAACATCCAGCAATCCTCGGAGGAGGTAGGAAATGCTCCAAAACGCTAACCACCTCAGGCCTAGCCACTACTATATATATGCGCTTGCATTCCAAGGAACAGAAAGCTAAGGAGATGGATGGCCTCATGATCATGAATAATTTACTCATTGTGTAGGAGGCCCACCACTACTGATGTCTACTTTCTGAACTTTGTGTTGAAGCCTGATTGACCCAGGACCCGCAATCCTCTATGTCTGGAGGACGTGTTGCATCCCAATGTCCAACTGTGTCCCGGCTTCCACAATATTAACCCAGTGTGAAGGCATCAGTGAGATGGACAAACCCTGGCCAAATTCACTTGTCCACCTGTTTGTGGTTAGGCTGTACTTCCCACTAAATGTACTGGGGAGGGCACAGGTAATGTTTTGGTATGCGCGCTTGTGTATAAAGCGCACCGGGTCAAATAGGGGCCGCTGGGGACCGTTTATGGATACCCGGCCGCCCCCATGCGACTGGGGACCGTGTGTGGGCACCCGGCCGCGGGGCGGCTGGGGACCGAGTATGGACACCCGGCCGCCCCCTGGCGGCTGGGGACCGAGTGTGGACACCCGGCCGCCGGGCGACTGGGGACTGAGTATGGATACCAGGCCTCCGACGCAGTCATGACATGGTGGCCGGCGTCTGCCTCCACAAGCCTAAAAGGCCTCATTTCAAGTGCAAGCAAGCAGTATGGTATTGCAGCCTGGGGGTGGGTGGGTGGCATTCTGCATACTTGCGCTTGCATTGCAAGGAATGGGGGAGGTACAATTGAACACTGCCCTGGGACATCGACTTGCACGGGGATAGTTGCAAGTCTGCATCTTCTGATGCGGCAAGGATCACTTCTGATGGGCACATTTTTAGGCAGTGACCTGGGTGTCAGAGATGCTTCCAGGGGTCTTTCCCACGCTGTTCCCATGTCTTTTCAGCACTGTATGCATGTGTCACACAGCACATGGCCAGATAAGGTTTTAAAATGCTAAAATGACATTTCCCAGTGAATGCATTTGTCTTTGTTGAAAGCAATACAAAAGTGCAAAAACGCATAAAAAATGCTACTTGTGGACATAGCCCAAGGTATGGAGGAGTATTTTTGTTTTTGGTTATTTATTTTACCTTATACACAAGTCTTTACCCTGGAAAGGATGTTCCTTAACATATTTCACAGGAAAGCAGTTTCAGTTTCGTTTTTGAACGTTTTATTGTGAGTCCGTAAAAGTGGCTTAATACTTCTGACCACGTTGTTGACAGCAGTGACCTGGGGGTCATAAATGCTTCCTTGGGCGATCCCCATGCTGTCCCCATGTCATTTGAGCACTGTCACTATCGTTTTGGGCACTTTTTAGGCTTTCTACAGACTGCTGGGGGTGCCGCAGCAAAAATGCTCTGGTCTCCCATAGACTAACATTGGGCTTGTTGCTCGGGTCGAGCACCCGAGTATCATGATGAGCTCGGCCCGAGCTTCGATCACCAGAGCATTTTAGTGCTCGCTCAACACTACTAATTATCTATGAATATTGCCCAAGTTTACTGCACCCCTGTTATTGTAAAGTTTGATTTTTACTTTCTTTATATTTTTTGCTAGGAAACAAGTTAAAACTGTAGCAAAAAATAATTGATATTTTTGAAGAAATAATGTTTTTTTTTCTTTCTGATACTTAATATGTCCAGTACATTTAGCCTTTTGTAATGTTGCAGAAAAGCAAACTGGAAAAAATACATTTTCTCTTTGCAATGGACATCACTTAGAAGAAACACTTCTAGGAGTTTTGTAAGCAAGTTGTTACCAATTTATTCATATGCTGTTTCCAAATAGCTCCTGCTATTAAAGACCACATTCACATTGACATTTCATTGTTTATACTAAAATTACCTATAGTTTAACCTGCATCATAAACATATATCTGCAGCGGTTCGTGCCCTTTTGTTGACATATTAGCAGTCAAGCTGTCTTATTGAGACATTACAGTGCTGACTGCAGACCCTCCAACATATGCTTTACATATTATTTTTATTTTCTTTCTGACAAGTCTGTTGAGCATGAATTTTTTTACCTTAGTTTAAAGCGATTAACATTTTCCATGTTATATTCAAAAGACTTAAATTCTTCATTGTTATATACACACACAAACTGTACTATACAGTCCACAATATGGAGATGTGCAGTTTTCATTGACATCTTTAATAGATATGCAGGTGTGAAAAAACACAAAAATGTTCTGAAGATTTTGGCTCAGTAACTTAATAGTAATTACGTTAAAATTCGAAATTTTCCACATCTTATGTGCCGAAATTAGAATTTCTGATAAAAAAGAACACCTCAAAGCACTTATCTCACCTCAGTTAATGAAGTGATAAACCTTTAAGGTCATGGCCCCTCTATCAGTGTTTGGTCAGTATTCAGTCAGTATTTTGTCTCAGGAGTGAAAGCAAAAACGAGGAGTGGGTGATAAATGCAGAATTGGTGACTTGTTTCTATTATACCTTTGCTCTGATTGTTCCTCACCTGGTTTTGACTCCCACTCCTGAGAAAAAATACTGACCAAATACTGACCAAATACTGATAGTGGGGCCATGGCCTTATGACTCACCCCCTGGGCCATGGGGCACTCGGATCCGGGCAGTGGGGGAACGATGGGAGTAGTAGTGGCAACCCGGTTCCGTGGCTCAGGGTGGTCAGGCCAGTGGTAGTCTGTTATGTGCTGTTGGTTTTGTACGACTACGCCACCCGTGGATTGCGGTTATTAGGAACCGCCGCTGCATGCAGACCGCTGGGGCTGATGAGGTGTGCAGCTAGGGTAGTGTGACTCCCCACGGGAAGAGTGCGGCCCCAGGGCAGTATAATGGATGGTGGGAGTGATGGTAGTGAGAGTCCCAGTGTTAATAGTGCTGGAGGAGCAAGGAGCACACAGATAACAGGTTGCAGTCCAGGGTCTTTACTAAAACAGGTAAACTGACCCATAAACAGTCCCAGCTAGGAGGGGACCTGGGTGTCTGAGAGCAACGGGGAGATTGGCCCTGGTCAGGGTGAGGGTGTAGGCCTACCGTGCTTTCTGTGCTCCTTCTGGCTATCTCCTCCTTATAGGGTAACAGCCCATGTTTCCGAGCTTTCCGTGTATTCTCGCCTGTATGGCCTGCGACGTGGGTTCCTTTCTGCTCCCAGCCTTGTACGGCTTTGCTGGTCCCTTCTGTTGTGGCAGAGCCTCCAGGCTTCTTAGGCCAAGGAATATACAGTCCCCTGCGAACTGGTTATCTGCTGGAGAATGTGGAATCCTTCCAGCCTCAGACACCAAAGTCTGGTAGATTAAGTCTGTTATCTGCCAAGACAGGCTCTCTTCGCCTCTTGTCTCTGGCTTGTGGCTCTCCTCCTGCCACACTTCCTCTTAGGTGCAGTGCAACTGTCTGTCCCTGCTCTGCTGAGACACGTCTCAGTCCTGAGACAGGTCATCTGGTTCTCTCTAACCCTGCCCCCAGCACCAGCTTTTATAGGGGCAGCCAGCTCCCCCTACTGGCCTGAGACAGGAGGCATTGCATACTAATGTTCCCCTGACTAGAGAACCTCCCCCTTGCTCTCAGACACAGATTTAATATATTTTGTGGCATCCAGGCCAGGGTGACACATTGCCCCCTAGTGAAATTTAGTACTCCGGGACTAAACAATAAACAAAGACAATATGCATAACCATAAAACATTAATAGACAGACGACGCACAAATTGAGTTCTTAAGGTCAAAGTGTGGTCTGTGACCAGGTGTCCATATCACCAACCCAACGGGGAGCCTTAACCAGGTGGGGGTCTGTCCTACCCCAAGTCCTTTACAGTCTTAGTTCATTCCTGGGTTAGGCTCCGAACGCAGTCCATACAAGGTCCCGGTTATAAAAAGTCCATAACCTTTGAGTCCTTACGGTAGCTGCAAGAAACTGAAACACAGAATTACCAAACATGCATGTGACTTGGCAAACAATTCAACATTTGGCAACAGGGTCATTTACAATTTTAGTACACTCTATATTCTCCAGCGAGCGGGTATCTGTCCCTTTGTGCTCCTGGTTGACCTCCTTAACCCACTGTCTGGTGGTGGACCAACCTGGCTTTCCCCACTAGCGTTAGGGGTGCAGCTACCAGCTGGGTGTACAGGTAGGGCAGGCAGGTGTCTGCGGGTCCTTTGGCTTACCGCAGGCATGGCAGGCTCACTGTCAGCAGAGGGTTGACTCTCCTGGGCTGCTGGTACAGGCTCTTCTGCCTCTGGAACCGCTTGCTCCTCTTCACCTTCCGGCTCTGGTGTTGGTTGTTGCTGTGCCGGTTGCAGGAAATGCAGAACAGGTACCACTATGGCATCATTTATGCGAGTCCAGGACTGAGGGAACTCTCCGAGAACGGTGCTGATCATTTCTTCCTTGTCCTCTGCGGGTTCAAGGTCACTCTGATCCTCTTCTGCACTACAGAGTTGCTCGGGGCATCTTTTGAGGTGGTCTCTGGAGACGACACTAGTGGTTTCTCCTCCGTCCTTGGTGATTACGCACACCTTTGGGTTGTCGTGGTCAGACTGCAGTACGGTGTAGGGTTCCCTTTCCCACTGGTCATCCAACTTATGTAGCCTTCTCTTCCGGACTTGCTCACCAGGTTCTAGGGGACCAGCAGGGACGTGTTGGTTGAAGAGTCTTTCTTGCTTCTCTCTCACCTGGGCCAGGCTCTTCTCCACACTCTCCTGTACCTTCTTGTACTGCAGTTGCCTTTCTGTATCCCAGTCCGCATCCGGGGAGGTGTCCTCAGGTATTAGGACTCCCATCTCCAGGTCTACGGGCAGCTTACCTGATCTAGCTCGCATCAGGTAAGCCGGGGTGCAGTTTGTAGCATTCACCGGGATATTGTTGTATAGGTCTATTAGGTCCGGCAGTTTTTCTGGCCACAGGCTGCGTTCCTCCAGGGGCAACGTCTTCAGGAGATCAATGACTATATTGTTCATCTTCTCACACATCCCGTTGGTTTGGGGGTGGTAAGGCATTGTACGAATCTTCTTACAGCCATAGAGGTTGCAGAACTCCTGGAAGATTTCAGCCTCGAACGCTGGACCCTGGTCTGTCAGGACCTGTTCCGGATACCCGTGTGGATGGCAGAAATATTGCTGGAAGGCTCTGGCCGCTGTTTGGGCTGTCAAGTCCTTTACCGGGACCACCACGAGAAAACGGGAATAGTGGTCCACGATTGTCAGGGCATAGATGTATCCAGACCGGCTTGGAGCCAATTTGACGTGGTCCAGAGCTACCAGCTCAAGAGGCTGCGTGGTGACAATGGGCCTCAAGGGTGTCTTCTGGCTGGCACGGTCCTTCCTCCTTAGGTGACAAGGGCCACAGTCTCTGCACCATTTTTCTACAGCTCCTCTCATGCCGACCCAAAAGAACCTTCCTCTTAGTAGGAACTCCAGTTTCTTCCAACCGAAGTGTCCCGCTCTGTCATGGTAAGCTCCCAGGACCATAGCTGCATCCCGCCTTGGAACTACGACGTGCCAGGTCAGCTCGTGCGTCCGGTGGTTGACAATCCTTCTGCACAACTTGCCTTCGTAGAGGAACAGCTTGCTCTTCTCCTTCCATAGCTGATTGGCTTCCTCTGGGGCATCTGGATCTAAGCGGGCGTCTTCCCGGGTCAGCAGATCTTTCACCAGGCGGACTGCAGGGTCACTATCTTGGGTCTCGGCCCAGCTGTGGTGATGTAGGGGATTGATCATCACAGTTGTTAGATCCTCCTCCTTCACGCGGTGAGAGTATTGAGCGGCTCCATACCGGTGATACGCGGGGAGTTCTACCTCCTCCAGCTCTTCTGGGTCTTCGTCACCTTCAGGTAAGTGAGGCATCCTTGATAGGGCGTCAGCGTTGGCATTGGTTTTGCCGGCCCGGTACTTGATCACGAAGTCATAGTTGGAGAGACAGGCCATCCACCGCTGTTCTAGGGCACCCAGTCTTGCATTGTCCAGGTGTGTCAACGGGTTGTTGTCCGTGTACACGGTGAACTTTGCGGAGGCCAGGTAATGCTTGAAGCGTTCCGTCACAGCCCACACCACCGCCAAGAATTCTAGCTTGAAGGAGCTGTAATTCTCCGGGTTCCTCTCGGTGGGCCTCAGCTTCCGGCTGGCGTATGCGATCACCCTTTCTCTGCCCTGTTGGTTTTGGGACAGTACGGCTCCCAGTCCCACATTACTGGCGTCTGTGTGAAGGATAAAAGGCTGGCCATAATCAGGGTAGGCCAGGATCTCGTCCCCTGTGAGGGCCATCTTTAGCTGGCGGAAGGACTCCTCTTCCGGATTATCCCACTTGAAGGGCGGCTTTTGGCTCCTGGACTTAGACTGTCCGATCAGGAGGTTCTGCATAGGAGCTGCCATCTTGGTGAACCCGGGGATGAATCTTCGGTAGTAACCTACCAACCCGAGAAACTGTCTCACCTCTTTGATATTCGAGGGGCTTGGCCAGCTCTTGATTGCCGTGACCTTGTCAGGGTCGAGGGCCACTCCTTCCATGCTTACCACGTGCCCTAGGTACTGGACCTTTGGTTTCAGCAGGTGACACTTCGATGGTTTCACCTTCAGGCCATAGCCTGCCAGGGCTTCGAACACCTTGGCCAGGTGCTTTAGGTGGTCCTCGTAGGTCTTCGAATAGACGATCACGTCGTCCAGGTAAAGGAGGACCGTCTCGAAGTTTCGGTGCCCTAGACAGCATTCCATCAGCCGCTGAAAGGTCCCTGGTGCATTGCAGAGCCCGAAAGGCATGCAGTTGAATTCGCTCAGTCCCATCGGGGTGGTGAAGGTGGTCTTCTCCTTGTCAGCCTCTGCCACAGGAACCTGCCAGTACCCGCTAGTAAGGTCCAAAGTAGAAAAGAAGTTAGCTGATTTTAGTGCAGCTAAAGACTCCTCTATTCTAGGCAGCGGATATGCGTCTTTGTGGGTGATACGGTTGATTTGTCTATAGTCCACGCACATTCTCATGGTGCCGTCTTTCTTTTTCACCAGAACCAAGGGGGCTGCCCAGGGGCTACAGCTATGTCTAATGACCCCAGCTTCTTTCATCTCTCTTAGCATGCCCTTTGCGTTCTGGTAGTGTGCAGGGGGTACAGGTCTGTGCCTCTCTTTTATCGGTGGGTGGCTCCCTGTGGGGATGTGGTGTTCTATCCCCTTTACTCTGCCGAAGTCTAGCGAGTGCTTACTAAAGACTCTCTCGTACTCCTGTACCACCCGGTAGGCTCCTTGTTTTTGGTGCAGGGGAGTGGAGTCAGCACCCACGTGGAGTTTCTGGCACCAGTCCTCCTTTTGTTTCTGGGAGCCATTACCCTCCGCCTGTGGAGATGGAGGCAAGGGTTCCACGGCCCTGATAGCTTTGTGTTCGACGACAAACAGTTTGGCGAGTGTAGCGTACCTGGGTAAGTGTACTTCCCTCTCCCCAATGTTGAGGATGCGGACGGGCACCCTGCCATGACGGACATCAACCACCCCCCGGGCTGTCAAAATGGTGGGCCTGCTGTCTGAGTACACGGGTTCTACCATGGCTTGGTAGTCTCTACCTCTCAACCCGATTGCAGTCCGACACCAGATCATCATTTCACTTTTGGGAGGCATGGAAATGGGGAATGGGTCACTCAGTCTTACGCTACCGATCTCACCACCAGACAGTTCTACCTGCTGCCGTCTCATCAGGGCTTTTATCTCCTTGTTGAGGACTCTCTGTTGGCTGGAACTAGCATTCACTGCCACCTGCTGTAAGATTACAATTACCTCTGAAAGACAATTTTCAATTACGTTAGTACCCACAGTTATTTTAGGGTGACTTTCATGACGGTCAATGTCCACAATAATCACTCCCTGTGCCGGTAGTTCAACTTTACCAATTTTAATGGTCATCTCCTTGAACCCCATCTGCGGCACGGGTAAGCCATTACTGGCGATGATGCTCTAGTTATTGTCTGGATACCGTGTGATATCAGCATCAGTCCAATACTGCTTAAAAAGTACATAAGGGATAGTGGTTACTTGCGACCCAGTATCCAGCAAGGCGCTCATGGGGATACCGTCCAGCACCACGGGTAAAACCGGGCGCCCCCCAACGTACTTATTACGCCAATTGTAAGGGCCTGGTGATCTTATGCCTGGGGGTTGGCCCTCTGCCCCAGGTTGGACCCGTTTAAATTACAGTACCTGGAAATGTGTCCGGGCTGGTTGCATCGACGGCAAATGGGCTGTCCATCCTCTGCGTAGCGGTCTGTGGGCCTCCCTCGGAACGACGGGATCCTCCTCTGTCGACGCCACGGGACATCCTCCGGACTTGAAGCCAGCTCGATGGGTATTGACGGGTCCACTTGCAACGCCTGGACGGTCCTGGTCAACGCCGCGACGCTCCTGGTCAGCTCCTGGACTTGGTGGTGCAGGTCTTTTGACGGGGCTTGGTTCAGGGCTTGTGCATCAGCCCCCACGGGGTCCATAGAGGAGGGCGTCCCCTCCTGGTGGTAGGTGAGAGCAGGGCGCCGGGGGTTTATAGCGCCTCTGGTTGCAGATTCACGGAGCACCCTTATGGCCCTGTCCTTAAATTGGGCAAAGGTCAGGTCGGGGTTCTGAAAGAACATGAGGCGCAGTTGGGCCCTGTGGGCGCTAGACAGCAGACCTTCTATGAATTGTTCTGTTAGCAGCTTATCCGTTTCCTGCACACTGCCAGGGTCAGTTTGTTGAATAGCCCTCAAGGCTTCCTGCAGATTTAGGGCATAGTCTCTGATGCTGTCCTGTGCCCGCTGCTTACATCCATAGAACCTCATTTTAATCTCAGCGGAGGTACGTGTGTCAAAGGTACCCCGCAGCCGGGCCAGAATACCCTTCACAGTCCTTTTCTCCTCAGTGGGCCATGATTTTACCTCCCTTTGGGCTGCGCCAGTTAACTGCCCTGTCAATATGCTGACCTTCTGTTCCTCTGTCAGGGGGTAAACGTGGAGCAAACTGTATAGCCTTTCCTTGAAGTCAGTTAGGGCATGGGGCTCCCCTGAGTATTTGGGCAGCCAGGCCGCTCCAGGGATGTAGGGCAGGGAAAAGGGCATCACCGCTGCTGCAGCTGCGTTGGTGGTAGTGGGCGCCTCTGTGTCCGACATCTTCCTCCCCCCTAGTTAAGCGTGGCCTACCTTCCGACGATCCTCTTCTGTAGGCCGCGGCTCCGCTGCTGCTGCTATGGACGAGGACCTGGCGTCGCGTCCTGATGATGTCAGCGTCGCTCTCTCTCCCTTCCAGGACCTTGCGCAGCGTCGGTGCGTGGGGCGAAGCTTCGGATCTCGCGCGGTTTTGACGTCCACGCCCCTCTTCTTCCCGCGCGGCGTCCTGAAGATGGCGTCCGATGGCGGGAAGCAGCTGCGGATGGCGGGAAGACGGCAGAAGACGGCGGAAAACGGTCCAAGATGGCGTCTGATGGCGGGAATCGGCTCCGGATGGCGGGAAAAGACTCCGGACGGCGGGAAACTTCACCACAGGTAAGTTACAAAAGTCTTTTTCAGGCACGCAGTACCCGGTGGTTGCGGGCACGAAATCTTGCCGACTACGCCAAAGCTGACTCACCCCCTGGGCCGTGGGGCACTCGGATCCGGGCAGTGGGGGAACGATGGGAGTAGTAGTGGCAACCCGGTTCCGTGGCTCAGGGTGGTCAGGCCAGTGGTAGTCTGTTATGTGCTGTTGGTTTTGTACGACTACGCCACCCGTGGATTGCGGTTATTAGGAACCGCCGCTGCATGCAGACCGCTGGGGCTGATGAGGTGTGCAGCTAGGGTAGTGTGACTCCCCACGGGAAGAGTGCGGCCCCAGGGCAGTATAATGGATGGTGGGAGTGATGGTAGTGAGAGTCCCAGTGTTAATAGTGCTGGAGGAGCAAGGAGCACACAGATAACAGGTTGCAGTCCAGGGTCTTTACTAAAACAGGTAAACTGACCCATAAACAGTCCCAGCTAGGAGGGGACCTGGGTGTCTGAGAGCAACGGGGAGATTGGCCCTGGTCAGGGTGAGGGTGTAGGCCTACCGTGCTTTCTGTGCTCCTTCTGGCTATCTCCTCCTTATAGGGTAACAGCCCACGTTTCCGAGCTTTCCGTGTATTCTCGCCTGTATGGCCTGCGACGTGGGTTCCTTTCTGCTCCCAGCCTTGTACGGCTTTGCTGGTCCCTTCTGTTGTGGCAGAGCCTCCAGGCTTCTTAGGCCAAGGAATATACAGTCCCCTGCGAACTGGTTATCTGCTGGAGAATGTGGAATCCTTCCAGCCTCAGACACCAAAGTCTGGTAGATTAAGTCTGTTATCTGCCAAGACAGGCTCTCTTCGCCTCTTGTCTCTGGCTTGTGGCTCTCCTCCTGCCACACTTCCTCTTAGGTGCAGTGCAACTGTCTGTCCCTGCTCTGCTGAGACACGTCTCAGTCCTGAGACAGGTCATCTGGTTCTCTCTAACCCTGCCCACAGCACCAGCTTTTATAGGGTCAGCCAGCTCCCCCTACTGGCCTGAGACAGGAGGCATTGCATGCTAATGTTCCCCTGACTAGAGAACCTCCCCCTTGCTCTCAGACACAGCTTTAATATATTTTGTGGCATCCAGGCCAGGGTGACACACTTACACTTAGAGTATGAGGCTCTCTCTCTACGTTGCCATCCCGGGAGACATAAGGCTCCCGGGATGGCAAGAGCTGCCACTAGAGAATATTTTTGCTATGAAGGGGTGTACTTGGTCGCCTACAATATTTATGCAGATGGAACATGTTAAAGTGACATACACATAAATTCCAGGAACCAAGTTTTCTATGCAGAACACTGCCCAAAGCCCGCTGTCTCTGCCATCTTGACTTTTTACTAGGCATCATAGTGTCATCTCTTCCTCAGATAAATATCGCACAAATATCCAGCCTTCTACATGATATAAAAGAGATCTCTACCTCTGCTGGGGGGTTCCAGGGATCGGTGGGCTCCTCTTTGGATATTGTTGTTGGTGAGTTACATCTCTTGAAGATACAGGGGAGTGGTTTGGGCACTTTTGGGGTTTATCCTTATTTGCTGCAACTTTGCACTGTGCCTGTATACCATATAATACCTTAAATTCCACACTCTCTAAGTATGTGTAACTACTTGAGTTTTCACACATTATATATATTGTGAGTGATTTGGTATTTTTGTGCGGATAATTTTATTCCTAATATCCCATATCTACCCCCTCTCTATTTATATGTATTTGCCCTCTGTCACATATTTATGTGTTGATTGATTGTGGCTGTCCCGCCGTCTCAGTGATCCCCTAACATTTGGCACCTTGCATTTTATATCCCTATATTTGTGATGTTTCATACTTGCAACTATGTAATTTCTATTTAATAAAATCATGCCTTTTATGCCATATCACTCATTTGTCCTCCTTTTTCAAAACATTAAATATGTAAGTAGGCCACTATTGGCCCGGGACTCGACATTCTTGTCTATATACCGTGGTCCGTTTAGCTTTATATGGTGGGCCGCTGTTTGTTCAATGATATAAAAGAGAGCATGATTCATCAAACCAGGCAGCTTTCTTCCACTAGATGATGATTCAGTGCTGAGGTTAATGTTTCAAATGTAGGTACATTCAGCAGTGGAACAGAGTTAACATTGGTACTCTCTTTGGTTATGCAGCCCCAAATGCAACAAGCTGTTATGCATTATTAGTACACCTTTTCATTAACCACTTTTCGCCTTCGTGACCAGGCCAATTTTTTCAATTCTGACCACAGTCATTTTATGAAGTAATTACTCTGGAACGCTTCAATGGATTCCCCTGATTCTGAGATTGTTTTTTTGTAACATATTGTAATTCATGATTGTGGTAAAATTTCTTTGATATCACTTGCGTTTATTTGTGAAAAAATCGGAAATTTGGTGAAAATTTTGAAAATTTTGCAATTTTCAAACTTTGAATTTCTTGCCCTTAAATCAGAGAGATATGTCACACAAAATAGTTAATAAATAACATTTCCCACATGTCTACTTTACATCAGTACAATTTTGGAACCAACATTTTTTTTTGTTAGGAAGTTCTAAGGGTTAAAAGTTGACCATCAATTTCTCATTTTTCCAACAAAATTTACAAAAACATTTTTTAGGGACCACATCTTATTTGAAGTGACTTTGAGGGGCCTTTATGACAGAAAATATGCAAAAGTGACACCAGTCTAAAAACTGCACCCCTCAAGGTGCTTAAAACCACATTCAAGAAGTTTATTAACCCTTCAGGTGCTTCACGGGAATTTTTGGAATGTGGAAGAAAACAATGAACATTTAACTTTTTTTTCACAAAAATGTTACTTTAGACACAATTTTTTTATTTTCACAAGGTTAACAGGAAAAAATGGAATACACAATTTGTAGTGCAATTTCTCCTGAGCACGCTGATACCCCATATGTGAGGGAAAACCACTGTTTGGGCGCACTGCAGGGTTCGGAAGGGAAGGAGCGCCATTAGACTTTTTGAATGTAAAATTTGTTTGAATAATTAGCGGACGCCATGTTGCGTTTGGAGAGCTCCTGATGTGCCTAAACAGTGGAAACCCCCCACATGTGACACCATTTTGGAAACTAGACCCCCTAGGGAACATATCTAGATGTGTGGTGAGCACCTTGCACCCTCAGGTGCTTCACAGAAGTATGTAATATTGAGGCGTAAAAATAAAATTTTCCCATTTGTCACACAAAAATGTTTTTCATCCCCTAATTTTGCATTATCATAAGGGTAACAGGAGAAATTGCACCATGAAATTTGCTGTGCAATTTCTCCTGAGTATGTCGATACCCCATATGTGGGGGAAAACCACTGTTTGGGCGCACTGCAGGGTTCAGAAGCGAAGGAGCGCTATTTGACTTTTTGAATGTAAAATTTGTTTGAATTATTAGCGGACGCCATGTCGCATTTGGGGAGCCCCTAATGTGCCTAAACAGTGGAAACCCCCCACAAGTGACACCATTTTGGAAGCTAAACCCCTTAGGGAACTTTTCTAGCTGTGTGGTGAGCACCTTGCACCCCCAGGTGCTTAACAGAATTTATAATATTGAGCCGTAAAAATAAAATTTTCACATTTTTCCCACAAAAAATGTTTTTCATCCCCTAATTTTGCATAATCATAAGGGTAACAGGAGAAATTGCACCATGACGTTTGTTGTGCTATTTCTCGTGAGTACGCCGATACCCCATATGTGGGGGAAAACCACTGCTTTGGTGTACGGCAGGGTTCGGAAATGAAAGGAGAGCTATGTTGGCTGTGATAGGTTGCAGACACCATGTCACATTTGAAGAGTCACTGACATGCCGATACAGCAGAAACCCTCACAAGTGACCACATTTTGTAAACTACACCTCTCAAGGAATTCATCTAGGGAAGTAGTGAGTATTTTTTAATTTTTTAATTTATACCATTGGTCAGTGAAGAAAACATAATTATATTTTTACCACCAAAAATGTTTTACCCTCAGATTTTACATTTTCACGCAGGGCAATGATTAAAAATGGTGGCAAAATGTGTCACACAATTTCTTCTAAACGTGGCAATGCCCCATATGTGGTTATACCGTACCGCTTAGCCATACGGCGAGATCTGGGAGGGACGGAGCGCTATTTGACAATTGGAGAACAAATTATTGTAGAATAGTTTGTGGACTCCATATACACAGCCCCTAAGTGCTAGAAGAGCAGAATCCCCCCTCAAGTGACCCCATTTTGGAAATTATACCCCTTTGGGAATTTACCTACCGGTGTAGTGACGATTTTGACTCCATGGGTCTTTTCCAGAAACGAGCAGCAGTGGATGTTGCTGAGTGAAAATTTCAAACTGCCGCTGAAGTGACCAGTACATTGTAGTGACCAGTATGTTGTGCCCAGCTTGTGCTTCTGGAGACATGCACCTGTAAAGTAGGCAAGCTCTCATCGCTACAGGAATGCCAAACATGTGGACCCTAAATGTAGTTTAGGCACATTGTGGGGCTCAGAAGGGAGGGAGGCATTTGGATTGGGAGCACAACATTTTCTGAATTTCTTTTGGGGGTCAAGGGCCATTTCGCTTTTCCAGAGCATTTCTGCTACCAGTAACTTGGAAGTCCCTTATATTTTTAACAGATAACCTACCTGAGTGGGGACTAGCTTTTTTTGAGGACTGTGTTGAAGCTTTTATTGGGAACATTTTACATAACATTTATCCGGCGCTCTAGGCTGAGCACTTACATCGGGGTTTTCATCTAAATTTCCAAGTGATGTAATTCAGATGAAACCCCTGCGGGATCCATTCACTATAATGAGGCAGACTCCGTCTGGCCTCTGTTTAGCTGTGTCCTTTTTTTCTGAAGTGCACAAAATTGTGGCCAACCGCACTTTTATGCACGCCTAAAAATACTGACACCGTTGGATCACAGGCCAGACAGCATCCACAGTGCCTATATCTGCCTCATTACAGGGAATCTTCCGTCATGGGTTCCATCTGAATCACGTATTTCAGAGATTTACACGGAAACTCTGGTGTAAGTGCTCAGCGCAGAGCCCAGGTTAAATGTGAGCAGAGCCTTAATGCGATCTTTGGGAGACATAATAAAAAATCTGTAGCAGGTGAAGAATTGGTTTTATTTATTTTTTACGCCGTTCCTCGTGTGGTATAACTGATTAGATTACTTCATTCTTCAGGTCGGTGCGATTACAGTGATACCAGATTGATATCGGGTTTTTATGATTGACAACTGTCACAGACTAAAAGACGCTTTTTTTTGCAAAATCTAGTTTTTGCATCGCCATATTTTAAGATCTATAATTTTTCCATATTTCGGCCGACAGAGTCAAGCAAGGGCTTGTATTTTGCGGGACGAGTTGACATTTTTATTGGTACCATTTTTGGGTATATGACATTTTTTGATCGCTTTCTATTCCGTTTTTTGGGAGGTAAAAAGAACAAAAACCAACAATTCAGGAATTGTTTTTTGAGGTTTTTTTTATGCCGTTCTACGTGTGGTAAAAGTGATAAGGCAGCGTTATTCTTCGGGTCAGTACGTTTACAGCGATACTACACTTACCGTATAATTTTTTTTATGTTTTGTCGCTTTTACACAAAACAATTTTATAGAAAAAATATTTTTTTTACATCGCTTTAATCTGAAAGCTATAACTTTTTTATTTTTCGGCTGATGGAGCTGTATGGCGGCTTTTATTTTGCGGAACAAGATGATGTTTTCAGCGGTACCATTTTTATTTCCATTTTGCTTTTTGATCGCATTTTATTCCACTTTTTGCTTGGCGATATGATGAAAAAGAATAGTTTTTTGCTCCGTTTTTTATTTATTTTTTTACGGTGTGCACAGAAGGAGTTAATTAGTTTGACAGTTTTATAGATCGGGTTGTTTCGGACACGGCGATACCAAATATGTGTACTTTTTTTGTTTTTGCATAAATATACGGATTTATTGGTTTGATATTTTATTTATTTATTTTTATTTACTTTGTGATTTTTTTTAATAGTTTGAAAACATTTTTTAGACTTCTTCTTTACTTAGTCCCTGTATGGGACATTAATTTTTATATTTCTAATCACTGTTCTCATGCAATGCAATAGACATGTATTGCATTGCATGAGAGCTCTGCTGACAGTTTTACACTGTCAGTGTCTCCTGCAAGACTTCAGCTGCAGGCTTAGTCTAGCAGGACACCGTGCATGGCAGACCCGGAGGCAATAGTGTGACCTCCGGCTGCCATGACAACGGCAGGTCCTCTCAGACATCAGGGGGCCCTCGGAGAGGTTAATGTACGATCCCCTCTCCTCTCACTATCTTCTAAATGCCGCGTTCACTATAGATCACGTCATCTAGAAGATAGCAAAGTGTTAACATCATTGGGACCTGATCCAATCAGGTCTCGATGATGTCCCCTGTCAGAGCTGTCGCTCTGCACTGCACCTGCAGCGCTTGCAGGACCCTGGGGGTCCTGAGCCCTGCGGGACCACCGACCGTTTATAATCTTCGACATTTATGTACAGTGGGCAGTCGGGAAGCGATTAAAGTCAGCATGTACTTGTACTACCTTGCTCTTCTATGAGATCCCACTAGATGAGTTGCTCACATGATAATTTAATAATTCATAGACGCCCATGACTCTGTTGTTAGTTCACCAGATATCCTTTATAAAAATGCAAACAAAGGGAATTAGACTTACCGGTAATTTGGTTTCCAGAAGTCCCTCAGGACAGCACCACAGGAAGTAGTCCTTCCTTGACCTAAGACGGGACATGATCACAGAGAGGTTAAAAGGTCCCTCCTACCTCCACCCTCCATTGTTTTTCAAAGTACCACAGATGGATGGATGCAAATGGTCTATACGAGCCATTAGAAACTCATATGCAAGATAAACCCTTAAAGGGAATCTGTCACCACTTTGTAGTTATCAGACCTCTACTATGGCCATTCAGGGTATAGAAAAGTAAATCTATACATGGCCCATAGTAGAGGTCTGATTGCAGAGAAAAGCGCTTTAATCAATTCTATTATGTACAGGCTTGGCATCTAGGGAACGCCAAGAAATCCCCGCCTATGTGCTTATTATTCCCCCAAATCCCCGCCTATATGTTTAAATATCATATTCCCCCACTCCCCTGCACGTCACAGGACCCTGTTACCGGCCCTGATACGCGCACTGGTCTCCCTGACTTCCCAGGCATGCGCAAAGCGATGCTCACATAGAACGTGCTTTGCTTCATCCTGGCCCCATCTACCTGTGCTCTGCGCTGCAGGTTTCTATTGTGCAGGTGCCGGAGAGTCGCTGTCACTTCCCAGTGCCTGTGCAATAGAAACCTGCAGCGCAGTGCACAGGCAGATGGGGCCGAGATGAAGCAAAACGCTTTCTATGTGAGTGTCGCTTTGTGCATGCTTGGGAAGTCAGGGAGACCAGTGCACGTCTCAGGGCCTGCCACAGGGTCCTGTGACGTGCAGGGGAGTGGGGGAATATGATAATTAAACATATAGGCCGCTAAAGGGAATCTGTCACCACTTTGTCGTTATCAGACCTCTACTATGGGCCATACAGGTATGTATAGATTTACTTTTCAATACCCTGTATGGCCATAGTAGAGGTCTGATAACTTCAAAGTTGTGACAGATTCCTTTTAGCAGCCCCAGCTTGTGCCATGGCAACTTGATGAATGAAAGATCTTTAGGAAGATAGATATTGTGCAAGATAAACATAAGGGAGGGAAAATAAGGGTGCTGTCCTGAGGGACTTCTGGAAACCAAATTACCGATAGGTCTAATTCCCTTTTTCCTGTCCACCCCTCTGGACAGCACCACAGGATTAGTACCAAAGAAATAGCATCAGGGTGGGTACAGAAGCAGTAAAAGACCAAATTCCTGGGCAAGAGCTAGGCTAGATATAGTAACTGATTTGAAAGATTAGAAGAAAATATAGACAATTATAGAAATATAGATAAGTAGCCTTAGCGATTGTCAGATATATGTCTATAATGCCAAATATTCAATATAAATGTGGTAAACAAATTAGACAGCAGAAATGGAGAGAGTGGGACACTCCAGTGTTCTACCCCCAACCCAATAATGAACCACAGTGATTGTTAGATAGATTATATTAATAAACATCACAGCCACAGAATTGACCTTAAACACCTCTTATTACACCAACAAAAGTATGGTAATAGCCACTGCACCAAACCACCATGAGGGTTGTTGCAAACCAATAACCTTGCATGTGCTTAATAACACAGACTGTTTTTTTACTGGTCCTCCTGGGCTCAGACTACACCTTGGTTACAGACCAGCTTTCCATACCACAAGGAATCCTGTAGGACACAGGCCCTGGATTGCTAGAAGATCAAACCAATCCTTTAGTATGTGGATAAATGTGGAGAGCATTGCGATGCTTATACCTTACCCACCCAGGAGCCCATGGATGTTTTTTCTGAATCCTTAAATCTCTAGGTCTCAAGCAAGGGGCTGAACACTATGGAAATATATAGTCTGACTGGTAACATCCCCTGCCATTAGCAAAGTTGGGTCATCCTCAGACCACCTGATAGAAAAGTGTGGATCATCACTCCTGTGGTGCCGATGGTAATGACACAGAGTCTGGACTCTGGATCTGATGAAAGTGGCCAAAATAAATGCCCCTACCATCAGACGTGTCATATACAGGAAGAAAATCATGAACTGATTTGTTATATCTATGTCTGACTCCTAACACAGGCCCTTGGTAAAACTCCGAACTCTATTTCAGAGCGAAGGAGAGAGATGTGAAGACCTCTTTCGATCCTCCTGCGTCAAGCAATCAGGAGCTCCTGCTCAACTGATCAGGAAAATTTTCTCTGCTCTTTCCACGCTCCTCTCATCCATCTGTCCCTGATGGGACAGGAAAAACACTGGAGGTTGGAGGTGGGGGGGGGGTAATTTGAACTACTTCCTGTGGTGCTGTCCAGAGGGATGGACTGGAAAAATAAAATAAAATACAGACAACAGATTAACAAACTGTGTCCATCACTCCCATAGGTTTGCTAATTTTTGGTTTGAATATATTTTTTCATGAAAATTCTCCATCTTTATGTTCAGTTATAGTAAACAAAACATTTATAAAAGTTATATTGCAGGAGTTTGCAAAATAATTGTTTTCTCCCTATACTAATATATTTTTAAGAATGGGCCAACAATGTTGTGGGATGACAATGGAAGCAAAATGATTTAGAATAACAAAATCAAACATAGTTCAGACATATGCATAATTTTTGCTAGAACTGGAGGCTCCCTGTCAATTTCTTGGCCACCTTAAAGCTAACATTATGAAATTTGTTTTGTATTTATACAACTTATATCCTTCATTGAAATACTGCACTGCCTCCACATTTAGACAGCATTTGGTCTCATGTAGATGGCATTCCAGTTTATAAGATGACTACTCATAGAGGGGCATTTGACCAGACATGTCACTCAAAATCCTTTACTATGCCTGCCCTAATGTTCTATGCCCAGCGTATTACTATGGGAGGAAACAGCATGATGTATGTTGTGGAGCACTTATATACCACTTCAATAAGTGTACATGCCTGCTCCATCATAGTGGAGTCCCTATTTTCAGTTCTTTAATAAAAAGATATTTATTTTTAAAAAATGTGATGGAGAGTATTGACCAGCTGAGATAAAGCCAATTGCCAAAGATTTTTCAAGAGGAGTTGATTAATCGAGATTGGTCTCTTCGTACCACGATCACCACAAGAAGGCCTTGTTCTGACAATTAGCTAGATGTTCCAATGCACAAACCAACTAGATGGTTTGTGTCAGCCTTAAAAAACAACCACTAATATAAACTAACCAGTTACAGTAATCTGTTAGACACCTACATTACTAATGCTCTAATAGAAGTGGTAAAAAAAACTCCCATTAAATTAAAGGACTTTTCCAGGCAACCGCAGCTCTGTATTTTCTTTCTCCTTTGGCTTTATCCTGCACAGGAGTTCTACTTTTTGGATCTTCTGTTTATTGTCACAGGACAATTCATGAAGCATAGAAGAGAAAGAGAGTGGTTGGAACATCAGGACATAAACAAATTTTTTCTTTATTTTATGTTATTTCAGCTCTCATTAATTGGAATACTTCAGATTTGGTAAACTATTTTACACTGATGTTTGGTCTATTTCTTCAATATAATTGTTAACTCCTTCATGACATTTGAAGCACATTTACAGTATGTCATATGTTGTGTCTTTGACTTTGATGTGGGCTTGCATGCCAAGCGCACATCTTTTCCAGCAGATGATGGCTGCCATCATGTGCCTATAGCACAAAGAACTCCGCTCCACCCATGGCTGTTAACCTGCTGATTGCCACTCTCAATCTCAGATGGCAGTATTTAATATGCATCAGAAGGAGGCGCTTCATTCCACGAGCCCAAAAGCACGCCTGTGATGTAATCATGGGGTGCCGATGGGTTGCCATGACAGTCAGAGAGCTGTGGAAGACCTCACTTCTTGCCATGAAGATTATTATGTAGAAGCCAGCCTATAGCTGACATTCAAAAGAGATCATATATATCATATAATATCACAGCACTTAAAACTTGAAGTCTGTACAAGAAAACAGGCCAACATTTCAGATAGAATGATCTTTATCAGGGCCATTGAAAAAGACAGACAGAAAGAAGCTGCTTGATGTGTCTCTTCTGTTCAAAAGAAATCGTGATTTTTCACTATAGATAGCATTCATCAGCCCTGCTATGTTTAGCACAAGAGATCAGACGATCTCAGCTTCAAGTCCCCTATTAATTACAGTGAAAAGTTAAAAAAATCCAGGACTAGTCCAGGTCCAGGACCCGTAAAAGCGCCGAAAGGGCGCGAAACAGCCGTAGTACATGAGCACTCCTCTTATCCCTCTGCCTGCCCCGTAGATGTCAAAAGACTGATGGAATAAAGGACTTAAAATTTTTCATGAAAGGAATGGTGAGTGCTGCTCTTTCTTTTTTGTTCTTAGTTTTCATTTTCATGCTTGTTGAGCAACAGCGTTACTACCATCCTGATTGCTGAAAAAGGCTCACAGCGGGGAAATATACAACAGGTGGTATTTTGACTGGTGCCACAGTCCTTGTATGAATTGACCTTATATATTAGCAGGTGCCAATTTTTTCTTAAGTTTATTGGTGGCTGCTCCCCTTAGACAAGCCCCCAGAAGTGACCTCAGACGTCGGCCACTTCCTCGCTGCGCACATGTGAGCACAATGTACTGTGGCTTGTTCCAGCCTGGACCCCGGTGTCCTCCTGTTTAATGGGGCGGCTGGAGCCCCAACGAGTATGCAATACTGTGGACTTTGCCCCCATCCCTCCCATCCTTGGAAAATTCGCCGGGAACTCCAGCGACCGCCAGGTGAGAGGTGAGAGGGGAATCCTGTCTGCCGCACAGGGGAGTTTTATCAGCTCTCTCCAGTATATAGCAGCGTTTTACCTTATTTCCACCCCAACTAGGGGTGAAGTGAATCCGGAATCCCTGGCATCTGCACGGTTGTAGGTCTCCCTCCAAGGACAGGAAACCACTGAAGCGGGAAGAGATGTTCTGCCTTTTGAATCTGTAGGTTTTCTGTCCTTGGGAGTGAATACTCTCTCTTGTACAGTGCTGTCATGGGGATGGGGAAAATTGGCTGTTGGGTAAGGATTCTATTTTCTTGTGTGGATGATGACAGTCATACCTCAAAATATTATGTCTATATTTTGGCTTAATATAAATCCCCAGTTATTGTTTTCATATTTAAGCAAAACATCCAAGAATTGGATCTCTATATGTGAAAAAATAGCATGAATTTTATATCCACATTCAGACTATTCAGAAATTTGTAGAAATCCTTCAATTCAAAAACTGTCCCGGCCCACAGGAAGAGGACATTGTCTTTGTATCTCCACCACTTCAGGCCCTTCCCAAAGTAGAGCGACACATAGACAAGGTCCTCCACTATGACTGTAATGACTAAATTAGAATAAGCAGGCACCATATTCATGCCAAATGTGGTTCCCCGCTTTTGCATATAAAATTTGGCACCAAACAAAAAATAATTGTTTTTAAGCACCACCTCTAACAATTTCAATATGAATTTCACAGTCATGTATATAATCTGTACCATTCAATTTTTTTCATATAGCTCTAAGACCAATTTCATGATTTATTGACGTGTATAACGACACAACATCAAATGATGCTAGTATATTTTGTTCTAATTTAACGACATTCAGCTTGCATAAGAAGTCAGTCATATCTTGTATATAAGATCTAGCTTGTCTGGCTAGGGGACCCAATATTTTGTCCAGAAAAGTCCCCATTTGACTAAAAATTGAGTCGCTACCCAACACTATTTAATGACCAGGTGGGTTGCCAAAGACTTGTGTATCTTTGGCAAGACGTATACTTCAGGGGTTATTGGATTTTCCAGTAATACGAAATTATAGAGATTTTCATTTATGATGTCATAATACTTTGCTACCGGGAAAATATATATCTCTGTACAGTGTTAGCCAGTAGATACAAAAATATTTAGATTTGCGAGTCCTCGGTGGTTGATACATTTTAATGGCTAACTGAAAAGATGGTAACAAATTGAAGCTTTCAAAACTACTCATGTTTCTTCATCAGTCATAGTATAACACAAAATCTGAAGAGTTTATACACAGCAAGACACAGAAATAATGCAATAGATGAGACAAGTGACGTAAAGCAGAACTATTACTGTGAGAGAGGGATAAACAGTTGTGGCCGTAAATATTGGAATAGTTTATAGATAAGGAGTGTGAAAGTTTTTATATCCTGTGATTGAAGTCTGGCCTGGGGCTGTGATGCCCCTCTGAGGATCACATTCCTTAGTTGATGTAGAATGACATAAATCCATGCGGCACATTCATTCCTGCTCTGAAGGTGTCAAAGGTAGATATGACTTTATATTCACAAACTTTTCTGACTCTCTGAGATTTGAAATGACCTTTTAATAACAGTAATTTCATATCCATGGTGTTGTAATCAGAGAAACAAAAATGTTTTGCCATAGGTAGATCTATTCTTTTTTCTTTTATTGTGTAGCAATGAGACTTCATCCTTGTTCTAAGTTTTTGCCCTATCTCCCCAACATATAGACCCCCAGCTGGACATTTGGTACATATAATTAAGTACACCACATTAGATGTGATGCAGCTGAAAGCACCTGGGATCTTGTAGTCCTGATATGAGTTGGGAATCTTTATCTTGTCCGTGGTCATTATAAATTGACAGGTTTTACATTTTTTCTGGTTGCAGGGAAAGGTTCCTGTAGCTGGTAGAGATGACAGGGAGCTTCTGACAATGATGCTTCTTAGATTTGAAGGCTGCCTGAAACACAGAAGTGGGGAGTCTAGAAATATGGATTGTAATCTGGCATCTTTTTGTAGTAAAGGTTATAGTCTACGTGCAGCTCCCCTTAGTGCCTCCAGATTTGGATTGTAGGTGACTACTAGAGGCACCTGGTTGCTTTCTTGTTTGGTTTTGCAATGTAGGAGATGATTCCTTGATATTTTGGTGGCCATAGTAATCTGGTTCTCAATTGTTCTTGGATGGTAGCCCTGATTCAAAAAGGTCTCACTGAGGCAACCAAGGTGCTTGTCTCTATCCATAGGGTTAGAAAATATCTGATTGTATCTGATGGCTTGGCTGTATACAATAGAGTGTTTTATGTGTTTTGGATGGAAACTGTCCCATTTAAGGTATGTTGGACGGTCGATTGGCTTGAAAAGATTTCCATACTGTGGAGCCATTTTACTTTCCATTGCTGTACTAGTCTCCTGTAGATATACAGTACAGACCAAAAGTTTGGACACACCTTCTCATTTAAAGATTTTGTGTATTTTCATGACTTTAAAAATTGTACATTCACACTGAAGGCATCAAAACTATGAATTAAGACATGTGGAATTATATACTTAACAAAAAAGTGTGAAACAACTGAAAATATGTCTTATATTTTAGGTTCTTCAAAGTAGCCACCTTTTGCTTTGATGACTGCTTTGCACACTCTTGGCATTCTCTTGATGATGTTCAAGAGGTAGTCACCGGAAATGGTTTTCACTTCACAGGTGTGCCCTGTCAGGTTTAATAAGTGGGATTTCTTGCCTTATAAATGGGGTTGGGACCATCAGTTGTGTTGTGCAGAAGTCAGGTGGATACACAGCTGATAGTCCTACTGAATAGACTGTTAGAATTTGTATTATGGCGAGAAAAAAGCAGCTAAGTAAAGAAAAATGAGTGGCCATCATTACTTTAAGAAATGAAGGTCAGTCAGTCCGAAAAATTGGGCAAACTTTGAAAGTGTCCCCAAGTGCAGTTGCAAAAACCATCAAGCGCTACAAAGAAACTGGCTCACATGAGGACCGCCCCAGGAAAGGAAGACCAAGAGTCACCTCTGCTTCTGCGGATAAGTTTATCCGAGTCACCAGCCTCAGAAATTAACAGCAGCTCAGATTAGAGACCAGGTCAATGCCACACAGAGTTCTAGCAGCAAACTGTTAAGAGGAGACTTTGTGCAGCAGGCCTTCATGGTAAAATAGCAGCTAGAAAACCACTGCTAAGGACAGGCAACAAGCAGAAGAGACTTGTTTGGGCTGCATAACACAAGGAATGGACATTAGACCAGAAGAAATCTGTGCTTTGGTCTGATGAGTCCAAATTTGAGATCTTTGGTTCCAACCACCGTGTCTTTGTGCGATGCAGAAAAGGTGAACGGATGGACTCTACATGCCTGGTTACCACCGTGAAGCATGGAGGAGGAGGTGTGATGGTGTGGGGGTGCTTTGCTGGTGACACTGTTGGGGATTTATTCAAAATTGAAGGCATACTGAACCAGCATGGCTACCACAGCATCTTGCAGCGGCATGCTATTCCATCAGGTTTCCGTTTAGTTGGACCATCATTTATTTTTCAACAGGACAATGACCCCAAAAACACCTCCAGGCTGTGTAAGGGCTATTTGACCAAGAAGTAGAGTGATGGGGTGCTACGCCAGATGACCTGGCCTCCACAGTCACCAGACCTGAACCCAATCGAGATGACTTGGGGTGAGCTGGACCGCAGAGTGAAGGCAAAAGGGCCAACAAGTGCTAAGCATCTCTGGGAACGCCTTCAAGATTGTTGGAAGACCATTTCCGGTGACTACCTCTTGAAGCTCATCAAGAGAATGCCAAGAGTGTGCAAAGCAGTCATCAAAGCAAAAGGTGGCTACTTTGAAGAACCTAGAATATAAGACATATTTTCAGTTGTTTCACACTTTTTTGTTAAGTATATAATTCCACGTGTTAATTCATAGTTTTGATGCCTTCAGTGTGAATGTACAATTTTCAAAGTCATGAAAATACAGAAAAATATTTAAATGAGAAGGTGTGTCCAAACTTTTGGTCAGTACTGTATGTTGTTATCAAATTCAAAGTAATTGTGGGTGAGGATGAATTTTATAAGTTTCGCCACAGAATTAGCATAAATTCCTGTGTTTTCCATGAAGATTTTGCAGGCATTTAATCAATCCTAGTGTAGTACAAAGATTCCACATCCATGGTGGCCAGGATGGTTCCTTCTGGTAGAGGACCTATTGCTGATAGTTTATTCAGTAGGTCCTGAATGTAGCTAGGTGTATTCTTTACCAGGGGTTTAAGAACACCCTCAACCCATCCAGAAACTTGCTCAGTAAGGGTGCCCACACATGAAATAATTGGTCTACCTGGATGACAAAAGATCCATAGCAACCTGAGTCAGTTCTTGCCTCTGTTCCAATCTGCTGACCCACATGTTGGTTCTGTTCAGCCTGTGTGTCATTGTTTACTTAAACCCTTAGTGACAGAGCCAATTTTAAGCTTAATGACAGCCCCATTTTTCAAATCTGAGCTGTATCACTTTATGTGGTAATAACTCTGGAATGCTTCTATATATCCTGGTGATTCAGAAATTTGTTTTTTTTTCATGATACATTATACTTGATGTTAGCGCTAAAGTTAAGTTGATAGTTTAATGGAAAAAGAAAAACATCTGAAATTTAATGTAATTTTTGAAAAATTAGGAATTTTCAGCTTTCAATGCTTACAGTGGCTTGCGAAAGTATCCCCCATTCGCTTATTACCTATTTTTGTTATATTACAACCTGTGTTTACAAAAATATTCAATCTGATTTGTGTGTGATCCATCAGCACTAAGTAGCATAAATTGGTGAGGTGAGATAAATATAGGCATAAATTAAATGTATGGGATCCATTAACTAAAAATTGGCATGTGCATATGTATTCACCCCTTTTGCAATGAAGCCCCAAAAAAATTCTGGTGCAATCAATTACTTTCATTAGTCACATGATTAGTGACAGGAAGTCCTCTTACAACACCAATAAGCAAAAGACACTACTAACCAAACAACACCATGAAGACCAAGGAGATCTACAAACAAGTCAGGGACAAAGTTGTTGAGAAAGACAAGTCAGGGTTCAGTTGTTAAAAAAAAAACAAATTCCAGTCTCTGATTATCCCCCTGTGCATCATCAAATCCATTATCAAACGGAAAGAACATGATACCATAACAAACCTGCCAAGAAAGGGCCACCCTCCAAAATTCTCAGCTTGGGTATGGAGGGCATTAATCAGAGAGGCAGGACAAAAACCAAAGGTAACCCTAAAAGAGGAGCCCAAGTTCCCAAGCAGAGACTGGAATATCTGTTCATATGACAACAATAAGCTATATGCTCCATAGAGGTGGGCTTTATGGAATAGTGGGCAGAAAAAAAAGTCTTTACTTACACACAAAAATTGTAAGGCTCGTTTTGAGTTTGCCAGAAGACATATGGTAGACTCCCAAAATATATGGAGGAATGTGCTGTGATCAGATGTGACCAAAATTGAACTTTTGGCCACCAAAATAAACATTTTGTCTGGCGCCAAAGCAACACAGCCCATTACCCCAAGAACACCATTCCCACAGTTAAACATAGTGGTGTCCCTCAGCTTAAGTGTCCATTAGCTGAAGTGTCTGAAATTTGAATTAATTCTGAATAATATGATGCATGCAGACTGTACCTTACCTGCCATCACTGCACTCTAATCAGCATCTGTTTATCCATTCCTCTTACTGGTACGTCACCCAACTTTTCCCATGCTGAATTCCATGCTGTCTTCCCTATACCGTTCTGTTCCAATTCTCTAATGGTACGTCACCCAACTTTTCCCATGCTGAATTCCATGCTGTCTTCCCTATACCGTTCTGTTCCAATTCTCTAATGGTACGTCACCCAACTTTTCCCATGCTGAATTCCATGCTGTCTTCCCTATACCGTTCTGTTCCAATTCTCTAATGGTACGTCACCCAACTTTTTCCATGCTGAATTCCATGCTGTCTTCCCTATACCGTTCTGTTCCAATTCTCTAATGGTACGTCACCCAACTTTTCCCATGCTGAATTCCATGCTGTCTTCCCCATACCGTTCTGTTCCAATTCTCTAATGGTACGTCACCCAACTTTTCCCATTCTGAATTCCATGCTGTCTTCCCTCTACCGTTCTGTTCCAATTCTCTAATGGTACGTCACCCAACTTTTCCCATGCTGAATTCCATGCTGTCTTCCCTATACCATTCTGTTCCAATTCTCTAATGGTACATCACCCAACTTTTCCGTCTTGACTCCCATACAGATTTCTCTATATTTCTCTACCCCTATGTCCTACTGGTATGTGACCCAGCCACCCCACACTTTCATTTATGGCCTTGTTTACTCTGTCTTGAGCATCCAGCATCTGGTTCAATCTAATCAGCTGATCAAGATGAGCACAGACCACTCCCATCTGCTTCACAGCTGAATGCATTCTGTAGCCCATATATTGAGAACTAGGAGTCTGTGTCAAACTTCAGTCTGTGTCCAAAAGCTTAAGTGTCCATTAGCTGAAGTGTCTGAAATTTGAATTAATTCTGAATTGAATCTGAAGTGAACTGAAGGTAACTGGATACTAAGTCACAGTAAACAATGTTTGTGTTTGTTTTCACTCTCACCCCCTTAATCTTTCACTTCTTTCAACCACCCCTAATCCCTACACCTAGTAAGGAACTCTTCATCTCTCCCTCCATTCTCCCCACCCATCTCACCTCCTCCTCAGAGCTATTCCACAACATACAATCCTTTGTCTCCAAACACAGACAGCCTCCTCATGCCCTCTCCTGCTCCCACCTAATAACACTTTCTCTGCTACTCCTTACTGCCGGCGACATCTCTCCAAATCCCGGCCCTCCTCACCACATCCTTACAATCACTTCCACCTTCTACCCACGATCTATCCCTAACTCTCTTAACCCTTCTAACCTTATACCCATCCGCCCAGCCCCCGCTTCCCCAGTTCCACTAACAGGAGTTCTATGGAACGCTCGCTCTGTCTGCAATAAACTTTCCTACATTCACGATCTCTTCATCACTAACAAGCTTTCCTTCCTCGACATCACTAAAAACTGGCTCACCCACTCAGACACAGCCTCTCCTGCTGCACTTTCGTATGGCGGATTCCACCTCTCCCATACCCCCCACCCCACTGGCAAGCACGGTGGAGGAATAGGTTTCCTCCTCTCAGAAAACTGCTCCTTAACCCATATCCCACTGCCACCCGCAATTACTCTCCCCTCTTTTGAAGTGCCCTGCGTGCGCATCTACTCCCCATTCAACCTCCAACTAGCTGTCATTTACCGCCCCCCAGGATCAACCACCACTTTCTTTGACCACTTCACCACCTGGCTGCTTCATTTCCTCTCCGGTGACATCCCCACTATCCTCATGGGCGACTTTAACATCCCCATTGACACTTCCCTCTCAGCTGCCTCTAAGCTTCTATCCCTCACTTCCTCCTTTGGTCTTACTCAGTGGTCTTCCACACCCACCCACAAAGATGGCCACACGCTGGACCTCATCTTCACCCGCCTCTGTTCCCTATCTAACCTCTCTAACTCACCTCTCCCTCTTTCTGACCACAACCTACTCACATTCTCTTCTCTCTCCTCCCCGGGGCAACAATCCCCACTCCACAAACTTGCATACCCTCGTAGAAATCTCAAACACCTTGACCTACACTCTCTCTCTGAATCCCTCCTCCCTCTTACAGACATTAGTTCCTTACATGATGCAGATGCTGCTGCCACTTTATACAACACCACAACAGCTGCAGCTCTCGATTCGGTCGCCCCCCTCACGCATACCAAGGCTCGCACAATCAACAGACAACCCTGGCACACCAGCCTAACTAAAGAACTGTGACGGGCCTCCAGGGTTGCTGAACGTAGATGGAAAAGGTCCCATTCCCATGAGCACTTCATCGCATTCAAACAGTCCCTCACTACCTTCAAGTCCACACTCACTGCAGCAAAACAAACATACTTTGCATCTCTCATATCCTCCCTGTCTCACAACCCTAAACAACTATTCAACACCTTCAATTCTCTCCTCCGTCCCCCAGTGCCTCCTCCCTCTCCTCTTATTTCAGCCGAAGACTTTGCCTCATTCTTCAAGCAGAAGATTGACACCATCAGACAAAGTTTTTGCCAAAAGCCCCCACCGCCCCTCCCCACACCTACTCCACCCTCCTCCTCCAAAACTACATTCTCCACCATTTCTGAAGATCAACTTTCCTCCTTACTCTCCAAGTCACACCTCACCACTAGTGTTGAGCCACCCCCGTAGTGTTCGAGTTCAGTTCGGTTCGTCGAACACCCGTGTGTTCGCCGAACTGTTCGTCGAACTGTTCGTCGAACACCTTCGAACACCGTTAAAACCAATGGCAGGCAAACAAAAACACATAGAAACACATAGAAAACACCTTCAAAGGTGTCCAAAAGCTGACAAACTGCTCAGAAGACATAACTAACACATGGAAAAGTGACAAGTACATATAGTCATGCGAAAATAAAAGAGGTGGAGGAGTAAAAGGAGGGGGAGACACAGATATAGGCATGTCATGCCCTTCTAAAATCCAAAAAGTGAGAAGCCGACACGGCCAGTCCGCTCCTGCCTGTGCCACCTCCGTGTCGCCGGGTTTGTGCCAGAGCCGCGGTGAACACTGACGGCCAGCCCCCCTCTCCCAATACTGGTGCCTGTCCGCTGGTGGGTCGAGCGAGCCCCCCTGTGGTGGAGGCAGCTCTAAGCTTTTTAATTTAAATTGTCTCTCTAATTTGAATGAATACACTTTAAATCCATTTACAAGGATCTATTGGAGGGCAAGTCTCATGCCAGCAGCCGCGTAATTCCAGCTCCAGTAGCATCCACTAAAGCTGCTGCAGTTAAAAAGCTTTTATAAGGATCGAGCTCGGCTGTCCACCGCAAGGCATCCTACTGCCAGTCCCAGCCCCTATGCCTTGGGGTGCCTCCTGATGCTCTTCACTAAGTATCCCATGGTCCCGAATCATTTCCTTTGAAAAAATTAAGTGTCTAAACTACAGGTGGTGTAGCTTGCTTAACAGCCGGGATAATCCGCTGACTAGCAGACACTGCTACTAGGCACAAAGTATTTCCTGGGCTAGATGCAGTTAAAAATTTGTAATTAGATACTCTCATTGGATGCTGAGAAAGCATTCCATAGAGTCTCCTGGCACGCCATATATGATTCTCTTAAAAAGCTTGGGGTAGGGGTCTAGGGGACCCTTTTATAGCCAAAATCACGGCCCTGTATCGCAATACGTCACCTAGGCTGAAGATGAATGGAACTGTAGCACCCTGAGGGCTCGGTTGCTACAGACGCATTGCACCTCACCCAGAGGTGTGATATCTCACTCTCAGGTAAGGATGGAGTGTGGATCAGGACCCGACACCTGCATGCATTACACCACATTGCCGTGGGGCAGGGCGACCGATATTCCCCTGAGATGGGCACGACAGTCCCTGTCCCTGGCTGGAGTGGGGGGAGGGAACACCGAGGAAGGGGAACCCTGTAGTGCAGGAGCAGGGAGGAAGCAGTTCCTGGGTGCATTGAGAAGGGAGTTTAAAAGGTGGGCACCATCTTAGTTCAGTGCAGAGAAGTCTGAGCAGAAGTGGCAGGGAGCAGGGGCTCTGCATGAGCTCTGCTCCGGAGGCGGGCCTAGTAACAGAGGCCCAGGCCTTGAAGAGGGAGAAGGAAGGAAGAGGAGCGGAGAAGGCTCCAGGAACGAGGAATGAAGGGATCCCAGGGGTGCGGACGGGCGAGTCGCCACCGCACGCCCGAATCCACCTGCGTGGAGGGGTCAGGCCAAAGGGGGAGACCGGTCCCCGAACTAGTGGAGGCAGGAAACGACCCTCAGCTAGAAACCGGAGGCTCTGACATTTTATGTGGCGCAGCCCCTCGCTACACCCGCTAGGAAGGCACCACATAGGGTCAGGGAAACTGGCGCCAAGTTTACCAAGAGGAGGCCCGAGGCAGCCGGACAGAAGTGTTGGTAAGAAAGGCCAGACAAAGGACACACAAAGGGGGTTCTGTGAAGTGCTCCAAAGTTATCTGGGAGTTGTCTGAGCCCCTCACCTGGTGAGCACAGTACGACGTGGGCAGCCGTTACCTGCAGACGTGGTCTGGATAATAAGAACTGTGAGTAAAGGCCCTGGACTGCATCACTGACTCCGTGTCGTTACTGCTGCTGCCCTGCACCATCACCCCCATCCTCCGCATACACTGCCCTGAGGCTATACTCCTCCCGTGGGGAGTTATGCTACGCTCTGCTGCACCCACAACACCAGCCTCAGCGGTCTGCCCTGTAGCAGCGGTTCACTCTGACCGCAATCCACGGGTGGCGTAGTCGGACATTTAAACATCAAAACCACATAAATAGTTCCGCCACTGGTTTGACCGCCCTGAGCCACGGAACCGGGTCGCCGCCACGAAGACTACAACCACCAGCATCCACCAGAAAGAGTCCGGCTCCGGGTGTCCCAAGGCCCAGGGGGTGCGTCAGAACATTTTCATCACCTTTCACAATCACCAATGGGACAAGGCAGGGATGTCCTCTGTCCCCTCTCTTATACATCCTAGTGACGGAGCACCTGCTCTCATCAATTCGCCATAACCCCAATATTAGGTGGATTGAGGTGGGAGGCACCGAGAACAAGTGCTCTCTATTTGCTGATGATGTCCTAGTATATATCACTCAATCACATATATCCATCCCTGCTGTTATGGCTGAAATAGATCACTTTGTTACATGGTCAAATTTTAAAATCAATGCAGCGAAGTCTGAGGCCCTCGATGTCTCCCTCCCCAAATCCATATAGGATTCCATCCAGTCCAACTTTCCCTTTGCCTGTCCCTCACAGGGTATCAAATACTTAGGAATTCCTATTCATAGAGACCTCTCCCATCTATGTTATCTTAATTTTGGGCCCTTTATTGAACAACTCCATACAGACCACGGTTGGCAAGTTAGAACTGTAAGATTCACTACGTGAACCGCTGGTGTTTTGTGGAAAAGCACATCTACACTGCGTTCCAAATTATTATGCAAAAAGTGTTTAGGAGTGATAAGGGAAGAATTTGTTTGTTTGTCAGTTAAACTCATTGATGGTGATGTGTGTCAGGGCTCTTTATATCACTGTAAGCAATTGCAGACACCTGTGCTAATTAGTTTGGCAGGTGTGTCCAATGAAAGGCAAGACTACTTAAGAAGGCTCTCTCACATTATTAAGCAGCCTACATTTTCTGCCAAAATGGGAAAGAAAAAGGATGTGTCGGCTGCTGAGAAGCAACAAATTGTGGAGTGTTTAGGTCAAGGCATGACTACAATCAACATTGTGCGATGATCAGGATGAAGTGTCTTGGCAATCAAGAAGTATGTAGCTGATTCACAGTACACACGTGTGCGTGCTGATAAGGGCAAATTGAGGACTCTTTCCTACAGGCAATTACGTCAGGTTGAAAGAGCAGCGGCAAAAAAGCCTTGTCATAGCAGCAGACAAGTTTTTGAAGCTGCTTGTGCCTCCAACGTCCCCCGAACAGCAAGATGCAGGGTCCTTCAGAGGTTTGCAGCTGTGCATACGCCTTTAGGATCCCTGAAGGCGCTAAAGATGAACTCCATAATGTATGTGGATTTTCTCAAACAGCACTTCCTGCCATGGTTCAAGAAGAAGAACCGTGTATTTCACAGCAAGATCATTTTTCTGCATGATAATGCACCATCTCATGCTGCACATAAAACATCTGCATCTCTGGCTGATATGGGCATAAAAGGGGACAAACTTATGGTGTGACCCCCATGCTCCCCTGACCTGTACCCCATTCAGAACCTTTGGAGCATCATTAAAAGGAGTGTCTATGATGGCGGGAGGCAGTTCACATCTAAGCAACAGCTCTGGGAGGGTATTCTGTCCTCATGCAAAACAATTGAAGCAGAAACCATCCAAAACCTGACAAATTCAATGGACGAGAGAGTTCAGAAGCTCCTTTTGAACAAGGGGTCCTATGTGAAAATGTAACATCACCTAGAATAAAGTTTTGAGTTGAAAACTGTTTGATTTCAGTTTCTAACAACCTGCTAATGCTTATAATTTCAAAAATGACCATTTTTTTGGTCTTTATTAAAATGAAAAGGTTGATCGAAAAGTTTGGGGGATCTAAGAGTGTGGCAACCCAGTAGTCATGATTACTTCGAATTCTGACAATATGAGGGTCATGCTGCAGGTAGTGCAGCAAGAAGGCACTTATGTGTCTTGCGCATCTCGGAGCCCCAAAATTATTTTCCGGGCTAGATGCAGCTAAAAATTATTTTTAATTTTAAATCTGGTGAAGCTTTAGTATAGATGGCCTAATAGGATCAGTGCTGCACACTGCTACAAAGCCCAAATTATTTTCCAGTCAAGATACAGATAAACATGATTAGTAATTTGAAAGCTTAAAACGGTTGGTAGGGTGATTTTAACCAATCATCAAGCTTTTACTCTCCCCAGGATGACACAGGGGTAGAAAAGTCGTTTCGGATCCATGATTTGTTCATCTTTATGAACGTGAGTCTGTCTACATTATCAGTGGAGAGCCGCGTGCGCTTATCTGTCAGCACACCACCAGCAGCGCTGAACACACGTTCAGACAGAACGCTGGCTGCGGGGCATGACAAGATCTCCAAGGCGTAAGTGGCTAGCTCCGGCCATTTATCCAGATTGGAAGCCCAAAAAGAGCAAGGGTCCAGTGACACAGTCGTGGCTTCAATGTTTACTTGGAGATACTCCTGTACCATCGTCTCTAGGCGTTGACTATGTGTCAGACTTCTTGTCTCCTGTGGCCTTGCAAAGGATGGGCTAAAAAAGTGGTGAAATGATTCCGCAAAATTGATGTTACCAGCAGATACTGTGGTTCTGTTACGGTTTGAGTGCTGAACACTTGACGGTCCCACGGTTGGCAAGTTGGAACTGTGAGATTCACTACGTGCACCACTGGTATTTTGTGGAAAAGCACATGTAAGATTCTGCAACAGTCTCTGCTGATACTCCTGCATGCGTGCATCCCTTTCTATGGCAGGAATAATTTCTGCAAATTTACTTTTGTACCGGGGATCTAACAGTGTGGCAACCCAGTAGTCAGGATTATTTCTAATTCTCACAATTCGAGGGTCATGTTGCAGGTAGTGCAGCAAGAAGTCACTCATGTGTGTTGCGCATCCAGGAGCACCAAGTCCCTGTTGTGTTGGTGGCGAGGTAACAATCATGCTTCCTTCCTCTGTCCTCTCCCCCCAACCTCGCACAACAGAAATGTGATCAAGGTCTCCCTCATCTGATGAGTCTTCCATCAGTTCGTCCTCCACTTCTTCCTGGGCTCCTGCACCTTCCTCACTAGTTTGGCTGCTACCATGCGCCCTGGTAAAACCATCTCCCCCACCCTCACATGCCTGTCGCCTTGGTGCTGCCGACCGTCTGGACCTTGCAGATGTTAGCCCTTCCGCATACAACTCCTCCTCCTCTACTTCCTCCACCTCCTCTTGTGCCACCACCTGACTCCGAATTCTGTTTAACATGTGCTCCAGCATGTAAATCACCGGAATAGTCATGCTGATAATGGCATCGTCAGCACTAAACATCTTCGTCGCCATTTCAAAACTGTGCAGAAGGGTGCATAGGTCCTGTTCTGAGACCACTCCTCCAGCGTGATTTGCCCCACCTCTGAATCTCGTTGGCCCAGGCTATACGTCAGAACGTATTGCACCAGGGCTTGTCGGTGCTGCCACAGTCGCTGCAACATGTGCAGAGTTGAATTCCACCGGGTAGGCACATCGCATTTTAGCCGGTGAAGTGGCAGGCCCAACGACTTCTGTAGAGATGTCGCTGAGCTGCGGGATGCGAACGGCGGAAGTGAGCACACAGCGACCGTGCCCTCTGCAGAAGGCCATCTAGTCTGGGATAGTGGGCTAAAAATTGCTGGACAACCAGGTTCAACACGTGAGCCATACAAGGCACGTGTGTGACATTGCCCCGGCGAAGGGCCGCACCCAGGTTTGCAGCATTGTCGCACACGGCCTTCCCTGGTTTCAGGTCCAGTGGAGACAACCATTCATGAAATTGGTTCTCCAGAGCTGACCACAACTCCTCAGCTGTGTGACTCACATTTCCCAGACATTTCAATGTAAAAACCGCCTGATGACGTTGAGCCCTACTGCCAGCATAGTAAGGAGGTGTGCAGGATCCCTTCTGCGCAGTTAGAAAGCTTGTGGCATGACCAGACAGGCTTTGGGTGCAGGTGGAAGACCGAGAGGAGGTTGAGGAGGCAGAAGCAGTGGAGGAACTTTGACATAAAGAGGATTGACGCACAACTCGTGGGGACGGCAAGACTTGGACAGCAGCCCCTTGTCCTGCTGTCACCATAGTTACCCAGTGCCCAGTCAGCGACATGTAACGCCCCTGTCCATGCCTCCTCGTCCAAGTGTCTGTGGTGAAATGCACCCTGTCAAACACAGAGTTTCTCAAAGAAGCGGTGATGTTGTGTGCGACATGCTGGTGGAGCGCAGGCACACCTTTCTTTGAGAAGTAGTGCCGACTGGGCATCTGGTACTGGGGCACTGCGACGGACATAAGGTCTCGAAAATCCTCTGTGTCCACCAGGCGGAAAGGCAGCATTTCTGTAGCCAAGAGCTTGCAGATGGTGAAATTCAACCTCTTAGCTTTCTCATGGCTAGGAGGAAATGGTCTTTTACTTGTCCACATCTGAGGGACCGAGGGCTGGCTATTGTGCTTAGACGGGGTTGATAAGGGTGTCCCCGGCAAACTGCCGGTCTGTGAGGAAGATGCAGGCGGACATGTTAGGTTGCCTTGATCCAAAGGTGGTGCTATCGATGTCGGACAGCGCTCAACACCAGCTGGTGTTCCCACCTCCAAAGAAAATGATGACCTGCCAATCACGCTGGCTGTTGCGGGTAAAGAGGTGGCAGGTCTGCGCCCCAAAACAGGTGTGACTGCTGTCCCCCCAGTCACAGATGATGAAGAGGCCGCGGATGCACAAGATATGGCAGACGGTGGTTGGCCTGGCCGGCTAGGCCGCATTGTAGCACACTGAGCTTCCCACTGCAACTTATGCTTCATGTCCATGTGCCGGTTCATGCATGAAGTACTCAAACTATGTATTTTTTGGCCTCTACTTAGCTTTTGCTGACAAATGTTACAGATATCACGAGTTGGGTCATCTTTATCGATCTGAAAAAATGCCCAGGCTATGCAAGGCTTAGCACCCATGCGACCTGAAGAGCCACCACGACTTGTGGTGAGAGGCAGAGTTGTGTTTGAGGATGCAGTTGTTGACGTGCTTCCAGTACTACGTCTCTGTCCAGGAAGGCGCAACCTGACCTCGTCGTCACTAGCATCTTCCTCCACCTCCTCTGCTGACCTCATCTCTTGGCTGACTGTGGGTTGACAGTAAATGGGATCTCCAACCTCATCATCATCACCCTGTGTGTTATCACACCCGTCGTCCTCAGAGCCAACCTGTTCCTGCCCTGACAAAAAACTAAAGTTGTTGCTCCAATCAGGTATTTGAGTCTTATCATCGTCTTCCTCATTGTCTCCACCAACAGGAGTTACAGTTTGGGAATGAGGGTCTACATTATGGTCAGAACCTTCTGCGTCTGGTCCTGGATCCGACTCATAAAGATTCTGGGCATCAGTGCAGATCATTTCCTCGTCTGGATTCACAGAAGCGCTGGAGTCGACCTCTGATTCCCAGGCTATAGTATGAGTAAACAGCTCTGCAGACTCAACCATCTGTTCTACCTCATACTCAGACGGGCAGCTGGAGATTTGGGAGCTGTGAGGAAGCAAGTGCGATTTGGGTGACACCTTTGAGGACTGGAGTATTTGTGATGTTGAAGTTGATGTGGAGGAGAGCCCACTTAAAGGAGCACTTGATATCCGTTGAAGCACCTGCTGTTTTTGTGCCTCATCTGGAATTTGTAGCGATTGGCGTGGCCGTAAGAAAGGGATCTTATCACATTGTCCGCTAAAAGAAGTAGACATTTTAGTTTGGCTGGAAGATGGTCTTTCTTCTGCCGATGTTACTGTTGCTTTAACACCTACCCCACGGACACAACCTTTTTTCCCCTTCCCAACACGCCTATTCCCCTTTCCACCAGCAGCAGGCCTTTTTCCACTCATTTTGGTGGTTAACTAATTCACAACTCTTCAGTTGTTTGCACAAAAAAACAATGGATGGTAACCGAGCAGAGCTGAGTGGCCAAACTGTGGTATTAGGCCAAAACTATTGGCTGGGTTAGATGCAGAAAAAAAATATATTCAATTTGCAACCTGATGGAGGTCAGTATAGATGGACTAATACAACAAGTCCCACACACAGCTAGAAGCCCAATATTTTTTCAGAGGTAGATGCAGAAAAAATTATATTCAGTTTGCAACCTGATGGAGGTCAGTATAGATGGACTAACAGAGAAAGTCCCACACACTACTAGAAGGCCAAATATTTTTTCAGAGCTAGATGCAGAAAAAAATTATATTCAGTTTGCAACCTGATGGAGGTCTGTATAGATGGATTAATAGAACAAGACCCACACACAGCTAGAAGCCCAATATTTTTTCAGAGGTAGATGCAGAAAAAAATATATTCAGTTTGCAACCTGATGGAGGTCAGTATAGATGGACTAATACAACAAGTCCCACACACAGCTAGAAGCCCAATATTTTTTCAGAGGTAGATGCAGAAAAAAATATATTCAGTTTGCAACCTGATGGAGGTCAGTATAGATGGACTAATACAACAAGTCCCACACACAGCTAGAAGCCCAAATATTTTTTCAGAGGTACTGTAGATGCAGATAAAAATTATTTTTAATTTGCAACCTGATGCAGGTCAGTATAGATGGACTAATAGAGAAAGTCTGACACACTACTAGAAGGCCAAATATTTTTTCAGAGCTAGATGCAGAAAAAAATTATATTCAGTTTGCAACCTGATGGAGGTCTGTATAGATGGATTAATAGAACAAGACCCACACACAGCTAGAAGCCCAATATTTTTTCAGAGGTAGATGCAGAAAAAAATATATTCAGTTTGCAACCTGATGGAGGTCAGTATAGATGGACTAATACAACAAGTCGCACACACAGCTAGAAGCCCAATATTTTTTCAGAGGTAGATGCAGAAAAAATTATATTCAGTTTGCAACCTGATGGAGGTCAGTATAGGTGGACTAATAGAACAAGTCCCACACAATGCTAGAAGGCCAAATATTTTTTCAGAGCTAGATGCAGAAAAAAATTATATTCAGTTTGCAACCTGATGGAGGTCAGTATAGATGGATTAATAGAACAAGACCCACACACAGCTAGAAGCCCAATATTTTTTCAGAGGTAGATGCAGAAAAAAATTATATTCAGTTTGCAACCTGATGGAGGTCAGTATAGATGGATTAATAGAACAAGACCCACACACAGCTAGAAGCCCAATATTTTTTCAGAGCTAGATGCAGAAAAAAATTATATTCAGTTTGCAACCTGATGGAGGTCAGTATAGATGGATTAATAGAACAAGACCCACACACAGCTAGAAGCCCAATATTTTTTCAGAGGTAGATGCAGAAAAAAATATATTCAGTTTGCAACCTGATGGAGGTCAGTATAGATGGACTAATACAACAAGTCCCACACACAGCTAGAAGCCCAATATTTTTTCAGAGGTAGATGCAGAAAAAAAATATTCAGTTTGCAACCTGATGGAGGTCAGTATAGATGGACTATTACAACAAGTCCCACACACAGCTAGAAGCCCAATATTTTTTCAGAGGTAGATGCAGAAAAAAATATATTCAGTTTGCAACCTGATGGAGGTCAGTATAGATGGACTAATACAACAAGTCCCACACACAGCTAGAAGCCCAAATATTTTTTCAGAGGTACTGTAGATGCAGATAAAAATTATTTTTAATTTGCAACCTGATGGAGGTCAGTATAGATGGACTAATAGAGAAAGTCCGACACACTACTAGAAGGCCAAATATTTTTTCAGAGCTAGATGCAGAAAAAAATTATATTCAGTTTGCAACCTGATGGAGGTCAGTATAGATGAATTAATAGAACAAGACCCACACACAGCTAGAAGCCCAATATTTTTTCAGAGGTAGATGCAGAAAAAAATATATTCAGTTTGCAACCTGATGGAGGTCAGTATAGATGGACTAATACAACAAGTCCCACACACAGCTAGAAGCCCAATATTTTTTCAGAGGTAGATGCAGAAAAAAATATATTCAGTTTGCAACTTGATGGAGGTCAGTATAGATGGATTAATAGAACAAGACCCACACACAGCTAGAAGCCCAATATTTTTTCAGAGCTAGATGCAGAAAAAAATTATATTCAGTTTGCAACCTGATGGAGGTCAGTATAGATGGATTAATAGAACAAGACCCACACACAGCTAGAAGCCCAATATTTTTTCAGAGCTAGATGCAGAAAAAAATTAGATTCAGTTTGCAACCTGATGGAGGTCAGTATAGATGGACTAATAGAATGATGCTATGCCCAAAAGATTTTACTTCACTAGGTGCAGTAAAAAAATTGGTATTCTATACACAGGTGGTATATCTTGCAACACAGATAGGCTACTCCACTGACTAACACACTCTGCAATAGGCCAAAAAGGATTAGCTTTGCTAGATTCAGCCAAATGCTGTGAAAAAAACTTGCACAGCACTGGCACAGACCTGCCTGGCAAAAACTGATAGGAACTGATGTAACCTAGTCCTGAAAAGGACTCCAATTACAATTAGTCTTTACTCCCACAATCTATCTATTTAAGAGCACAGACCTGCCTGATAAAAGTCGTAGGAAATGCTGTAACCTAGTCCTTAAAAGGACTGCAATCACAACTATTCCCTACTCCCAAGCTATCTGTATATTTGTGCGAAAATTGGCTTGAAATTAACAAGGTATAGCGCACACAGCAACAGCGGTGCCGTCTAACACGCAGCTGCAGCAGTGAGAAAATGGTGGCGACGGGGAAAATGGCTTGGTCTTATAGGGCAAGGACATGTGACATACACTGCCAATGACACATGCCCTTGCTTGTGTGAAAAAAAGCACTTCGCTCCGTGTGTGCGCTGCTGATAGGCTGACAGATTGCATCTCCCCACTGTAAATGCGGGAAAGAGAAAAAAAATGGAGATCTTCATTGTTCCTGCAGAGATCCATCCCCTGCCCCTCCCCCCACCCCGCTGTACACTCAAACTGCGTATTAACATTAATTTTCATCATTACTGAGAAAAAATCCAGTTATGATTTTGGTGCACGAACAGTTATCGAACATAACCTTGAACAGCTGAATTTTTCTCAAATTGTTCGTGTTCGCCGAACGGCTCGAACACCGCCCAAAACAGCTCGAATTTGAGATTAGCGAACAGTTCGAGTAGAACAACGCTCATCTCTACTCACCACCTGTAAACTCGACTCAATCCCGTCCCACCTCATCCCAAACCTTACCACTATCTTCATCCCAGCCCTAGCCCACCTCTTCAACCTGTCACTAACAACTGGTGTCTTCCCCTCATGCTTCAAATATGCCTCAATCACACCCATCCTCAAAAAGCCCTCACTTGATCCATCCTCCGTGTCTAGCTAACACCCCATATCACTTCTCCCCTATGCCTCAAAACTACTGGAACAACATGTCCATTCTGAACTGTCCTCCCACCTCTCCTCCTGCTCCCTCTTTGACCGTCTACAATTTGGTTTCTGACCGCACCATTCTACTGAAACTGCTCTGACTAAAGTCACAAACGACCTACTAACCGCCAAATCTAAGCGACACTACTCTGTCCTCCTCCTCCTAGACCTGTCATCTGCCTTTGACACAGTGGACCATTCCCTCTTACTCCAGACTCTCTCATCTCTCGGCATCACAGACTTGGCCCTATCCTGGATCTCCTCATACCTAACAGACCGGACATTCAGTGTCTCCCACTCACACACCACCTCCTCATCTCGCCCCCTCTCTGTCGGTGTCCCCCAAGGTTCAGTTATAGGACCCCTGTTCTTCTCCATCTACACCTTAGGCCTGGGACAGCTCATAGAGTCTCATGGCTTTCATTATCACCTCTATGCTGATGACACACAGATCTACCTCTCTGGACCCGATATCACCTCCTTATTAACCAAAATCCCACAATGTCTGTCTGCTATTTCATCCTTCTTCTCTGCCAGATTTCTAAAACTTAACATGGACAAAACAGAATTCATCATCTTTCTGCCATCTCATTCAACCCTCCCAACTGATCTATCTATCAACGTCAATGGCTGCCCACTCTCCCCAGTCCCTCAAGCTCGCTGCCTTGGGGTAACCCTGGACTCGGAACTCTACTTCAAACCACATATCAAAGTCCTTTCCACTTCCTGCTGACTCCAACTCAAAAATATCTCCCGGATCCGCACATTCCTAAACCATGAATCTGGAAAAAACACTAGTGCATGCCCTCATCATCACCCGCCTTGACTACTGCAACCTCCTGCTCTGTGGCCTCCCCTCTAACACTCTCGCACCCCTCCAATCTATCCTAAACTCTGCTGCTCGACTAATCAACCTGTCCCCCCACTATTCCCCGGCCTCTCCTCTCTGTCAATCTCTTCACTAGTGTTGAGCCACCCCCGCAGTGTTCGATTTCGGTTCTGTTCGTCGAACACCCATGTGTTCGCCGAACTGTTCGTCGAACACCTTCGAACACCATTAAAACCAATGGCAGGCAAACAAAAACACATAGCAACATATAGAAAACACCTTCAAAGGTGTCCAAAAGCTGACAAACTGCTCAGAAGACATAACTAACACATGGAAAAGTGACAAGTACATATAGTCATGCGAAAAGAAAAGAGGTGGAGGAGTAAAATGAGGGGGAGACACAGATATAGGCATGTCATGCCCTTCTAAAATCCAAAAAGTGAGAAGCCGACACGGCCAGTCGATTCCTGCCCGTGCCACCTCCGTGTCGCCAGGTTTGTGCCAGAGCCGCGGTGGACCCTGACGGCCAGCCCCCCTCTCCCAATACTGGTGCCTGTCCGCTGGTGGGTCGAGCCCCCCCGCGGTGGGGGGGGAGTAACATCTGCAGAAGAAAGACCATCTTCCAGCCAAACTAAGATGTCGACTTCTTTTCGTGGACAATGTGATACGATCCCTTTCTTATGGACACGCCCATCGCTACAAATTCCAGATGAGGCACAAAAACAGCAGGTGCTTCAACAGATATCAAGTGCTCCTTCAAGTGGGCTCTCCTCCACCTCAATTTCAACATCACAAATACTCCAGTCCTCAGAGGTGTCACCCCAATCGCACTTGCTTCCTCACAGCTCCCGAGTCTCCTGCTGCCCGTCTGAGTATGGGGTAACACAGATGGTTGAGTCTGCAGAGCTGTTTACTCATACTATAGCCTGGGAAACGGAGGTCTGCTCCAGAGCTTCTGTTAATCCAGACGAGGAAATGATCTGCACTGATGCACAGAATCTTTATAAGTCGGATCCAGGACCAGATGAAGAAGGTTCTGAGCATAATGTAGACCCTCGTTCCCAAACTGTAACTCCTGTTGGTGGAGACAATGATGAAGACGATGATGAGACTCAAATACCTGATTGGAGCGACAACTTGACTTTTCGGTCAGGGCAGGAAGAGGTTGGCTCTGAGGACGACGGGTGTGATAACACACAGGGTGATGATGACGAGGTTGGAGATCCCACTTACTGTCAACCCACAGTCAGCCAGTCGATGTGGTCAGTGGAGGAGGAGGAGGAGGATGTGACTAGCCCGGGGGATGGGGATGACTCGGTACCCGGGCCTTTGCCTGGCCTTGGGGATATCGCGGTGGTCGGCTCCCTGGCCCGTACCCTGGGGTCACTGTTTAAAAGGGTGGATAATTGTTAATTTTATAAAAGTTTGTGACGCCACCTGTGGTATCTGGTGAGAAGCACCAGTGCTGCAGCAGTCCACTGAGGCCGTGATAAGGCAGCTCGATGGTATAGCTCCCCACAGGTGGAGGTAGGTCTCAGGGCAGCGTATGCAGGGGGAATGCAGGACCGGCGAGACCCAGCTGGGTCAGAGCAAGAAAGGGAACGGACACGGTAGTCACTTCAGTACCTTTTACTGGAGGAAATTCAGGCACATCCCGGAGCACTGTAGGGTGAAGGGTGCATATCAGGATCCTCCCCAATGAGCGGGTGTAGGGCCTCCTGTTTCTTGCCTCTGCGTAGTAAGTTTCTGACCTGCCTGGAGCTAGGCCTAACTTTGTCTCTGTCCTGCGCTGGCTGACCTTGTGGTAGGGCCTTCTCTTGGAGTTCACGCTCCCAGTATGCGGGGCCTAAGTGTCTCCTGGCTCTGTTACGTATCAGCACCTTAGCGATCCTGGGACTTGTAGTTCTCCAGGGATTCCGGTTATGCCTTACTGGGTCATAGAGATCCCGGTAAGCTCTGATCCGGTGTCTGGTAAATTCTTCGGGGTGAGCTGGTTAAGCTCCTCTGCCCCTTATGTACTAACTCGCCACTCGCCTTCGGCTTACTCGGGCCCTCACTAGGCTATACACACTAACGGTAGCTTGCCGCGCTCCACCGATCTTATGGTGCCGGCACACCTTAAGCTATATCTGGGCTCCCTGAATCTAGCTAGCAGGAGCCTCGTGCTCCACTGCTGAACTATTAACTGAGTTCTCTAGACTAGACTGAGCTCCACTGCAGACTGACCTCTCTTAGGCTTCTCTACTGCAGGAACTCTTCAGAGGAGCTGAACTGCCTAGCTCCACCTTCCCTATTTATATCCCTAACGGGCTCCCTCTGTTGGTCTGAGGTGGAACGTGGAGATGTGTGAATGTTTATGGGAGCCTCTTGTGGAGGATTCCATCAATACCCTCTTCTAGGATCTGTGATACCAAGCGCAGCGGGGCATCACAGATGCTATTTACGACGAGGTTAGGTTTAGAGATGAGCGTTGTTCTACTCGAACTGTTCGCCAATCTCAAATTCGAGCTGTTTTGGGCGGTGTTCGAGCCGTTCGGCGAACACGAACAATTTGAGAAAAATTCGGCTGTTCGAGGTTATGTTCGATAACTGTTCGTGCACCAAAATCATAACTGGATTTTTTCTCAGTAATGATGAAAATTAATGTTAATACGCAGTTTGAGTGTACAGCGGGGTGGGGGGAGGAGCAGGGGATGGATCTCTGCAGGAACAATGAAGATCTCCATTTTTTTTTCTCTTTCCCGCATTTGCAGTGGGGAGGTGCAATCTGTCAGCCTATCAGCAGCGCACACACGGAGCAAAGTGCTTTTTTTCACACAAGCAAGGGCATGTGTCATTGGCAGTGTATGTCACATGTCCTTGCCCTATAAGACCAAGCCATTTTCCCCGTCGCCACCATTTTCTCACTGCTGCAGCTGCGTGTTAGACGGCACCGCTGTTGCTGTGTGTGCTATACCTTGTTAATTTCAAGCCAATTTTCGCACAAATCTACAGATAGCTTGGGAGTAGGGAATAGTTGTGATTGCAGTCCTTTTAAGGACTAGGTTACAGCATTTCCTACGACTTTTATCAGGCAGGTCTGTGCTCTTAAATAGGTAGATTGTGGGAGTAAAGACTAATTGTAATTGGAGTCCTTTTCAGGACTAGGTTACATCAGTTCCTATCAGTTATTGCCAGGCAGGTCTGTGCCAGTGCTGTGCAAGTTTTTTTCACAGCATTTGGCTGAATCTAGCAAAGCTAATCCTTTTTGGCCTATTGCAGAGTGTGTTAGTCAGTGGAGTAGCCTATCTATCTGTGTTGCAAGATATACCACCTGTGTATAGAATACCAATTTTTTTACTGCACCTAGTGAAGTAAAATCTTTTGGGCATAGCATCATTCTATTAGTCCATCTATACTGACCTCCATCAGGTTGCAAATTGAATATAATTTTTTTCTGCATCTAGCTCTGAAAAAATATTGGGCTTCTAGCTGTGTGTGGGACTTGTTCTATTAATCCATCTATACAGACCTCCATCAGGTTGCAAACTGAATATATTTTTTTCTGCATCTACCTCTGAAAAAATATTGGGCTTCTAGCTGTGTGTGGGACTTGTTCTATTAATCCATCTATACAGACCTCCATCAGGTTGCAAACTGAATATATTTTTTTCTGCATCTACCTCTGAAAAAATATTGGGTTTCTAGCTGTGTGTGGGACTTGTTCTATTAATCCATCTATACAGACCTCCATCAGGTTGCAAACTGAATATATTTTTTTCTGCATCTACCTCTGAAAAAATATTGGGCTTCTAGCTGTGTGTGGGACTTGTTGTTTTAGTCCATCCATACTGACCTCCATCAGGTTGCAAACTGAATATATTTTTTTCTGCATCTACCTCTGAAAAAATATTGGGCTTCTAGCTGTGTGTGGGACTTGTTGTATTAGTCCATCTATACTGACGTCCATCAGGTTGCAAACTGAATATATTTTTTTCTGCATCTACCTCTGAAAAAATATTGGGCTTCTAGCTGTGTGTGGGACTTGTTCTATTAATCCATCTATACAGACCTCCATCAGGTTGCAAACTGAATATATTTTTTTCTGCATCTACCTCTGAAAAAATATTGGGTTTCTAGCTGTGTGTGGGACTTGTTCTATTAATCCATCTATACAGACCTCCATCAGGTTGCAAACTGAATATATTTTTTTCTGCATCTACCTCTGAAAAAATATTGGGCTTCTAGCTGTGTGTGGGACTTGTTGTTTTAGTCCATCCATACTGACCTCCATCAGGTTGCAAACTGAATATATTTTTTTCTGCATCTACCTCTGAAAAAATATTGGGCTTCTAGCTGTGTGTGGGACTTGTTGTATTAGTCCATCTATACTGACGTCCATCAGGTTGCAAACTGAATATATTTTTTTCTGCATCTACCTCTGAAAAAATATTGGGCTTCTAGCTGTGTGTGGGACTTGTTCTATTAATCCATCTATACAGACCTCCATCAGGTTGCAAACTGAATATATTTTTTTCTGCATCTACCTCTGAAAAAATATTGGGCTTCTAGCTGTGTGTGGGACTTGTTGTATTAGTCCATCTATACTGACCTCCATCAGGTTGCAAACTGAATATATTTTTTTCTGCATCTACCTCTGAAAAAATATTGGGCTTCTAGCTGTGTGTGGGACTTGTTCTATTAATCCATCTATACAGACGTCCATCAGGTTGCAAACTGAATATATTTTTTTCTGCATCTAGCTCTGAAAAAATATTGGGCTTCTAGCTGTGTGTGGGACTTGTTGTATTAGTCCATCTATACTGACCTCCATCAGGTTGCAAACTGAATATATTTTTTTCTGCATCTACCTCTGAAAAAATATTGGGCTTCTAGCTGTGTGTGGGACTTGTTCTATTTATCCATCTATACAGACCTCCATCAGGTTGCAAATTGAATATAATTTTTTTCTGCATCTAACCCAGCCAATAGTTTTGGCCTAATACCACAGTTTGGCCACTCAGCTCTGCTCGGTTCCCATCCATTGTTTTTTTGTGCAAACAACTGAAGAGTTGTGAATTAGTTAACCACCAAAATGAGTGGAAAAAGGCCTGCTGCTGGTGGAAAGGGGAATAGGCGTGTTGGGAAGGGGAAAAAAGGTTGTGTCCGTGGGGTAGGTGTTAAAGCAACAGTAACATCGGCAGAAGAAAGACCATCTTCCAGCCAAACTAAAATGTCTACTTCTTTTAGCGGACAATGTGATAAGATCCCTTTCTTACGGCCACGCCAATCGCTACAAATTCCAGATGAGGCACAAAAACAGCAGGTGCTTCAACGGATATCAAGTGCTCCTTTAAGTGGGCTCTCCTCCACATCAACTTCAACATCACAAATACTCCAGTCCTCAAAGGTGTCACCCCAATCGCACTTGCTTCCTCACAGCTCCCAAATCTCCAGCTGCCCGTCTGAGTATGAGGTAGAACAGATGGTTGAGTCTGCAGAGCTGTTTACTCATACTATAGCCTGGGAATCAGAGGTCGACTCCAGCGCTTCTGTGAATCCAGACGAGGAAATGATCTGCACTGATGCCCAGAATCTTTATGAATCAGATCCAGGACCAGACGCAGAAGGTTCTGACCATAATGTAGACCCTCATTCCCAAACTGTAACTCCTGTTGGTGGAGACAATGAGGAAGACGATGATAAGACTCAAATACCTGATTGGAGCGACAACTTTAGTTTTTTGTCAGGGCAGGAACAGGTTGGCTCTGAGGACGACGGGTGTGATAACGCACGGGGTGATGATGATGAGGTTGGAGATCCCACTTACTGTCAACCCACAGTCAGCCAAGAGATGAGGTCAGCAGAGGAGGTCGAGGAAGATGCTAGTGACGACGAGGTCAGGTTGCGCCTTCCTGGACAGAGACGTAGTACTGGAAGCACGTCAACAACTGCATCCTCAAACACAACTCTGCCTCTCACCACAAGTCGTGGTGGCTCTTCAGGTCGCATGGGTGCTAAGCCTTGCATAGCCTGGGCATTTTTTCAGATCGATAAAGATGACCCAACTCGTGTTATCTGTAACATTTGTCAGCAAAAGCTAAGTAGAGGCCAAAAAATACATAGTTTGAGTACTTCATGCATGAACCGGCAAATGGACATGAAGCATAAGTTGCAGTGGGAAGCTCAGTGTGCTACAATGCGGCCTAGCCGGCCGGGCCAACCACCATCTGCCATATCTTGTGCATCCGCGGCCTCTTCATCCTCTGTGACTGGGGGGACAGCAGTCACACCTGTTTTGGGGCGCAGACCTGCCACCTCTTTACCCGCAACAGCCAGCGTGATTGGCAGGTCATCATTTTCTTTGGAGGTGGTAACACCAGCTGGTGTTGAGCGCTGTCCGACATCGATAGCACCACCTTTGGATCAAGGCAACCTAACATGTCCGCCTGCATCTTCCTCACAGACCGGCAGTTTGCCGGGGACACCCTTATCAACCCCGTCTAAGCACAATAGCCAGCCCTCGGTCCCTCAGATGTGGACAAGTAAAAGACCATTTCCTCCTAGCCATGAGAAAGCTAAGAGGTTGAATTTCACCATCTGCAAGCTCTTGGCTACAGAAATGCTGCCTTTCCGCCTGGTGGACACAGAGGATTTTCGAGACCTTATGTCCGTCGCAGTGCCCCAGTACCAGATGCCCAGTCGGCACTACTTCTCAAAGAAAGGTGTGCCTGCGCTCCACCAGCATGTCGCACACAACATCACCGCTTCTTTGAGAAACTCTGTGTGTGACAGGGTGCATTTCACCACAGACACTTGGACGAGTAGGCATGGACAGGGGCGTTACATGTCGCTGACTGGGCACTGGGTAACTATGGTGACAGCAGGACAAGGGGCTGCTGTCCAAGTCTTGCCGTCCCCACGAGTTGTGCGTCAATCCTCTTTATGTCAAAGTTCCTCCACTGCTTCTGCCTCCGCAACCTCCTCTCAGTCTTCCACCTGCACCCAAAGCCTGTCTGGTCATGCCACAAGCTTTCTAACTGCGCAGAAGGGATCCTGCACACCTCCTTACTATGCTGGCAGTAGGGCTCAACGTCATCAGGCGGTTTTTACATTGAAATGTCTGGGAAATGTGAGTCACACAGCTGAGGAGTTGTGGTCAGCTCTGGAGAACCAATTTCATGAATGGTTGTCTCCACTGGACCTGAAACCAGGGAAGGCCGTGTGCGACAATGCTGCAAACCTGGGTGCGGCCCTTCGCCGGGGCAATGTCACAAACGTGCCTTGTATGGCTCACGTGTTGAATCTGGTTGTCCAGCAATTTTTAGCCCACTATCCCAGACTAGATGGCCTTCTGCAGAGGGCACGGTCGCTGTGTGCTCACTTCCGCCGTTCGCATCCCGCAGCTCAGCGACTTACATCTCTACAGAAGTCGTTGGGCCTGCCACTTCACCGGCTAAAATGCGATGTGCCTACCCGGTGGAATTCAACTCTGCACATGTTGCAGCGACTGTGGCAGCACCGACAAGCCCTGGTGCAATACGTTCTGACGTATAGCCTAGGCCAACGAGATTCAGAGGTGGGGCAAATCACGCTGGAGGAGTGGTCTCAGATCAGGGACCTATGCACCCTTCTGCACAGTTTTGAAATGGCGACGAAGATGTTTAGTGCTGACGATGCCATTATCAGCATGACTATTCCGGTGATTTACATGCTGGAGCACATGTTAAACAGAATTCGGAGTCAGATGGTGGCACAAGAGGAGGTGGAGGAAGTAGAGGAGGAGGAGTTGTATGCGGAAGGGCTAACATCTGCAAGGTCCAGACGGTCGGCAGCACCAAGGCGGCAGGCATGTGAGGGTGGGGGAGATGGTTTTACCAGGGCGCATGGTAGCAGCCAAACTAGTGAGGAAGGTGCAGGAGCCCAGGAAGAAGTGGAGGACGAACTGATGGAAGACTCATCAGATGAGGGAGACCTTGATCACATTTCTGTTGTGCGAGGTTGGGGGGAGAGGACAGAGGAAGGAAGCATGATTGTTACCTCGCCACCAACACAACAGGGACTTGGTGCTCCTGGATGCGCAACACACATGAGTGCCTTCTTGCTGCACTACCTGCAACATGACCCTCGAATTGTGAGAATTAGAAATAATCCTGACTACTGGGTTGCCACACTGTTAGATCCCCGGTACAAAAGTAAATTTGCAGAAATTATTCCTGCCATAGAAAGGGATGCACGCATGCAGGAGTATCAGCAGAGACTGTTGCAGAATCTTACATGTGCTCTTCCACAAAATACCAGTGGTGCACGTAGTGAATCTCACAGTTCCAACTTGCCAACCGTGGGACCGTCAAGTGTTCAGCACTCAAACCGTAACAGAACCACAGTATCTGCTGGTAATATCAATTTTGCGGAATCATTTCACCACTTTTTTAGCCCATCCTTTGCAAGGCCACAGGAGACAAGAAGTCTGACACATAGTCAACGCCTAGAGACGATGGTACAGGAGTATCTCCAAGTAAACATTGAAGCCACGACTGTGTCACTGGACCCTTGCTCTTTTTGGGCTTCCAATCTGGATAAATGGCCGGAGCTAGCCACTTACGCCTTGGAGATCTTGTCATGCCCCGCAGCCAGCGTTCTGTCTGAACGTGTGTTCAGCGCTGCTGGTGGTGTGCTGACAGATAAGCGCACGCGGCTCTCCACTGATAATGTAGACAGACTCACGTTCATAAAGATGAACAAATCATGGATCCGAAACGACTTTTCTACCCCTGTGTCATCCTGGGGAGAGTAAAAGCTTGATGATTGGTTAAAATCACCCTACCAACCGTTTTAAGCTTTCAAATTACTAATCATGTTTATCTGTATCTTGGCTGGAAAATAATTTGGGCTTTGTAGCAGTGTGCAGCACTGATCCTATTAGGCCATCTATACTAAAGCTTCACCAGATTTAAAATTAATAATAATTTTTAGCTGCTTCTAGCCCGGAAAATAATTTTGGGGCTCCGAGATGCGCAAGACACATAAGTGCCTTCTTGCTGCACTACCTGCAGCATGACCCTCATATTGTCAGAATTCGAAGTAATCATGACTACTGGGTTGCCACACTCTTAGATCCCCCAAACTTTTCGATCAACCTTTTCATTTTAATAAAGACCAAAAAAATGGTCATTTTTGAAATTATAAGCATTAGCAGGTTGTTAGAAACTGAAATCAAACAGTTTTCAACTCAAAACTTTATTCTAGGTGATGTTACATTTTCACATAGGACCCCTTGTTCGAAAGGAGCTTCTGAACTCTCTCGTCCATTGAATTTGTCAGGTTTTGAATGGTTTCTGCTTCAATTGTTTTGCATGAGGACAGAATACCCTCCCAGAGCTGTTGCTTAGATGTGAACTGCCTCCCGCCATCATAGACACTCCTTTTAATGATGCTCCAAAGGTTCTGAATGGGGTAGAGGTCAGGGGAGCATGGGGGTCACACCATAAGTTTGTCCCCTTTTATGCCCATATCAGCCAGAGATGCAGATGTTTTATGTGCAGCATGAGATGGTGCATTATCATGCAGAAAAATGATCTTGCTGTGAAATACACGGTTCTTCTTCTTGAACCATGGCAGGAAGTGCTGTTTGAGAAAATCCACATACATTATGGAGTTCATCTTTAGCGCCTTCAGGGATCCTAAAGGGGCCGACAATCTCTCTCCCCATGATTCCAGCCCAAAACATTACTCCACCTCCTCCTTGTTGGCACTGTAGCCGTGTTTGCGTGGGGTGTCCATCAACCAGCCATCCTCCACTCCATCCATCTGGACCATCGAGCGCTGCACGGCACTCATCCGTGAACAAAACAGTTTTGAAATCAGTCTTCATGTAATGTTTGGCCCACTGGAGCCGTTTCTGCTTGTGTGAAGTGGATAGAGGAGGTCGACAGGATGGCGTATGCACAGCTGCAAACCTCTGAAGGACCCTGCATCTTGTTGTTCGGGGGACGTTGGAGGCACAAGCAGCTTCAAAAACTTGTCTGCTGCTATGACAAGGCTTTTTTGCCGCAGCTCTTTCAACCTGACGTAATTGCCTGTAGGAAAGAGTCCTCAATTTGCCCTTATCAGCACGCACACGTGTGTACTGTGAATCAGCTACATACTTCTTGATTGCCAAGACACTTCATCCTGATCATCGCACAATGTTGATTGTAGTCATGCCTTGACCTAAACACTCCACAATTTGTTGCTTCTCAGCAGCCGACACATCCTTTTTCTTTCCCATTTTGGCAGAAAATGTAGGCTGCTTAATAATGTGAGACAGCCTTCTTAAGTAGTCTTGCCTTTCATTGGACACACCTGCCAAACTAATTAGCACAGGTGTCTGCAATTGCTTACAGTGATATAAAGAGCCCTGACACACATCACCATCAATGAGTTTAACTGACAAACAAACAAATTCTTCCCTTATCACTCCTAAACACTTTTTGCATAATAATTTGGAACGCAGTGTACATGTGCTTTTCCACAAACCACCAGTGGTTCACGTAGTGAATCTTACAGTTCTAACTTGCCAACCGTGGTCTGTATGGAGTTGTTCAATAAAGGGCCCAAAATTAAGATAACATAGATGGGAGAGGTCTCTATGAATAGGAATTCCTAAGTATTTGATACCCTGTGAGGGCCAGGCAAAGGGAAAGTTGGACTGGATGGAATCCTATATGGATTTGGGGAGGGAGACATCGAGGGCCTCAGACTTCGCTGCATTGATTTTAAAATTTGACCATGTAACAAAGTGATCTATTTCAGCCATAACAGCATGGAAGGATATATGTGATTGAGTGATATATACTAGGACATCATCAGCAAATAGAGAGCACTTGTACTCGGTGCCTCCCACCTCAATCCACCTAATATTGGGGTTATGGCGAATTGATGAGAGCAGGTGCTTCGTCACTAGGATGTATAAGAGAGGGGACAGAGGACATCCCTGCCTTGTCCCATTGGTGATTGTGAAAGGTGATGAAAATGTTCTGATGCACCCCCTGGGCCTTGGGACACCCGGAGCCGGATCCTTTTTGGTGGATGCTGGTGGTTGTAGTCTTCGTGGCGGCGACCCGGTTCCGTGGCTCAGGGTGGTCAAACCAGTGGCGGAACTATTTATGTGGTTTTGATGTTTAAATGTCCGACTACGCCACCCGTGGATTGCGGTCAGAGTGAACCGCCGCTGCAGGGCAGACCGCTGAGGCTGGTGTTGTGGGTGCAGCAGAGCGTAGCATAACTCCCCACGGGAGGAGTATAGCCTCAGGGCAGTGTATGCGGAGGATGGGGGTGATGGTGCAGGGCAGCAGCAGTAACGACACGGAGTCAGTGATGCAGTCCAGGGCCTTTACTCACAGTTCTTATTATCCAGACCACGTCTGCAGGTAACGGCTGCCCACGTCGTACTGTGCTCACCAGGTGAGGGGCTCAGACAACTCCCAGATAACTTTGGAGCGCTTCACAGGACCCCCTTTGTGTGTCCTTTGTCTGGCCTTTCTTACCAACCCTTCTGTCCGGCTGCCTCGGGCCTCCTCTTGGTAAACTTGGTGCCAGTTTCCCTGACCCTATGTGGTGCCTTCCTAGCGGGTGTAGCGAGGGGCTGCGCCACATAAAATGTCACAGCCTCCGGTTTCTAGCTGAGGGTCGTTTCCTGCCTCCACTAGTTTCGGTGACCGGTCTCCCCCTTTGGCCTGACCCCTCCACGCAGGTGGATTCGGGCGTGCGGTGGCGACTCGCCCGTCCGCACCCCTGGGATCCCTTCATTCCTCGTTCCTGGAGCCTTCTCCGCTCCTCTTCCTTCCTTCTCCCTCTTCCAGGCCTGGGCCTCTGTTACTAGGCCCGCCTCCAGAGCAGAGCTCATGCAGAGCCCCTGCTCCCTGCCACTTCTGCTCAGACTTCTCTGCACTGAACTAAGATGGTGCCCACCTTTTATACTCCCTTCTCAATGCACCCAGGAACTGCTTCCTCCCTGCTCCTGCACTACAGGGTTCCCCTTCCTCAGTGTTCCCTCCCCCCACTCCAGCCAGGGACAGGGACTGTCGTGCCCATCTCAGAGGCATATTGGTCGCCCTGCCCCACGGCAATGTGGTGTAATGCATGCAGGTGTCGGGTCCTGATCCACACTCCATCCTTACCTGAGAGTGAGATATCACACCTCTGGGTGAGGTGCAATACCTCTGTAGCAACCGAGCCCTCAGGGTGCTACAGTTCCATTTATCTTCAGCCTAGGTGACGTATTGTGATACAGGGCTGTGATTTTGGCTATAAAATGGTCCCCTAGACCCCTACCCCAAGCTTTTTAAGAGAATCATATATGGCGTGCCAGGAGACTCTATGGAATGCTTTCTCAGCATCCAACGAGAGTATCTAATTACAAATTTTTAACTGCATCTAGCCCAGGAAATACTTTGTGCCTAGTAGCAGTGTCTGCTAGTCAGCGGATTATCCCGGCTGTTAAGCAAGCTACACCACCTGTAGTTTAGACACTTAATTTTTTCAAAGGAAATGCTTCGGGACCATGGGATACTCAGTGAAGAGCATCAGGAGGCACCCCAAGGCATAGGGGCTGGGACTGGCAGTAGGATGCCTTGCGGTGGACAGCCGAGCTCGATCCTTATAAAAGCTTTTTAACTGCAGCAGCTTTAGTGGACGCTACTGGAGCTGGAATTACGCGGCTGCTGGCATGAGACTTGCCCTCCAATAGATCCATGTAAATGGATTTAAAGTGTATTCATTCAAATTAGAGAGACAATTTAAATTAAAAAGCTTAGAGCTGCCTCCACCACAGGGGGGCTCGCTCAACCCACCAGCGGACAGGCACCAGTATTGGGAGAGGGGGGCTGGCCATCAGGGTTCACCGCGGCTCTGGCACAAGCCCGGCGACACGGAGGTGGCACGGGCAGGAGCGGACTGGCCGTGTCGGCTTCTCACTTTTTGGATTTTAGAAGGGCATGACATGCCTATATCTGTGTCTCCCCCTCCTTTTACTCCTCCACCTCTTTTATTTTCGCATGACCATATGTACTTGTCACTTTTCCATGTGTTAGTTATGTCTTCTGAGCAGTTTGTCAGCTTTTGGACACCTTTGAAGGTGTTTTCTATATGTTTCTATGTGTTTTTGTTTGCCTGCCATTGGTTTTAACGGTGTTCGAAGGTGTTCGACGAACAGTTCGACGAACAGTTCGGCGAACACACGGGTGTTCGACGAACCGAACCGAACTCGAACACTACGGGGGTGGCTCAACACTAGTTAGGTTGCGCATTCCTGGACAGAGACAGAGTACTGGAAGCACGTCAACAACTGCATCCTCAACCACAACTCTGCCTCTGACCACAAGTCGTAGTGGCTCTTCAGGTCGCATGGGCTCTAAGCCTTGCATAGCCTGGGCATTTATTCAGATCGAATTACAGATCGTGTTATCTGTAATATTTGTCACCAAAAGCTAAGTAGAGGCCAAAAAATCCATAGTTTGAGTACTTCATGCATGTACCGTCACATGGATTTGAAGCATAAGTTGCAGTGGGAAGCTCACTGTGCTACAATGCGGTCTAGCAGGCTGGGCCAACCACCGTCTGCCCCATCTTGTGCATCCGCGGCCTCTTCATCCTCTGTGACTGGGGGGACAGCAGTCACACATGTTTTTGGACGCAGACCTGCCACCTCTTTACCTGCAACAGCCAGCGTGATTGGCAGGTCGTCAGTTCATTGGGAAGTGGAAACACCTGCTGGTGTTGAGCGCTCTCCGACATCGAGAGCACCACCTTTGGATCAAGGCAACCTAACATGTCCGCCTGCATCTTCCTCACAGACCGGCAGTTTGTGGGGGACACCCTACTCAACCCCGTCTAAGCACAACTGCCAGCCCTCGGTCCCTCAGATGTGGAAAAGTAAAAGACCATTTCCTCCTAGCCATGAGAAAGCTAAGAGGTTGAATTTCACCATCTGCAAGCTCTTGGCTACAGAAATGCTGCCTTTCCGCCTGGAGGACACAGTGGATTTTCGAGACCTTATGTCCGTCGTAGTGCCCCAGTACCAGATGCCCAGTCGGCACTACTTCTCAAAGAAAGGTGTGCCTGCGCTCCACCAGCATGTCGCACACAACATCACCACTTCTTTGAGAAACTCTGTGTGTGACAGGGTGCATTTCACCACAGACACTTGGACGAGTAGGCATGGACAGGGGCGATACATGTCGCTGACTGGGCACTGGGTAACTATGGTGACAGCAGGACAAGGTGCTGCTGTCCAAGTCTTACCGTCCCCACGAGTTGTGCGTCAATACTCTTTATCTCGAAGTTCCTACACTGCTTCTGACTCCTCAACCTCCTCTCGGTCCTCCACCTGCACCCAAAGCCTGTCTGGTAATGCCACCTGCTTTCTAACTGCGCAGAAGGAATCCTGCACACCTCCTTACTATGCTGGCAGCAGGGCTCAATGGCATCAGTGTTTACTTTGAACTGTTTGGGAAATGTGAGTCACACAGCTGAGGAGTTGTGGTCAGCTCTGGAGACCCAGTTTCATGAATGGTTGTCTCCACTGGACCGGCAACCAGGGAAAGCCGTGTGCGACAATGCTGCAAACCTGGGTGCGGCCCTTCGCCGGGGCAATGTCACACACGTGTCTTGTATGGCTCACGTGTTGAACCTGGTTGTCCATAAATTTTTAGCCCACTATCCTGGACTAGATGGCCTTCTGCAGAGGGCACGGTCGCTGTGTGCTCACTTCCGCCGTTCGCATCCCGCAGCTCAATGACTTACATCTCTACAGAAGTCGTTGGGCCTGCCAGTTCACTGGCTGAAATGCGATGTGCCGACACGGTGGAATTCAACTCTGCACATGTTGCAGCGATTGTGGCAGCACCGACAAGCCCTGGTGCAATACGTTCTGACGTATAGCCTGGGCCAACGAGATCCAGAGGTGGGGCAAATCACGCTGCAGGAGTGGTCTCAGATCAGGGACCTATGAAGTTGACACGCCCCCTGGGCCGTGGGGTACCCTGAGCCGGGCCGGTAGACGCTGGGGGTTGTAGTCACTGTGGCGGTGACCCGGTCCATGACCCAGGGTGGTCAATCCAAGGGTAATTTGTATATATGGATTTTATAATGTCCGACTACGCCACCTGTGGAGTGCGGCCAATGGGGCCGCCGCTGCGGAACAGTCCTCTGAAGCTGGTGGTTTTGCAGCAATGGTATTATTTCTCACCACAGGAAGAGTGTAGCTTCAGGGCAGTGTGGGTGGATGATGGTGGTTGTAGTGCAGGGAGTCAGTAATGAACACAGAATCCGTGTGATGCAGTCCCAAGATCTTTACTCACAGTTGTTGCAGTCCAGATTACAGGTACCAGAGCAATCTCACCCGTCGTGCTGTGCGTACTCAGTGAGGGGCTCAGTCCACCCCCACATAGCTCCGGAGTACTTAGCAGGACCCCCTTCTGTGTGTCCTTTCTCTGGCCTTCTCCCTGCACCTCACACCCAGTGACACTTCTATCCGGTATCCTCGGGCCTTGGCGGGTGACTTGTGTTCCGTCCCCTGGGTCCTATGTGGCTACCTTCTTAGTGAGACTGGTGTGGACTTTGGCCTGCAGTACATGAAATGCTGCAGCCTCCGGTTTCTAGTTGAGCCTTGCTGTTTCTCCGCTAGTTGAGGGACCGTTTCCCCTTATCTGGCCTGACCCCTCTGCCTCCTGGTAGCAGCGGGAGTACGGGTGGCCTTCTGCACGGCCCATAGCCCTAGGGTCCCTTCGGTTCCTGGAGCCTTCCTGCTCCCACTCTTCTCTTCTCTCCTTCAGTCCTGGGCCTCCCAGGCTAGGCCCGCCTCTGGAGCAAAGCTCATGCCGAGCCTCTGCTCCTGTCACTTTTCCTCCTCTGACTAGCTTGCTCTTTCTAAGATGGCTTCCTATTTATACTCTCCCTGTCATGTGCTCCCCTAAGCTGCTCCCCTAAGCACCCACTACATAGGACCCTCCCACCAGCTAGGGACCTGGGACTGTGCTCTCCCTTAGGAGCAATCTTGCCCTACCCCCACTGCGGGTATGTGTTGGATGCAGGTGTTATGGTCCCGAGCCCTACGCCATCCTTACCTGAGGGTGAGATACCACACCTCTGGGTGAGATGCAGTAACTCTGTGGCGAGTGAACCATCAGGGACGCCACACACCCTTCTGCAAAGTTTTGAAATGGCGACGAAGATGTTTAGTGCTGACGATGATGCCATTATCAGCATGACTATTTCGGTGATTTACATGCTGGAGCACACATTAAACAGACTTCAGAGTCAGGTAGTGGGACAAGAGGAGGTGGAGGAAGTAGAGGAGGAGTCGTATGCGGAAGGGATAACATCTCCAAGGTCCAGACGGTTGGCAGCACCAAGGCGGCAGGCATGGGAGGGTGGGGGAGAGGGATTAACCAGGGCGCATGGTAGCAGTCAAACTGTTGAGGAAGGTGCAGGAGCCGAGGAAGAAGAGGAGGCGATGGGCATGGAAGACTCATCAGATGAGGGAGACCTTGATCACATTTCTTTTGTGCGAGGTTGGGGGGAGAGGGCAGAGGAAGGAATCATGATTCTTACGTCGCTACCAACACAACAAGGACTTGGTCCTCCCGGATGCGCAAGACTCATGAGTGCCTTCTTGCTGCACTACCTGCAACATGACCCTCGGATTGTCAGAATTGGAAGTTATCCAGACTACTGGGTTGCCACACTCTTAGATCCCCGGTACAAAAGTAAATTTGCCAAAATAATTCCTGCCATAAAAAGGGATTGACGCATGCAGGAGTATCTGTAGACGCTGTTGCAGAATCTTACATGTGCTTTTCCACAAAACACCAGTGGTGCACATAGTGAATCTCACAGTTCTAACTTGCCAACCGTGGGACTGTCGAGTCTTCATCACTCAAACCGTAACAGTAACACAGTATCTGCTGTTAACAGCAATTTTGTGGAATCGTTTCACCACTTTTTTAGACCATCCTTTGCAAGGCCACAGGAGACAAGAAGTCTGACACATAGTCAATGCCTAGAGAGGATGGTGCAGAAGTATCTCCAAGTGAACATCGAAGCCATGACTGTGTCACTGGACCCTTGCTCATTTTGGTATTCCAATCTGGAAAAATGGCCGGAGCTCGACTCTCACGCCTTGGAGATCTTGTCATGCCCTGCAGCCAGTGTTCTCTCTGAACGTGTGTTCAGCGCTGCTGGTGGTGTGCTGACAGATATGCGCACGCGGCTGTCCACTGAGAATGTAGACACACTCACGTTCATAAATATGAACAAATCATGGATTCGCAAGGACTTTTCTACCCCTGTGTTATCCTTGGGAGACTAAAAGCTTGAGGATTTGGTAAAATCAACTCACCAACCGTTTTAAGCAACTGTGGGGCAATTGATGCCACTTAACCCTAGAACGCATGACGATAAAAATCTACAACTTTCACATACCTGGGGCCTTTTAGGCCCGTGTGCAAGTAACATGGAATAACTCAAACTCAAATGACAAACAACTATATACATGAAGAATACCTAGAGTTTCAAAATTCTAACTAAATTGATCTTGCAGAAAATAGAAAACAATTAACAGGGCGGGCCTGCGAGGCCCCAGGTATGCGTTCTAGGGTTAAGTGGTGTCTGTGCCACAATTTTGGGAAAAAATGGAGACTCTTTTTGGAGTCCTCTTGCTGTGTCTTACGTGACGTTGTCATCGTCAATTCCAGGTGGGTTGGGTCGCTCCCCCCCCCCTTTTAACTGTAAGAAACTACATACACTATGGCTTGGGGTAACACAGATGGTTGAGTATGAAGAGCTGTTTACTCAGAGGTCTGCTCCAAATCTTCAGTGTCAGCTAGTCAGCGTAGAATTTTTAACTGCATCTAGCCTAGGCAATACTTTGGGCGTAGTAGCCCAGCTGCGAAGCAAGCTATATCGCCTGTGTATCTAATCAGAATTTTAAAATGCATCTAGCCTAGGCAGACTGTGGGGACCCCCAATCTGCCCCCCTACCGCCCCCCTTTCCTTGACAATACAATAATGTAACTCTTACAACTGGATGGGTGAGGATCGGTCACAGCTTTCTTAACTCTTTATACTCATTCCATTACAAAGGCATTTTATTTGTAAAATAATTCAGCTTGTTGAAGCATGCCCTGGGTGTCCACTCCGGCAAGTTGGCCAACAAGTGTAACTCTCCAACATGTCCTTTCTATTTCCAGGCCACGGAGGATCTTGTGTACTCGTATGCAGGACTCTGACCCCCACCCATCACTCTTAACGCTTGTTCCACTCCGTCCTGGAGTCCTGACAGGAATATGTCCAGTCCAATATCCATTAAGTGAACACCGTCGGGCCATATGAGGCCTGCTTTATCTCCTTCCAGTTGTCGGTGTCGCACCACTACACCACCTCTGTCTCTTCTAAATTTTGCCATCCGAATATTTATTACCCGCCTTGTCCGTTCGATGGACGTGATGTCTCGCGCACCTTGCCATACCGCTATGGGCACAATCTCTGACCATACTATAGCTAGTTTTGTGAAAAATTCTCTGAAGCGCTCAGTGTCTAGTTTCATTATTGCCATTAGTTATGCGCTCTTGTGATGACCTTGGTTGTTTCCCCCGGCCTGTATAACTAAGATGACCGGACCTCTTGCCTCTCTCCCTACCTTGATTACCTCCATTAGTACCTGTGGCCATAGCAGGCCTCTAATACCTCTCCAGTTGAAATATGTGTTATGAAACTCTAATTTCCTCCCGCCTGGGCGGACTTTCGCCCTTTCTTATGCACAATATATATACGAGTGGCCTATCACCCACACTGTTGGCTTAGCGTCACCTGTAAAAGAAACAAACCACGTTAGGATAACCAGTCCGGTCTTATGTATCTCGCCAAACACGTGGATTGCCATCTCCCTATCCTCTGAACTTCCGTTTCTGACAGTCCTGCTCTTGCTGCTTCCGTGGCCGCGCCTATGCGGAATGAGTGTGTCCCGTAATCTTTTGGGTGGTTCCCTGCCGATGTTATGCATTTATTAAATATAGCTTGGAACTGGTATCTTGATAATGGCGTTCCATCAATGTGTGATAGGAAGAAATTACTTTGTGATCTGATGGTAAGATATGTTTTTACTATTGTTACCCGACTCAGTGTACCGTTTGTGGGTTGCAGAAGTACCCAAGTGCCCCTGCCCGCTGGAACCGTTTTCGATTTGCATATGTGTAGTCGTATTGCATTATTGGCTATGACTTCGTCCTGGTGTAATAATCCTCCACTGGTGATAATTTTGGATTGAGGGACTAATTCGCTTATGCATAGCGCCCCGTAGAAGGCGATCACAAATGCAGTAGACAGTAGTGTTGCTTCAAATTGTGAGTGTCATGTTAATGGTGTTAGGGATATGATGTGAGAAATAAGTTTTTGACACGGCACGGGAGGTCTACACTCCTGACTTGGCTGACCCCTTTTCCATCCTTTTATGGATTGTCTGATGATGAATCTTTGTCACATCTCCCCAATTCAGTAGTTGAAAGTGAAATGCTACTCCGGTCAGACACCGCTGCGCTGACGCCCCTGATATGCCCCTCATCATTAGCTGGTGGAGAAATTCTATGGAGACTTGTGATCTGGCTTGTTCACATTGGTCAACCCATCTGCCTGCTACTAGTCGTGTCCACTCTTCCCATGCCTTACCGTATGCTTGCCACGTCGACGGAGCAACTGACACTCTGATTAATGACATCAACTATTCGCCACTAGATCCCATACGGAAGGTGGGCAGCTGTTGTCCGATGGGTGAGCGTTGTGGAAGAGCTCTGTGAAAAGCTGTCAATTGAATTGTTATAAAGCGTTAGCAGCAGATTTAGACCCCTCAGCATAGTGGCTAGCGCGGACCCATACATTGTGTTTTAGGCACAGGAATGCTAGCCTGCGTAGTAGGCCAAGCATTGGGAGAGACGATGATGCCATCTTATTAATGCAGTGCGCTAGGCTGGTGTTTTTTGTTATGAACCATATCTTTTTGTAAGCCAGGCGTGCGCCCCATATTTCTATTGCTACCACTATTGGGAAGAAAAATTATTTTCAGGGCTAGATGCAGCTAAAAATTATTATTAATTTCAAAGCTGGTGGAGCTTGGTATAGATGGCCTAATACAATGAGTCCCACACACTGCTAGAAGCCCTAATATTTTTTCAGAGCTAGATGCAGAAAAAAATTATATTGAATTTGCAACCTAATGGAGGTCAGTATAGATGGACTAATAGAACAAGTCCCACACACTGCTAGAAGCCCAAATTTTTTTCAGAGCTAGATGTAGAACAAAATTATATTGAATTTGCAACCTGATGGAGGTCAGTAAAGTTGGACTAATAGACCAAGTCCCACACACTGCTAGATGCCCAAGTATTTTTTCAGAGGTAGATGCAGAAAAAAATTATATTCAATTTGCAACCGGATGGAGGTCAGTATAGATGGACTAATAGAACAAGTCCCACAGACTGCTTGAAGCCCAAACATTTTTTCAGAGCTAGATGCAGAAAAAAATTATATTGAATTTGCAACCTGGTGGAGGTTAGTATAGATAGACTAATAGAACAAGTCCCACACACTGCTAGATGCCCAAATATTTTTCAGAGCTAGATGCAGAAAAAAATTATATTGAATTTGCAACCTGATGGAGGTCAGTATAGATGGACTAATAGACCAAGTCCCACACACTGCTAGAAGCCCAAATATTTTTTCAGAGCTAGATGCAGATAAAAATTATATTCAATTTGCAACCTGATGGAGGTCAGTATAGATGGACTAATAGAACAAGTCCCACACACTGCTAGCAGCCCAAATATTTTTTCAGAGCTAGATGCAGAAAAAAATAATATTCAATTTGCAACCTGGTGGAGGTCTTTATAGATGGACTTATAGAACAAGTCCCACACACTGCTAGAAGCCCAACTATTTTTTCAGAGCTAGATACAGAAAAAAATTCTATTCAATTTGCAACCTGATGGAGGTCAGTATAGATGGACTAATAGAATGATGCTATGCCCAAAAGGTTTTACTTCACTAGGTGCAGTGAAAAAATTGGTATTCCATACACAGGTGGTGTAGCTTGCAACACAGATAGTCTACTCCACTGACTAACACACTCTGCAATAGGCCAAAACGGATTAGCTTTGCTAGATTTAGCCAAATGTTGTGAAAAAAACTTGCACAGCACTGGCACAGACCTGCCTGGGAAAAACTGATAGGAACTCATGTAACTTAGTCCTGAAAAGGACTGCAATTACAATTAGTCTTTACTCCCAACCTATCTATTTAAGAGCACTGACCTGCCTGATAAAAGTCGTAGGAAATGCTGTAACCTAGTCCTTAAAAAGACTGCAATCACAACTATTCCCTACTCCCAAGCTATCTGTAGATTTGTGCGAAAATTGGCTTGAAATTAACAAGGTATAGCGCACACAGCAACAGCGGTGCCGTCTAACACGCAGCTGCAGCAGTGAGAAAATGGTGGCGACGGGGAAAATGGCTGGGTCTTATAGGGCAAGGACATTTGACATACACTGCCAATGACACATGCTCTTGCTTGTGTGAAAAAAAGCACTTCGCTCCGTGTGTGCGCTGCTGATAGGCTGACAAATTGCACCTCCCCACTGTAAATGCGGGAAAGAGAAAAAATAATGGAGATCTTCATTATTCCTGCAGAGATTCATCCCCTGCCCCTCCCCCCTCCCCGCTGTACACTCAAACTGCATATTAATATTAATTTTCATCATTACTGAGAAAAAATCCAGTTATGATTTTGGTGCACGAACAGTTATCGAACATAACCTCGAACAGCCGAATTTTTTTCAAATCGTTCGTGTACGCCGAACGGCTCGAACACCGCCCAAAACAGCTCGAATTTGAGATTGGCGAACAGTTCGAGTCGAACAACACTTATCTCTACTCTTCACTGGCTCCCCATTGCTCAGAGACTCCAGTTCAAAACCCTAACCATGACATACAAAGCCATTCACCACCAGTCTCCTCCATATATCTCCGACCTAGTCTCCCGTTACATACCTGCACGCAACCTCCGATCCTCACAAGATCTCCTGCTCTACTCCCCTCTTATCTCCTCCTCCCACAACCATATACAAGATTTCTCCCGTGCTTCCACCCTACTCTGGAACTCTCTACCCCAACGTAACAGACTCTCGCCTACCGTGGAAACCTTAAAAAGGAACCTGAAGACCTACCTCTTCCGACAAGCCTACAAAATGCAGTAACCACCGCTCCACCATACCGCTGCACGACTAGCTCTACCTTCACCTACTGTATCCTCACCCATCCCTCGTAGATTGTGATCCCTCGTGGGCAGGGTCCTCACTCCTCCTGTACCAGTCGCTGTCACATTGTGTTCAAGATTATTGTAATTGTTCTTGTATTATACCCCTTTTTCACATGTAAAGCGCCATGGAATAAATGGCGCTATAATAATAAATAATAATAATACTGGTGGCAGCATCATGCTGTGGGGATGTTTTTCGACAGCAGGAGCAGGGAAAGTGGTTCAAGTTGAAGGGAAGATGGATGGTGCGAAATACAGGGATATTCTTGAGTAGAGATGAGCGGTGTTCGACTCGAACTGTTCGCCAATCTCAAATTTGAGCTGTTTTGGGCGGTGTTCGAGCCGTTCGACGAACCCAAACAATTTGAAAAAATCCGGCTGTTCGAGGTTATGTTCGATAACTGTTCGTGCACCAAAAGCGTGTCCTGCATGTCTGGCGTTATTTAGAGCACCAATCATGCAGGGATTGTCTGCCACTCACTGTAATGCCACAGCCATGGTGGTTGTGGCATTACAGTGGTTGCCCAAATCGATGGGAACATTGCTCACAGTGAAACATGAAAAGCCGGCAATTCAGCAGCGGCATACACCAGTACCCGACAATTGAGAACCGAAAGAATAGAGCATCACACATAGATTAGATACATAGAAACATGTCAGTCGCATATATAAGAAGTGCAGTGATAGTGTTGGTTAATGTACTTGTCATTTAGTGATAAAGGATTTATTAAAAAAAATATTAGTGTTTCCATTCACCGTCTCTTTAAAAAAGCCGGCTGGCAATTCAGGATCGGTGCCCGACAATTTACAGTACAGACCAAAAGTTTGGACACAGCTTCTCATTTATAGATTTTTCTGTATTTTCATGACTATGAAAATTGTACATTCACACTGAAGGCATCAAAAGTATGAATTAACACATGTGGAATTATATACTTAACAAAAAAGTGTGAAACAACTGAAAATATGTCTTATATTCTAGATTCTTCAAAGTAGCCACCTTTGGCTTTGATGATGGCTTTGCACACTCTTGGCATTCTCTTGATGAGCTTCAAGAGGTAGTCACTGGAAATGGTCTTCCAACAATCTTGAAGGAATTCCCATGCGGCAGACACTGAGAAGCGCAGGCATGCTTGCGCTCCTCAGTGTCTGGCTGTGACGGCATCCAGATGAGCCGAGGTCATGTCCTATGAACTCAGCTCACCTCATGCACATCACTGACAGCGTGAGAAAATTCTCCTGTGCATGCGGTGAGTGCAGGAGAATTTTCCCACGCTGTCAGTGACGTGCATGAGGTGAGCTCATGTCCAAAGAACTCGGCTCACATCATGCACATCACTGACAGCGTGGGAAAATTCTCAGCTCTCAGCGCTTGAGCAGGAGAATTCTCCCAAGCTAGGATGGCATTGAGATTACAGGCTGGATCGCAGCTGAGTGCTGCCATCCAGCATGCTATCCTTCATAGACACTGCAGAGCGCAGGCATGAGCTCACCTCATGCACGTCACTGACAGCGTGGGAAAATTCTCCTGCACTCACCGCATGCGCAGGAGAATTTTCCCACGCTGTCAGTGACGTGCATGAGGTGAGCTGAGTTCATTGGCATGACCTCGGCTCATCTGGATGCCGTCACAGCCAGACTCTGAGGAGCGCAAGCATGCCTGCGCTTCTCAGTGTCTGCCGCATGGCAAGCTGGATGGCAGCGTTCTGCTGCGGTCCAGCCTGTCATGTGAATGTAGCAGAGCTGAAGCTGTCGTGGGAACCATGGAAAGGTAAGGATGATGTTGCTTTATTATTTTACTTTTATTGCAGGAGGTCGTTGGCTTCAGCTGGAATGGGCATGATGGTAAGTATGGTTTAATTTAGAACAATAAAGAATTGTGTGTTTATTTCAATTAAAGGACTTTATTCTGGGTGTTTGTGTTTATTTTGTAACTTTGACTATGGGGTTAGTAATGGGGGTGTCTTATAGACGCCTCTCCATTACTAACCTGGGCTTGATGTCAGCTGCCATTATAAGCTGACATCAACCCCAACCCTATTACCCCACTGCCACCGCTACAGGGCAGTGGGAAGAGCGAGGCTAATTGCCAGAATTGGCACATCCTATGTATGCGCCATTTCTGGGGCGGCTGACGGCTGGTGTTTCTAGGCTGGGAGGGGGCCAATATTCATGGCACCCTTCCTGGGCTATTAATATCAGCCCCCAGATGTCTGCCTAGCCTTTGATAGCTATTAAAATAGGGGGGACCCCGCATAATTTTTTTGAGGGTCCCCCATTTTAATAGCTAGTAAAGGCTAGGTATTCAGCTGGGGGCTGATATTAGTAGCCTGGGAAGCTACGTTGGTATTACCCCCTTCCCAGGCTTCAAACGTCTGCCCCAGCCATCTGCTTAACCTCCGTTAGAGACTATAATTACGGGGAACCCCACGCCAATTTTTTTTTAATAAATACTTTATTTTAACACTAAATGACAAGTACAGTAATCAACACTATCACCGGACTTCTTATATATGTGACTGCATGTTTCTATCTATCTAATCTATGTGTGATGCTCTATTCTTTCTGTTATAAATTGTCGGGTACCGATGCTGAATTGCCGGCCGGCTTTTTTAAAGAGAAGGTGCATGAAAACACTAATATTTTTTTAAATAAATCCTTTAACACTAAATGACAAGTACGGTAACCAACACTGTCACTGTTCTTCTTATATATGTGACTGACATGTTTCTATCTCTCTAATCAATGTGTGATGCTCTATTCCTTCTTGTCTAAATTGTCAGGTACCGGTGTATGCTGCTGCTGAATTGCCGGCCGGCTTTTTTAAAGAGAGTGTCTTCTGAGCAGTTTGTCAGCGTTTGGACACCTTTGATGGTGTTTTCTACGTCTTTCTATGTGTTTTTGTTTGCCTGCCATTGGTTTTAACGGTGTTCGACAGTGTTCTAAGGTGCTCGATGAACAGTTCCATGAACATCCCGGTGTTCGACAAACCGAACCGAACCCGAACACTACGGGGGAGGCTCAACACTAGTACCAAGCTACACCACCTTTGTATTTAATTATAATTTTTTACAGCATCTAGCCCAGTAAATACTTTTGGGCCTGTAGCAGTGTCTGTTACTCATTGTAGTAGCCCATCTGTACAAAGCTACACCACCTTTGTATTTAATAATAATTTTTTACTGTATCAAGCCCAGTAAATACTTTTGGACCTGTAGCAGTGTCTGTTACTCATTGTAGTAGCCCATCTGTACCAAGTTACACCACCTTTGTATTTAATAACAATTTTTTACTGCATCTAGCCCAGTAAATACTTTTGGGCCTGTAGCAGTATCTGTTACTTATTGTAGTAGCCCATCTGTACAAAGCTACACCACCTTTGTATTTAATAACAACTTTTTACTGCATCTAGCCACGTAAAACCTTTTGGGCCTGTAGCAGTGTCTGTTACTCATTGGAGTAGCCCATCTGTACCAAGCTACACCACCTTTGTATTGATTAACAATTTTTTACTACATCTAGCCAAGTAAAACCTTTTGGGCCTGTAGCAGTGTCTGTTACTCATTGGAGTAGCCCATCTGTACCAAGCTACACTACCTTTGCATTTAATAACAATTTTTACTGCATCTAGCCAAGTAAATATTTTTGGGCCTATAGCAGTGTCTGTTACTCATTGTAGTAGCCCATCTGTACCAAGCTACACCACCTTTGTATTTAATAACAATTATTTACTGCATCTAGCCCAGTAAATACTTTTGGGCCTGTAGCAGTGTCTGTTACTCATTGTAGTAGCCCATCTGTACCAAGTTACACCACCTTTGTATTTAATAACAATTTTTTACTGCATCTAGAACAGTAAATACTTTTGGGCCTGTAGCAGTGTCTGTTGCTCATTGGAGTAGCCCATCTGTACAAAGCTACTCCACCTTTGGTTTTAATAACAATTTTTTACTGCATCTAGCCACGTAAAACCTTTTGGGCCTGTAGCAGTGTCTGTTACTCATTGGAGTAGCCCATCTGTACCAAGCTACACCACCTTTGATTGAATAAAAATTTTTTACTGCATCTAGAACAGTAAATACTTTTGGGCCTGTAGCAGTGTCTGTTACTCATTGGAGTAGCCCATCTGTAACAAGCTACACCACCGTTGTATTTAATAACAATTTTTTACTGCATCTAGCCCAGTAAATACTTTTGGGCTTGTAGCAGTGTCTGTTACTCATTGTAATAGCCCATCAGTATCATGCTACACCACCTGTGTATTTAATAAAATTGTTTTACTGCATCTAACCAAGCCAATCCTTTTGGGCTAGTACCACAGTTTGGCCACTCAGCTCTGCTCGGTTCCCATCCATTGTTTATTGTGCAAACAACAAAAGAGTTGTCAATTAGTTAACCACCAAAATGAGTGGCAATAGGCCTGCTGCTTTTGGAAAGGGGAATAGGCGTGTTGGAAAGGGAAAAAAAGGTTGTGTCCGTGGGGTAGGTGTTAAAGAAACAGTAACATCTCAAGAAGAAACACCATCTTCCAGCCAAACTAAGATGTCTACTTCTTTTCGTGAACAATGTGAAATGATCCCTTTCTTATGGACACGCCCATCGCTACAAATTCCAGATGAGGCACAAAAACAACAGGTGCTTCAACGGATATCAAGTGCTCCTTCAAGTGGGCTCTCCTCCACCTCAACTTCAACATCACAAATACTCCAGTCCTCAGAGATGTCACCCCAATCGCACTTGCTTCCTCACAGCTCCCAAGTCTCCAGCGGCCCGTCTGAGTATGGAGTAACACAGATGGTTGAGTCTACAGAGCTGTTTACTCATACTATAGCCAGGGAAACGGAGGTCTGCTCCCGTATTTCTGTTAATCCAGATGAGGAAATGATCTGCACTGATGCCCAGAATCTTTATTAGTCGGATCCAGGACCAGATGAAAAAGGTACTGAGCATAATGTAGACCCTCGTTCCCAAACTGTAACTCCTGTTGGTGGAGACAATGATGAAGACGATGATGAGACTCAAATACCTGATTGGAGCGACAAATTGACTTTTCAGTCAGGGCAGGAAGAGGTTGGCTCTGAGGACGACGGGTGTGAGAACACACAGGGTGATGATGACGAGGTTGGAGATCCCACTTACTGTCAACCCACAGTCAGCCAGTCGAAGAGGTCAGCAGAGGAGGTGGAGGAGGATGCTATTGATGACGAGGTTAGGTTGTGCATTCCTGGACAGAGACGGAGTACTGGAAGCACGTCAACAACTGCATCCTCAACCACAACTCTGACTCTGACCACAAGTCGTGTTGGCTCTTCAGGTCGCATGGGCTCTAAGCCTTGCATAGCCTGGTCATTTTTTCAGATCGATAAGGATGACCCAACTCATGTTATCTGTAATATTTGTCACCAAAAGCTAAGTAGAGGCCAAAAAATCCAAAGTTTGAGTACTTCATGCATGAACCGTCACATGGATATAAAGCATAAGTTGCAGTGGGAAGCTCACTGTGCTACAATGCGGCCTAGCCGGCAGGGCCAACCACCGTCTGCCCCATCTTGTGCATCCGCGGCCTCTTCATCCTCTGTGACTGGGGAGACAGCAGTCACACATGTTATTGGACGCAGACCTGCCACCTCTTTACCCGCAACAGCCAGCGTGATTGGCAGGTCGTCAGTTCATTGGGAAGTGGAAACACCTGCTGGTGTTGAGCGCTCTCCGACATCGAGAGCACCACCTTTGGATCAAGGCAACCTAACATGTCCGCCTGCATCTTCCTCACAGACCGGCAGTTTGCCGGGGACACTCTACTCAAAACCGTCTAAGCACAACAGCCAGCCCTCAGTCCCTCCGAAGTGGACAAGTAAAAGACCATTTCTTCCTAGCCATGACAAAGCTAAGAGGTTGAATTTCACCATCTGCAAGCTGTTGGCTACAGAAATGCTGCCTTTCCGCCTGGTGGACACAGTGGATTTTCGAGACATTATGTCCGCCGCAGTGCCCCAGTACAAAATGCCAAGTAGGCACTACTTCTCAAAGAAAGGTGTGCCTGCACTACACCAGCATGTCGCACACAACATCACCGCTTCTTTAGGAAACTCTGTGTGTGACAGGGTGCAATTCACCACAGACACTTGGACGAGTAGGCATGGACAGGGGCGTTACATGTCGCTGAGTGGGCACTGGGTAACTATGGTGACAGCAGGACAAGGGACAGCTGTCCAAGTCTTGCCGTCCCCACGAGTTATGCGTCAATCCTTTTTATCTATAGGTTCCTCCACTGCTTCTGCCTCCTCAACCTCCTCTCGGACCTCCACCTGCACCCAAAGCCTGTCTGGTAATGCCACCCGCTTTCTAACTGTGCAGAAGGAATCCTGCACACCTCCTTACTATGCTGGCAGCAGAGCTCAATGGCATCAGGCAGTGTTTACTTTGAAATGTCTGGGAAATGTGAGTCACACAGCTGAGGAGTTGTAGTCAGCTCTGGAGACCCAGTTTCATGAATGGTTGTCTCCACTGGACCTGCAACCAGGGAAGGCCTTGTGCAACAATGCTGCAAACCTGGGTGCGGCCCTTCGCCAGGGCAATGTCATACACGTGCCTTGTATGGCTCGCGTGTTGAACCTGGTTGTCCAGCAATTTTTAGGCCACTATCCCGGACTAGATGGCCTTCTGCAGAGGGCACGGTCACTGTGTGCTCACTTCCGCTCTTCGCATCCCGCAGCTCAATGACTTACATTTCTACAGAAGTCGTTGGGCCTGCCAGTTCACCGGCTGAAATGCGATGTGCTGACACAGTGGAATTCAACTCTGCACATGTTGCAACGACTGTGGCAGCACCGACAAGCCCTGGTGCAATACGTTCTGACGTAAAGCCTGGGCTAATGAGATACAGAGGTGGGGAAAATCACGCTGGAGGAGTGGTCTCAGATCAGGGACCTATGCATCCTTCTGCACAGTTTTGAAATGGCGACGAAGATGTTTAGTGCTGACGATGCCATTATCAGCATGACTATTCCAGTGATTTACATGCTGGAGCACACTTTAAACAGAATTTGGAGTCAGGTGTTGGGACAAGAAGAGGTGGAGGAAGTAGAGAAGGAGTCGTATGCTGAATGCATAACATCTCCAAGGTCCAGACGGTCGGCAGCACCAACCTGGCAGGCATGGGAGGGTGGGGCAGAGGGATTAACCTGGGTGCATGGTAGCAACCAAACTGTTGAGGAAGGTGCAGGAGCTGAGGAAGAAGTGGAGGACGAACTGGCGATGGGCATGGAAGACTCATCAGATGAGGGAGACCTTGATCACATTTCTGTAGTGCGAGGTTGGGGGGAGAGGGCAGAGGAAGGAAGCATGATTCTTACCTCGCTGCTAGAGATGAGCGGTGTTCAACTCGAACTGTTCGCCAATTTCAAATTTGAGCTGTTTTGGGCGGTGTTCGAGCCGTTCGGCGAACACGAACGATTTGAAAAAAATCCGTCCGTTCGAGGTTATGTTCGATAACTGTTCGTGCACCAAAATCATAACTGGAATTTTTCTCAGTAATGCTGAAAATTAATGTTAATACGCAGTTGAGTGTACAGCGGGGCGGGGGGAGAGGCAGGGGATGGATCTCTGCATAAATATCTCCATTTTTTTTTCTCTTTCCCGCATTTACAGTGGGGAGGTGCAATCTGTCAGCCTTTCAGCAGCGCACACACGGAGCGAACTGCATTTTTTCACACAAGCAAGGGCATGTGTCATTGGCAGTGTATGTCACATGTCCTTGCCCTATAAGACCCAGCCATTTTCCCCGTCGCCACCATTTTCTCACTGCTGCAGCTGAGTGTTAGACAGCACCGCTGTTGCTGTGTGCGCTATACTTTGAGTGATCATTTCAAGCCAATTTTCGCACAAATCTACAGATAGCTTGGGAGTAGGGAATAGTTGTGATTGCAGTCGTTTTGAGGACTAGGTTACACCATTTCCTACGGCTTTTATCAGGCAGGTTTGTGCTCTTAAATAGATAGGTTGGGAGTAGGGTCCGCTTGTAATTGCAGTACTTTTCAGGACTAGGTTACAGCAATTCCTAGGACTTTTTGCCAGGCAGGTCTGTGCCAGTACTGTGCAAGTTTTTTTCACAGCATTTGGCTAAATCTAGCTAAGCAAACCCTTTTTGGCCTCTTGCAGTGTGATTTAGTCAGTGGAGTAGCCTATCTGTGTTGAAAGCTACACCACCTGTGTATAGAATACAATTTTTTTTACTGCACCTAGCCAAGTAAAACCTTTTGGGCATAGCATCATTCTATTAGTCCATCTATTCTAACCTCCACCAGGTTGCAAATTAACAATAATTTGTATCTGCATCTAGCTCTGAAAAAAAATTGGGCTTGTAGCAGTGTGTGGGACTTGTTCTATTAGTCCATCTATACTGACCTACACCAGGTTGCAAATTAAAATAAATTTCATCTGCATCTAGCTCTGAAAAAAAATTGGGCTTGTAGCAATGTGTGGGACATGATCTATTAGTCCATCTATACTAACCTCCACCAGGTTGCAAATTAAAAATAATTTTATGTGCATCTAGCTATGAAAAAATACTTGGACTTGTAGCAGTGTGTGGGACTTGTTCTATTAGTCCATCTATACTAACCTCCACCAGGTTGCAAATTAAAACTAATTTTTATCTGCATCTACAGTAGCTCTGAAAAAAAAATTGGGCTTGTAGCAGTGTGTGGGACTTGTTCTATTAGTCCATCTATACTAACCTCCACCAGGTTGCAAATTAAAAATAATTTTTATTTGCATCTAGCTCTGATAAAAAAAATTTTGCTTGTAGCAGTGTGTGGGACTTGTTTTATTAGTCCATCTATACTAACCTCCACCAGGTTGCAAATTAAAAATATTTTTTATCTGCATCTAGCTCTGAAAAAAAATTTGGGCTTGTAGCAGTGTGTGGGACTTGTTCTATTAGTCCATGTATACTAACCTTCACCAGGATGCAAATTAAAAATAATTTTATGTACATCTAGCTCTGAAAAAATATTTGGGCTTGTAGCAGTGTGTGAGACTTGTTCTACTAGTCCATCTATACTAACCTCCACCAGGTTGCAAATTAAAAATAATTTTTATCTGCATCTTCAGTAGCTCTGAAAAAAAATTTGGGCTTGTAGCAGTGTGTGGGACTTGTTCTATTAGTCCATGTATACTAACCTCCACCAGGTTGCAAATTAAGAATAATTTTATGTGCATCTAGCTCTGAAAAATTATTTGGGCTTGTAGCAGTGTGTGGGACTTGTTCTATTAGTCCATCTATACTAACCTCCACCAGGTTGCAAATTAAAAATAATTTTTATCTGCATCTAGCTCTGAAAAAAAATTTGGGCTTGTAGCAGTGTGGGGGACTTGTTATATTAGTCAATGTACACTAACCTCCACCAGGATGCAAATTAAAAATAATTTTATGTGCATCTAGCTCTGAAAAAATATTTGGGCTTGTAGCAGTGTGTGGGACTTGTTCTATTAGTCCATCTATACTAACCTCCACCAGGTTGCAAATTAAAAATAATTTTTATCTGCATCTACAGTAGCTCTGAAAAAAAAGTTGGGCTTGTAGCAGTGTGTGGGACTTGTTCTATTAGTCCATCTATACTAACCTCCACCAGGTTGCAAATTAAAAATAATTTTTATTTGCATCTAGCTCTGAAAAAAAATTTGGGCTTGTAGCAGTGTGTGTTGGACTTGTTCTTTTAGTCCATCTATACTAACTTCCACCAGGTTGCAAATTAAAAATAATTTTTATCTGCATCTAGCTCTGGAAAAAAATTTGGGCTTGTAGCATTGTGTGGGACTAGTTCTATTAGTCCATGTATACTAACCTCCACCAGGTTGCAAGTTAAAAATAATTTTATATGCATCTAGCTCTGAAAAAATATTTGGGCTTGTAGCAGTGTGTGCGACTTGTTCTATTAGTCCATCTATACTAACCTCCACCAGGTTGCAAATTAAAAATAATTTTTATCTGCATCTACAGTAGCTCTGAAAAAAAATTTGGGCTTGTAGCAGTGTGTGGGACTTGTTCTATTAGTCCATCTATACTAACCTCCACCAGGTTGCAAATTAAAAATAATTTTTATTTGCATCTAGCTCTGAAAAAAAATTTGGGCTTGTAGCAGTGTGTGGGACTTGTTCTATTAGTCCATCTATACTAACTTCCACCAGATTTCAAATTAAAAATAATTTTCATCTGCATCTAGCTCTGAAAAAAAATGTGGGCTTGTAGCAGTGTGTGGGACTTGTTCTATTAGTCCATGTATACTAACCTCCACCAGGTTGCAAATTAAAAATAATTTTATGTGCATCTAGCTCAGAAAAAATATTTGGGCTTGTAGCAGTGTGTGCGACTTGTTCTATTACTCCATCTATACTAACCTCCACCTGGTTGAAAATTAAAAATATTTTTTATCTGCATCTACAGTAGCTCTGAAAAAAAATTTGGGCTTGTAGCAGTGTGTGGGACTTGTTCTATTAGTCCATCTATACTAACCTCCACCAGGTTGCAAATTAAAAATAATTTTTATTTGCATCTAGCTCTGATAAAAAAAATTGGGCTTGTAGCAGTGTGTGGGACTTGTTTTATTAGTCCATCTATACTAACCTCCACCAGGTTGCAAATTAAAAATATTTTTTATCTGCATCTAGCTCTGAAAAAAAATTTGGGCTTGTAGCAGTGTGTGGAACTTGTTCTATTAGTCCATGTATACTAACCTTCACCAGGTTGCAAATTAAAAATAATTTTATGTACATCTAGCTCTGAAAAAATATTTGGGCTTGTAGCAGTGTGTGGGACTTGTTCTACTAGTCCATCTATACTAACCTCCACCAGTTTGCAAATTAAAAATAATTTTTATCTGCATCTTCAGTAGCTCTGAAAAAAAATTTGGGCTTGTAGCAGTGTGTGGGACTTGTTCTATTAGTCCATGTATACTAACCTCCACCAGGTTGCAAATTAAAAATAATTTTATGTGCATCTAGCTCTGAAAAAAAATTTGGGCTTGTAGCAGTGTGTGGGACTTGTTCTATTAGTCCATCTATACTAACCTCCACCAGGTTGCAAATTAAAAATAATTTTTATTTGCATCTAGCTCTGAAAAAAAATTTGGGCTTGTAGCAGTGTGTGGGACTTGTTCGATTAGTCCATCTATACTAACCTCCACCAGGTTGCAAATTAAAAATAATTTTTATCTGCATCTAGCTCTGAAAAAAAATTTGGGCTTGTAGCAGTGTGGGGGACTTGTTCTATTAGTCCATGTACACTAACCTCCGCCAGGATGCAAATTAAAAATAATTTTCTGTGCATCTAGCTCTGAAAAAATATTTCGGCTTGTAGCAGTGTGTGGGACTTGTTCTATTAGTCCATCTATACTAACCTCCACCGGGTTGCAAATTAAAAATAATTTTTATCTGCATCTACAGTAGCTCTGAAAAAAAAGTTGGGCTTGTAGCAATGTGTGGGACTTGTTCTATTAGTCCATCTATACTAACCTCCACCAGGTTGCAAGTTAAAAATAATTTTATCTGCATCAAGCTCTGAAAAAATATTTGGGCTTGTAGCAGTGTGTGGGTCTTGTTCTATTAGTCCATCTATACTAACCTCCACCAGGTTGCAAATTAAAAATAATTTTTATCTGCATCTACAGTAGCTCTGAAAAAAAATTTGGGCTTGTAGCAGTGTGTGGGATTTGTTCTATTAGTCCATCTATACTAACTTCCACCAGGTTTCAAATTAAAAATAATTTTTATCTGCATCTAGCTCTGAAAAAAATTTGGGCTTGTAGCAGTGTGTGGGACTTGTTCTATTAGTCCATGTATACTAACCTCCACCAGGTTGCAAATTAAAAATAATTTTATGTGCATCTAGCTCAGAAAAAATATTTGGGCTTGTAGCAGTGTGTGGGACTTGTTCTATTACTCCATCTATACTAACCTACACCTGGTTGAAAATTAAAAATATTTTTTATCTGCATCTACAGTAGCTCTGAAAAAAAATTTGGGCTTGTAGCAGTGTGTGGGACTTGTTCTATTAGTCCATCTATACTAACCTCCACCAGGTTGCAAATTAAAAATAATTTTCATTTGCATCTAGCTCTGATAAAAAAAATTGGGCTTGTAGCAGTGTGTGGGACTTGTTTTATTAGTCCATCTATACTAACCTCCACCAGGTTGCAAATTAAAAATATTTTTTATCTGCATCTAGCTCTGAAAAAAAATTTGGGCTTGTAGCAGTGTGTGGGACTTGTTCTATTAGTCCATCTATACTAAACTCCACCACCTGTGTATGTAATAAAATTGTTCTACTGCCTCTAACCCAGCCAATCCTTTTGGGCTAATACCAAACTTTGGCCACTCAGCTCTGCTCGGTTCCCATCCATTGTTTTTTGTGCAACCTACTCCAGAGTTGTCAAATAGTTAACCACCAACATGAGTGGAAAAAGGCCTGCTGATGGTGGAAAGGGGAATAGGCATGTTGCGAAGGGAAAAAAAGGTTGTGTCCATGGGGTAGGTGTTAAAGCAACAGTAACATCTGCAGAAGAAAGACCATCTTCCAGCCAAACTAAGATGTCTACTTCTTTTAGCGGACAATGTGATAAGTTCCCTTTCTTACGGCAACGCCAATCGCTATAAATTCCAGATGAGGCACAAAAACAGCAGGTGCTTCAACGGATATCAAGTGCTCCTTTAAGTGGGCTCTCCTCCACCTCAACTTCAACATCACAAATACTCCAGTCCTCAGAGGTGTCACCCCAATCGCACTTGCTTCCTCACAGCTCCCAAGTCTCCAGCTGCCCGTCTGAGTATGGGGTACAACAGATGGTTGAGTCTGCAGAGCTCTTTACTCATACTATAGCCTGGGAATCAGAGGTCGGCTCCAGAGCTTCTGTGAATCCAGACGAGGAAATTATCTGCACTAATGCCCAGAATCTTTATGAGTCGGATCCAGGAACAGAAGCAGAAGGTTCTGACCATAATGTAGACCCTCGATCCCAATCTGTAACTCCTGTTGGTGGAGACAATGAGGAAGACGATGATGAGACTCAAATACCTGATTGGAGCGACAACTTGAGTTAATTGTCAGGGCAGGAAGAGGTTGGCTCTGAGGACGACGGGTGTGATAACACACAGGGTGATGATGACGAGGTTGGAGATCCCACTTACTGTCAACCCACAGTCAGCCAATAGATGAGGTCAGCAGAGGAGGTGGAGGAGGATGCTAGTGACGACGAGGTCAGGTTGCGCCTTCCTTGGCAGAGACATAATACTGGAAGCACGTCAACAACTGCATCCTCAAACACAACTCTGCCTCTGACCACAAGTCGTGGTGGCGCTTTGGGTCGCATGGGTGCTAAGCCTTGCATAGCCTGGGCATTTTTTCAGATCGATAAGGATGACCCAACTCGCGTTATCTGAAACATTTGTCAGCAAAAGCTAAGTAGAGGCCAAAAAATCCACAGTTTGAGTACTTCATGCCTGAACCGGCACATGGATATGAAGCATAAGTTGCAGTGGGAAGCTCACTGTGCCACAATGCGGCCTAGCCGGCCGGGCCAACCACCGTCTGCCACATCTTGTGCATCCGCAGCCTCTTCATCCTCTGTGACTGGGGGGACTGCAGTCACACCTGTTTTGGGATGCAGACTTGCCACCTCTTTACCCGCAACAGCCAGCATGATTGGCATGTCATCATTTTCTTGGGAGGTGGAAACACCAGCTGGTGTTGAGCGCTCTCCGACATCGATAGCACCACCTTTGGATCAAGGCAACCTAACATGTCCACCTGCATCTTCCTCACAGACCGGCAGTTTGCCGGGGACACCCTTCTCAACCCCTTCTAAACACAACAACCAGCCCTCGGTCCCTCAGATGTGGACAAGTAAAAGACCATTTCCTCCTAGCCATGAGAAAGCTAAGAGGTTGAATTTCACCATCTGAAAGCTCTTGGTTACAGAAATGCTGCCTTTCCGCCTGGTAGATACAGAGGATTTTCGAGACCTTATGTCCGTCGCAGTGCCCCAGTACCAGATGCCCAGTCGGCACTACTTCTCAAAGAAAGGTGTGCCTGCGCTCCACCAGCATGTCGCACACAACATCACCGCTTCTTTGAAAAACTCTGTGTGTGACAGGGTGCATTTCACCACAGACACTTGGACGAGTAGGCATCGACAGGGGCGTTACATTTCGCTGACTGGGCACTGGGTAACTATGGTGACAGCAGGACAAGGGGCTGCTGTCCAAGTCTTGCAGTCCCCACGAGTTGTGCGTCAATCCTCTTTATCTCAAAGTTCCTCCACTGCTTCTGCCTCCTCAACCTCCTCTCGGTCCTCCACCTGCACCCAAAGCCTGTCTGGTCATGCCACAAGCTTTCTAACTGCGCACAAAGGATCCTGCACACCTCCTTACTCTGCTGGCAGCAGGGCTCAATGTCATCAGGCTGGTTTTACTTTGAAATGTCTGGGAAATGTGAGTCACACAGCTGAGGAGTTGTGGTCAGCTCTGGAGAACCAGTTTCATGAATGGTTGCCTCCACTGAACCTGAAACCAGGGAAGGCTGTGTGCAACAATGCTGCAAACCTGGGTGCGGACCTTCGCCAGGGCAATGTCACACACGTGCCTTGTATGGCTCACGTGTTGAACCTGGTTATCCAGCAATTTTTAGGCCACTATCCCAGACTAGATGGCCTTCTGCAGAGGGCACGGTCGCTGTGTGCTCACTTCCGCTGTTCGCATCCCGCAGCTCAGCGACTTACATCTCTACAGAAGTCGTTGGGCCTGCCACTTCACCGGCTAAAATGCAATGTGCCTACCAGGTGGAATTCAACTCTGCACATGTTGCAGCGACTGTGGCAGCACCGACAAGCCCTTGTGCAATATGTTCTAACATATAGCCTGGGACAACGAGATCCAGAGGTGGGGCAAATCACGCTGGAGGAGTGGTCTCAGATCAGGGACCTATGCACCCTTCTGCACAGTTTAAAAATGGCGACGAAGATGTTTAGTGCTGACAATGCCATTATCAGCATGACTATTCCGGTGATTTACATTCTGGAGCACATGTTTAACAGAATTCGGAGTCAGGTGGCGGCACAAGAGGAGGTGGAGGAAGAAGAGGAGGAGGAGTTGTATGCGGAAGGGCTAACATCTGCAAGGTCCAGACAGTCGGCAGCACCAAGGCGACAGGCATGTGAGGGTGGGGGAGATGGTTTTACCAAGGTGCATGGTAGCAGCCAAACTAGTGAGGAAGGTGCAGGATCCCAGGAAGAAGTGGAGGATGAACTGGCGATGGGCATGGAAGACTCATCAGATGAGGGAGACCTTGATCACATTTCTGTTGTGCGAGGTTGGGGGGAAAGGGCTGAGGAAGGAAGCATGATTGTTACCTCGCCACCAACACAACAGGGACTTGGTGCTCCTCGATGCGCAAGACACATGAGTGCCTTCTTGCTGCACTACCTGCAACATGACCCTCGAATTGTGAGAATTAGAAATAATCCTGACTACTGGGTTGTCACACTGTTAGATACCCGGTACAAAAGTAAATTTGCAGAAATTATTCCTGCCATAGAAAGGGATGCACGCATGCAGCAGTATCAGCAGAGACTGTTGCAGAATCTTACATGTGCTTTTCCACAAAACACCAGTGGTACATGTAGTGAATCTCACAGTTCCAACTTGCCAACCGTGGGACCGTCGAGTGTTCAGCACTCAAAACGTAACAGAAACAAAGTAACATCAATTTTGCGGAATAATTTCACCACTTTTTTAGCTCATCCTTTGCAAGGCCACAGGAGACAAGAAGTCTGACACATAGTCAACCCCTAGAGACGATGGTACAGGAGTATCTCCAAGTAAACTTTGAAGCCATCACTGTGTCCCTGGACCCTTGCTCTTTTTGGGCTTCCAATCTGGATAAATGGCTAGAGCTCACCACTTACGCCTTGGAGATCTTGTCGTGCCCTGCAGCCAGCGTTCTGTCTGAACGTGTGTTCAGCGCTGCTGGTGGTGTCCTGACAGATAATCGCACGCGGCTCTCCACTGATAATGTAGACAGACACACGTTCATAAAGATGAACAAATCATGGATCCAAAAGGACTTTTCTACCCCTGTGTCATCCTGGGGAGAGTAAAAGCTTGATGATTTGTTAAAATCACCTCACCAACCATTTTAAGCTCTCAAATTACTAATCATGTTTATCTGTATCTTGCCTGTATAATAATTTTGGCCTTGTAGCAGTGTGCAGTACTGATTCTATTATGCCATCTATACTAAACTCCACCAGATTTCAAATTGCTAATCATGTTTATCTGTATCTTGGCTGGAAAATAATTTGGGCCTTGTAGCAGTGTGCAGTACTGATTCTATTAGGCCATCTATACTAAACTGCACCAGATTTAAAATTACTAATCATGTTTATCTGTATCTTGGCTGGAAAATAATTTGGGCCTTGTAGCAGTTTGCAGTACTGATTCTATTAGGCCATCTATACTAAACTCCACCAGATTTAAAATTACTAATCATGTTTATCTGTATCTTGGCTGGATAATAATTTGGGCCTTGTAGCAGTTTGCAGTGCTGATTCTATTAGGCCATCTATACTAAGCTCCACCAGATTTAAAATTACACTGGTCAACGCAATTTTTCTGTCAAAAGGTTTTAAAACATATTTTAAGTCAATTTTGGCTGCTGATTACTAATACGAACTCCGTTTTTGGCTATCACATCAGTATTTTGAGATATTTTGATGGAAATTACTCCTATCGAATGTTTTTTGATAAAAACCTCATGATTTTCTTTACTACATTTTGTATATTTTTAATCAAGGAATAGCAAAAATGACAAAGTCTGTGTACAGCAAATCAAATATACTTACAAAATTAAACTACAAAATATAAAAACACATATATATGGCACACAGATGAATGGCAAATGGCAGTTATTTGAACTTTCTTTTCTTGGCTGATCTGTGATGTACAGCTTCTGTTTTGTCTCTCATCAAGCTCCAGCAATAGTCAGCCATCATATGTGAGTCCCACCGGCCTTGATACCGTTCTTCCATTGTTTTAATGTCCTGATGAAAACGCTCCCCTTGTTCCTCGCTCACATCCCCAAGGTTCTCTGGAAAAAAGTCCAAATGGCTGTGTAAATAGTGAATCTTGATACTCATTCTACATCCAAGATTTTGCAGACTCAATAGTAGCTCTTCCACAATCTCTTCATAGTTGTCTGCTTTCTTATTCCCTAGAAAATTCTGCACCACATTACAAAATGCATTCAAAGCTCTTTCTTCTGTCTCATTCATTGATGTGATAAAGTTTGGGTCTCTCATAAGTGTTCTTATTTGAGGTACATCAAATATTCCAGCCTTTTTCTTCTCTTCACTACGACCAGGAAAAGTTGAACATATATAGTTAAAGCATTCTCCACTGTGATTGAGAGCTTTGACGAACTGCTTCATCAATCCAAGTTTTATGTGCAAGGGAGGAAAGACAATGTTCTTCCTATCCACTAGAGGATCATGGATGACATTCTTATTGCCAGATGCCAAATTCTGTCGCTGAGGCCATTCAATTTTCACCCAATGTTCTGCTGTATCTCTACTGTCCCAGTAGCACAGAAAACAAAGGTGTTTGAAAACTGTTTTTTTACTTTCTTATTATAACATATGGGAATTATGCGTTTTCAAAGAAAACAAAGATATTCTCACATTTATTGGGAGAATAAATGAAGACTAAATTTACCTTAGTGAACCGTATAAACCGGCACTTTTCATACACTACTTATATTTTTCTTGGAATTATTGAAAATGGGCTATATACCTATAGCGCAAAAACGTGATGTGATAGAGAAATTATAAGATCAGATTTGAATTCAGCACCCTCAAATTAGTCTAAAACTGTTCTTAAAGTCCATGCCAGAATTTTTTTTTTTTTGTACACCAGTGATAATAATAATCATGTTTATCTGTAACTTGCCTGTAAAATTATTTTGGCCTTGTAGCAATTTGCAGTACTGATTCTATTAGGCCATCTATACTAAGCTCCACCAGATTTCAAATTAATAATAATTTTTGCTCTCTCTAAACGTGTGTTCAGTGCTGCTGGTGGTGTGCTGACAAATAAGCGCACGCGGCTGTCCACTGACAATGTATAAAGACTCACGTTCATAAAGATGAACACATCATGGATCCACAAGGACTTTTCTACCCCTGTGTCATCCTGGGGAGAGTAAAAGCTTGAGGATTTGGTAAAATCACCTCACCAACCGTTTTAAGCTTTCAAATTAATTAACATTTTTATCTGCATCTTGCCTGCAAAATTATTTTGGGCATAGTAGCAGTGTGCAGTACTGATTCTATTAGGCCATCTATACTAAGCTCCACCAGATTTCAAATTATTACAACTCATGTTTATCTCTATCTTGCCTGTAAAATAATTTTGGCCTTGTAGCAGTTTGCAGTACTGATTCTATTAGGCCATCTATACTAAGCTCCACCAGCTTTCAAATTAATAATAATTTTTTATCTGCATAAAGCCCAGAAAATAATTTTGGGGCTCCTAGATGCGCAAGACACATAAGTGCCTTCTTGCTGCACTACCTGCAACATGACCCTCAGATTGTCAGAATTCGAAATAATCCTGATTACTAGGTTGCCACACTCTTAGATCCCCCACACTCTTCTATCAACCTTTTCATTTTAATAAAGAACAAAAAAATGGTCATTTTTGAAATTATAAGCATTAGCATGTTATTAGAAACTGAAATCAAACAGTTTTCAACTCAAAACTTTATTCTAGGTGATGTTACATTTGCACACATGACCCCTTGTTCGAAAGGAGCTTTGGAACTCTCTCGTCCATTGAATTTGTCAGGTTTTGGGTGGTTTCTGCTTCAATTGTTTTGCATGAGGACAGTATACCCTCCCAGAGCTCTTGCTTAGATGTGAACTGCCTCCCGCCATCATAGACACTCCTTTTGATGATGCTCCAGAGGTTCTGAATGGGGTTGAGGTCAGGGGAGCATGGGGGTCACACCATAAGTTTGTCCCCTTTTATGCCCATATCAGCCAGAGATGCAGATGTGTTATGTGCAGCATGAGACGGTGCATTATCATGCATGAAAATGATCTTGCTGCGGAATACACGGTTCTTCTTCTTGAACCATGGCAGGAAGTGCTGTTTGAGAAACTCCACATACATTATGGAGTTCATCTTTACCCCTTCAGGGATTCTAAAGGGGCCGACAATCTCTCTCCCCATGATTCCAGCCCTAAATATTACTCCACCTCCTCCTTGTTGGTGCTGTAGCCGTGTTTGCATGGGGTGTCCATCAACCAGCCATCCTCCACTCCATCCATCTGGACCATCGAGCGTTGCACGGCACTCATCGGTGAACAAAACTGTTTTGAAGTCAGTCTTCATGTATTGTTTGGCCCACTGGAGCCATTTCTGCTTGTGTACAGTGGATAGAGGAGGTCGACAGGATGGATTACGCACAGCTGCAAACCTCTGAAAGACCCTGCATCTTGTTGTTCGGGGACGTTGGAGGCACCAACAGCTTCAGAAACTTGTCTGCTGCTATGACAAGGCTTTTTTGCAGCTGCTCTTTTAACCTGATGTAATTGCCTGTAGGAAAGAGTCCTCAATTTTCCCTTATCATCACGCACACGTGTGTACTGTGAATCAGCTACATACTTCTTGATTGTGCGATGATCAGGATGAAGTGTCTTGGAAATGTTGTTTGTAGTCATGCCTTGACCTAAACACTCCACAATTTGTTGCTTCTCAGCAGCCGACACATCCTTTTTCTTTCCCTTTTTGGCAGAAAATGTAGGCTGCTTAATAATGTGGGACAGCCTTCTTAACCACTTCGCACCAGAGCCTGTTTTTGCCTTCGTGACCGGGCCAATTTTTTCAATTCTGACCACTGTCACTTTATGAAGCAATTACTCTGGAACGCTTCAACGGATCCCCCTGATTCTGATATTTTTTTTCGTGACATATTGTACTTCATGATAGTGGTAAAATTTCTTTGATATCACATGCGTTTATTTGTGAAAAAATCAGAAATTTGGGAAAAATTTTGAAAATTTTGCAATTTTCAAAATTTGAATTTTCATGCCCTTAAATCAGAGAGATATGTCACACAAAATACTTAATAAATAACATTTCCCACATGTCTTCTTTACATCAGCACAATTTTGGAACCAAAATTTTTTTTTGTTAGGGAGCTATAAGGGTTAAAAGTTGACCAGCGATTTCTCATTTTTCCAACAAAATTTACAAAAACATTTTTTTAGGGACCACATCATATTTGAAGTCACTTTGAGGGGTCTTTATGACAGAAAATACCCAAAAGTGACACCGTTCTAAAAACTGCACCCCTCAAGGTGCTCAAAACCACATTGAAGAACTTTATTAACCCTTCAGGTGCTTCACAGGAATTTTTGGAATGTGGAAGAAAAAAATTAACATTTATCTTTTTTCACAAAAATGTTAATTTAGACCCAATTTTTTTTATTTTCACAGGGGTAACAGGAAAAAATGGACCCCAAAATTTTTTGTGCAATTTCTCTTGAGCGTGCTGATACCCCATATGTGAGGGATAACCACTGTTTGGGCGCACGGCAGGGCTCGGAAAGGAAGGAGCGTGATTAGACTTTTTGAATGTAAAATTTGTCTGAATAATTAGCAGACACCATGTTGTATATGGAGAGCTCCTGATGTGACTAAACAGTGGAAACCCCCCACAAGTGACACCATTTTGGAAACTAGACCCCTTAGGGAACATATCCAGATGTGTGGTGAGCACCTTGAACCCCAAGGTGCTTCACAGAAGTTTATAATATTGAGCTGTAAAAATAAAATTTTCACATTTTTCCCACAAAAACGTTTTTCATCCCTTAATTTTCCATTATCATGATGGTAATAGGATAAATTGCACCATGAAATTTGTTGTGCAATTTCTCCTGAACTCGCCGATACCCCATATGTGGAGGCAAACCACTGTTTGAGTGCACGGCAGGGCTCGGAAGGGAAGGAGCGCCATTTGACTTTTTGAATGCAAAATTTGTTTGAATAATTAGCGAACGCCATGTTGCATTTGGGGAGACCCTGATGTGCCTAAACAGTGGAAACCCCCCACAAGTGACACCATTTTGGAAACTAGACCCCTTAGGGAACTTATCTAGATGTGTGGTGAGCACCTTGAACCCCAAGGTGCTTCACAGAAGTTTATAATAATCAGCTGTAAAAATAAAATTTTCACATTTTTCCCGCAAAAACGTTTTTCATCCCTTAATTTTGCATTATCATAAGGGTAATAGGATAAAGTGCACCATGAAATTTGTTGTGCAATTTCTCCTGAACACGCCGATACCCCATATGTGGAGGCAAACCACTGTTTGGGCGCACGGCAGGGCTCGGAAGGGAAGGAGCGCCATTTGACTTTTTGAATGTAAAATTTGTTTGAATAATTAGCGGACGCCATGTTGCATTTGGGGAGCCCCTGATGTGCCTAAACAGTGGAAACCCCATACAAGTGACACCATTTTGGAAACTAGACCCCTTAGGGAACTTATCTAGATATGTGGTGAGCACCTTGCACCCCCAGCTGCTTCACAGAAGTTTATAATATTGAGCCATAAAAATAAAATTTTCACATTTTTCCCACAAAAAATGTTTTCCTTTCCCTAATTTTGTACTATCATAAGTGTAACAGGATAAATTGCACCATGAAATTTGTTGTACAATTCCTCCTGAACACGCCGATACCCCATATGTGGGGGAAAACCACTGCTTTGGTGTACGGCAGGGTTCGGAAGAGAAAGGAGCGCTATGTTGGCTGGGATAGGCAGCAGACACCGTGTCACATTTGAAGAGTCGCTGACATGCAGAAACAGCAGAAACCCCCACAAGTGACCCCATTTTGTAAACTACACCTCTCAAGGAATTCATCTAGGGAAGTAGTGTGTATTTTTTAATTTTTAAATTTATACCATTGGGCAGTGAAAAAAGCATAATTATATTTTTACCACAAAAAAATGTTTTACCCTCAGATTTTACATTTTCACACAGGACAATATGTAAAAATGGTGCCGAAATGTGTCACACAATTTATTCTAAAAGTGCCAATACCCCATATGTGGCTGTATCGTACCGCTCAGCCATATGGCGAGATCTGGGGGGACGGAGTGCTATTTGACAATTGGAGAACAAATTATTGTAGAATAGGCATTTGGATTTGGGAGCACAACATTTTTTGAATTTCTTTTGGGGGGCAAGGGCCATTTCGCTTTTCCAGAGCCTTTCTGCTACCAGTAACTTGGAAGTCCCTTATATTTTTAACAGATGACGGACCTGAGTGGGGACTAGCTTTTTTTGAGGACTGAGTTGAAGCTTTTATTGGGAACATTTTACGTAACATTTATCCGGCGCTCTAGGCTGAGCACTTACATCGGGGTTTCCATCTAAATTTCCAAGTGATGTAATTCAGATGAAACCCCTGCGGGATCCATTCACTGTAATGAGGCAGCAGAGTTACTCTGGACTCCGTCTGGCCTCTGTTTAGCGGTGTCCTTTTTTTCAGAAGTGCACAAAACTGTGGCCAACCGCACTTTTATGCATGCCTAAAACAAATGACACCGTGGGATCACAGGCCAGACGGCATCCACAGTGGCCTATATCTGCCTCATTACAGGGAATCTTCCGTCATGGGTTCCGGCTGAATCACATATTTCAGAGATTTACATGGAAACTCTGGTGTAACTGCTCAGCGCAGAGCGCAGGATAAATGTGTGCCTAGCAATACTGCGATCTTTGGGAGACATAATAAACAAATCAGTAGCAGGTGAAGAATTGGTTTTATTTATTTTTTTACGCCGTTCCTAGTGTGATATAACTGATTAGATTACTTTATTCTTCGGGTCGGTGCGATTACAGAGATACCAGATTTATATCGGGTTTTTATGACTGACAGCTGTCACACACTAAGAGACGCTTTTTTTTTGCAAAATCATGTTTTTGCATCGCCATATTTTGAGAGCTATAATTTTTCCATATTTCGGCCGACAGAGTCATGTCATGGCTTGTTTTTTGCGGGACGAGTTGACATTTTTATTGGTACCATTTGTGGGTACGTGACATTTTTTGATCGCTTTCTATTTCGTTTTTTTGGGAGGTAAAATTAACAAAAACCAACAATTCAGGAATTGTTTTTTGAGGTTTTTTTTATGCCGTTCTGCGTGTGGTAAAAGTGATCAAGCAGCGTTATTCTTCAGGTCAGTACATTTACAGCGATACTACACTTACTGTATATTTTTTTATGTTTTGGCGCTTTTACACAATAAAACAATTTTATAGAAAAAATATTTTTTTTGCATTGCTTTATTCTGAGAGGTATAACTTTTTTATTTTTTGGCTGATGGAGCTGTATAGCGGCTTGATTTTTGCGGAACAAGATGACGTTTTCAGCGGTACCATTTCTCTTTCCATTTTGCTTTTTGATCGCATTTTTTTCCACTTTTTGTTTGGCGATATGGGGAAAAAGCATAGTTTTTTGCTCCGTTTTTTATTTATTTTTATTACGGTGTACACATAAGGAGTTAATTAGTGTGACAGTTTTATAGCTCGGGTTGTTTCGGACGCGGCAATACCAAATATGTGTACTTTTTTTATTTTTGCATAACTATATGGATTTATCGGTTTAATAATTTATTTATTTATTTTTATTTATTTTGTATTTTTTTTTTAACAGTTTCAAAACATTTTTTTTTACTTTTTTTTACATTTTTACTTAGTCCCTGTATGGGACATTAATTTTTATTTTTCTGATCCCTGATCTCATGTAATGTAATAGACATATATTACATTATATGAGATCTTCACTGACTGTTTCACAGTCTCTTGTCTGGCATCAGCTACAGGCTGAAGCCAGACAGGAAGGACACCATATATGGCAGAGCTGGAGGCGGTCATGTGACCTCCAGCTGCCATAGCAACGCCAGGTCCTGAAAGCAATCAAGGGGTCGTCAGAGAGGTAAGTAGACGACCCCCTCTCCTCCTGCTGTCTCCTATATGCCGCGATCACTATAGATCGCAGCATATAGAAGACAGCAAAGGGTTAACATCACTGGGACCTGATCTAATCAGGTCCCGATGATGTTCCCTGTCAGAGCTAACGCTCTGCACCGCTCTCACAGCGCTTGCAGGACCCAGGGGGTCCTGAGCACTGCGAGACCACCCACCGTTTTTAAACGTCCGCGCTGCACAGAGCCCAGGCAGCGCGGACGTTTATCTACAGTGGGCGGTCGGGAAGCGGTTAAGTAGTCTTGCCTTTCATTGGACACACCTGCCAAACTAATTATCACAGGTTTCTGCAATTGCTTACAGGGATATAAAGAGACACACATCACCATCAATGAGTTTAATTGACAAACAAAAAAATTCTTACCTTATCACTCCTAAACACTTTTTGCATAATAATTTGGAACACAGTGTACATATGCTTTTCCACAAAACACCAGTGGTTCACGTAGTGAATCTTACAGTTCTAACTTGCCAACCGTGATCTGTATGGAGTTGCTCAATAAAGGGCCCAAAATTAATATAACATAGACGGGAGAGGTCTCTATGAATAGGAATTCCTAAGTATTTGATACCCTGTGAGGGCCAGTCAAAGGGAAAGTTGGACTGGATGGAATCCGGTAAGGATTTGGGGAGGGAGTCATCGAGGGCCTCAGACTTCGCTGCATTGATTTTAAAATTTGACCATGTAACAAAGTGATCTATTTCAGCCATAACAGCAGGGATGCATATATGTGATTGAGTGATATATAGTAGGACATCATCATCAAATGCAGAGCACTTGCACTCGGTGCCTCCCACCTCAATCCACCTAATATTGGGGTTATGGCGAATTGATGAGAGCAGGTGCTCCATCACTAGGATGTATAAGAGAGGGGACAGAGGACATCCCTGCCTTGTCCCCTTGGTGATTATGAAAGGTGATGAAAGTGTTACATTTATCTTCAGCCTAGGTGACGTATTGCGATACAAGGCCGTGATTTTGGCTATAAAAGGGTCCCCTAGACCCCGACCACCAGCTTTTTAAGAGAATAATATATGGCGTGCCAGGATACTCTTTGGAATGCTTTCTCAGCATCCAATGAGATTATCTAATTACAAATTTTTAACTGCATCTAGCCCAGGAAATACTTTGTGCCGAGTAGGAGTGTCTGCTAGTAAGCGGATTATCCCAGCTGTTAAGCAAGCTACACCACCTGTAATTTGGACACTTAACTTTTTCAAAGGAAATGCTTCGGGCCCCCGGGACACTCAGTGAAGAGCATCAGGAGGCACCACAAGCCACAGGGGCTGGGACTGGTGGTAGGATGCCTTGAAGTGGACCGCCAAGCTCGATCCTTATAAAAGCTTTTTAACTGCAGCAGCTTTAGTGGAGGCTTCTGGAGCTGTAATTCCCGCGGCTGCTGGCATCAGACTTGCCCTCCAATAGATCCTTGTAAAAGGATTTAAAGCGTACTCATTCAAATTAGAGAGACAATTTAAATTAAAAAGCTTAGACCTGCCTCCACCGCAGAGGGGCTCACTCGACCCACCAGCGGACAGGCCCAAGTATTGGGAGTGGGGGGCTGGCCATCAGGGTCCACCGCAGCTCTGGCACAAACCCGGCGACACGGAGGTCGCACGGGCAGGAACGGACTGGCCATGTCAGCTTCGCACCTTTTTGGTTTTAGAAGGGCATGACATGCCTATATCTGTGTCTCCCCCTCCTTTAACTCCTCAACCTCTTTTCTTTTTGCATGACTATATGAACTTGTCACTTTTCCATGTGTTTGTTGTGTCTTCTGAGCAGTTTGTTAGCTTTTGGACACCTTTGAAGTGTTTTCTATGTGTTTTCTATGTGTTTCTATGTGTTTTTGTTTGCCTGCCATTGGTTTTAACGGTGTTCGACGAACAGTTTGGCGAACATACGGGTGTTCGACGAACCGAACCGAACTCGAACACTGCGGGGAATGCTTAACTCTACTCGCTACCAACACAACAAGGACTTGGTCCTCCTGGATGAGCAAGACACATGAGTGCCTTCTTGCTGCACTACCACCTGCATTGTCAGAATTCGAAGTAATCCCGACTACTGGGTTGCCGCACTCTTAGATCCCGGGTGCAAAAGTAAATTTGCCAAAATAATTCCTGCCATAGAAAGGGATTCACGCATGCAGGAGTATCAGCAGAGGCTGTTGCAGAATCTTACATGTGCTTTTCCACAAAACACCAGTGGTGCACGTAGTGAATCTCACAGTTCTAACTTGCCAACCGTGGGACTGTCGAGTCTTCATCACTCAAACCGTAACAGTAACACAGTATGTGCTGGTAACAGCAATTTTGTGGAATCGTTTCACCACTTTTTTAGACCATCCTTTGCAAGGCCACAGGAGACAAGAAGTCTGACACATAGTCAACGCCTAGAGAGGATGGTACAGGAGTATCTCCAAGTGAACATCGAAGCCATGACTGTGTCACTGGACCCTTGCTCATTTTGGGCTTCCAATCTGGAAAAATGTCCGGAGCTCGCCACTCACGCCTAGGAGATCTTGTCATGCCCTGCAGCCAGCGTTCTGTCTGAACGTGTGTTCAGTGCTGCTGGTGGTGTGCTGACAGATAAGCGCATGGGGCTGTCCACTGAGAATGTACACAGACTCACGTTCATAAAGATGAACAAATTATGGATCCGCAAGGACTTTTCTACCCCTGTGTCATCCTGGGGAGACTGAAAGCTTGAGGATTTGGTAAAATCACCTCAACAACCGTTTTAACCAACTCTGGGGCAATTGATGCCACTTAAGTGGTGTCTGTGCCACAATTTTTGGAAGAAATGGAGACTCTTTTTGGAGTCCCCTTGCTGTGTTTTACATGACGTTGGAATCGTCAATTCCAGGTGGGTTGGGTCCCCCCCCCTTTTAACCGGGTTGGGTCCCCCCCCCTTTTAACCATAAGAAACTACATACACTATGGCTTGGGGTAACAGAGATGGTTGAGTCTGAATAGCTGTTTACTCAGAGGTCTGCTCCAAAGCTTCAGCGTCTGCTAGTCAGTGTAGTAGCCCAGCTCTGAAGCAAGCTGCACCGCCTGTGTATCCAATAAGAATTTTTAACTGCATCAATCCTAGGCAGACTGTGGGGACCCTCAACCAAACCCAGACGCTCAGCCCCCTTACCACCCCCTTTCCTTGACAATACAATAATGTAACTCTTACAACTGGATGGGTGAGGATCGGTCACAACTTTATTAACTCTTTATACTCATTCCATTAGAAAGGCATTTTATTTCTAAAATAATTCAGCTTGTTGCAGCATGCCCTGTGTCTCCACACCGGGAAGTTGGCCAACAAGTGTAACTCTCCCACATGTCCTTTCTATTTCCAGGCCATGGAGGATCCTGCATACTCGTATGCAGGACTCTGACCCCCATGCATCACTCTTAATGCTTGTTCCACTCCGTCCTGGAGTCCTGACAGGAATATGTCCAATCCAATATCCATTAAGTGAACACCGTTGGGCCGTATGAGGCCTGCTTTATCTCCTTCCAGTTGTTGGTGTCGTTTCACTACTCCGCCTCTGTCTCTTATAAATTTTGCCATCCGAATATTTATTACCCGCCTTGTCCGTTCGATGGCCATGATGTCTCGTGCACCTTGCCATACCGCTATGGGCACAATCTCTGACCATACTATAGTTAGTTTTGTGAAAAATTCGCTGAAGCGCTCAGTGTCTAGTTTCATTATTGCCATTAGTTATGCGCTCTTGTGATGACCTAGGTCATTTCCCCCGGCCTGTATAACTAAGATGACCGGACCTCTTGCCTCTCTCCCTACCTTGATTACCTCTATTAGTACCTGTGGCCATTGCAGGCCTCTAATACCTCTCCAGTTGAGATATGTGTTATGAAACTCTAATTTCCTCCCATCTGGGCGGACTTTCCCCCTTTTTTCTGCCCAATATATATACGATTGGCCTATCACCCACACTGTTGGCTTGCTGCTTCCGTGGCTGCGCCTATGCAGAATGAGTGTGTCCCGTAATCTTTGGGGTGGTTCCCTGCCAATGTTAGGCATTTAATAATTATAGCTTGGAACTGGTATCTTGATAATGGCGTTCCATCAATGTGTGATAGGAAGAAATTACTTTGTGATCTGATGGTTATATATGTCTTTACTATTGTTTCTCGACTCAGTGTACCATTTGTGGGTTGTAGAAGTACTCAAGTGCCCCTGCCCGCTGGAACCGTTTTCGATTTGCATATGTGTAGTCGTATTGCATTATTGGCTATGACTTCGTCCTGGTGTAATAATCCTCCACTGGTGGTAATTTTGGTTTGAGGGACTAATTCGCATGTGCATAGCGCACCGAAGAAGGCGATCGCAAATGCAGTAGACAATAGTGTTGCTTCAAATTGTGAGTGTCATTTTATTGGTGTTAGGGATATGATGTGAGAAATCAGTTTTAGTGACACGGGATGGGACGTCTACACTCCTGACTTGGCTAACCCCTTTTCCACCCTTTTATGGATTGTCTGATGATGAATCTCTTTGTCACATCTCCCCAATTCAGTAGTTGGAAGTGAAATGCTACTCCGGTCAAACACCGCTGCGCTGACGCCCCTGATATGCCCCTCATCATTAGCTGGTGGAGAAATTCTATGGTGACTTGTAATCTGGCCTGTTCATATTGGTCAACCCGTTTGCCTGCTACTAGTCGTGTCCACTCTTCCCATGCCTTACCGTATGCTTGCCACGTCGACGGGGCAACTGACGCTCTGATTAGTGGCATCAACTATTCGCCACTAGATCCCATAGGGAGGGTGGGCAACTGTTGCCCGATGGGTGGGCGTTGGGGAGGAGCTCTGTGAAAATCTGCCAATTGAATTGTGATAAAGCGTCAGCAGCAGCGTTAGACCCCTCAGCATCGTGGCTAGCGCGGACCCATACATTGTGTTTTAGGCACAGGAATGCTAGCCTGCCTAGTAGGCCTAGCACTGGGAGAGACGAAGATGCCATCTTATTAATGCAGTGCGCTAGGCTGGTGTTTTTTGTTATGAAGTGTATATTTTTGATAGCCAGGCGCTTGCCCCATATTTCTATTGTTACCACTATTGGGAAAAGCTCCAGGAATGTCTGTTTTTATGTCAGCACTTGTTCTGCCCAATACGGAGGCCATAAGCTTGTGTACCCTTAGTTATTTAGTATCACTGCATATCCGCCTGATTCTGCCGCCCCGGTGAATAATCTTAGTTCAATGTTGGACTGTTCTGCTGACATAAATAACGTGTGACCGTTGAATTATTATAACAAGGTTTTCCACACCTCTAAGTCCGACCGTAGCTGCCTGCTGATTCTGATTCTATGACTCGTTTCTGATGCCCCTTTTGTTGCGAGGAGACCTAGTAATTCTTGCATCTGCTGTAGTGTTACTTTCAATACTGCGAAAAAACCCTCGATCAGGTGTAATGTTTTGGTATTTTTTCCCATGGGAGGTGGAACAACCTTGCTGTGGTGTCGATTTCGATGCCTAAGCAAGATAGCTTTGTTGTGGGGCCTATGGTTTTTGTTGGGCATAATGGGACTCCAAACCAACGGGAGATGTTTGTGAATTCGTTGAGTAACGGGCAGCAAAAGGGGATGACCAATTGCCACGGCCTGCATAGGGGCCACCACAGTCAGTGACACCTTCCTTATTTAGTATAGAGTCTACGAATACTTTGGGCGTATTAGCCCAGCTGTGATGCAAGCTACACCGCCTGTAAATCTAATAAGAATTTTTAACTGCATCTGGCCCAGGCAATTCTTTGGGCGTAGTAGCCCAGCTGTGAAGCAAGCTGCACTGCCTGTGTATCTAATAACAATTTTTTACTGCATCTAACCCAGCCAATCATTTGCTAGTATTGCAGTGTCACATGGGCTCTAAACCTTGCATAGCCTGGGCATTTTTTGAGATCGCTAAGGATGTCCCAACTCATGTTATCTGTAACATTTGCCACCAAAAGCTAAGTAGAGGCCAAAAAAACAATAGTTTGAGTACTTTATGCTTGAACCGTCAGATGGATATGAAGCATAAGTTGCAGTGCGAAGCTCACTGTGCTACAATGCGGCCTAGCGGGCCTGGCCAACCACCATCTGCCCCACCTTTGTCATCCTGGGGAGACTAAAAGCTTGAGGATTTTGGAAAATCTCCTCACCAACCATTTTAAGCAACTGTGGGACAATTGATGGCACTTAAGTGGTGTCTGTGCCACAACTTTTGGAAAAAATGGAGACTCTTTTTGGAGTCCCCTTGCTGTGTTTTACATGACGTTGGCATCGTCAATTCCAGGTGGGTCGGGTCTCCCCCCCCCCCCCTTTTAACCGTAAGAAGCTACATACATTATGGCTTGGGGTAACACAGATGGTTGAGGCTGAAGAGCTGTTTACTCATACTATAGCCTGGGAATCAGAGGTCTGCTCCAAAGCTTCAGTGTCTGCTAGTCAGCGGAGTAGCCACCGCTGTAGATCTAATTACAAATTTTTAACTGCATCTAGCCCAGGCAATACTTTGGGCCTAGTAGAAGTGTCTGCTAGTCAGCGGAGTATCCCAGCTGTTAAGAAAGCTACACCAGCTGTGGTTTGGACATGCTTCGGGCCCCCGGGACACTCAGTGAAGAGCAACGGGGAGGCGTCCCAAGGCACAGGGGCTGGGACTGGCGGTAGCACGCCTTGCGGTGGACCGCCAAGCTCGATCCTTATAAAAGCTTTTTAACTGCAGCAGCTTTAGTGGACGCTACTGGAGCAGGAATTACCGCTGCTGCTGGCATCAGACTTGCCCTCCAATAGATCTTTGTAAAAGGATTTAAAGCGTACTCATTCAAATTACAGAGCCAATTTAAATTACAGAGCTTAGACGTGCCTCCACCTCGAGGGGGCTCGACCCACCAGCGGACAGGCACCAGTATTGGGAGAGGGGGGCTGGCCGTCAGGGTCCACCACGGCTCTGGCACAAACCCGGTGACACGGAGGTCGCACGGGCAGGAACGGACTGGCCGTGTCGGCTTCGCACACCAGCGTAGTATCTCTGCCCACTCGCGCCCGTAACCTCAAAGGGATGCGCAAGCGGCTTTTCTTCCCAGGGCTGTTCCCTACCCAGCAGGAACGTGCGGGAGCTCAGGTCAGCCTTCCACTGTACTCCCTTACCTCCCTCGCCCTCTTTCCTTCTTCCGTTCTCCATCTAACCCCTCGGCTCTGTGGAGTCCGCTCTCCCTCCAGCTCTCTCCTTCTCACAGGTGGACAACCGCGTGTATTCACACTGTGGCGAATCTTTTGGGCCCAGGCATAAGAAGTTGTCAAAGTAATGGATAATATGTGCCCCCTTAGAAACGTCCATTACAACCCATTCGAGGAAGCAACTAAACGCCTCAAATAGTGAGCAGGATCTGGACCACCCCATGGGCAAACAGCGATCTATATAGTATGCTCCTTCCCAGAAGCAGCCCAATAGGTGGACACTATTCGGAGGCACAGGTAGTAAGTAACCGGAACGCCACATCAATGTCTGTTTTGGCCATTAGGGTGACCCTTCCCAACTTCTTGATCCGCCTGATTGCCTTGTCAAAGGATGTACAGTATATACTACTGTACTTGGTTCCGCGTTGATGTTGTCGTTTACTGACCTGCCCCTTGGATATGACAAATGGTGGATTAGTCCGAATGTATTGGGTTCCGTTTTTGGCACAACTCACAACGGGGATACCACTACGTCTTGTAAGGAAAGTGTTCTGAATGGAACCGCCATTCAACCTAAAGATATTTATTTTTTTCATTTTCTTGTCACGACGTCTGGGTGTTGGTAGGCTGATCTTAGATTTTTACTCCAGCCTTTCATGATTTTAGAAGGGCATGACATGCCTATATCTGTGTCTCCCCCTCCTTTTACTCCTCCACCTCTTTTCTTTTCGCATGACTATATGTACTTGTCACTTTTCCATGTGTTAGTTGTGTCTTCTGAGCAGTTTGTCAGCTTTTGGACACCTTTGAAGGTGTTTTCTATGTGTTTCTATGTGTTTTTGTTTGCCTGCCATTGGTTTTAACGGTGTTCGACAAACCGAACCGAACCCGAACACTACGGGGGTGGCTCAACTCTATTCTTGAGCAAAACCTGTTTCAGTCTATCAGTGATTTGAGACTGGGAAGGAGGTTCACCTTCCAACAAGACAATGACCCGAAGCATAGTGCTTAAGCAACACTCGAGTGATTTAAGGGGAAACGTGTAAATGTTTTGGAGTGGCCCAGTCAAAGCCCAGACCTTAATCCAAATGGGAATCTGTGGCCAGACTTGAAGTTTGCTGTTTACCAGAGGAAATCATCTAACTTGAAGGAGCTGGAGTAGTTTGCCTTGAGGAATGGGTGAAAATCCCAGTGGCAAGATGTGGAAAGCTCATAGAGACTTATCCAAAGTGACTTGTAGCTGTAATTTCTGCAAAAGGAGGCCTTACAAAGTACTGACTTTGGGGGGGGGTGAATAGTTATGCACGCTGAAGTTTTCAGTTAATTTTTCCTATTTGTTTGCTTCACAATAATAAGAAAAATAAATGTTCAGAGTTGTAGGCATGTTATTTACATGAACCGATGAAAACCCTCAGAAAACAGTGAAATTCCAGTTTGGGAGGTAGCAAAACATGAAAACTGCCAAGGGGGGTGAATACTATTGCAAGCCACTGTATATACAGTCTACAGAGCATTGCATACAGATAGTGTCTGAGCTAAAGGCAGTGGAATAAACATAGAATGAAGAAAGCAAGCTTAGAGTAAGGGGAGAGGGGAGGATGGGGGAGATGCTGGTTAGAGGAAAAAAAATGTGCATCGGTTTAATATTATCCAAACCGGAAGCAGAGGGTGCATAACAGCAGAGATTATATAGTGTTATGCACACGCCCGGGCTAAGCGGCGTGTGCGTGTGATTGGTAGTGATTCCACTGGACCGTGCCGGAGAGTGAATGCCTGGAGGGGCGTGACTAAGTATTCACCCGATCCGACCAGGGTCGCACGACGGCATACGACGCCAGTGCACCAAGGAGGAACCGAGCAGAGGGACCAGGTGCTACTCCAGGACAGACCCCGGACACGGCTGTTGACCCACACAGGGGAATACAGGAACAGGCTGGTAGGCTGGCACACAGACTGGTGGGTATAGGCAGGCACGACTGGTATGCAGGCAGGCGGGTATGCAGGCAGGGGGGTAAAGACAAGCACAGCTAGAGTGCAGACAGGGAGGCACTAGCAGGTAGGAACACAGGCGGGATAGGACCCAGTACACACCGGGACTCAGGAACAATACAGGCAGAGGGTTACAGGCAAGCACAGCTAGAGTGCAGACAAGGCTGAGCAGGGAGGACAGGGCTCTGTTCACACGGAACAGACAGGAAGGGAAAGACAGAGCCAGATACTCACACAGTACTTGCAGAGACAACAAGCAGGAGTTAGGTACGAGTTCAGACTCTGCAGAAAAAGGAAGGGAACGGACATAGAGGCAAAACAGGTAAAGGACAGGAGAGAGTTCAGACTGGAACTGAGTGTACGGAGGAGACCGACACTGCAGAGGGATACAGGAGCGGGTCTGGGAATACGGCCCCCAGAGAGGCGGGACGAACAGGCAAGGAGCGTGTTCAGACAGAACAGACCAGACACAGGAGCGGGTCTAGGAAATCGGCCACTAGAAGGCGGAACGAACAGGCAAGGAGCGTGTTCAGACAGGACAGACCAGACACAGGAGCGGGTCTAGGAAATCGGCCACTAGAAGGCGAGAGGAACAGGCTAGGAGCGAGTACAGACAGGTCAGACAAGATACAGGAACGGGTCTAGGTAATCGGCCCCTAGAAGGCAGGAGGAACAGGCTAGGAGCGTGTTCAGACAGGTCAGACAAGATACAGGAACGGGTCTAGGTAATCGGCCCCTAGAAGGCAGGAGGAACAGGCTAGGAGCGTGTTCAGACAGGACAGACAAGAGAACACAGAAAGGACTCAGTTCAGACACGGGAGCTGATACCGCAAAGCAGGAGACATACAGGACTCAGTTCAGACACGGGAGCTGATACCGCAAAGCAGGAGACAAGAGACGGGACCTGGCACCTTCAGAGTGCAAGCACACACTGAAGGAAACACTATGCTCAGGCCGGGATAGAAGGGAGCTGCTGAGCTATATACCAAGTGACAGACAGCAATAGGCTGAGGACGCACAAGGGGTGTGACCCACAGCAGGTACAAAAGGCAGGAAGTGATCGGGCGCCGCCCTTAAGCAGCAGAAACAGACACAAACAGACAGCATGGAGGGAAGCCAGAGAGACATTCTGGACAGGAGATCAAGTGCGCCCTCTTGCACAGTGGGAGATGGACCACCATGCAAGGACGCCGCCAGGTATGTTACAGTACCTCCCCCCTTACGCCCCCTCTTCTTCAGGCCTGCCAGAATCTTCCGCAGGGAATTCGAGGACCAGTCGTTCACTGGGTTGGAGGGGGACAGAGACTTAAGGGTAATCTCTGCTTCGAGGTACATCTTGTCAAGCTCACAGGAAGAAATAGACGGGTTATCAGGTACATAATGAGGAAAAGTCACTGTCTCTTTGTTATCTGGTGGTATCCCGGAGGATTCAGGAAACAACTGGAGGTCCTCCGCCGGGTCAGAAGAGTGCAGAGGCTCAGAGAAAACAACTGCTTCAGAGTACACTAGGTCGGACTCACTGGAGGAAGCAGGCGAGGTATCGGGTACCGAGTATAGGAAAGTCTCTGTCCATTCACCACCAGGTGGCACCCCGAAGGGTTCTGGAGACAGCTGGCGGTCCTCCGCCTGGTCAGAGGGGTGTAGAGACTCACGGGTAACCTCTGCTTCAGAGTACACTAGGTCGGACTCACTGGACGAAGCAAGCGAGGTATCAGATCCAGGATATAGGAAAGTCTCTGTCCATTCACCACCAGGTGGCACCCCGAAGGATTCTGAACACAACTGGAGGTCCTCCGCCTGGTCGGAGGGGTGTAGAGACTCAGGAGTAACCTCTGCTTCGGAGTACACTAGGTTGGACTCACTGGACGAAGCGAGCGAGGTATCAGGTACAGAGTATAGGAGAGTCTCTGTCCTTTCGCTACCAGGTAGCACCCCGAAGGGTTCAGGAGACAACTGGAGATCCTCCGCCTGGTCGGAGGGGTGTAGAGACTCGGAGGTAACTACCACTTTGGGGTACCCATTGTCAGGCTCACAGGACGAAGCGGACAAAGTATTGAGTACCGGGTGTAGAGAAGTCTCTCTCCATTTGTCATCGAGTGGTATCCCGGAGGGTTCAGGAGGCAACAGGGGATCCTCCGCCAGGTAGTAGAGGTGCACAGACTCTGAGGTAACCACAGCTTTGGAGCATCCTTGGACATGCACACCGGTTAAAGAGAAAGAAGCATCTGATGCCGGGTGCAGGAAGTTCTCCTGTGTGGAGTCTGGATGGGCAGAAGTCTCTTCGGCCAGGAGAACTGGTGCACTACCCACGCACATTACCCATTGGGGTTTCTCCGGGATACAGGGAGATGAAGCTTCAGTAGGGACTTCAAGGTTGGGGTCAGGAGGTCTCAGGGAGGACAGACCCTGGCGTGACGGCTTGCCTCTAAGTCTAGCACGTCTGGACTGCCTCTTGAGGTTGAGAGAAGTACTCCGGAAAGCGTAGTCACCCTGTGAGGATTCTGGGTGGGCAGTAGTCTCATTGGGCTGGAGGACTATTGCGCTACCCACACACATTACCCGTCGGGGCTGCTCCGGGATATTGGGAAGTGAAGCTTCAGCAGGGGCTTCAGAGTTAGGGTCCTCGAAGACCATACGAAAGGCCACCAGGAAGGCCTGCAGGTCAAGGATGACAGGATCCCATGCTTCCCATAGGGGGGTGACCCATTTCAAGGCATCACCCGCTAGGTAGTCAATCATAAAGGCCACTTTAGCCCAATCGGAAGGAAAATAGAGAGGGTAGGCCTTAAAGTGTAGCATGTATTGCTCCACAAATGCACGACACTGTCTTGGATCCCCATAGTAACGTGGCGGATCCGCAGGAACGAGAGCTGATAGATCCATCTGGACGGGTGCGTAATTCGCCTGGAACTCAGCTAAAGGGGGAAAAAAAATGTATTTATTTATTTTAATGCATGTATTCGCTGGAAAAACTTCTCAAAGAGCGAAGGCCGTGGGGCTCAACGGGAACCATGGCCTGAGCATGCTGTTATGCACACGCCCGGGCTAAGCGGCGTGTGCGTGTGATTGGTAGTGATTCCACTGGACCGTGCCGGAGAGTGAATGCCTGGAGGGGCGTGACTAAGTATTCACCCGATCCGACCAGGGTCGCACAACGGCATACGACGCCAGTGCACCAAGGAGGAACCGAGCAGAGGGACCAGGTGCTACTCCAGGACAGACCCCGGACACGGCTGTTGACCCACACAGGGGAATACAGGAACAGGCTGGTAGGCTGGCACACAGACTGGTGGGTATAGGCAGGCACGACTGGTATGCAGGCAGGGGGGTAAAGACAAGCACAGCTAGAGTGCAGACAGGGAGGCACTAGCAGGTAGGAACACAGGCGGGATAGGACCCAGTACACACCGGGACTCAGGAACAATACAGGCAGAGGGTTACAGGCAAGCACAGCTAGAGTGCAGACAAGGCTGAGCAGGGAGGACAGGGCTCTGTTCACACGGAACAGACAGGAAGGGAAAGACAGAGCCAGATACTCACACAGTACTTGCAGAGACAACAAGCAGGAGTTAGGTACGAGTTCAGACTCTGCAGAAAAAGGAAGGGAACGGACATAGAGGCAAAACAGGTAAAGGACAGGAGAGAGTTCAGACTGGAACTGAGTGTACGGAGGAGACCGACACTGCAGAGGGATACAGGAGCGGGTCTGGGAATACGGCCCCCAGAGAGGCGGGACGAACAGGCAAGGAGCGTGTTCAGACAGAACAGACCAGACACAGGAGCGGGTCTAGGAAATCGGCCACTAGAAGGCGGAACGAACAGGCAAGGAGCGTGTTCAGACAGGACAGACCAGACACAGGAGCGGGTCTAGGAAATCGGCCACTAGAAGGCGAGAGGAACAGGCTAGGAGCGAGTACAGACAGATCAGACAAGATACAGGAACGGGTCTAGGTAATCGGCCCCTAGAAGGCAGGAGGAACAGGCTAGGAGCGTGTTCAGACAGGTCAGACAAGATACAGGAACGGGTCTAGGTAATCGGCCCCTAGAAGGCAGGAGGAACAGGCTAGGAGCGTGTTCAGACAGGACAGACAAGAGAACACAGAAAGGACTCAGTTCAGACACGGGAGCTGATACCGCAAAGCAGGAGACATACAGGACTCAGTTCAGACACGGGAGCTGATATCGCAAAGCAGGAGACAAGAGACGGGACCTGGCACCTTCAGAGTGCAAGCACACACTGAAGGAAACACTATGCTCAGGCCGGGATAGAAGGGAGCTGCTGAGCTATATACCAAGTGACAGACAGCAATAGGCTGAGGACGCACAAGGGGTGTGACCCACAGCAGGTACAAAAGGCAGGAAGTGATCGGGCGCCGCCCTTAAGCAGCAGAAACAGACACAAACAGACAGCATGGAGGGAAGCCAGAGAGACATTCTGGACAGGAGATCAAGTGCGCCCTCTTGCACAGTGGGAGATGGACCACCATGCAAGGACGCCGCCAGGTATGTTACATATAGTGATAAGATGAGGTAGAAGAAACAAAGCATGGATAGGAGAGACTTACAAGGCTATTCCAGAATCCAGGTTAATGTAGATTGTCTTGTAAGGACTGCCTTAGCCTAGCATGAGTGAAATAATGAGGCTGGTGAGTCTGATCAATGCTTTGCTCTGTGGTAGTGTTGAGCCACCCCCGTAGTGTTCGAGTTCGGTTCGGTTCGTCGAACACCCGTGTGTTCGCCGAACTGTTCGTCGAACTGTTCGTCGAACACCTTCGAACACCGTTAAAACCAATGGCAGGCAAACAAAAACACATAGAAACACATAGAAAACACCTTCAAAGGTGTCCAAAAGCTGACAAACTGCTCAGAAGACACAACTAACACATGGAAAAGTGACAAGTACATATAGTCATGCGAAAAGAAAAGAGGTGGAGGAGTAAAAGGAGGGGGAGACACAGATATAGGCATGTCATGCCCTTCTAAAATCCAAAAAGTGAGAAGCCGAGACGGCCAGTCCGCTCCTGCCCGTGCCACCTCCGTGTCGCCGGGTTTGTGCCAGAGCCGCGGTGAACCCTGACGGCCAGCCCCCCTCTCCCAATACTGGTGCCTGTCCGCTGGTGGGTCGAGAGAGCCCCCCTGTGGTGGAGGCAGCTCTAAGCTTTTTAATTTAAATTGTCCCTCTAATTTGAATGAATACACTTTAAATCCATTTACAAGGATCTATTGGAGGGCAAGTCTCATGCCAGCAGCCGCGTAATTCCAGCTCCAGTAGCGTCCACTAAAGCTGCTGCAGTTAAAAAGCTTTTATAAGGATCGAGCTTGGCTGTCCACCGCAAGGCATCCTAGTGCCAGTTCCAGCCCCTATGCCTTGGGGTGCCTCCTGATGCTCTTCACTAAGTATCCCGTGGTCCCGAAGCATTTCCTTTGAAAAAATTAAGTGTCCAAACTACAGGTGGTGTAGCTTGCTTAACAGCCGGGATAATCCGCTGACTAGCAGACACTGCTACTAGGCACAAAGTATTTCCTGGGCTAGATGCAGTTAAAAATTTGTAAGTAGATACTCTCGTTGGATGCTGAGAAAGCATTCCATAGAGTCTCCTGGCACGCCATATAAGATTCTCTTAAAAAGCTTGGGGTAGGGGTCTAGGGGACCCTTTTATAGCCAAAATCACGGCCCTGTATCACAATACGTCACCTAGGCTGAAGATAAATGGAACTGTAGCACCGAGGGCTCGGTTGCTACAGACGTATTGCACCTCACCCAGAGGTGTGATATCTCACTCTCAGATAAGGATGGAGTGTGGATCAGGACCCGACACCTGCATGCATTACACCACATTGCCGTGGGGCAGGGCGACCAATATGCCCCTGAGATGGGCACGACAGTCCCTGTCCCTGGCTGGAGTGGGGGGAGGGAACACTGAGGAAGGGGAACCCTGCAGTGCAGGAGCAGGGAGGAAGCAGTTCCTGGATGCATTGAGAAGGGAGTATAAAAGGTGGGCACCATCTTAGTTCAGTGCAGAGAAGTCTGAGCAGAAGTGGCAGGGAGCAGGGGCTCTGCATGAGCTCTGCTCCGGAGGCGGGCCTAGTAACAGAGGCCCAGGCCTGCAAGAGGGAGAAGGAAGGAAGAGGAGCGGAGAAGGCTCCAGGAACGAGGAATGAAGGGATCCCAGGGGTGCGGACGGGCGAGTCGCCACCGCACGCCCGAATCTACCTGCGTGGAGGGGTCAGGCCAAAGGGGGAGACCGGTCCCCGAACTAGTGGAGGCAGGAAACGACCCTCAGCTAGAAACCGGAGGCTCTGACATTTTATGTGGCGCAGCCCCTTGCTCCACCCGCTAGGAAGGCACCACATAGGGTCAGGGAAACTGGCGCCAAGTTTACCAAGAGGAGGCCCGAGGCAGCCGGACAGAAGTGTTGGTAAGAAAGGCCAGACAAAGGACACACAAAGGGGGTCCTGTGAAGTGCTCCAAAGTTATCTGGGAGTTGTCTGAGCCCCTCACCTGGTGAGCACAGTACGACGTGGGCAGCCGTTACCTGCAGACGTGGTCTGGATAATAAGAACTGTGAGTAAAGGCCCTGAACTGCATCACTGACTCCGTGTCGTTACTGCTGCTGCCCTGCACCATCACCTCCATCCTCCGCATACACTGCCCTGAGGCTATACTCCTCCCGTGGGGAGTTATGCTACGCTCTGCTGCACCCACAACACCAGCCTTAGCGGTCTGCCCTGTAGCGGCGGTTCACTCTGACCGCAATCCACGGGTGGCGTAGTCGGACATTTAAACATCAAAACCACATAAATAGTTCCGCCACTGGTTTGACCGCCCTGAGCCACGGAACCGGATCGCCGCCACGAAGACTACAACCACCAGCATCCACCAAAAAGGGTCCGGCTCCGGGTGTCCCAAGGCCCAGGGGGTGCGTCAGAACATTTTCATCACCTTTCACAATCACCAATGGGACAAGGCAGGGATGTCCTCTGTCCCCTCTCTTATACATCCTAGTGACGGAGCACCTGCTCTCATCAATTCGCCATAACCCCAATATTAGGTGGATTGAGGTGGGAGGCACCGAGTACAAGTGCTCTCTATTTGCTGATGATGTCCTAGTATATATCACTCAATCACATATATCCATCCCTGCTGTTATGGCTGAAATAGATCACTTTGTTACATGGTAAAATTTTAAAATCAATGCAGCGAAGTCTGAGGCCCTCGATGTCTCCCTCCCTAAATCCATATAGGATTCCATCCAGTCCAACTTTCCCTTTGCCTGGCCCTCACAGGGTATCAAATACTTAGGAATTCCTATTCATAGAGACCTCTCCCATCTATGTTATCTTAATTTTGGGCCCTTTATTGAACAATTCCATACAGACCACGGTTGGCAAGTTAGAACTGTAAGATTCACTACGTGAACCACTGGTGTTTTGTGGAAAAGCACATGTACACCGCGTTCCAAATTATTATGCAAAAAGTGTTTAGGAGTGATAAGGGAAGAATTTGTTTGTTTGTCAGTTAAACTCATTGATGGTGATGTGTGTCAGGGCTCTTTATATCACTGTAAGCAATTGCAGACACCTGTGCTAATTAGTTTGGCAGGTGTGTCCAATGAAAGGCAAGACTACTTAAGAAGGCTCTCTCACATTATTAAGCAGCCTACATTTTCTGCCAAAATGGGAAAGAAAAAGGATGTGTCGGCTGCTGAGAAGCAACAAATTGTGGAGTGTTTAGGTCAAGGCATGACTACAATCAACATTGTGCGATGATCAGGATGAAGTGTCTTGGCAATCAAGAAGTATGTAGCTGATTCACAGTACACACGTGTGCGTGCTGATAAGGGCAAATTGAGGACTCTTTCCTACAGGCAATTACGTCAGGTTGAAACAGCAGCGGCAAAAAAGCCTTGTCATAGCAGCAGACAAGTTTTTGAAGCTGCTTGTGCCTCCAACGTCCCCCGAACAACAAGATGCAGGGTCCTTCAGAGGTTTGCAGCTGTGCATATGCCATCCTGTCGACCTCCTCTATCCACTTCACACAAGCAGAAACGGCTCCAGTGGGCCAAACATTACATGAAGACTGATTTCAAAACTGTTTTGTTCACGGATGAGTGCCGTGCAGCGCTCGATGGTCCAGATGAATGGAGTGGAGGATGGCTGGTTGATGGACACCCCACGCAAACACGGCTACAGCGCCAACAAGGAGGAGGTGGAGTAATGTTTTGGGCTGGAATCATGGGGAGAGAGATTGTCGGCCCCTTTAGGATCCCTGAAGGCGCTAAAGATGAACTCCATAATGTATGTGGATTTTCTCAAACAGCACTTCCTGCCATGGTTCAAGAAGAAGAACCGTGTATTTCACAGCAAGATCATTTTTCTGCATGATAATGCACCATCTCATGCTGCACATAAAACATCTGCATCTCTGGCTGATATGGGCATAAAAGGGGACAAACTTATGGTGTGACCCCCATGCTTCCCTGACCTCTACCCCATTCAGAACCTTTGGAGCATCATTAAAAGGAGTGTCTATGATGGCGGGAGGCAGTTCACATCTAAGCAACAGCTCTGGGAGGGTATTCTGTCCTCATGCAAAACAATTGAAGCAGAAACCATCCAAAACCTGACAAATTCAATGGACGAGAGAGTTCAGAAGCTCCTTTCGAACAAGGGGTCCTATGTGAAAATGTAACATCACCTAGAATAAAGTTTTGAGTTGAAAACTGTTTGATTTCAGTTTCTAACAACCTGCTAATGCTTATAATTTCAAAAATGACCATTTTTTTGGTCTTTATTAAAATGAAAAGGTTGATCGAAAAGTTTGGGGGATCTAAGAGTGTGGCAACCCAGTAGTCATGATTACTTCGAATTCTGACAATATGAGGGTCATGCTGCAGGTAGTGCAGCAAGAAGGCACTTATGTGTCTTGCGCATCTCGGAGCCCCAAAATTATTTTCCGGGCTAGATGCAGCTAAAAATTATTTTTAATTTTAAATCTGGTGAAGCTTATTATAGATGGCCTAATAGGATCAGTGCTGCACACTGCTACAAAGCCCAAATTATTTTCCAGTCAAGATACAGATAAACATGATTAGTAATTTGAAAGCTTAAAACGGTTGGTAGGGTGATTTTAACCAATCATCAAGCTTTTACTCTCCCCAGGATGACACAGGGGTAGAAAAGTCATTTCGGATCCATGATTTGTTCATCTTTATGAACGTGAGTCTGTCTACATTATCAGTGGAGAGCCGCGTGCGCTTATCTGTCAGCACACCACCAGCAGCGCTGAACACACGTTCAGACAGAACGCTGGCTGCGGGGCATGACAAGATCTCCAAGGCGTAAGTGGCTAGCTCCGGCCATTTATCCAGATTGGAAGCCCAAAAAGAGCAAGGGTCCAGTGACACAGTCGTGGCTTCAATGTTTACTTGGAGATACTCCTGTACCATCGTCTCTAGGCGTTGACTATGTGTCAGACTTCTTGTCTCCTGTGGCCTTGCAAAGGATGGGCTAAAAAAGTGGTGAAATGATTCCGCAAAATTGATGTTACCAGCAGATACTGTGGTTCTGTTACGGTTTGAGTGCTGAACACTTGACGGTCCCACGGTTGGCAAGTTGGAACTGTGAGATTCACTACGTGCACCACTGGTATTTTGTGGAAAAGCACATGTAAGATTCTGCAACAGTCTCTGCTGATACTCCTGCATGCGTGCATCCCTTTCTATGGCAGGAATAATTTCTGCAAATTTACTTTTGTACCGGGGATCTAACAGTGTGGCAACCCAGTAGTCAGGATTATTTCTAATTCTCACAATTCGAGGGTCATGTTGCAGGTAGTGCAGCAAGAAGGCACTCATGTGTGTTGCGCATCCAGGAGCACCAAGTCCCTGTTGTGTTGGTGGCGAGGTAGCAATCATGCTTCCTTCCTCTGTCCTCTCCCCCCAACCTCGCACAACAGAAATGTGATCTGATGAGTCTTCCATCAGTTCGTCCTCCACTTCTTCCTGGGCTCCTGCACCTTCCTCACTAGTTTGGCTGCTACCATGCGCCCTGGTAAAATCATCTCCCCCACCCTCACATGCCTGCCGCCTTGGTGCTGCCGACCGTCTGGACCTTGCAGATGTTAGCCCTTCCGCATACAACTCCTCCTCCTCTACTTCCTCCACCTCCTCTTGTGCCACCACCTGACTCCGAATTCTGTTTAACATGTGCTCCAGCATGTAAATCACCGGAATAGTCATGCTGATAATGGCATCGTCAGCACTAAACATCTTCGTCGCCATTTCAAAACTGTGCAGAAGGGTGCATAGGTCCCTGATCTGAGACCACTCCTCCAGCGTGATTTGCCCCAGCTCTGAATCTCGTTGGCCCAGGCTATACGTCAGAACGTATTGCACCAGGGCTTGTCGGTGCTGCCACAGTCGCTGCAACATGTGCAGAGTTGAATTCCACCGGGTAGGCACATCGCATTTTAGCCGGTGAAGTGGCAGGCCCAACGACTTCTGTAGAGATGTAAGTCGCTGAGCTGCGGGATGCAAACGGCGGAAGTGAGCACACAGCGACCGTGCCCTCTGCAGAAGGCCATCTAGTCTGGGATAGTGGGCTAAAAATTGCTGGACAACCAGGTTCAACACGTGAGCCATACAAGGCACGTGTGTGACATTGCCCCGGCGAAGGGCCGCACTCAGGTTTGCAGCATTGTCGCACACGGCCTTCCCTGGTTTCAGGTCCAGTGGAGACAACCATTCATGAAATTGGTTCTCCAGAGCTGACCACAACTCCTCAGCTGTGTGACTCACATTTCCCAGACATTTCAATGTAAAAACCGCCTAATGACGTTGAGCCCTACTGCCAGCATAGTAAGGAGGTGTGCAGGATCCCTTCTGCGCAGTTAGAAAGCTTGTGGCATGACCAGACAGGCTTTGGGTGCAGGTGGAAGACCGAGAGGAGGTTGAGGAGGCAGAAGCAGTGGAGGAAAAATGACATAAAGAGGATTGACGCACAACTCGTGGGGACGGCAAGACTTGGACAGCAGCCCCTTGTCCTGCTGTCACCATAGTTACCCAGTGCCCAGTCAGCGACATGTAACGCCCCTGTCCATGCCTACTCGTCCAAGTGTCTGTGGTGAAATGCACCCTGTCACACACAGAGTTTCTCAAAGAAGCGGTGATGTTGTGTGCGACATGCTGGTGGAGCGCAGGCACACCTTTCTTTGAGAAGTAGTGCCGACTGGGCATCTGGTACTGGGGCACTGCGACGGACATAAGGTCTCGAAAATCCTCTGTGTCCACCAGGCGGAAAGGCAGCATTTCTGTAGCCAAGAGCTTGCAGATGGTGAAATTCAACCTCTTAGCTTTCTCATGGCTAGGAGGAAATGGTCTTTTACTTGTCCACATCTGAGGGACCGAGGGCTGGCTATTGTGCTTAGACGGGGTTGATAAGGGAGTCCCCGGCAAACTGCCGGTCTGTGAGGAAGATGCAGGCGGACATGTTAGGTTGCCTTGATCCAAAGGTGGTGCTATCGATGTCGGACAGCGCTCAAGACCAGCTGGTGTTACCACCTCCAAAGAAAATGATGACCTGCCAATCACGCTGGCTGTTGCGGGTAGAGAGGTGGCAGGTCTGCGCCCCAAAACAGGTGTGACTGCTGTCCCCCCAGTCACAGAGGATGAAGAGGCCGCGGATGCACAAGATATGGCAGACGGTGGTTGGCCCGGCCGGCTAGACCGCATTGTAGCACACTGAGCTTCCCACTGCAACTTATGCTTCATGTCCATGTGCCGGTTCATGCATGAAGTACTCAAACTATGTATTTTTTGGCCTCTACTTAGCTTTTGCTGACAAATGTTACAGATAACACGAGTTGGGTCATCTTTATCGATCTGAAAAAATGCCCAGGCTATGCAAGGCTTAGCACCCATGCGACCTGAAGAGCCACCACGACTTGTGGTGAGAGGCAGAGTTGTGTTTGAGGATGCAGTTGTTGACGTGCTTCCAGTACTACGTCTCTGTCCAGGAAGGCGCAACCTGACCTCGTCGTCACTAGCATCTTCCTCCACCTCCTCTGCTGACCTCATCTCTTGGCTGACTGTGGGTTGACAGTAAGTGGGATCTCCGACCTCATCATCATCACCCTGTGCGTTATCACACCCGTCGTCCTCAGAGCCAACCTGTTCCTGCCCTGACAAAAAACTAAAGTTGTCGCTCCAATCAGGTATTTGAGTCTTATCATCGTCTTCCTCATTGTCTCCACCAACAGGAGTTACAGTTTGGGAATGAGGGTCTACATTATGGTCAGAACCTTCTGCGTCTGGTCCTGGATCCGACTCATAAAGATTCTGGGCATCAGTGCAGATCATTTCCTCGTCTGGATTCACAGAAGCGCTGGAGTCGACCTCTGATTCCCAGGCTATAGTATGAGTAAACAGCTCTGCAGACTCAACCATCTGTTCTACCTCATACTCAGACGGGCAGCTGGAGATTTGGGAGCTGTGAGGAAGCAAGTGCGATTTGGGTGACACCTTTGAGGACTGGAGTATTTGTGATGTTGAAGTTGATGTGGAGGAGAGCCCACTTAAAGGAGCACTTGATATCCGTTGAAGCACCTGCTGTTTTTGTGCCTCATCTGGAATTTGTAGCGATTGGCGTGGCCGTAAGAAAGGGATCTTATCACATTGTCCGCTAAAAGAAGTAGACATTTTAGTTTGGCTGGAAGATGGTCTTTCTTCTGCACCTACCCCATGGACACAACCTTTTTTCCCCTTCCCAACACGCCTATTCCCCTTTCCACCAGCAGCAGGCCTTTTTCCACTCATTTTGGTGGTTAACTAATTCACAACTCTGGAGTTGTTTGCACAAAAAAACAATGGATGGTAACCGAGCAGAGCTGAGTGGCCAAACTGTGGTATTAGGCCAAAACTATTGGCTGGGTTAGATGCAGAAAAAAATTATTTTTAATTTGCAACCTGATGGAGGTCAGTATAGATGGACTAATAGACCAAGTCCCACACACCGCTAGAAGCCCAAATATTTTTCAGAGCTAGATGCAGAAAAATTTTTTATTCAATTTGCAACCTGATGGAGGTCAGTATAGATGGACTAATAGACCAAGTCCCACACACTGCTAGAAGCCCAAATATTTTTTCAGAGCTAGATGCAGAAAAAAATTATTTTTAATTTGCAACCTGATGGAGGTCAGTATAGATGGACTAATAGACCAAGTCCCACACACCGCTAGAAGCCCAAATATTTTTTCAGAGCTAGATGCAGAAAAAAATTATTTTTAATTTGCAACCTGATGGAGGTCAGTATAGATGGACTAATAGACCAAGTCCCACACACTGCTAGAAGCCCAAATATTTTTTCAGAGCTAGATGCAGAAAAAAATTATTTTTAATTTGCAACCTGATGGAGGTCAGTATAGATGGACTAATAGACCAAGTCCCACACACCGCTAGAAGCCCAAATATTTTTTCAGAGCTAGATGCAGAAAAAAATTATATTCAATTTGCAACCTGCTGGACGTCAGTATAGAAGGACTAATAGAACAAGTCCCACACACTGCTAGAAGCCCAAATATTTTTTCAGAGCTAAATGAAGAAAAAAAATATTTTTAATTTGCAACCTGATGGAGGTCAGTATAGATGGACTAATAGACCAAGTCCCACACACTGCTAGAAGCCCAAATATTTTTTCAGAGCTAGATGCAGAAAAAAATTATTTTTAATTTGCAACCTGATGGAGGTCAGTATAGATGGACTAATAGACCTAGTCCCACACACCGCTAGAAGCCCAAATATTTTTTCAGAGCTAGATGCAGAAAATTTTTTTATTCAATTTGCAACCTGATGGAGGTCAGTATAGATGGACTAATAGACCAAGTCCCACACACTGCTAGAAGCCCAAATATTTTTTCAGAGCTAGATGCAGAAAAAAATTATTTTTAATTTGCAACCTGATGGAGGTCAGTATAGATGGACTAATAGACCAAGTCCCACACACTGCTAGAAGCCCAAATATTTTTTCAGAGCTAGATGCAGAAAAAAATTATTTTTAATTTGCAACCTGATGGAGGTCAGTATAGATGGACTAATAGAACAAGTCCCACACGCTGCTAGAAGCCCAAATATTTTTTCAGAGATAAATGAAGAAAAAAATTATTTTTAATTTGCAACCTGATGGAGGTCAGTATAGATGGACTAATAGACCAAGTCCCACACACTGCTAGAAGCCCAAATATTTTTTCAGAGCTAGAAGCAGAAAAAAATTATTTTTAATTTGCAACCTGATGGAGGTCAGTATAGATGGACTAATAGACCAAGTCCCACACACCGCTAGAAGCCCAAATATTTTTTCAGAGCTAGATGCAGAAAAAAATTATATTCAATTTGCAACCTGCTGGAGGTCAGTATAGAAGGACTAATAGAACAAGTCCCACACACTGCTAGAAGCCCAAATATTTTTTCAGAGCTAAATGAAGAAAAAAATTATTTTTAATTTGCAACCTGATGGAGGTCAGTATAGATGGACTAATAGACCAAGTCCCACACACTGCAAGAAGCCCAAATATTTTTTCAGAGCTAGATGTAGAAAAAAATTATATTCAGTTTGCAACCTGATGGAGGTCAGTATAGATGGACTAATAGAATGATGCTATGCCCAAAAGATTTTACTTCACTAGGTGCAGTAAAAAAATTGGTATTCTATACACAGGTGGTATATCTTGCAACACAGATAGGCTACTCCACTGACTAACACACTCTGCAATAGGCCAAAAAGGATTAGCTTTGCTAGATTCAGCCAAATGCTGTGAAAAAAACTTGCACAGCACTGGCACAGACCTGCCTGGCAAAAACTGATAGGAACTGATGTAACCTAGTCCTGAAAAGGACTCCAATTACAATTAGTCTTTACTCCCACAATCTATCTATTTAAGAGCACAGACCTGCCTGATAAAAGTCGTAGGAAATGCTGTAACCTAGTCCTTAAAAGGACTGCAATCACAACTATTCCCTACTCCCAAGCTATCTGTATATTTGTGCGAAAATTGGCTTGAAATTAACAAGGTATAGCACACACAGCAACAGCGGTGCCGTCTAACACACAGCTGCAGCAGTGAGAAAATGGTGGCGACGGGGAAAATGGCTTGGTCTTATAGGGCAAGGACATGTGACATACACTGCCAATCACACATGCCCTTGCTTGTGTGAAAAAAAGCACTTCGCTCCGTGTGTGCGCTGCTGATAGGCTGACAGATTGCACCTCCCCACTGCAAATGCGGGAAAGAGAAAAAAAAATGGAGATCTTCATTGTTCCTGCAGAGATCCATCCCCTGCCCCTCCCCCCGCCCCGCTGTACACTCAAACTGCGTATTAACATTAATTTTCATCATTACTGAGAAAAAATCCAGTTATGATTTTGGTGCACGAACAGTTATCGAACATAACCTCGAACAGCCGAATTTTTCTCAAATTGTTCGTGTTCGCCGACCGGCTCGAACACCGCCCAAAACAGCTCGAATTTGAGATTGGCGAACAGTTCGAGTAGAACAACGCTCATCTCTACTCTGTGGCTCTTTTGGATGTGGTCATGTCTGTTAAGTAGAGCTTGAATGAGTTACAGGAGAAGATATATAACTGTTGCCTGGCAGTGGAAACAGATGTTGCTACCATTCGCTGAGGCTTTCCCAATTATCTTGGATGTGCGGGTGCATCACTGCCTTTCAAATCATTCACCAAGTGAGTCATAAAACTCATGTATTGTTTCTGTCCATATTTTCTGCCTGAGGTGCAGTGCACTTTGAAGCTCAAAGACAAGTTGATAGAGTGGCAAACTTTTTCCTATATTTTGGAGAACAGAGTGGGCACCCATTTCTATGAGAAATCATGGTGGCTGAGTATTTTTCAGCGAGGTTGAGAATATATTTTCATTTCTCAAAAGGTAACAAATTCCACAGGGTGGTGTCAGTAACTGAATTACCAGTAATATAAACAGGTAAGAGTTGATTTATTACACAAGTAGATGACAAGGAGTATTCACCTGTTTCCTCATCTCACTATCAGGGATGAATATCTGTCTGTGCAATGGAGAAGGAGAAGGCATAGTTGTAGCAGACAAAGACAAGTAATAGTGGTGGATGACAGTGATTATGGTGATGAGGACACCGACCAGATACTCTTTTAATATGTGTCCTGGTTGCCAGAAAGACTAGTGTGGGGAGAAGGGCAAGTAGTACAACTTTAGGCATTCTTTTTTTTATTGCTGGCCGGCTTGCTTTTCCCAAATAAGCAGGTGATGCCGCTTCAGATTCTTATGTAGACCCATAGTTCTTAGGCTATATTATTTGGAACACTCTAAACTCTTGTAGAGCCTGCACAATGCCAAAAAATATTATGTGAAAGTGCAAAATAACTGCTGCACATACTACTTGCCACTAAGAAACAGAACTTTTCAAGTGCTCCTGAGCCTCTTGTACCAAATGCATGTGCAGCATAACATGTTCCAGAGCTGATCACGGAACATGCACATTTTAAACCAGAGGATCTGAAAGCTAAACATCATCTATGCTGTGGATTGCTGAGGCTAGAAATGTTGATGATGATGATGATGATAAATCCATGCAACTGGCATGGATTTTATATAGTGTGACCAAGTTAGTTAAAAAAAAAAAAAATCTGATGATAATGATATCATCTGCTTGGAATCCCTGTCTGTTTCTCATGTATTTTCCACCACAGAATCATCATGAATGTCTTTATTCCTGATTCGACTGACAGTGTCCTGTGTGTTAAATGGCCTGAGCTCCTTGCCCTTAGGCAGTGTGCCCACTATGCGTCTTTTAAGCATTTCCGTGTAGGCAATTCCGCCGCAGAAACGTTTAAAAACGCTTGTTAGTAGGTCTGGTATGTTCCCCAATGAAAAATCTGCAGCACTAACAATTATTTTGTGGAATCGCAGCGTTTTTGCCGCCATTGACTTGCATTGAATCGCTTAATATCCGCATGACTACATATGCACATGCGGTTATTAAGCGATTCAATGTGCGCATGGTTCCCGGGTCTGGAGAAGAGGAGACTCTCCTCCAGACCCGGGTACCATAGTACCTGTAAAAAAAAAAGAATTTAAAATAAAAAAACACATTATACTCACCTTCTGATGGCCCGCGGTCTTCTATCCGGTACGTCTTGGCTCCCCGGTGGCTCGCGATGGAGTAGAAGGACTTTCCATGACATCATTCAGTAATGTGACGTCATGGAAGGTCCTTTTACAACACCGCGAGACATCGGGGAGACCGGACGCATTGGAAAAGGAGACCGGGGGCCATCGGAAGGTAAGCATAATATTTTTTTTTTACCATTTTTATTCTTTTTTTTAACTAACTTGGTCATACTATATAAAATCCATGCCAGTTGCATGGATTTATATAGTGTGACTAAGTTGTCAAGCACTTTTCCAAGAGATTCTAAAATCCCTTGGAAAGCGCTTGACAACCCGCATGCGAAATTGCATGTGCAAAACGTGTGACAAATGCTTGTCCCTAACTGAAATAACGCAGGTAAAATCTGCATGCATTTTTTCTGCCAGGGAGATGCAGAAACGCTCAGGAAAAATCCGGAGCATTTCTGCATCGTGGGCACATAGCCTTACTCTTACCACATGATTCCCACCTCAATATTTATCCTGGCTCAAAGTGCTACTAACATGTTCAATGCTCCCATCACCATGACTCACAGAGTTTGTAACACAGCTTAGCATTAGAATCAGTTCCTCTATTTGCTTGACTCCCTTGGTGTCTGAGTATAACTGCTGACTGTTCATCTCTTCCAGTAATTTGACTGGAAGAAGTTGCTCTCGTCTAGTATCTTCCCTTGACTCCGGAATGCTGTGGGTTATGGGACTGGAAGTAGTAGAAGAGAATAAAGTGTCACTGATAGAATAGAAGTTTCTCTGCACACCAATAAGTGTTATAGTGGTGGAGGAGGTAGACTGAGCAGAAGACTGACTCAAGCTGAAGGTGTTTCTGGCAGAAGCTACATCATCTTGCAATGATATCACATCTGTTGCCAGTGCCAAGCTTTGTTTTAACAAACATTTTGTACACAAATAAAACTTTTGCTTAGTTTAGAAACCTTTTCTCCCACACTTGGTCTACCCAGGAAAAATTTGGAATCCTCAAATGCTAAATGATGAGCAATACGGCTAATGCAACAACAGCCTACCCGTAATATCAGTGTGGCATGTATGCATCCCCAATTTGACAATTAAAACGTGTTCCAAAGCAGACCTTCACAGTTAAATGTTTCAATATGGTAAAATAATTTGATTTCAATTTTTTAGCTAAAGCAAATTACTTAGTCCTCCTGACCAAAAAGGACCACGTTTCACCAAATGCCAAGAAAAAAAGAACACAGCCTAAAAATGCTGCATTAGTTCACAGTATAGTTGTGGGATGTCAGTTGCCAAATTGCAATATCAAAACAGGTATGTAAAAAGTAAACCATATGTATAATGTTTTCAAATTTGAATTCATTTTTTTAAAACACAATTTTTTTCCCTGGAAAAAATACATGAAACAGAGTGGTATGTTGGTTGGTATTAATACTCTTGGAAAGGAATCTATGGCAATAAACAGTAGTATTTTTGTGGTGGGTATACTTGTAAAATTGTACAAATTAAATAAATATGCAAAAAAAATACTTTTTTGCTTTTATGTTATTGTTGTTTTTTAATTTAAACTCTTTCTCTGTAACTCTAAAAAATATTGTCACTATGCAGGCACACGCACAAAAAGTAAGTTGTGGCAATATGTAGCAGTATTGTTGTAACGTGTACGGATGTTAAATTCAATAAGTAGGAGTTAACTCTTTTTTTTGTATTCTATTTTTGATTTAGTTTACTTTTTTAATTTATCTGTCCCTTGTCCAAAAATGCAATGTAACACTAAAATTCTACATTGCTCAGTAGCTACATATAAGTTGACGCAGGAAAGCAAACATTTGACAGCACCATAGTCGTTTAGTATACGGTTACTACATTTGACAATTAAAACAGATATTCAAAAATTAAAATGTGTCCTTTCTTTAATAGATTTTAAACTGTAATATAAAAAATAACTCACTTGGGCCTTCATCAAAAAGGACTGAACAAGAAAAACTAGGTAGATTCATGTCCCTAAAGAAAGGACATGCAACAGCCTGAATTTGCGTGGTGTGTACACTGTGCGCACAATTATTAAGTAAATGAATATTTTTACCATATCATAAATTTTCTGCATATTTTCCAATTCCAAGCTGTATAAACTTGAATGCTTATTGGATGAAGGAGATCAGGTGATGTATATTTGTGTAATGAGGGAGCGTGTGGCCTAAGGATATCAACACCTTTCATCAAGGTGGCCAAAATTGTTAGGCAGCTTGATTTCCTCAGACAAAATGGGTCAAAAATTTTTTTTTACCAATGCTGAAATGCTGAAAAGTCACAAAATTAAGTCTTCCAGACATATGCAGTACTCTTTCCATTGTTAAGATTTGGGGGCATGATCACACAACCATCTAAAGTTCTGTTGCAAATTGTCAACAGTATTGCAAGAACACATGTTGAGGAAAAAAGACACACATCAAAATTTTGAGAAGAATCAAATGTGAAGCGATCAGCAACCCATCATCCTCTAATGCTATCATATTTCAGAACTGCAACCTCCCTAGAGTGCCCAAATACAAGGTGTTCAGTGATCAGTGACATGGCCAAGGTAAGGAAGGCTGAAACCTGACCATCACTGATCAAAATGCATAAGTTGAAACTACAAGACTGGGCCAAGAAATAACTGAAGACACCATTTTCAAAAGTTTTTTTGGAATAATAAGTTGAAAGTGACTCTTAACGGTCCAGATGGATGTGCCGGTTGCTAGATCAGTAACAGGCACAGACCTCCCCTTTGATTCAGACAAAAGCAAGGTGGAGGTAGGATACTGATATGGGCTGGTATTAATAAAGTTAAGCTACTTGAATCTTTTCGAGATGAAGATGGGCTCAAAATAAACTCCCAACCTACTGCCTGTTTTTTTAAGACACTTTCTTCAAGCAGCGGTACAGGAAAAGTTAACATCTTTCAAGAAATCCTTGATTTTTATGCATGACAATTCTCCATCACATGCATTGAAGTGCTCCACTGCTTGGCTAGCCATTAAAAGCCTTAAAGATGAAAGAAAAATGACATGGCTCCATCCTCACCTGACATAATTCCTATTGAGATCTTGTGGTCTCTTCCTAAACAGTAGATTTACGGTGAGGAAAAACAGTAGACCTCTTTGACTAGTGTCTGGAAGGCTGTAGTTGGTGCTCCCCAAAAAGTAGATCGTCAACAAATTAAGAAACTGACAAACTATATGGATAGAAAGCTTATGACGGTTATTGAAAAGAAGGATGGATATATTGGTCACTGATATTTTTTATGGGAATGAATCAGAAATGTATTTTTGTGCATTTTGAGTTGTCTGGTTATTATTCTCACTTTAACAGATGAATTTAAACAATTTAGATAGGTAATTTTCATTTTTTATTTAGTTGCATAATATTCATGAACACTTAGGCCTCATTCACACTCTCATGTTTAAAGACGTATGTGAAAAAATGGTACCGGTGTCATCAATGTTTTGGAATAATATGTCATCAGTGTATGGTGCGTGTGTCCATTTTTACCATCAGTGTGTCATCAGTGTTTTTCATGGATGGATAAATGAACCAATAAATTGCAAAGCTTATCCTATCCTATACAATGTTAAATACGGTAAGCACATGGATGGCATGTGGATGCCATTTGTGTGCTTTATGTGTTTTTCACAGACCCATAGACTTGTTTTAGCATTTTTCATTCATGACACGTATCCATAAGTGTTGCACAAACACATGGTCTGTGAAAAAATATGGACATATGTATAGCACATAGATTATAATGGGTACGTGCTCTATCCATGAAAAAATGGATAGAACAAAAATGTGCAGCGAGTTTGAATGAGGACTAACAGTTGCCCAATAATTGTGCACACACAGATATTCTCCTTTAAGGCTCGCTAACACTGGTGAGTAGTTAGCGTATAACTCGTAAAATGGCTATCTGATGTTTCTTTGGATAGCACTTGCACCAATGTTATAGTAAGAGGAGCAGTGCCGACTAGCATTTATTTTCTCACTAGATGGTGGCCCGATTCTAACGCATCGGGTATTCTAGAATAAGTATGCGGCCGACTGGGCGCAACTAATCAGCAAAGCAGTGTTTAAATGGGTTGCGCACTACTTTAAATTAACCCCCCAATGTATCCCCCTGGGGCCCCTAATGAATTTTGGAGGACCGGGGTACTTCTGCTGCGAGCAGCTGGGAGATGACCGGCTAGCACAGGGTGAGCGTGGGAGCGGGTGAGCGTGGGAGGGTGAGCGTGGGAGCGGGTGAGCGTGGGAGGGTGAGCATGGAAGCAGGTGAGCGTGGGAGCGGGTGAGCGTGGGAGCGGGTGAGAATGTGAGGGTGTGAGCGTGTGTGGGTGAGCATGTGAGGGTGAGCATGGAAGCATGTGAGGGTGAGCGTGGGAGCATCAGAGTGTGAACGTCCGAGCGTGAGCGTCAGAGCGTGAGCGTCAGAGCATAAGCGTCAGAGCGTGAGCGTCAGAGCGTGAGTGTGAGCGTCCGAGCGTGAGCGTCCGAGTGTGAGCATCAGAGCATGAGCGTGAGCGTCAGAGCATGAGGGTCAGAGCGTGAGCGTCAGAGCGTGAGCGTGAGCGGCAGAGCATGAACGTCAGAGTGTGAACGTCCGAGCGTGAGCGTTCGAGCGTGAGCGTCTGAGCGTGAGCGTGTGAGCGTGAGTGTCTGAGCGTGAGCATCAGAGCGTGAGCGTCAGAGCGTGAGTGTGAACGTCCGAGCATGAGCGTCAGAGCGTGAGCGTCCGAGCGTGAGCGTCAGAGCGTGAGAGTGAGCATCAGAGCATGAGCGTAAGCCTCAGAGCGTGAGCGTCAGAGCGTGAACGTGAGCGTCAGAGCGTGAGCATCAGAGCGTGAGCGTCCGAGCGTGAGCGTCCGAGCATGAGCGTCAGAGTCTGAGAGTGAGCGTCAGATCCTGAGCGTCCGAGCATGAGCGTCAGAGCCTGAGCGTCCGAGCGTGAGCATCCGAGCGTGAGCGTCAGAGCGTGAGCGTCAGAGCGAGAGCATGAGCGTCCGAGCGTGAGCGTCAGAGCATCAGAGCGTCAGAGCGTGAGCTTCAGAGCGTGGGCGTCAGAGTGTGAGCGTCAGAGCGTTAGTGTAAGCGTCAGAGCGTGAACGTGAGCGTCAGAGTCTGAGTGTGAGCATCAGAGCATCAGAGCGTGAGCGTCAGAGCGTGAGCTTCAGAGCGTGATCGTCAGAGCATTAGAGCGTGAGCGTCAGAGCATCAGAGCGTGAGCGTCAGAGCATCAGAGCGTGAGCATCAGCGCTTGAGCGTTAGAGCATAAGCGTCAGAGCATCAGAGCTTGAGCGTCAGAGCGTGAGCGTCAGAGTCTGAGCGTGAGCGTCAGAGTGCGAGCGTCAGAGCGTGAGCGTCCGAGCGCAAGCGTCAGAGCGCGAGCATCAGAGCGTGAGCATCAGAGCGTGAGCGTCAGAGCATCAGAGCGTGAGCGCATCAGCATCAGAGCGTGAGCGCATGAGCATCAGAGCATGAGAGTGTGAGCGTGAGCGTCAGAACGTGAACGTGAGCTTCCGAGCGTGAGCGTCAGAGCGTGAGCGTCAGAACGTGAGCGTCCGAGCGTGAGTGTCAAAGTCTGAGCGTGAGCGTCAGAGCGTGAGTGTCAGAGCGTGAGTGTCATAGCATCAGAGCGTCAGAGCGTGAACGTGAGCGTCCGAGCGTGAGCGTCAGAGCATCAGAGCATCAGAGCGTGAGCTTCAGAGCGTGAGCATCAGAGCGTGAGCGTGGGCGTCAGAGCGTGAGCATCAGAGCGTGAGCGTCAGAGCATCAGAGCGTGAGCATGAGCGTCAGAGCATCAGAGCTGAGCGTCAGAACGTGAGCGTCAGAGCGTGAGCGTGTGAGCGTCAGAGCGAGAACGTGAGCTTCCGAGCGTGAGCGTCCGAGCGTGAGCGTCCAAGCGTGAGCGTGAGCATCATAGCATGAGCATCAGAGCATCCGAGCATGGGCGTCAGAGCGTGAGCGTCAGAGCGTGAGCGCGTGAGCGTCAGAGCGTGAGCATGTGAGCGTCAGAGCGAGAGCGTGAGCGTCCAAGCGTGAGCGTCAGAGCGTGAGCATCCATGCGTGAGCGTCAGAGCGTGAGCGTCAGAGCATCAGAGCGTCAGAGCGTGAGCTTCAGAGCGTGAGCGTCAGAGCATTAGCGTGGGCGTCAGAGCGTGAGTGTAAGCGTCAGAGCGTGAACATGAGCGTCCGAGTGTGAGCGTCAGAGTCTGAGCGTGAGCGTCAGAGCGTGAGCGTCCGAGCATGAGCATCAGAGCGTGAGCGTCAGAGCGTGAGCGTCAGAGCATCAGAGCGTGAGCGTCAGAGCGTGAGCTTCAGAGCGTGATCGTCAGAGCATCAGAGCGTGAGCGTGAGCGTCAGAGCATCAGAGCGTGAGCGTCAGAGCTTGAGCGTCAGAGCATAAGCGTCAGAGCATCAGAGCTTGAGCGTCAGAGCGTGAGCGTGTGAGCGTGAGCGTCAGAGCGTGAGCGTCAGAGTCTGAGCGTGAGCGTCACAGCGCGAGAGTCAGAGCGTGAGCGTCAGAGCGAGAGCATCAGAGTGTTAGCGTCAGAGCATCAGAGCGTGAGCGTCAGAGCTTGAGCGTCAGAGCATGAGCGTCAGAGCATCAGAGCGTGAGCGTCAGAGCTTGAGTGTGTGAGCGTGAGCGTCAGAGTGTGAACGTGAGCATCCGAGCGTGAGCGTCAGAGCGTGAGCGTCCGAGCGTGAGCGTCAGAGCGTGAACGTGAGCGTCAGAGCATGAGCATCAGAGCGTGAGCATCAGAGTCTGAGCGTGAGCGTCAGAGCGTGAACGTGAGCGTCAAAGCGTGAGCGTCAGAGCGTGAGCGTCAGAGCATGAGCGTCAGAGCGTCAGAGCGTGAGCGTCAGAGCGTGAGCGTGTGAGCATCAAAGCGTGAGCGTGAGCTTCAGAGCGTGAGCGTCAGAGCGTGAGCGTCCGAGCGTGAGCGTCATAGCGTGAGCGTGAGCGTCAGAGCGTGAGCGTGTGAGCATCAAAGCGTGAGCGTGAGCTTCAGAGCGTGAGCGTCAGAGCGTGAGCGTCCGAGCGTGAGCGTCATAGCGTGAGCGTGAGCATCAGAGCGTGAGCGTCAGAGTCTGAGCGTGAGCGTCAGAGTCTGAGCGTGAGCGTCAGAGCGTGAACGTGAGTGTCAGAGTCTGAGCGTGAGCGTCAGAGCGTGAACGTGAGCATCAGAGCGTGATCGTCAGAGCGCGAGCGTCAGAGCGTGAGTTTGAGCGTGAGCGTGAGCGTCAGAGCGCGAGCGTCAGAGCGTGAGTGTGAGCGTCAGAGCGTGAGCGTCAGAGCGTGAGCTTCATAGCGTGAGCGTCCGAGCGTGAGCGTCCGAGCGTCAGCGTGAGCATCAGAGCGTGAATGTGAGCATCAGAGCATGAGCGTGAGCGTCAGAGCGTGAGCTTGGGAGCGTCAGAGCGTGAGCGTCAGAGCGTGAGCGTGAGCGTCAGAGCGTGAGCGTCAGAGCGTGAACGTGAGCGTCCGAGCGTGAGCGTCCGAGCGTGAGCGTCAGAGAGTGAACGTGAGCGTCCGAGCGTGAGCGTCAGAGCGTCAGCGTGAGCATCAGAGCGTCAGCGTCACAGCGTGAGTGTGAGCGTCAGAGCGTGAGCGTCAGAGCGTGAGCTTCAGAGCGTGAGCGTCAGAGCGTGAACGTGAGCATCAGAGCGTGAGCGTCAGAGCGTGACCGTCAGAGCATGAGCATCAGAGCGCGAGCATCAGAGCGTGAGCGTCAGAGCATTAGAGCGTGAGCGTCAAAGCGTCAGAGCTTGAGCATCAGAGCATGAGCATCAGAGCATCAGAGCGTGAGCGTCAGAGCGTGAGCTTCATAGCGTGAGCGTCAGAGCGTGAGCGTCAGAGCGTGAGTGTCAGAGCGTGAGCTTGGGAGCGTCAGAGCGTGAGCATCAGAGCGTGAGCGCCAGAGCGTGAGCGTCAGAGCGTGAGCGTCAGAGCGTGAACGTGAGCGTCCGAGCGTGAGCGTCCGAGCGTGAGCGTCAGAGCGCGAGCGTCAGAGAGTGAACGTGAGCGTCCGAGCGTGAGCGTCAGAGCGTCAGCGTGAGCATCAGAGCGTCAGCGTCACAGCGTGAGTGTGAGCGTCAGAGCGTGAGCGTCAGAGCGTGAGCTTCAGAGCGTGAGCGTCAGAGCGTGAACGTGAGCGTCAGAGCATGAGCGTCAGAGCGTGACCGTCAGAGCATGAGCATCAGAGCGCGAGCATCAGAGCGTGAGCGTCAGAGCATCAGAGCGTGAGCGTCAAAGCGTCAGAGCTTGAGCATCAGAGCATGAGCATCAGAGCGTGAGCGTCAGAGCGTGAGCGTGAGCATCAGACCGTGAACATGAGCATCCGAGCGTGAGCGTCAGAGCATCAGAGCGTGAGCTTCAGAGCGTGAGCATCAGAGCGTGAGCATGAGCGTCAGAGCGTGAACGTGAGCGTTCGAGCGTGAGCGTCAGAGCATCAGAGCGTGAGCTTCAGAGCGTGAGCGTCAGAGCATCAGAGCGTGAACATGAGCGTCAGAGCATCAGAGCTTGAGTGTCAGAGCGTCAGCGTCAGAGCGTGAGCGTGTGAGCGTCAGAGCGTGAACGTGAGCTTCAGAGCGTGATCGTCAGAGCGTGAGCGTCCAAGCGTGAGCGTCAGAGCGTGAGCGTGAGCATCAGAGCGTGAGCGTGAGTGTCAGAGCGTGAACGTGAGCGTCAGAGCGTGAGCGTGAGCGTCAGAGCGTAAGTGTGTGAGCGTCAGAGCGTGAGTGTGAGCGTCAGAGCGTGAGCGTCAGAGCGTGAGTGTGAGCGTCAGAGCGTGAGCGTCAGAGCGTGAGCTTCATAGCGTGAGCGTCAGAGCGTGAGCATGTGAGCGTCAGAGCGTGAGCGTCAGAGCGTGAGCGTGAGCGCCAGACCGTGAGCGTCAGAGCGTGAGCGTCAGAGCGTGACAGTGAGCGTCCGAGCGTCAGCGTCCGAGCGTGAGCGTCAGAGCGTGAATGTGAGCGTCCGAGCATGAGCGTCCGAGCGTGAGCGTCTGAGCGTGAGCGTCAGAGCGTGAATGTGAGCGTCCGAGCATGAGCGTCCAACCGTGAGCGTCCGAGCGTGAGCGTCAGAGCGTCAGCGTGAGCGTCAGAGCGTGAACGTGAGCGTCAGAGCATGAGCGTGAGCGTCAGAGAGTGAGCGTCAGAGCGTGAGTGTGAGCGTCAGAGCGTGAGCGTCAGAGCGTGAGCGTGAGCATGTGAGCGTCGGAGCGTGAGAGCGTGAACATGAGCGTCCGAGCGTGAGCGTCCGAGCGTGAGCGTCAGAGCGTGAGCGTCAGAGAGTGAACGTGAGCGTTCGAGCGTGAGCGTCAGAGCGTCAGCGTGAGCGTCAGAGCGTGAGCATCAGAGCGTGAGCTTCAGAGCGTGAGCGTCAGAGCGTGAGCATCAGAGCGTGAACGTGAGCGTCAAAGCGTGAGCGTCATAGCGTGAGCGTGAGCGTGTGAGCGTGAGCGTCAGCGTGAGCGTCCGAGCGTGAGCGTCAGCGTGAGCGTCCGAGCATGAGCGTCCGAGCGTGAGCGTCAGAGCGTGAGCATCCTAGCGTGAGCGTCAGAGCGTGAGCGTGAGCGTCCGAGCGTTAGAGCGTGAGCATTAGAGCGTGAGCGTGAGCACCAGAGCGTGAGCGTGAGCGTCAGAGCGTGAGTGTGAGCACCAGAGCGTGAGCGTGAGCGTCAGAGCGTGAGTGTGAGTGTTAGAGCGTGAGCATTAGAGCGTGAGCGTGAGCGTCAGAGCGTGATCGTGAGCGTCAGAGCGTGAGTGTGAGCGTCAGAGCGTGAGCGTCCGAGCGGGAGCGTCAGAGCGTGAGCGTCAGAACGTGAGCGTCAGAGCTTGAGCGTCCGAGCGTGAGCGTCCGAGCGTGAGCGTCAGAGCGTGAGTGTGAGCGTTAGAGCGTGAGCGTCCGAGCGTGAGCGTCAGAGTGTGAGTGTGAGCGTCAGAGCATGAGCGTCCGAGCGTGAGCGTCAGAGCGTGAGCATCAGAGCGTCAGAGCGTGAGCATCAGAGCGTGAGCGTGAGCGTCAGAGCGTGAGCGTCAGAGCGTGAGTGTGAACGTCAAAGCGTGAGCGTCAGAGCGTGAGCGTCAGAGCGTGAGTGTGAGCGTCAGAGCGTGAGCGTCAGAGTCTGAGCGTGAGTGTCAGAGCGTGAACGTGAGCGTCAGAGCGTGAGCGTGAGCGTCAGAGCGTAAGCGTGTGAGCGTCAGAGCGTGAGCGTCAGCATCAGAGCGTAAGCGTGTGAGCGTCAGAGCGTGCGCGTCAGAGCGTGAGTGTGAGCGTCAGAGCGCGAGCGTCAGAGCGTGCGTGTGAGCGTCAGAGCGTGAGAGTCAGAGCGTGAGCTTCATAGCGTGAGCGTCCGAGCGTGAGCGTCAGAGCGTGAGCATGTGAGCGTCAGAGCGTGAGCATCAGAGCGTGAGCGTGAGCGCCAGAGCGTGAGCGTCAGAGCGTGAACGTGAGCGTTCGAGCGTGAGCGTCAGAGCGGGAATGTGAGGGTCCGAGCGTGAGCGTCCGACCATGAGCGTCCGAGCGTGAGCGTGAGCGTCAGAGCGTCAGCGTGAGCGTCAGAGCGTGAACGTGAGCATCAGAGCATGAGCGTGAGCGTCAGAGCGTGAGCGTCAGAACGTGAGTGTGTGAGCGTCAGAGCGTGAGCGTCAGAGCGTGAGTGTGAGCATCAGAGCGTGAGCTTCATAGCGTGAGCGTCAGAGCGTGAGCGTCAGAGCGTGAGCATGTGAGCGTCGGAGCGTGAGCGTGAGCGCCAGAGCGTGAGCGTGAGCGTCAGAGCGTGAGCGTGAGCGTCCGAGCGTGTGCGTCCGAGCGTGAGCGTCAGAGCGTGAGCATCAGAGAGTGAATGTGATCGTCCGAGCGTGAGCTTCAGAGCGTCATCGTGAGTGTCCGAGCGTGAGCGTCAGAGCGTGAGCGTCAGAGCGTGAGCGTGAGCGTCAGAGCGTAAGCGTCAGAGCGTGAGCGTCCGAGCGTGAGCATCCGAGCGTCAGAGCGTGAGCGTCCGAGCGTGAGCTTCCGAGCGTCAGAGCGTGAGCGTCAGAGTGTGAGCGTCAGAGCGTGAGCGTCAGAGCGTGAGTGTCAGAGTGTGAGCGTCAGAGCGTGAGTGTGAGCGTCAGAGCGTGAGCTTCAGAGCGTGAGCGTCAGAGCGTGAGCGTTAGAGCGTGAGCGTTAGAGCGTGAGCATTAGAGCGTGAGCGTGAGCGCCAGAACGTGAGCGTCAGAGCGTGAGTATGAGCATCAGAGCGTGAGCATCAGAGCGTGAGCTTCAGAGCGTGAGCGTGAGCATGAGCGTCCGAGAGTGAGCGTCCGAGCGTGAGCGTCAGAGCGTGAATGTGAGCGTCCGAGCGTGAGCGTCCGACCGTGAGCGTCAGAGCATCAGCGTGAGTGTCAGAGCGTGAACGTGAGCATCAGAGCATGAGCGTGAGCGTCAGAGCGTGAGCGTCAGAGCGTGAGCGTGAGCGCCAGAGCGTGAGCGTCAGAGCGTGAGTGTGAGCGTCAGAGCGTGAGCATCAGAGCGTGAGCTTCAGAGCGTGAGCGTGAGCGTTAGCGTCCGAGAGTGAGCGTCCGAGCGTGAATGTGAGCGTCCGAGCGTGAGCGTCTGACCGTCAGCGTCCGAGCGTGAGCGTCAGAGCGTCAGCGTGAGTGTCAGAGCGTGAACGTGAACATCAGAGCATGAGCGTGAGCGTCAGAGCGTGAGCGTCAGAGCGTGAGCATGTGAGCGTCAGAGCGTGAGCGTCAGAGCGTGAGTGTGAGCGTCAGAGCGTGAGCGTGTGAGCGTCAGAGCGTGAGCGTCAGAGCGTGAGTGTGAGCGTCAGAGCGTGAGCTTCATAGCGTGAGCGTCCGAGCATGAGCGTCCGAGCGTGAGCGTCAGAGCGTGAGCATGTGAGCGTCGGAGCGTGAGCGTGAGCGCCAGAGCGTGAGCGTCAGAGCGTGAACATGAGCGTCCGAGCGTGAGCGTCAGAGCGTGAGCGTCAGAGAGTGAACGTGAGCGTTCGAGCGTGAGCGTCAGAGCGTGAGCGTGAGCGTCAGAGCGTCAGCGTCAGAGCGTGAGCGTGAGCGTCAGATTGTCAGCGTTAGAGCGTGAGCTTCAGAGCGTGAGCGTCAGAGCGTGAACGTGAGCGTCAGAGCGTGAGCGTCATAGCGTGAGCGTGAGCGTGTGAGCGTGAGCGTCAGCGTGAGCGTCCGAGCGTGAGCGTCAGAGCGTGAGCATACTAGCGTGAGCGTCAGAGCGTGAGCGTGAGCGTCAGAGCGTGAGCGTCAGAGCGTAAGCGTCAGAGCGTGAGCGTCCGAGAGTCAGAGCGTGAGCGTCAGAGCTTGAGCGTCCGAGCGTGAGCATCAGAGCGTGAGCATGTGAGCGTCGGAGCGTAAGCGTGAGCGCCAGAGCGTGAGCGTGAGCATCAGAGCGTGAGCGTCAGAGCGTGAGCGTGAGAGCGTGAGCATCAGAGCGTGAGTGTGAGCGTCAGAGCGTGAGCGTGTAAGCGTCAGAGCGTGAGCGTCAGAGCGTGAGTGTGAGCGTCAGAGCGTGAGCGTCAGAGCGTGAGCTTCATAGCGTGAGCGTCCGAGCGTGAGCGTCAGAGCATGAGCATGTGAGCGTCAGAGCGTCAGAGCGTGAATGTGAGCGTCCGAGCGTGAGCGTCCGACCGTGAGCGTCCGAGCGTGAGCGTGAGCGTCAGAGCGTCAGCGTGAGCGTCAGAGAGTGAACGTGAGCATCAGAGCATGAGCGTGAGCGTCAGAGCGTGAGCGTCAGAACGTGAGTGTGTGAGCGTCAGAGCGTGAGCATCAGAGCGTGAGTGTGAGCGTCAGAGCGTGAGCTTCATAGCGTGAGCGTCAGAGCGTGAGCGTCCGAGCGTGAGCATCAGAGCGTGAGCATGTGAGCGTCGGAGCGTAAGCGTGAGCGCCAGAGCGTGAGCGTGAGCGTCAGAGCGTGAGCGTCAGAGCGTGAACGTGAGCGCCCGAGCGTGAGCGTCCGAGCGTGAGCGTCAGAGCGTGAGCGTCAGAGAGTGAATGTGATCGTCCGAGCGTGAGTGTCAGAGCGTCAGCGTGAGCGTCAGATTGTCAGCGTCAGAGCGTGAGCTTCAGAGCGTGAGCGTCAGAGCGTGAGCTTCAGAGCGTGAGCGTCAGAGCGTGAACGTGAGCATCAGAGCGTGAGCGTCAGAGCTTGAGCGTGAGCGTCAGAGCGTGAGCGTCAGAGCGTGAGCGTGAGCGTGAGCGAGTGAGCGTGAGCGAGTGAGCGTGAGCGAGTGAGCGTGAGCGTCAGCGTGAGTGTCCGAACGTGAGCGTCCGAGCGTAAGCGTCAGAGCGTGAGCGTGAGCGTCAGAGCGTGAGCGTCAGAGCGTGAGCGTCCGAGCGTCAGAGCGTGAGCGTCAGAGTATGAGCGTCAGAGCGTGAGTGTCAGAGTGTGAGCATCAGAGCGTGAGTGTCAGAGCGTGAGCTTCAGAGCATGAGCGTCAGAGCGTGAGCGTTAGAGCGTGAGCATTAGAGCGTGAGCGCCAGAGCGTGAGCGTGAGCGCCAGAGCGTGAGTGTCAGAGCGTGAGTGTGAGCGTCAGAGCGTGAGCATCAGAGCGTGAGGTTCAGAGCGTGAGCGTGAGCGCCTGAGCGTGAGCGCCAGAGCTTGAGCGTCAGCGGCAGAGCGTGAAAGTGAGCGTCCGAGCGTGAGCGTCCGAGCGGGAGCGTCAGAGCGGGAGCGTCAGAGCTTGAGCGTCCGAGCGTGAGCGTCCGAGCGTGAGCATCAGAGCGTGAGTGTGAGCGTCAGAGCGTGAGCGTCAGAGCGTGAGTGTGAGCGTCAGAGCATGAGCGTCAGAGCGTGAGCGTCCGAGCGTGAGCGTCAGATCGTTAGCGTGAGCGTCAGAGTGTGAGCTTCAGAGCGTGAGTGTGAGCGTCAGAGCGTGAGCGTCAGAGTCTGAGCGTGAGTGTCAGAGCGTGAACGTGAGCGTGAGCGTCAGAGCGTAAGCGTGTGAGCGTCAGAGCGTGAGCGTCAGAGCGTGAGTGTGAGCGTCAGAGCGTGAGCGTCAGAGCGCGAGCGTCAGAGCATGACTGTGAGCATCAGAGCGTGAGCTTCATAGCGTGAGCATCAGAGCGTGAGCGTCCGAGCGTGAGCTTCCGAGCGTGAGCATGTGAGCGCCAGAGCGTGAGCGTCAGAGCGTGAACGTGAGCGTCCGAGCGTGAGCGTCAGAGCGTGAATGTGAGCGTCCGACCGTGAGCGTCCGAGCGTGAGCGTCAGAGCGTCAGCGTGAGCGTCAGAGCGTGAACGTGAGCATCAGAGCATGAGCGTGAGCGTCAGAACGTGAGCGTGTGAGCGTCAGAGCGTGAGCGTCAGAGCGTGAGTGTGAGCGTCAGAGCGTGAGCTTCATAGCGTGAGCGTCAGAGCGTGAGCGTCAGAGCGTGAGCATGTGAGCGTCGGAGCGTGAGCGCCAGAGCGTGAGCGTGAGCGTCAGTGCGTGAACGTGAGCGTCCGAGCGTGAGCGTCAGAGAGTGAACGTGATCGAACGAGCGTGAGCGTCAGAGCATCAGCGTGAGCATCAGAGCGTCAGCGTCAGCGTCAGAGCGTGAGCGTCAGATTGTCAGCGTCAGAGCGTGAGCTTCAGAGCGTGAGCGTCAGAGCGTGAGCTTCAGAGCGTGAGCGTCAGAGCGTGAACGTGAGCGTCAGAGCGTGAGCGTCAGAGCGTGAGTGTCAGAGCGTGAGCGTCAGAGCGTGAGCGTGAGCGTGTGAGCGTGAGTGTCAGCGTGAGAGTCCGAGCGTGAGAGTGAGCGTCAGAGCGTGAGCGTCAGAGCGTGAGCGTGAGCGTCAGAGTGTGAGCGTCAGAGCATGAGCGTGAGCGTCAGAGCGTAAGCGTCAGAGCGTGAGCGTCCGAGCGTGAGCGTCCGAGTGTCCGAGCGTCAGAGCGTGAGCGTCAGAGTGTGAGCGTCAGAGCGTGAGTGTCAGAGCGTGAGTGTCAGAGTGTGAGCGTCAGAGCGTGAGTGTGAGCGTCAGAGCGTGAGCGTCAGAGCGTGAGCGTTAGAGCGTGAGCATTAGAGCGTGAGCACCAGAGCGTGAGCGTGAGCGCCAGAGCGTGAGCGTCAGAGCGTGAGTGTGAGCGTCAGAGCGTGAGCATCAGAGCGTGAGCGTGAGCGTCAGAGCGTGAGCATCAGAGCGTGAGCGTGAGCGTCAGAGCGTGAGCGTTAGAGCGTGAGCGTGAGCGTCAGAGCGTGAGCGTTAGAGCGGGAGCGTCAGAGCGTGAGCGTGAGCGTGAGCGCCAGAGCTTAAGCGTCAGCGGCAGAGCGTGAACTTGAGCGTCCGAGCGTGAGCGTCAGAGCGTGAGCGTCAGAGCGTGAGTGTGAGCGTGAGCGTCAGAGCGTGAGCGTCAGAGCGTGAGTGTCAGAGCGTGAACGTGAGCGTCAGAGCGTGAGCGTGAGCTTGAGCGTCAGAGCGTAAGCGTGTGAGCGTTAGAGCGTGAGCGTCAGAGCGTGAGTGTGAGCGTCAGAGCGTGAGCGTCAGAGCGCGAGTGTCAGAGCGTGACTGTGAGCGTCAGAGCGTGAGCGTCAGAGCGTGAGTTTCATAGCGTGAGCGTCAGAGCGTGAGCGTCCGAGCGTGAGCGTTAGAGCGTGAGCGTGAGCGCCAGAGCGTGAGCATCAGAGCGTGAACGTGAGCGTCCGAGCATGAGCGTCAGAGCGTGAATGTGAGCGTCCGAGCGTGAGCGTACGACCGTGAGCGTCCGAGCGTGAGCGTGAGCGTCAGAGCGTCAGCGTGAGCGTCAGAGCGTGAACGTGAGCATCAGAGCATGAGCGTCATAGCGTGAGTGTCAGAGCGTGAGTGTCAGAGTGTGAGCGTCAGAGCGTGAGTGTCAGAGCGTGAGCTTCAGAGCGTGAGCGTCAGAGCGTGAGCTTTAGAGCGTGAGCGTCAGAGCGTGAGCGTCCGAGCGTGAGCATCAGAGCGTGAGCATCCGAGCGTGAGCATGTGAGCGTCGGAGCGTGAGCGTGAGCGCCAGAGCGTGAGCGTCAGAGCGTGAACGTGAGCGTCCGAGCGTGAGCGTCCGAGCGTGAGCGTCAGAGCGTGAGCGTCAGAGGGTGAACGTGAGCGTCCGAGCGTGAGCGTCAGAGTGTCAGCGTGAGCGTCAGAGCATGAGCGTGAGCGTCAGATTGTCAGCGTCAGAGCGTGAGCTTCAGAGCGTGAGCGTCAGAGCGTGAGCTTCAGAGCGTGAATGTGAGCGTCAGAGCGTGAGCGTGAGCGTCAGAGCGTGAGCGTGAGCGTGTGAGCGTCAGCGTGAGCGTCCGAGCGTGAGCGTCAGAGCGTGAGCGTGAGCGTCAGAGCGTGAGCGTCAGAGCGTAAGCGTCAGAACGTCTGAGCGTGAGCGTCCAAGCGTGAGCGTCCGAGCGTCAGAGCATGAGCGTCAGAGCGTGAGCATCAGAGTGTGAGCGTCAGAGCGTGAGCGTCAGAGCGTGAGTGTCAGAGCGTGAGTGTCAGAGTGTGAGCGTCAGAGCGTGAGTGTGAGCGTCAGAGCGTGAGCTTCAGAGCGTGAGCGTCAGAGCGTGAGCGTTAGAGCGTGAGCATTAGAGCGTGAGCATTAGAGCGTGAGCGTTAGAGCGTGAGCATTAGAGCAAGAGCATTAGAGCGTGAGCACCAGAGCGTGAGCGTGAGCGCGAGAGCGTGAGCATCAGAGCGTGAGTGTGAGCGTCAGAGCGTGAGCATCAGAGCGTGAGCTTCAGAGCGTGAGCGTCAGAGCGTGAGCGTCAGAGGGTTAGCGTGAGCGCCTGAGCGTGAGCGTGAGCGCCAGAGCGTGAGCGTCAGCGGCAGAGCGTGAACGTGAGCGTCCAAGCGTGAGCGTCCGAGCGGGAGCATCAGAGCGTGAGCGTGAGCGCATGAGCGTGAGCGCCAGAGCGTGAGCGTCAGCGGCAGAGCGTGAGCGTGAGCGTCCGAGCGGGAGCGTCAGAGCTCGAGCGTCCGAGCGTGAGCATCAGAGCGTGAGAGTCAGAGTCTGAGCGTGAGCGTCAGAGCGTGAACGTGAGTGTCAGAGTCTGAGCGTGAGCGTCAGAGCGTGAACGTGAGCATCAGAGCGTGAGCGTCAGAGCGCGAGCGTCAGAGCGTGAGTGTGAGCGTGAGCGTGAGCGTCAGAGCGCGAGCGTCCGAGCGTGAGCGTCCGAGCGTCAGCGTGAGCATCAGAGCGTGAATGTGAGCATCAGAGCATGAGCGTGAGCGTCAGAGCGTGAGCTTGGGAGCGTCAGAGCGTGAGCGTCAGAGCGTGAGCGTGAGCGCCAGAGCGTGAGCGTCAGAGCGTGAGCGTCAGAGCGTGAACGTGAGCGTCCGAGCGTGAGCGTCCGAGCGTGAGCGTCAGAGAGTGAACATGAGCGTCCGAGCGTGAGCGTCAGAGCGTCAGCGTGAGCATCAGAGCGTCAGCGTCACAGCGTGAGTGTGAGCGTCAGAGCGTGAGCGTCAGAGCGTGAGCTTCAGAGCGTGAGCGTCAGAGCGTGAACGTGAGCGTCAGAGCGTGAGCGTCAGAGCGTGACCGTCAGAGCATGAGCATCAGAGCGCGAGCATCAGAGAGTGAGCGTCAGAGCATTAGAGCGTGAGCGTCAAAGCGTCAGAGCTTGAGCATCAGAGCATGAGCATCAGAGCATCAGAGCCTGAGCGTCAGAGCGTGAGCTTCATAGCGTGAGCGTCCGAGCGTGAGCGTCCGAGCATGAGTGTGAGCGTCAGAGCGTGAGCGTCCGAGCGTGAGCGTCAGAGCGTGAGTGTGAGCGTCAGAGCATGAGCGTCCGAGCATGAGCGTCTGAGCGTGAGCGTCAGAGCGTGAGCGTCCGAGCGTGAGCATCAGAGCGTCAGAGCGTGAGCATCAGAGCGTGAGCGTCCGAGCGTGAGCGTTAGAGCGTGAGCGTCAGAGCGTGAGATTCAGAGCGTGAGCTTCAGAGCGTGAGCGTCAGAGCGTCAGAGCGTGAGCGTCAGAGCGTGAGCGTGAGCGTCAGAGCGTGAGCTTCAGAGCGTGAGCATCAGAGTGTGAGTGTCAGAGCGTGAACGTGAGCGTCAGAGCGTGAGCGTCAGTGTGTGAGCATCAGAGCGTGAGCGTCCGAGCGTGAGTGTCCGAGCGTGAGCGTCATAGCGTGAGCGTCAGAGCTTGAGCGTCAGAGCTTCAGAGCGTGAGCGTCTGAGGGTGAGCGTCTGAGGGTGTGAGGTTGAGCGGGTGAGGGTAAGCCGCTAACGGCCGACATCTTGTTCTCAAATCCCGCATCGCTGATTGGCCGCGGCCTGACCAATCAGCAACGTGGGATTTCCTGGACAGACAGACAGACAGACAGACAGACAGACGGGATAAGACAATTATATATATTAGATGCTGAGTTGGCATGAGAAAAAAAAAACACTGCATGCTGTGATTGGCACCGTATATCAGACAGCGTGCAATCATACAAATCTATGGGCGCATGCAAAAAATCACAGAATGGAGAAGATGGAGATTAGTGTTGAGCCACCCCCGTAGTGTTCGGGTTCGGTTCGGTTCGTCGAACACCGGGATGTTCGAGGAACTGTTCGTCGAACTGTTCGTCGAACACCTTAGAACACCGTCGAACACCGTTAAAACCAATGGCAGGCAAACAAAAACACATAGAAACACATAGAAAACACCTGCAAAGGTGTCCAAAAGCTGACAAACTGCTCAGAAGACGCTTTCTTTAAAAAAGCCGGCCGGCAATTCAGCAGCGGCATACACCGGTACCCGACAATTTAGACAAGAAGGAATAGAGCATCACACATAGATTAGATAGATAGAAACATGTCAGTCACATATATATGAAGTACAGTGACAGTGTTGCTTACTGTACTTGTCATTTAGTGTAAAGGATTTATTAAAAAATATAATAGTGTTTTCATGCACTGTCTCTTTAAAAAAGCCGGCCGGCAATTCAGCATCTGTACCCGACAATTTATAACAGACAGAATAGAGCTTCACACATAGATTAGATAGATAGAAACATGTCAGTCACATATATATGAAGTACAGTGACAATGTTGCTTACTGTACTTGTCATTTAGTGTAAAGGATTTATTAAAAAAAATAATAGTGTTTTCATGCACTGTCTCTTTAAAAAAGCCGGCCGGCAATTCAGCATCTGTACCCGACAATTTATAACAGACAGAATAGAGCTTCACACATAGATTAGATAGATAGAAACATGTCAGTCACATATATATGAAGTACAGTGACAGTGTTGCTTACTGTACTTGTCATTTAGTGTAAAGGATTTATTAAAAAATATAATAGTGTTTTCATGCACCGTCTCTTTAAAAAAGCCGGCCGGCAATTCAGCATCTGTACCCGACAATTTATAACAGACAGAATAGAGCTTCACACATAGATTAGATAGATAGAAACATGTCAGTCACATATATATGAAGTACAGTGATAGTGTTGGTTACTGTACTTGTCATTTAGTATTAAAATAAAGGATTTATTATTAAAAAAAATTGGCGTGGGGTTCCCCTTAATTTTAGTCTCTAGCGGAGGTTAAGCAGACAGCTGGGGCAGATGTTTGAAGCCTGGGAAAGGGGTAATACCCACGGAGCTTCCCAGGCTACTAATATGAGCCCCCAGCTGAATACATAGCCTTTACTAGCTATTAAAATGGGGGACCCCCCCAAAAAAATGACGTGGGGTCCCCCCTAATTTAATAGCTAGCAAAGGCTAGGCAGACAGCTGGGGGCTGATATTAATAGCCCAGGAAGGGTGCCATGAATATTGGCCCCCTCCCAGGCTAGAAACACCAGCCGTCAGCCGCCCCAGAAATGGCGCATTCATAGGATGCGCCAATTCTGGCACTTAGCCTCGCTCTTCCACGCTGCCCTGTAGCGGTGGCAGGGGGTAATAGAGCTGGGGTTGATGTCAGCCTATAATGCCAGCTGACATCAAGCCCAGGTTAGTAATGGAGAGGCGTCTATAAGACACCCCCATTACTAACCCCATAGTCAAAGTTAAAAGAAAACACAAACACCCAGAATAAAGTCCTTTAATTGAAATAAAGACACAATCCTTTATTGTTCTAAATTAAACCATACTTACCATCACGCCCATTCCAGCTGAAGCCAACGATCTCCTGCAATAAAAGAAAAATAATAAAGCAACATCATCCTTACCTTTCCATGGTTCCCACGACAGCTTCAGCTCTGCTACATCGAGCTTTTTTTCCCACGCTGTCAGTGACTTGCATGAGGTGAGCTCATGTCCAATGAACTCAGCTCACCTCATGCACCTCACTGACAGCGTGGGAAAATTCTCCTGCACTCAGCGCTTCAGCGTGAGAATTTTCCCACGCTGTCAGTGACGTGCATGAGGTGAGCCGAGTTCATTGGACATGACCTCGGCTCATCTTTATGCCGTCACAGAGAGACAATGTGGAGCGCAAGCAAGCCTGCTCTTCTCAGTGTCTGCGGGATGACAGGCTGGATGGCAGTGTTCTGCTGCGGTCCAGCCTGTCATCTCGATGTAGCAGAGCTGAAGCTGTCGTGGGAACCATGGAAAGGTAAGGATGAGGTTGCTTTATTATTTTATTTTTATTACAGGAGATCGTTGGCTTCAGCTGGAATGGGTGTGACGGTAAGTATGGTTTAATTTAGAACAATAAAGAATTGTGTCTTTATTTCAATTAAAGGACTTTATTCTGGGTGTTTGTGTTTTTTTTAACTTTGACTATGGGGTTAGTAATGGGGGTGTCTTATAGACGCCTCTCCATTACTAACCTGGGCTTGATGTCAGCTGGCATTATAAGCTGACATCAACCCCAGCTCTATTACCCCCTGCCACCGCACCAGGGCAGCGTGGAAGAGCGAGGCTAAGTGCCAGAATTGGCGCATCCTATGGATGCACCATTTCTGGGGCGGCTGACGGCTGGTGTTTCTAGCCTGGGAGGGGGCCAATATTCATGGCTCCCTTCCTGGGCTATTAATATCAGCCCCCAGCTGTCTGCCTAGCCTTTGCTAGCTATTAAATTAGGGGGGACCCCACGTCATTTTTTTTGGGGGGTCCCCATTTTAATAGCTAGCAAAGGCTATGTATTCAGCTGGGGGCTGATATTAGTAGCCTGGGAAGCTCTGTGGGTATTACCCCCTTCCCAGGCTTCAAACATCTGCCCCAGCTGTCTGCTTAACCTCCGCTAGAGCCTAAAATTAAGGGGAACCCCACGCCAATTTTTTTAATAATAAATCCTTTATTTTAATACTAAATGACAAGTACAGTAACCAACACTATCACTGTACTTCATATATATGTGACTGACATGTTTCTATCTATCTAATCTATGTGTGAAGCTCTATTCTGTCTGTTATAAATTGTCGGGTACAGATGCTGAATTGCCGGCCGGCTTTCTTAAAGAGACGGTGCATGAAAACACTATTATTTTTTTTAATAAATCCTTTACACTAAATGACAAGTACAGTAAGCAATACTGTCACTGTACTTCATATATATGTGACTGACATGTTTCTATCTATCTAATCTATGTGTGATTTTCTATTCCTTCTATTCTAAATTGTTGGGTACAGATGCTGAATTGCCGGCCGGCTTTTTTAAAGAGACGGTGCATGAAAACACTATTATTTTTTTTGATAAATCCTTTACACTAAATGACAAGTACAGTAATCAACACTGTCACTGTACTTCATATATATGTGACTGACATGTTTCTATCTATCTAATCTATGTGTGATTCTCTATTCCTTCTATTCTAAACTGTCGGGTACCCTGCTGAATTCCCGGCCGGGTTTTTTAAAGAGACGGTGCATGAAAACACTATTATTTTTCTTGATAAATCCTTTACGCTAAATGACAAGTACAGTAAGCAGCACTTTCACTGTACTTCGTATATATGTGGCTGACATGTTTATATCTATCTAATCTATGTGTGAAGCTCTATTCTTTCGGTTCTAAATTGTCGGGTACCGGTGTATGCCGCTGCTGAATTGCCGGCTTTTCATGTTTCACTGTTGGCACTGTTCCCATCGATTTGGGCAATCACTGTAATGCCACAACCACCATGGCTGTGGCATTACAGTGAGTGGCAGACAATCCCTGCATGATTGGTGCTCTAAATAGCGCCAGACATGCAGGACACGCTTTTGGTGCACGAACAGTTATCGAACATAACCTCGAACAGCCGAATTTTTTGCAAATCGTTCGGGTTCGTCGAACAACTCGAACACCGCCCAAAACAGCTCGAATTTGAGATTGGCGAACAGTTCTAGTCGAACACCGCTCATCTCTAATGGAGATATTCAGTTCTCCATCTTCTACGCACCTGTGATCAGATTCTCGCATGTGAGACAATAGAAGCACAGTGAAATGACACTCAGATCATGCTCGCAGCAGAGTTTGAGCTGAGGGTCATTTGCATATAGCATCTGATTCTTTCACATGAGAGAATCATCAGAAGTTGTTTGCCAGTGTTAGGGAACCCTAAGAAAAGCAACACCTCACTTTTATATTCTTAAGTATTCAGGTTTCAGTTTTATTAAACTTTTGGATTGACTGACAGCACTGTAATTGATCAATAATAAAAATAATCATCAAAATGCAAATTGGCTAATAATTTGCATACAGTGTACTGTTACAGCATCAACCTTTACGCCACAGAAGTGTGCAAAAGCAATCGGTTTATATATTTTTTGCAGCATGCACATCTTGCGAGGTAGACCGTTGTGTTTACATTTCTGGATTGTGAAAAATGTTTCTTTTGTCTTAAGAAAAAATATAAAAAATGCTGAGGGGAAAAAACGCAAAACTTTGATCACAGTTTGTTCAAGTATTACCAGTATACAGTTTTCAATAGAAGTGGTTTTAACATCAAATATAAGCAGTGATTTTTTTTTTTTATAAAAGTGAACCTTACATTAATTTGTTAGAAGTAAGAGGTCACAAATATGTACAGTATAAATAAATATCCTGAGCAAAATATTCAAGTGAATATATTTTATTTATGCTATGATCTCTTTACCTGTAAATTTGAAGCCAAGCAAAAATATATACTGGCAGGCAAAATACATTGTCAGGTAGGTCAAGACAAATAGTCTTAACCTGACCTGGTACGAACCTGAAATGAGAGCGATAAGCATATATCCAAGGGAAATCAACATGCACATATCTGACAATCTGGCATTTTCCTCAACTTTTCTGTGCAATATTACACCTTAGGTCTATCCCTTTTGGCTCTAGGTACATACACTAAGACTGTAGTTATATTTTAATATTTTTCATAAATATATACAGTACAGACCAAAAGTTTGGACACACCGTCTTATTTAAAGATTTTTCTGTATTTTCATGACTATGAATATTGTACATTCACACTGAAGGCATCAAAACTATGAATTAACACATGTGGAATTATATGCTAAACAAAAAAGTGTGAAACAACTGAAAATATGTCTTATATTCTAGGTTCTTCAAAGTAGCCACCGTTTGCTTTCATGACTGCTTTGCACACTCTTAGCATTCTCTTGATGAGCTTCAAGAGGTACTCACCGGAAATGGTCTTCCAACAATCTTAAAGGAGTTCCCAGAGATGCTTAGCACTTGTTGGCCTTTTTGCCTTCACTCTGCGGTCCAGCTCACCCCAAACCATCTCGATTGGGTTCAGGTCTGATGACTATGGAGGCCATTTCATCTGGTGTAGCGCCCCATCACCCTCCTTCTTGGTCAAATAGCCCTTACACAGCCTGGAGGTGTGTTTGGGGTCAGTGTTTGGTTGAAAAATAAATGAAGGTCCAAATAAACACAAAATGGATGGAATAGCATGCCGCTGCTGTGGTAGCCATGCTGGTTCAGTATGCCTTCAATTTTGAATAAATACCAAACAGTGTCACCAGCAAAGCACCCCCACAGCATCAAACCTCCTCCTCTATGCTTCACGGTGGGAACCAGGCATGTAGAGTCCATCCGTTCACCTTTTCTGCGAAGCACAAAAACACGGTGGTTGGAACCCATGATCTCAAATTTGGACTCATCAGACCAAAGCACAGATTTCCACTGGTCTAATGTCCATTCCTTGTGTTCTTTAGCCCAAACAAGTCTCTTCTTCTTGATGCCTGTCCTTAGCAGTGGTTTCCTAGCAGCAATTTTACCATGAAGGCCTGCTGCACAAAGTCTCCTCTTAACAGTTATTGTAGAGAAGTGTCTGCTTCAAGAACTCTGTGTGGCATTCACCTGGTCTCTAATCTGAGCTGCTGTTAACCTGCGATTTCTGAGGCTGATGACTTGGATAAGCTTATCCTCAGAAGCAGAGGTGACTCTTGGTCTTCCTTTCCTGGGGCAGTCCTCATGTGAGCCAGTTTCTTTGTAGCGCTTGAAGGTTTTTGCAACTGCACTTGGGGACACTTTCAAAGTTTTCCCAATTTTGCGCACTGACTGACCTTCATTTTTTAAAGTAATATTTGCTACTCATTTTTCTTGACTTAGCTGCTTTTTTCTTGCCATAATACAAATTCTAACAGTTCAGTAGGACTATCAGCTGTGTATCCACCAGACTTCTACACAACACAACTGATGGTCCCAACCCCATTTATAAGGCAAGAAATCCCACTTATTAAACCTGACAGGGCACACCTGTGAAGTGAAAACCATTTCTGGTGACTACCTCTTGAAGCTCATCAAGAGAATGCCAAGAGTGTGCAAAGCAGTAATCAAAGCAAAAGGTGGCTACTTTGCAGAACTTAGAATATAAGACATATTTTCAGTTGTTTCATACTTTTTTGTTAAGTATATAATTCCACATGTGTTAATTCATAGTTTTGATGCCTTCAGTGTGAATGTACAATTTTCTTAGTCATGAAAATACAGAATAATCTTTAAATGAGAAGGTGTGTCCAAACTTTTGGTCTGTATTGTATATATATAAATTTCCCTGAAAAATGGACATGTGAATATACAAATCGAATGTTTGACATTCAACTATCAAATTTAGCTTTCAGATGTTGCTACGTGATCAAACAAATGCAAGTTATCGCGACTTCAATCCCTAAATGTTGGCTATCTTGTCATACTCTGATGTGTATGGGGTCTGCCTTTTTCTCCTCTCAAGCAGAAACAGAAATGATGAAACTGAACAAGCTTAATCCTTCGATATGGTTTGTGCGCAGTGGCGTGCTGCTGATAGCAGTAGACCATGCAGCTGCTATTGGGGCCGGGTGCCAAATGAAACTGCTTCCCTTCTTGGCATATTCATTTTATTGGGTTTTGCATCATCAGGATTCACTATGATTGTCCCAGGTACACTATGATTCTGGGTTTTCCTCAGTTCTTCATTATTTAGACAATTTGTTTTTGTTAGTCCAGCGGATGAGGTAATTTATTATTTATTGCAAAATAATTTTTATGCTCTTATGAAAAGAATTGGTGTTCCTCTGTCAGAAGCTAAGACATGAGGTCCTAAGGTGTGGCTGTTTTTTTTCTTTGGGATAAAGACTGACACAGAGTTGATGATTTTTCATTTACCCGAGGATAAGTTGTCTCATTTGCGTCTGTGGTAGATCAACTTTTGGCTGCTAAAAAATTCACATTACACAAATTGCAAGTGTTGTTGTGTTTGCTTATTTTTGCCTATAAGGTCATGCCTATGGGTAGAGTTTTTTGCAGATGATTATCCTTAGCTATGAGATGCCGGTCTTCCTTATCATTTTATTAAAGTTTCAAAACAGATGAAGGAGGAGGACTTTTTAGTTATTTGAGTTTTTTTTCTTTTATTGCTTCAGGCTGGCTGAAAACTTGGAAATTATAGCATTAGTAAATCTCCTGAATTGAAAAAATAGCAGCAGAATGCGTTAATGGATTACATTTGGGTTTTAAAAAGGCAGACATCGGTTGGAAAGGAAAGCAAGGCTTCATTGGAGTCAGGTGGTGGCTAAAGTTGTTACTTTTGCTCAGAAGAGCCAGACCCCTGTTATACTGGTAATACACACAGGAGGTAATGATCTTAGAAACACAAAGTTGGGGGATATTTTGTTGATAAATTGGGATTTCAGCTGTTTTTCAGAATGATTCCAACAGCAAACTGTACCTTGGTTTGCAATTGTGCCAAGGAAACTTTGGAGAGGTGTGAGAAATCAAGGTGCACTGGAAAGATGTAGAAAACTTTTGAACATGAGCGTTTAAAGCATGTAATGTCTTAGTGGGGTGGCTGTTCATCATAGAGATTGAAGTATCTACTTATACACACTGACGTCCTCTTAAATAGTATAGGTTTGGAAATGTTTCTATTTTGGCTCCATGATAGTTTGGAGAAGGCACTGTCTGTTTTGATTGGTGTTAGTCAGAGAGAAGTGTATTGACACACTTTCTCCTTCATGGATGGAGTTTGTGCCCTTAAAAGCAGAAAAAAAGGTCTTCAAGCTGGCTACTAACAGGGGCTTTTGGATATATTAGTTTAAAAAGTCGAGAAGCAGTTATAAAACATGGGCAAATCTTTGTGAAATCATTTAGTAATGGTTGTTCAATGTGCGCTCCACAGTGTCTCTCTGTGAGGGCATCCAGATGAGCCGAGTTAATGTCCAATGAACTCGGCTAACCTCATGCACGTCACTGACAGCGTGGGAAAATTCTCCTGCACTCAGCGCTTCAGCGTGGGAGAATTCTCACACTGAAGCGCTGAGTGCAGGAGAATTCTCCCACGCTGTCAGTGACGTGCAGGAGGTGAGCTGAGTTCATTGGACATGAGCTCACCTTATGCACGTCACTGACAGCGTGGGAAAATTCTCCTGCACTCAGCGCTTCAGCGTGGGAGAATTCTCACACTGAAGCGCTGAGTGCAGGAGAATTCTCCCACGCTGTCAGTGACGTGCAGGAGGTGAGCTGAGTTCATTGGACATGAGCTCACCTTATGCACGTCACTGACAGCGTGGGAGAATTCTCCTGCACTCACCGCTTCAGCGTGAGAATTTTCCCACGCTGTCAGTGACATGCATGAGGTGAGCCGAGTTCATTGGACATGAACTCGGCTCATCTGGATGTCGTCACAGAGAGACGCTGAGCAGCGCAAGCAAGCCTGCGCTTCTCAGTGTCTGCGGGATGAGAGGCTGGATGGCAGCGTTCTGCTGCGGTCCAGCCTGTCATCTCGATGTAGCAGAGCTGAAGCTGTCGTGGGAACCATGGAAAGGTAAGGATGAGGTTGCTTTATTATTTTTCTTTTATTGCAGGAGATCGTTGGCTTCAGCTGGAATGGGCGTGACGGTAAGTATGGTTTAATTTAGAACAATAAAGGATTGTGTCTTTATTTCAATTAAAGGACTTTATTCTGGGTGTTTGTGTTTTTTTTAACTTTGACTATGGGGTTAGTAATGGGGGTGTCTTATAGACGCCTCTCCATTACTAACCTGGGCTTGATGTCAGCTGGCATTATAAGCTGACATCAACCCCAACCCTATTACCCCCTGCCACCGCACCAGGGCAGCGTGGAAGAGCGAGGCTAAGTGCCAGAATTGGCGCATCCAATGAATGCGCCATTTCTGGGGCGGCTGACGGCTGGTGTTTCTAGCCTGGGAGGGGGCCAATATTCATGGCTCCCTTCCTGGGCTATTAATATCAGCCCCCAGCTGTCTGCCTAGCCTTTGCTAGCTATTAAATTAGGGGGGACCCAACGTCATTTTTTTGGGGGGGTCCCCCATTTTAATAGCTAGTAAAGGCTATGTATTCAGCTGGGGGCTGATATTAGTAGCCTGGGAAGCTCCGTGGGTATTACCCCCTTCCCAGGCTTCAAACATCTGCCCCAGCCGTCTGCTTAACCTCCGCTAGAGCCTAAAATTAAGGGGAACCCCACGCCAATTTTTTTAATAATAAATCCTTTATTTTAATACTAAATGACAAGTACAGTAACCAACACTATCACTGTACTTAATATATATGTGACTGACATGTTTCTATCTATCTAATCTATGTGTGAAGCTCTATTCTGTCTGTTATAAATTGTCGGGTACCGCTGCTGAATTGCCGGCCGGCTTTTTTAAAGAGACGGTGCATGAAAACACTATTATTTTTTTTGATAAATCCTTTACGCTAAATGACAAGTACAGTAAGCAGCACTTTCACTGTACTTCGTATATATGTGGCTGACATGTTTATATCTATCTAATCTATGTGTGAAGCTCTATTCTTTCGGTTCTAAATTGTCGGGTACAGGTGTATGCCGCTGCTGAATTGCCGGCTTTTCATGTTTCACTGTTGGCACTGTTCCCATCGATTTGGGCAATCACTGTAATGCCACAACCACCATGGCTGTGGCATTACAGTGAGTGGCAGACAATCCCTGCATGATTGGTGCTCTAAATAGCGCCAGACATGCAGGACACGCTTTTGGTGCACGAACAGTTATCGAACATAACCTTGAACAGCCAAATTTTTTGCAAATCGTTCGGGTTCGTCGAACAACTCGAACACCGCCCAAAACAGCTCGAATTTGAGATTGGCGAACAGTTCTAGCCGAACACCGCTCATCTCTAGTGATAAGTCCCCAATCTATGTTACAGTCTGACAATCGAAAAGGTCACACACTCTGTTCAAGACTATAGTTTCTTTAGAGCACTGTTTCCCAAACCTCGTCCTCACAGACCCCAACACATTGTGCTTTCAAGATCTCCTTAGTATTGCACAGGTGAGAGAACCTGTGGCAGTTTCTGATGCCTTAATAATAATTCTATCATCCAGGGAATACTAATGAAATCCTGAAAACATGACGTGTGGGGGGCCGTGAGGACTGAAGTTTGGGAAACACTGCTTTAGAGCATACAAGGATCTACTTATTAAAGATTTTTAGCTTTATTATAAAAATATACATTGCTTACAGTAAAAGATATAAAAAGATAAAAATAAAATGACACACAAATATGCAAAACAGTTATAAAATAAAAAGGGAGAAATAACCTGAAATACCTAAATGTTTTATTCTGTAGTTATCCTGTTTCCTTAAGAGAAGGAGAAGTAAATTATGGAGCACATCTTCATACGCAGCGCTCACATGTGAACCCCTTCTTTGTGCCACCCAGCTTTTTATAGTCCTGAGTCAGTGTTGAGCGAATTTGTTCGGCATTTCAAATTCGTGTTCGTGTTCGTAACCCCGAACACGAATTTGAAATGCCAAACACATTCGCTCAACACTAGTCCTGACCATAGGCTCATATTTCCAGGATGACCTGAATTGGCTCTTTAAAAGTTACTGTTTGTGAATGGAAGATTGGGTAAGTTGTGGCATTTCAAATACCTGCGTTCACCCCTTCTCTTATGCAGACAATAGGAAATATTATTTCATTATTTCTTAGTTAAAACTCATCTAACACCTAGTATTTTCCTAGGAGACCCCCATGGTTCTTAATATTTGCCTGCTCTTATTGCAGTTTTTAGACATTCCCTTTGCACCTCCCACTTTTGAGCATGCATGGGAGTTTGACTTACTTGCCAGCTACCTAGCATGTCTCCAGTTCTGGCCCCACTTGCGAGATAAACAATCAGCTTTGTCATGATCAATTCATTTCTTATGTTGAATTGTAAAATCATATTGCTGCAAAATCATGCTCCATCTGAGCAATTTCCCGTTGTCCCCTACTACTGTGTTGAGCCAACTCAGTGGTTAATGATCTGTGATCACGGTGACGTTGCACCCATAGAGGTATGGCTGAAGTTTCTGCAGAGTCCACATAGTTGCTAAGCATTCCTTTTCAATTGTGCCATAAGCATCCTCTTTGGGCAGGAGTTTTTTTCTTAGATAATTCGGTGTTTTTCACCTTATTGGTTCACCTGGCTGAGAACCGCACCTAGCCCATAAGTGCTGGCATCAGTCTGCACCACAAACCTGTGAGTGAAATCTGGGGCTTGAAGAACGGGTGAACTAGCCAATGCTGATTTTAGGGCACCAAAGGATTCCTCACATTGAAAAGTCCAGGAAATAATTTTCTGTAAGCTTCTGGATCCTCTCCAGTTCTGTCAGGTTGGATGGTGAACGTTGGTGGACAGCCATTTTCAGGTCTCTCCAGAGATGCTCAATTGGGTTTAGGTCAGGACTCTGTCTTGGTCAGGAAAGAATGGTCACAGAGTTGTTCCAAAGCTACTCCTTTGTTATTTTAGCTGTATGATTAGGGTCACTGTCTTGTTGGAAGGTGAACCTTCGGCCAAGTCTGAGTTCCAGAGCACTCTGGAAGAGGTTTTCATCCAGGATATCTCTGTTCTTGGCCGCATTCAAGTTTCCTTCAATTGCAATTAGTCGTCCTGTCCCTGCAGCTGAAAAACACCCCCATAGCATGATGCTGCCACCACCATGTTTCACTGTTGGGATTGTATTAGTCAGATGATGAGCAGTGCCTGGTTTTCTCCACACATACCACTTAGAATTATCACCAAAAAGTTCTATCTTCATCTCATCAGACCAGAAAATCTTATTTCTCATAGTCTGGGAGTCCTTCTTGTGTTTTTGAGCAAACTCTATGAGGGCTTTCAGACATCTTGCACTGAGGAGAGACTTCCGTTGGGCTACTCTGCCATAAAGGCCCAACTGGTGGAGGGTTGCAGTGATAGTTTACTCTGTGCAACTCCCATCTCCCATCTCCCTACTGTATCTCTGGAGCTCAGTCACAGTGATCTTGGGGTTCTTCTTTACCTCTCTCAGCAAGGCTCTTCTCCCACGATTGCTCAGTTTGGCTGGACGGACAGGTCTAGGAAGACTTCTGGTGGTCCCAAACTTCTTCCATTTAAGGATTATGGAGGCCTCTGTGCTTTTATGAACCTTGAGTAATGCAGAAATTTTTTTGTAACCTTGGCCAGATCTGTGCATTGCCACAACTGTTTCTGAGCTCCTTGGGCAGTTCCTTTGAGCTCATGATTCTCATTTGGTCTGACATACACAGTGAGCTGTGAGGTCTTATATAGACAAGTATGTGCCTTTTCAAAACAAGTCCTATCAGTTTAATTAAACACAGCTGGACTCCAATGAAGGGGTAGAACCATCTCAAGGAGGATCACAAGGAAATGGACAGCATGTGACTTAAATAGTACTGTCTGAGCAAAAGGTCTGAATACTCATGACCATGTGACATGTCAGTTTTGCTTCTTTAATAAATTTGCAAAAATGTCTACATTTCTGTTTTTTTTCAGTCAAGATGGGGTGCAGAGTGTACTTTAATTAGAAAAAAAAATGAACTTTTTAGAATTTACCAAATGGCTGCAATGAAACATAGAGTGAAAAATTTAAAGGGGTCTGAATACTTTCCGTACCCACTGTATATAGATATAGATTAGATAGATGTACAGATAACTACAAAAAGAAAGCATATCAGCACTCAGTAAGGGCCAAGATGCAAGAAAACAATGGAAACATTGAATCTAAACTGTATTAATGCTCAGTAAGATATATTTACAAAAAACGAAAGTTCTTAGTGTATAAATTGGCCAATTCATGTGTGCCCATCAATCGCGGCAAGGTAAGCTCCCTCTAATGGTTACTGCTCTACCCTACTTGTCACTTTTAGGCTACAAGCCTACAACTAAATGGAAAAACAAGTCTTCACCTGGGCTAAAACACCTGCAATTTAAATGGGCAAGTAGAACTGATAATACATCACCTGCTAGTTAAAGGGACGTCACCTTGCCTGCCAATTTATGCGCTAAGAACCTTTGTTTTTGTAAATATATCTTGCTGAGCATAAATACAGTTTAGATTCAATGTTTCCATTGTTTTCATGCATCTTGGCACTTACTGAGTGCTGCTGTGCTTTCTTTTTGTATATTATACAGTTACTGCGGCTGGCACCGGTTCACACTTAGGAGGTGCTGGTCAGAATTTTTCATTATATATCTATCTATATAATTGTCTTATCCCATCTGTTTGTCTGTCTTTCTGTCTGTCTGTCTGTCCAGGAAATCCCATGTCGCTGATTGGTCCGGCCACGGCCAATCAGCGACGCGGCATTTCACAAAAAGATGGCGGCCGTTAGCGGCTGATCTGCCGCACGGAGGTGAGCGGCGATGCAGCCAGGAGATGAAGCCGGCTGCTCGCAGCATACGTCCCCCGACCGGAGGCGCCGCTGACCCCCATGCGGTTACTGTCGGGAGATCAGCGGCTACGGCCGCTTATCTCCAGACGGTAAAAGTGACACCCCTCCCCTCTCCTCCCCTCCTCTACTCTCTCCTCCCCTCCTCTCCTCCCCTCTCCTCCTCCCCTCTCCTCCTGTCCCTCCCCCCGCTCGATCAGGACCCCGGCACCCGGTGCCATACTTACCCCTCCCCTCTCCTCCTCTCCCCTCCCCTCTCCTCCCCCCCGCTCGCTCAGGACCCCGGCACCCGGCGCCATACTTACCCCTCCCCGTGCCTGCGCAGCAGCTCCTGTGTCTTCCGCTGCTGCTGTGTGACGTGTCAGGTCAGAGAGCGCGGTAACGTCTTTACACCGCGCTCTCTCCAGACCGGTCACAGCGCACAGCGGGAACATGCCGGCTACGCTGGAGTCCAGAGGAGCAGCTGACAAGTGAGGTGAGTATTGGATTCTTTTTTTTTTTTTTTTTATTGTATGGGGCCATAGGGCATTAAATGGTGGGGTGGGAAAGTGTGACATCATGGAGGGGCCATTATAAGGGAAGGGGGATGTGACATCCTCCATGGGGCACTATGGGGGGGATGTGACATCCTGCATGGGGTATTATATAGGAGGGATGTGACATCCTGCATGGCGCATTATATGGGGGGGGGGAGTCACATCCTGCATGGGGCATATTCTAGAATACCCGATGCGTTAAAATCGGGCAACCATCTAGTGTACAGATAAATAGATATTTCAAATGAGAATGGAACAGCACCGGAAATCTGCAAGTGGGTGCAACATCTCCCAGACTATGATTCTGTTGTCTCAATACATATGTAAAAAGAAAAGTAGGCAGCACTCCATGGATAGTAGCAAAAGTGAGGACTTTATTAGCCCATCAAAAAGGTGGCAATGTTTCGGCTGAACACAACCTTTTTTAAGCAATGTGCAATGGTCAATGAAATACATATAGAGCAGTAGATTTACATATTAAATTAATACATCAATTTACAAAAATTATCGTAAAATACAGTGATAAATACTTCTAGGAGCGATACATGATTAGCTAGTGCAATGATATTCATGATTAGTCAATTCCATTATTATAAATTTAATATTTAATTATAATCATCTTTCATAAAGTGCTTTTGTGCCTTAATTGGTGCATCACTTGCACCTGTGTGACAATAATATTAGCATAAAGGGAGGAGGGACACACCCATATATCATTTATTTCATGCAAACATGTTACACTACCGATATACGGCATCAGGAATTGCAAAACTGCACATGTCTATGCGAATCATAGGAGTCTAGCCAATCACTGGAGCGCAGGATTCATCAGAATACCTGTGCATGTGCAGGCGGTGCTCAGGCGCAGTGGGCGCCATCTTGGATTTGGGAATTAAATCCCGTAACATGCCCCAGCCTGTATATTACTAGAAATGAAGCGAAATCTTACTACATGGGCTGTAATACTAAGGTACAGTAATGTAGGAACAGATGAATCCGTTTACTTCAAAATAATAATAAATAAAGTAATTTACTTGAAATAATGACACAGTCCTTTATTTAAGATTCACAATTAACCTAAAACAATTATACTTAACGCCTAATCCACTGAAGCCGCTGTCTCCTCTAAGAAAAATAAAATAATAAAGAAACCTGTCCAACGTGATGAAATAATCCAGATTGTCCCACGGTGATTGAATCATTGACAGAACAGTCACATCAGCAGTCACTGATGTAACTGCGCTATCCAGCAGTCAGTGATATACTGACAGGAGCATCATTGTTCTGCAATATATAGTGTTGAGCTGCCGGTATAGAGGTCAATTGAGTTCATCAGCTGATGAACTCCAGTGACCCCACTTACGGCACCAGCGATTCTCAAGAATTTTCTCATGCAGTGCTAGTGTCATAAGTGAGGTCACAGGAGTTCATCAGCTGATGAACTCGTATGACCTCTCTCACGGCAGCTCATCGCGATACACTACAGAAGCAATCGCATTCCTATCAGTGTATCGCCAGCTGCCACATAGCACAGTCACATCTCCGGATGTGGCTGTTCTATCAATGATCAGATAGCTGTGGGACAATATAAATTATGTGGACTACGGTGGATAGGTGAGGATTATGGTGGTTTATTATTTTTTCTTTATTACATGTGACATGGGCATCGGCGATAAGGTGTAGGTGAGTATAATGTGTTTTTTTATTTAAATAATTATTTATTAATTTTAACTTTCACTGCACAAGCTCCGGCTGATGAGAAAATACTATTGTCATCAGTGGCGCTTGTTCTCGCTGTTAACAGTGAGATCGGGCACCAGCTGATGGGAGAAGTAGTCCCATCAGCCTGCATCAATGACCCGCGGTAAGCTTTTTACAGTGGGTCACAGTGACAGCTGTGGGATCACACTGACATCTCACAGCATGATCCCGTAATGCTGTGACCGGTGGTAACTATGTTACCGCAGATCAAAGCCCCTGTTTTCCGAGCTGTCACACAGATGACAGTGTGGGAAACCAGGGATCTTTGGGTTCGTGCTCTGGTTTGGGTGCCCGAAAACAAACCTTTTTTTGATGCTCGGGTTTAGTTGATGAACCCGAGCATCAAAATGTTCGCTCATCTCTACCGATCACCTGCGTTTGGTGCCCACTGCTCACTATGAAGTCCTGAGAGCATCTTCTTTCCACAAAACATGACTTTTGGCTGTGACCAGGCTTCAGAGGTCATGGAGTGTCATGACGTCACTCACAACATTACAAGACTGTGACCTCTGAGGCTTGGTGTCTTCTATAAGGAAGTCTGCCCGTGACCAAGCCTCGAAGGTAATGGCATGTCACAACATCATGATGTCATGATGTTCCCAGACCTCCAAGCCCTGGTCACTGCAGAAAACCCTGTTCTGAGTGTAGACACAAGCCATGTATGCAGCAGGGAACTAGATGCAGCGGTGATGATGGGACAGGTCAGTGGTGAGATGAGTATTTTATTTTTTTATTTTTTATATGTTGCATTAATTATTCTCGGGGGTCTGCAGAGAAACATTAAATTTGCAGAAAATATCTTCTTTGCAAAATGAATTTCACTTTAAAAAAAAAATTGGTGAATTAAAATTTTAATGAGGCAGTGCTAGAGCCATGCATAATCAGTTTCCTGGCACTTAACACAACCATTACTCCTGGATTATCATTCTCATTAGGGCTCTTTTGCACGTCCTGTTATTTACAGTACAGGAGATATTCATATCCGTGTGCACCTGGAGCTTGGGAATCAGCGGTACAGTTAGTGCTGCTCCCAAGTGCCGGGTGCTGAACGCTGCCCTCATCATTTTCCCCTGCCGGCTCTGCGATCAGCACTAGCAGAGGACCATGATGAGAGTAGTAGTCTGCTCCAGCTGTCTCCAACTGTAAAAACAAGAAGAAAATAAAAAATCCTTATACTCACTTGTCCTAAGTGTCCCCGTTATAATCCATGTGACTGCTCAAGCCAATGAGCCGGGTAGAATAATGTGCTGCAGCGAGCGGGTCCTAGTGTCCTGTCACTCAGTAAGAGCAGAGCAGGTCTGGGGACCGCTCACTGGAGTGAATCATTCTATCCAGCTCCTTAGTGTGAACGGTCAGGTGGATTACAGTGGGGGACACTTAGGACAGGTGAGTATAAGGATTTTTTATTTTATTCTTATTTTTACAGTTGGAGAAAGCGGGAGCAGACTACTATTCACATCATGGTCCCCTGCTGGTGCTGATCGCAGCGCCAGGTGGGAACCATGTTGAGGGCAACATTCAGCACCCGGCACTTGGGAACAGTGGTAACTGTACTGCTGATTCCCAGGCGTTGGTACGCGTCACACGGATAACTCACGGATGTCATTCGTGTGTCATCAGTGTGGGACATTTTGCAGCCCATACGGTGGGTAAAAAACGGACATGTCAGCTTGTTTTGCCCACGGATGCACGGTCCGTGGAAACACAATGATATGTGCACATACCCATTCATGTGAATGAGTCTACGTGTATCAGTGTCTCCAGGATGTGTGGAAACTGTCACCACACGTGCAAGAGACACTGACGTGTGAACGAGCCTTTGGGGTCTGATATATTTGATAGCTTTGTCAAAATTTAGTTGTCAGTTATGGAAGAATGGGCATCATAAAAAGCTAGAATACCTTAGCTCTTCACAACTTAAACTTTTGGTAAGCATTGTACACAGAAGCATACACTAAGAAGTACATTTTTGGGGGGGCCAGAATTTGAATTGATCTATTTAAACAAGGGCACACAATACTGTTTAGAAGTCCTACATTATTATTTTAGCAACTAGAAACATGTTGAGTGTTTTCCTGTTCCAGTGCTATGACCTGGAGATAGGTTAACAGTACATTGACAGTGCATTGTATGGGTTATATTCAGGTCACAGAAGTGAAGTTTCCTACTGCACATGCTCCCACCTGACCAATTTAAATTGTACTACAGGTTTGTGTGTGACAAAATAATAGCTATTTTAATGTGCCATAATCGTTCCCTCCCTATACAAAAAAAGTAATTTTCTAACCAAAGGGATTTAGAAATTTATTCATAAAGACATTTTGTTTCTCTTTCTTAAAAACACTGAATATCAGAGAAATTGGTGTTGCTGCGCATAGCAGCCGTTCAAACTTCCTTCAGTGAAGAATTAAAACTCAGACTCTGATTAGGTAATATTGGAAAATAAGGCACTTTCCTTTTATGTGAGACTGTGAAGAGCTGAGATACAAGTCCCATTTATATTCTTAATTTTTCCGGAACAGACATTACAGCTAATGCTTTAGACAATGCTTTAGGACATGTAAGGCATATTCCATGCCAGTCTTCAGTTCGTTTGATGTGCTGGCAGGTCTACAGTCTGGTTAGGCATGTCTCTGAGCACTAGCTACAGCTGCTCCACCTTTGGCAAGTGCACTTCATCTGCTATTCAGCTTTACAATTATGAGAGACTTACCTTTCCTTTTCAATGTCATGGTGATTATTTCCCTGCACAGCTATTTCTAATGTGCTATTTGCCTTTTTTAAACTGATTTGCTTTGCTTTCAGTTCTAAATGTTTTTTCTTAATGTTTCTAAAGACATATCTCCCTCTTTCTTTCAATCTTTCAAGACTATTTTTTTTCTTTTAACTTTGTAACTAAGTGCATAGCAAAAAAGTAGTTAGGTATTCTCCTTATTTTACAGTTAGAAGAGATGAGTTAATGTTTTGAAATTCAATATGCAAGCTCAACAAATTTTTCCAAAAATTACAAGTATTCTAATTGCTTTGAAATGACGTGTGTAACATGCTGAGGCCTCCTAAGACTGTATTCAATCTCTTTAAAGCTCTATAACAAACATAACCTTAGCAATGTCAAAGTGACCTCATCCAGGGGTAGCTGAGACCCTGGAGAACATGATCATGGACTGTTTTTTCGGCTCCTGATCAGGTAAAAAAAAATATGATCTAGTTAAAAAAAGTAGATTCTCTCTCCTCTAACATGATCTAACATGTCAGAGGAGAGAAAAATGTTGTCCCCGCAATCCCTCCGGCCCCCTCCTTCTGCTCAAAGAAAATGCGCAATGCACCCGCCAACATCTGGCTCCCTGCACCCTGCCACTGTTGGGATTTTTTTCATTGGCTGCTTGCTTTTGATTACTGTGATAGACCCTATCACAGTGATCAATAGGCCCTAATATTTGTAAATATGGCAGCATTTCGACTGTACCTCTTTCATATTTCCTTGTAGTTGTTCTGGTAGAGAAGAAAGATAAACTACACCCAAAGTGCTGCATGTCAGTGAAGAAAAAGTCACAAAAAACTAATTTAAAGCTGAGCTTCTGTAAACCTATCTGCAATCTTCTAATCACCTCATTGATCCCCCCCTTCCGTTGTTCATACTTTGCTGTTAGAATTGGGGTTAGAGTTACTAGGGTTGGGGTTAGGCTTAAGCTTGTTAGGGTTAGGCTTATAGTTTTTTCTAAAGGAAAAAAAAAATACCAGTGTTAGAGTAGGTTTAGGTCTAGTAGGGTTAGGTTTAGGTCTAGCAGTGTTATATTAGGTTTAGGCTTTTTGTGAGGCATGCATATAGAAAATATTAATGGCTCGCAGAATATTCAATGCGGAGAAGGCTTTAACCCTGCTTTGCTTCGGCAATGAAACATAATCGGCCTCTGAAGCAGAGCAGTTTTCAGTGAATGACGGTGTCTCTTTCTCCACGGGATCCGACAGCCCAATGGTAATGGAGTCGGGCGTCACTGCTGAAGCTTCAGAGGACGGAGCAAGTACCGCAGCCCTCCTATCGCTGTGGTATCACAACAGTTCCTTTTCCCCACAAATTCCCCCTTTTTTTAGCAACCCCTAATATAAAAGTTGATGCAGCTAATTTTATCCTCTTTGATTTTTTCCAAATTTTCACTACCCCAGAAGTCCTACAATTGATTACCCACCAAACCAATTTATATGCCTGGCAATACATTTGCCAAAAATCCACATCCTTTCATTCCTGTTCCTGGTTCAACACAAATGTCCCCGAAGAAAAAAAAAAAAATAGGTATTACCCTCAACATAGGATTAGTTTGACTGTTTTTGAAAAAACTTAATTGTAAGGCAGTTAGATGATACTGGTGTCATATTCATTCAGATTCATACAATAAAAGTTGAGCAGAAGAAACTCATTGGTAGAGAGAAAACCAAGGTTGGCAGATGATATTATCATATATCATATCAGAGATTATTATTACGTGTTCTGGCGCAATGTGCCTGAGAGGTCCTTTCTAAGAAAACTCTCTTATTTGTAAGAAAACTTTACTTATTTCTACAAAATATCCACAAACTTTGCATTATTCATTCATAAAATGAGCAAAATAAACAATTGTGATGAAAACCCCCAGAAAGTACAAACCTTCAAAAGTGAGAGCCTTCATGCGCAATGAGCCTGAGAGGCCATGGAGGTCACACCTGCTCTCCATAAGGATGGTGGTAAAAATAGGTGAAGGGGTTTCAAGCAGCACTTCGAGATAGGAAGGTACTGGGAGAGGCGGGATCTCTGCTACCTTGGAGAGCTGTGGAAAACAAAAATGTGTGAGCTGTGCCCTGTCAGGCCTATGACAACTGACACATGGTTAAAAGCATGTATATTGGGCTGAAAAACTATTTTTAAACTTGGGTTTCACTAAAAATGTTGCATTGTTCGCCTTCTATGTATTCTATGTTGTCTATGTTGTGATCTTCTGCTGGCTGCAGAATAAGTTAACTAAGCATCCATCAGTCAGCTCCGTATGATGGTCTGACAAGGAGTTTGTAACTCTTATGGAAAAGAAAAAACATATGAAAGAGTTGAATTTGCAAGTAAGGAAGAGCCGGTGAAAGACAAACTAAGGAAATTGGAATCAAAGTACCAGATGACGTCAGGGTGTGCATACTGCAATGATTATAGACAACAGGTATTACGTTTTCAAGCCTCATGTAGTATAGGGATTGTGTACTCAGTTTTAAGTGTTTTACTTAATGAATAAAGCAATTCTTATTTCTCTAAACTATGGTTTGGTATAGAGTTTGCTTGTACATTGCATTGTAGGTGGATTGCAATAAAAATGCTAGTTTGTTAATCATTGTATGAACAAACCTAGGTATATTTCTGAACAAAGGGCAAAAAAAATTAAAATGCTAAGTTTGTTACTCATTCTTACATGACCTTTAAAAAATAGAGTTGGAAATTTAACACCAAGTTGGATGTAGCAAAGTCTGACAGCTGTAAACTTAAAGATTTTATTCTGGCTTTTCACCAAACTCTCAAACAATGTGCATATCCTTTGAGTATTAGACTGGACGTCAGCCAAAGAAAATTCAGAATTTTGATCAGCACTTAACTAAAGAAGCAATATTCACTCTGCATTTTCTAGCAATTCACTTTTATACAAACTATGTCCAGTATTTGTCTATGAGTCAATTCACTTTATTAAGCTATGCAAGAATATAACATTATTGTACAGATTGAAATATGTGCAATTTTTTGCAAGGGAAATGATGAAGAAGAACAATTAGCAGCAAAGTCAGACTGAGAATAAGACAAGTTGCACACATCTGTATTTTTGGTATATGTGTTATCTACTATTTTCACAGACAGATCATGGACTTATTGCAATCAATGCGCCTTTTAACATGTCCTTTTTTTAGCTGACCGATTGTTGGTGTAGATATACAGTACAGACCAAAGGTTTGGACACACCTTCTCATTTAAAGATTTTTCTGTATTTTCATGACTTTGAAAATTGTACATTCACACTGAAGGCATAAAAACTATGAATTAACACATGTGGAATTATATACTTAACAAAAAAGTATGAAACAACTGAAAATATGTCTTATATTCTAAGTTCTTCAAAGTAGCCACCTTTTGCTTTGATGACTGCTTTGCACACTCTTGCATTCTCTTGAAGAGCTTCAAGAGGTAGTCACCGGAAATGGTCTTCCAACAATCTTGAAGGCGTTCCCAGAGATGCTTAGCACTTGTTGGCCCTTTTGCCTTCACTCTGCGGTCCAGCTTGCCCCAAACCATCTCGATTGGGTTCAGGTCTGGTGACTGTGGAGGCCAGGTCATCTGGCGTAGCACCCCATCACTCTCCCTCTTGGTAAAATAGCCCTTACACAGCCTGGAGGTGTGTTTGGGGTCATTGTCCTGTTGAAAAATAAATGATGGTCCAACGTAACGCAAACCGGATGGAATAGCATGAAGCTGCAAGATGCTGTGGTAGCCATGCTGGTTCAATATGCCTTCAATTTTGAATAAATCCCCAACAGTGTCACCAGCAAAGCACCCCCAAACCATCACACCTCCTCCTCCATGCTTCACGGTGGGAACCAGGCATGTAGAGTCCATGCGTTCACCTTTTCTGCGTCGCACAAAGACATGGTGGTTGGAACCAAAGATCTCAAATTTGGACTCATCAGACCAAAGCACAGATTTCCACTGTTCTAATGTCCATTCCTTGTGTTCTTTAGCCCAAACAAGTCTCTTCTGCTTGTTGCCTGTCCTTAGCAGTGGTTTACTAGCAGCTAATTTACCATGAAGGCCTGCTGCACAAAGTCTCCTCTTAACAGTTGTTGAAGAGATGTGTCTGCTGCTAGAACTCTGTGTGGCATTGACCTGGTCTCTAATCTGAGCTGCTGTTAACCTGCGATTTCTGAGGCTGGTGACTTGGATAAATTTATCCTCAGAAGCAGAGGAGACTCTTGTTCTTCCTTTCCTGGGGAGATCCTCATATGAGCCAGTTTCTTTGTAGCGCTTGATGGGTTTTGCAACTGGACACATTCAATGTTTGCCCAATTTTTCAGACTGACTGACCTTCATTTCTTAAAGTAATGATGACCACTCGTTTTTCTTTGCTTAGAATTTGTATTATGGCAAGAAAAAAGCAGCTAACAGTCTATTCAGTAGGACTATCAGCTGTGTAACAAACTGACTTCTGCACATCACAACTGATGGTCCCAACCCCATTTATAAGGCAAGAAATCCCACTTATTAAACCTGACAGGGCAAACCTGTGAAGTGAAAACCATTTCCGGTGACTACCTCTTGAAGCTCATCAAGAGAATGCCAAGAGTTTGCAAATCAGTCATCAAAGCAAAAGGTGGCTACTTTGAAGAACCTAGAATATAAGACATATTTTCAGTTACTACACACTTTTTTGTTAAGTATATAATTCCACATGTGTTAATTCATAGTTTTGATGCCTTTAGTGTGAATGTACAATTTTCAAAGTCATGAAAATACAGAAAAATCTTTAAATGAGAAGGTGTGTCCAAACTTTTGGTCTGTACTGTAGTTTAAATGAGTTTTCAAGGATTATTTATGTTCCCTTAAGAGGCTAAGCATTTATCAGTAATTAGTTGTTAACTCCCTGCCTGTTCTGACATGTGCTGATCTCTCCCGGATCAGACTGGTCAGAAAGCAGTCATGTAACAACAGCAATTCTCCTGTCTACAAAGTCATGTCGACAGAGCAGTTCCATCAGTTCTGCTCTGCTCTGTCAATGTGGCATCACTGCCGACATCAATATTTTTGACAACTAGTTTCCTGCTGCCTAATTCAGTGGAGGTGCACAGAGTTAGTGTGATTTACATTGTATGAGCTGTGTAGTAGGAGAAGTCTGTTAGCTAGCATAGGTACTGGAAATCAGATTCACTTGCTGAGTTCTTTTTGCTGCTCATGCGACAACTCAAGCATTGTAAAGTACACTAAATCAGCGCACCTAATATATATAATTCAGTTCCATTAGACATCATTTACATCAGTCATATGATGGCATAATACACTGTTTTGAATGCTGTATATAAGAATGATGATGCTCTATTTAACATATAAGCACAAATTTAGAATGTTGCTTTATACAAGCATAAACTATATATACACCTGTACAGACTGTAGTTTTAATGTAGTATAAACTTGTATATAGTATAATGTAGTGTATTCTCCAAATAAACCAGCTAGTTTACACCTGTTGACAACCATACAGTCCTGCTCATTGTTATTGGCACCCCTTAATTTTCTCCATAGTCTGTACAATATCTTCAGAAATAAATGGAAATGTACCAAAGTTATATCCTCAGGATTTTTTATTTAGTGGTCCAAAGTAATACAACATTCATTCTTGACGGTTCTATGCTTGGCAAACTTCTTAATAACATTGTGCACTGTTGAAACTGGGATACAAAGGTCTTTGGAGACGGGCCTTATACCCTTTGGAAGTCTTGTGTTTGCTAATAATAGCAATTCTGATGTCCTCAGACAGCTCATTTGTTTTCACCATTGTGACAATTGAACAGGGCCTATCATGTTGCCTTTTAAAACACTGAAGTCACCATTCATTGGCTAATTCATGTCACATGGGCACCGACAATCACAGGTGAATCTCTTTTGTGATTTACCACATGCAAGTCAAAATGTGTTTCCATACTAAAATTAATGTAAAGGGTGCCAATAACAGTGTCACAGCAAGCTTTAGGTTTTCCTATTTTCCCTCCCATTGTTTTATGTTTTAAATAGTTTATCATTTGCTCTTTTGTCAGCAACCATGCTGACACGTTATCAGCACTATGTTATATCAATCATTTGATCACACTTTGTACACTTTATTAGCTGCTTAGCCCCTGAAGATTCAAGGCAGTTATACTTCATTGGTGAAACGTGTAGAGCTAACTGACCAAAGAGGACAGAGTTATGACCAATTCTAAATTAGGTGCTGAGGCATATGATAAAACATAGTATCAACTTGGTTAAGCATTAAAATGGTCATTGAGACAAAAGGCTAAGAATTCTTACCTTCACATAGTTTAGCACCAGGCTGTGTTCATATAAACGGTGATCAATAGATAGAGACCAATATAATTGTAGACATTGGTAGTTAGACCACACTTGATGCTGGGTGCTAAAAGTGTGGAATCTACTAGTGACACCTAGTGGCATACTACTAATAGTGTGCACTGTAACAATATATGGATGTTACGGAACAAAACTGTCAATATACTAGACTGATTAGCATAGAGCTTAACTCAGCAACGGTAAATCAGAATAATACTGTTGCTGAATTAAACAGTTATTTGACCTCATAATAATATATGTATTTATGTGTTTGTTTGTGATTTTAGTATATACAAATATAAAAAGTTAAATTTTAAATAAATATTACTCCAATTGGATTTGACACTGAATTCGCTATTTTGTATTTAACAGGAGGGCTCTATACAAAAAACACTGCTTCACTTGATTAATTTTTTTCAGGAGATATTCCACATTATGTACTTAAACTTCATGGGTGCCAATAATGATGAGCAGGACTGTAAGTAGCAATATAGTATGATTCAGGATTTCCATATGTGTGGCATTGCAAAAAAGAACAAAAATCATGAATTGTTCTTAAGGGTGACTTTTTTGCATGTCATCTACTTAAACATTGCTGCTGATCCAGTATAATCCTTCTTGGCAACAATATTCCAAAATGATATAAATTTCAGAAGGGTGGTGCTCACTGCAAAGAAAATATTTTGGAGTGATTTGAAGAACCTCACAAAGGGTGTAAGTTGTTGACACCATATTTCTAAGATCTAAATTTGATTAAGCATTTGTAAGGTATGCTGAAAAACCTGTCTCCATGAGGAAGGATAATAACCTACACATAATAACAAATAGCAGACATTTATGCTGAGTGGATATCCCAGAGGAGGAATCCATAACCTATAGCTAGCGGGGCTCTTCTGTGTGGCTCGTAGCTGTCTACTTCCTCAGTACATTAGTGCGGGGTATAGCAGACAGTCATGGACAGGTGGACAAGCCATGAAAAGTTTAACACTGCCTCCTTCTCCTTGTTGGTGATGTCACCCCGCTCAGCGTGCATGTGGTTCCGCCCCTGATGTGTTAATTTTGCAAACTAAGCTCTCAATGAATTCATCAAGGAGTGCAGTGAGCATATTGACACCACGAGTGTCTCACAAATTTTTATACTATTGGGTGGTGAACAAAACATAGCTACATTTTTACTTCTAAAATGTTGTTTTAGCCCCAGAGTTTTTATTTTCATAAGGAGAAATTGTTAAAAATAATAATGTCATAATAATAGTAATACCCCATAATGTGTTACACAACTTCTCTTGGATGTGTCTGTACCCTATATGTGGCTACACAATAGTGTTTGGCCACATGGCAGGGCTAGGCAGTTAAGGAGCACTATTTGAATTTTGGAGCGCAGATTTTCCTAGAATAGTTTGCAGAGCCCCATTCGCAGAGCCCCAAAGTGCCAGAACAGCAGAAACCCCCTTCAAGTGACCCCATTTTTGGAAACTACACCTCTCTTGGAATTTGTTTACATGTGTAGTGATGATTTTGTCTACATTGGTTATTTCTAGAAACAAAAACCCAATGGATGTTGTGAAGTAAAAATTCCAAATATGACGTTGAAGTGCTATGCCCATTGTAGTGTCCATGATATTGTGCCCAGCTTCTGCTTCTGGAGATGCACATCCCATAAGTTAAGTGGGTGTTCTCACTACAGTATTGCTAAACTTGTGAATAGTAGCTATAGTTTGGGAACATTGTGCAAGCCTCAGAAGGGAGGGTGGCATTTGGATTTGGGAGTTCAGGTTGCTGTGCATTTCTTTTGGGAGGAGCCATGTTGCCTTTCCAAAGCCTTTGTGCTACTAGTAACGACACTCTATATTTCCATTAACAGGTGGTGGACCTTAGTCGGCAATTGTTTTTTTTACATTGATTTGAAGCTTTTATTAGTATAATTTTGGGGTACATAACATATAAATCACATTTATCCTGTGCTTTACATCCATCTACATCTCTGAAATACGTGATTCAGATGATACTCCAATGGATCCATTCACTATAATGAGGCAGCAAAGTTACTCTGGACTCTGTCTGTCCATCTTTTCAGAGGTGCCATACAACGTGTGGTATAAGTGATAAGATGGCTTTATTCCTCAGGTTAGTACAATTGCAGTGACGCCAGATTTCAATAGATTTTTTTAGGTTTTGCTACTTTTACACACAAAATCACTTTTTTTTTAAAAAAATAAGTTTTTGAATCACCATAATTTAAGAGCTACAATTTTGTTATTTCTCTGCCAATAAAGTCATGGGATGGCTTGTTTTTTGTGTGATGATTTGTAGATTTTATTGTTATCATTTTGAGGTCCACAACATTTTTTAACTGCTTTCTATTTTGAGTTTTAGGAGGAAAAGTGACCAAAAAGCAGCTATTCAGAATTTTTTTAAGCCGTTTATCGTGTGGTAAAAGTGATAAGACAGATTTAGCCTTCAGATCAGAATGATTAGAGCAATACCACTTATATGTAGTGTTGAGCCACCCCCGTTGTGTTCGAGTTCGGTTCAGTTCGTCGAACACCCGTGTGTTCGCCGAACTGTTCGTCGAACTGTTCGTCGAACACCTTCGAACACCGTTAAAACCAATGGCAGGCAAACAAAAACACATAGAAACACATAGAAAACACCTTCAAAGGTGTCCAAAAGCTGACAAACTGCTCAGAAGACACAACTAACACATGGAAAAGTGACAAGTACATATAGTCATGCGAAAAGAAAAGAGGTGGAGGAGTAAAAGGAGGGGGAGACACAGATATAGGCATGTCATGCCCTTCTAAAATCCAAAAAGTGAGAAGCCGACACGTTCAGTCCGCTCCTGCCCGTGCCACCTCCGTGTCGCCGGGTTTGTGCCAGAGCCGCGGTGAACCCTGATGGCCAGCCCCCCTCTCCCAATACTGGTGCCTGTCCGCTGGTGGGTCGAGCGAGCCCCCCTGTGGTGGAGGCAGCTCTAAGCTTTTTAATTTAAATTGTCTCTCTAATTTGAATGAATACACTTTAAATCCATTTACAAGGATCTATTGGAGGGCAAGTCTGATGCCAGCAGCCGCGTAATTCCAGCTCCAGTAGCGTCCACTAAAGCTGCTGCAGTTAAAAAGCTTTTATAAGGATCGAGCTCGGCTGTCCACCGCAAGGCATCCTACTGCCAGTCCCAGTCCCTATTCCTTGGGGTGCCTCCTGATGCTCTTCACTGAGTATCCCGTGGTCCCGAAGCATTTCCTTTGAAAAAATTAAGTGTCCAAACTACAGGTGGTGTAGCTTGCTTAACAGCCGGGATAATCCGCTGACTAGCAGACACTGCTACTAGGCACAAAGTATTTCCTGGGCTAGATGCAGTTAAAAATTTGTAATTAGATACTCTCGTTGGATGCTGAGAAAGCATTCCATAGAGTCTCCTGGCACGCCATATATGATTCTCTTAAAAAGCTTGGGGTAGGGGTCTAGGGGACCCTTTTATAGCCAAAATCACGGCCCTGTATCACAATACGTCACATAGGCTGAAGATAAATGGAACTGCAGCACCCTGAGGGCTCGGTTGCTACAGAGGTATTGCACCTCACCCAGAGGTGTGATATCTCACTCTCAGGTAAGGATGGAGTGTGGATCAGGACCCCGACACCTGCATGCATTACACCACATTGCCGTGGGGCAGGGCGACCAATATGCCCCTGAGATGGGCACGACAGTCACTGACCCTGGCTGGAGTGGGGGGAGGGAACACTGAGGAAGGGGAACCCTGTAGTGCAGGAGCAGGGAGGAAGCAGTTCCTGGGTGCATTGAGAAGGGAGTATAAAAGGTGGGCACCATATTAGTTCAGTGCAGAGAAGTCTGAGTAGAAGTGACAGGGAGCAGGGGCTCTGCATGAGCTCTGCTCCGGAGGCGGGCCTAGTAACACAGGCCCAGGCCTGGAAGAGGGAGAAGGAAGGAAGAGGAGCGGAGAAGGCTCCAGGAACGAGGAATGAAGGGATCCCAGGGTTGCGGACGGGCGAGTCGCCACCGCACGCCCGAATCCACCTGCGTAGAGGGGTCAGGCCAAAGGGGGAGACCGGTTCCTGAAACTAGTGGAGGCGGGAAACGACCCTCAGCTAGAAACCGGAGGCTGTGACATTTTATGTGGCGCAGCCCCTCACTACACCCGCTAGGAAGGCACCACATAGGGTCAGGGAAACTGGTGCCAAGTTTACCAAGAGGAGGCCCGAGGCAGCCGGACAGAAGCGTTGGTAAGAAAGGCCAGACAAAGGACACACAAAGGGGGTCCTGTGAAGTGCTCCAAAGTTATCTGGGAGTTGTCTGAGCCCCTCACCTGGTGAGCACAGTACGACGTGGGCAGCCGTTACCTGCAGACGTGGTCTGGATAATAAGAACTGTGAGTAAAGGCCCTGGACTGCATCACTGACTCCGTGTCATTACTGCTGCTGCCCTGCACCATCACCCCCATCCTCCGCATACACTGCCCTGAGGCTATACTCCTCCCGTGGGGTGTTATGCTACGCTCTGCTGCACCCACAACACCAGCCTCAGCAGTCTGACCTGCAGCAGCGGTTCACTCTGACCGCAATCCACGGGTGGCATAGTCGGACATTTAAACATCAAAACCACATAAATAGTTCCACCACTGGTTTGACCACCCTGAGCCACGGAACCGGGTCGCCGCCACGAAGACTACAACCACCAGCATCCACCAAAAAGGGTCCGGCTCCGGGTGTCCCAAGGCCCAGGGGGTGCGTCAGAACATTTTCATCACCTTTCACAATCACCAATGGGACAAGGCAGGGATGTCCTCTGTCCCCTCTCTTATACATCCTAGTGACGGAGCACCTGCTCTCATCAATTCGCCATAACCCCAATATTAGGTGGATTGAGGTGGGAGGCACCGAGTACAAGTGCTCTCTATTTGCTGATGATGTCCTAGTATATATCACTCAATCACATATATCCATCCATGCTGTTATGGCTGAAATAGATCACTTTGTTACATGGTCAAATTTTAAAATCAATGCAGCGAAGTCTGAGGCCCTCGATGTCTCCCTCCCCAAATCCATATAGGATTCCATCCAGTCCAACTTTCCCTTTGCCTGGCCCTCACAGGGTATCAAATACTTAGGAATTCCTATTCATAGAGACCTCTCCCATCTATGTTATCTTAATTTTGGGCCCTTTATTGAACAACTCCATACAGACCACGGTTGGCAAGATAGAACTGTAAGATTCACTACGTGAACCACTGGTGTTTTGTGGAAAAGCACATGTACACTGTGTTCCAAATTATTATGCAAAAAGTGTTTAGGAGTGATAAGGGAAGAATTTGTTTGTTTGTCAGTTAAACTCATTGATGGTGATGTGTGTCAGGGCTCTTTATATCACTGTAAGCAATTGCAGACACCTGTGCTAATTAGTTTGGCAGGTGTGTCCAATGAAAGGCAAGACTACTTAAGAAGGCTGTCTCACATTATTAAGCAGCCTACATTTTCTGCCAAAATGGGAAGGAAAAAGGATGTGTCGGCTGCTGAGAAGCAACAAATTGTGGAGTGTTTAGGTCAAGGCATGACTACAATCAACATTGTGCGATGATCAGGATGAAGTGTCTTGGCAATCAAGAAGTATGTAGCTGATTCACAGTACACACGTGTGCGTGCTGATAAGGGCAAATTGAGGACTCTTTCCTACAGGCAATTACGTGAGGTTAAAAGAGCAGCGGCAAAAAAGCCTTGTCATAGCAGCAGACAAGTTTTTGAAGCTGCTGGTGCCTCCAACGTCCCCCGAACAACAAGATGCAGGGTCCTTCAGAGGTTTGCAGCTGTGCATACGCCATCCTGTCGACCTCCTCTATCCACTTCACACAAGCAGAAACGGCTCCAGTGGGCCAAACATTACATGAAGACTGATTTCAAAACTGTTTTGTTCACGGATGAGTGCCGTGCAGCGCTCGATGGTCCAGATGGATGGAGTGGAGGATGGCTGGTTGATGGACACCCCACGCAAACACGGCTACAGCGCCAACAAGGAGGAGGTGGAGTAAAGTTTTGGGCTGGAATCATGGGGAGAGAGATTGTCGGCCCCTTTAGGATCCCTGAAGGCGCTAAAGATGAACTCCATAATGTATGTGGATTTTCTCAAACAGCACTTCCTGCCATGGTTCAAGAAGAAGAACCGTGTATTTCACAGCAAGATCATTTTTTTGCATGATAATGCACCATCTCATGCTGCACATAAAACATCTGCATCTCTGGCTGATATGGGCATAAAAGGGGACAAACTTATGGTGTGACCCCCATGCTCCCCTGACCTCTACCCCATTCAGAACCTCTGGAGCATCATCAAAAGGAGTGTCTATGATGGCGGGAGGCAGTTCACATGTAAGCAACAGCTCTGGGAGGGTATTCTGTCCTCATGCAAAACAATTGAAGCAGAAAGCATCCAAAACCTGACAAATTCAATGGACGAGAGAGTTCAGAAGCTCCTTTCGAACAAGGGGTCCTATGTGAAAATGTAACATCACCTAGAATAAAGTTTTGAGTTGAAAACTGTTTGATTTCAGTTTCTAATAACCTGCTAAAGCTTATAATTTCAAAAATGACCATTTTTTTGGTCTTTATTAAAATGAAAAGGTTGATCGAAAAGTTTGGGGGATCTAAGAGTGTGGCAACCCAGTAGTCATGATTACTTCGAATTCTGACAATATGAGGGTCATGTTGCAGGTAGTGCAGCAAGAAGGCACTTATGTGTCTTGCACATCTCGGAGCCCCAAAATTATTTTCCGGGCTAGATGCAGCTAAAAATTATTATTAATTTTAAATCTGGTGGAGCTTAGTATAGATGGCCTAATAGGATCAGTGCTGCACACTGCTACAAAGCCCAAATTATTTTCCAGTCAAGATACAGATAAACATGATTAGTAATTTTAAATCTGGTGGAGCTTATTATACATGGCCTAATAGAATCAGTGCTGCACACTACTACAAAGCCCAAATTATTTTCCAGCCAAGATACAGATAAACATGATTAGTAATTTGAAAGCTTAAAACGGTTGGTAGGGTGATTTTAACCAATCATCAAGCTTTTACTCTCCCCAGGATGACACAGGGGTAGAAAAGTCGTTTCGGATCCATGATTTGTTCATCTTTATGAACGTGAGTCTGTCTACATTATCAGTGGAGAGCCGCGTGCGCTTATCTGTCAGCACACCACCAGCAGCGCTGAACACACATTCAGACAGAACGCTGGCTGCGGGGCATGACAAGATCTCCAAGGCGTAAGTGGCTAGCTCCGGCCATTTATCCAGATTGTTAGCCCAAAAAGAGCAAGGGTCCAGTGAAACAGTCATGGCTTCAATGTTTACTTGGAGATACTCCTGTACCATCGTCTCTAGGCGTTGACTATGTGTCAGACTTCTTGTCTCCTGTGGCCTTGCAAAGGATGGGCTAAAAAAGTGGTGAAATGATTACGCAAAATTGATGTTACCAGCAGATACTGTGGTTCTGTTACGGTTTGAGTGCTGAACACTTGACGGTCCCACGGTTGGCAAGTTGGAACTGTGAGATTCACTACGTGCACCACCGGTGTTTTGTGGAAAAGCACATGTAAGATTCTGCAACAGTCTCTGCTGATACTCCTGCATGCGTGCATCCCTTTCTATGGCAGGAATAATTTCTGCAAATTTACTTTTGTACCGGGGATCTAACAGTGTGGCAACCCAGTAGTCAGGATTATTTCTAATTCTCACAATTCGAGGGTCATGTTGCAGGTAGTGCAGCAAGAAGGCACTCATGTGTGTTGCGCATCCAGGAGCACCAAGTCCCTGTTGTGTTGGTGGCGAGGTAACAATCATGCTTCCTTCCTCTGTCCTCTCCCCTCAACCTCGCACAACAGAAATGTGATCAAGGTCTCCCTCATCTGATGAGTCTTCCATCAGTTCGTCCTCCACTTCTTCCTGGGCTCCTGCACCTTCCTCACTAGTTTGGCTGCTACCATGCGCCCTGGTAAAACCATCTCCCCCACTCTCACATGCCTGCCGCCTTGGTGCTGCCGACCGTCTGGACCTTGCAGATGTTAGCCCTTCCGCATACAACTCCTCCTCCTCTACTTCCTCCACCTCTTCTTGTGCCACCACCTGACTCCGAATTCTGTTTAACATGTGCTCCAGCATGTAAATCACCGGAATAGTCATGCTGATAATGGCATCGTCAGCACTAAACATCTTCGTCGCCATTTCAAAACTGTGCAGAAGGGTGCATAGGTCCCTGATCTGAGACCACTCCTCTAGCGTGATTTGCCCCACCTCTGGATCTCGTTGGCCCAGGCTATACGTCAGAACGTATTGCACCAGGGCTTGTCGGTGCTGCCACAGTCGCTGCAACATGTGCAGAGTTGAATTCCACCGGGTAGGCACATCGCATTTTAGCCGGTCAAGTGGCAGGCCCAACGACTTCTTTAGAGATGTAAGTCGCTGAGCTGCGGGATGCGAACGGCGGAAGTGAGCACACAGCGACCGTGCCCTCTGCAGAAGGCCATCTAGTCTGGGATAGTGGGCTAAAAATTGCTGGACAACCAGGTTCAACACGTGAGCCATACAAGGCACGTGTGTGACATTGCCGTTTGCAGCATTGTCGCACACGGCCTTCCCTGGTTTCAGGTCCAGTGGAGACAACCATTCATGAAATTGGTTCTCCAGAGCTGACCACAACTCCTCAGCTGTGTGACTCACATTTCCCAGACATTTCAAAGTAAAAACCGCCTGATGACGTTGAGCCCTACTGCCAGCATAGTAAGGAGGTGTGCAGGATCCCTTCTGCGCAGTTAGAAAGCTTGTGGCATGACCAGACAGGCTTTGGGTGCAGGTGGAAGACCGAGAGGAGGTTGAGGAGGCAGAAGCAGTGGAGGAACTTTGACATATAGAGGATTGACGCACAACTCGTGGGGACGGCAAGACTTGGACAGCAGCCCCTTGTCCTGCTGTCACCATAGTTACCCAGTGCCCAGTCAGCGACATGTAATCCCCTGTCCATGCCTACTCGTCCAAGTGTCTGTGGTGAAATGCACCCTGTCACACACAGAGTTTCTCAAAGAAGCGGTGACGTTGTGTGCGATATGCTGGTGGAGCGCAGGCACACCTTTCTTTGAGAAGTAGTGCCGACTGGGCATCTGGTTTGGGGCACTGCGACGGACATAAGGTCTCGAAAATCCTCTGTGTACACCAGGCGGAAAGGCAGCATTTCTGTAGCCAAGAGCTTGCAGATGGTGAAATTCAACCTCTTAGCTTTCTCATGGCTAGGAGGAAATTATATTTTACTTGTCCACATCTGAGGGACCGAGGGCTGGCTATTGTGCTTAGACGGGGTTGATAAGGGTGTCCCCGGCAAACTGCCGTTCTGTGAGGAAGATGCAGGCGGACATGTTAGGTTGCCTTGATCCAAAGGTGGTGCTATCGTTGTCGGACAGCGCTCAACACCAGCTGGTGTTACCACCTCCAAAGAAAATGATGACCTGCCAATCACGCTGGCTGTTGCGGGTAAAGAGGTGGCAGGTCTGCGCCCCAAAACAGGTGTGACTGCTGTCCCCCCAGTCACAGAGGATGAAGAGGCCGCGGATGCACAAGATATGGCAGACGGTGGTTGGCCCGGCCGGCTAGGCCGCATTGTAGCACACTGAGCTTCCCACTGCAACTTATGCTTCATATCCATGTGCCGGTTCATGCATGAAGTACTCAAACTATGTATTTTTTGGCCTCTACTTAGCTTTTGCTGACAAATGTTACAGATAACACGAGTTGGGTCATCTTTATCGATCTGAAAAAATGCCCAGGCTATGCAAGGCTTAGCACCCATGCGACCTGAAGAGCCACCATGACTTGTGGTGAGAGGCAGAGTTGTGTTTGAGGATGCAGTTGTTGACGTGCTTCCAGTACTACATCTCTGTCCAGGAAGGCGCAACCTGACCTCGTCGTCACTAGCATCTTCCTCCACCTCCTCTGCTGACCTCATCTCTTGGCTGACTGTGGGTTGACAGTAAGTGGGATCTCCAACCTCATCATCATCACCCTGTGCGTTATCACACCCGTCGTCCTCAGAGCCAACCTGTTCCTGCCCTGACAAAAAACTAAAGTTGTCGCTCCAATCAGGTATTTGAGTCTCATCATCGTCTTCCTCATTGTCTCCACCAACAGGAGTTACAGTTTGGGAATGAGGGTCTACATTATGGTCAGAACCTTCTGCGTCTGGTCCTGGATCCGACTCATAAAGATTCTGGGCATCAGTGCAGATCATTTCCTCGTCTGGATTCACAGAAGCGCTGGAGTCGACCTCTGATTCCCAGGCTATAGTATGAGTAAACAGCTATGTAGACTCAACCATCTGTTCTACCTCATACTCAGACGGGCAGCTGGAGATTTGGGAGCTGTGAGGAAGCAAGTGCTATTGGGGTGACACCTTTGAGGACTGGAGTATTTGTGATGTTGAAGTTGATGTGGAGGAGAGCCCACTTAAAGGAGCACTTGATATCTGTTGAAGCACCTGCTGTTTTTGTGCCTCATCTGGAATTTGTAGCGATTGGCGTGGCCGTAAGAAAGGGATCTTATCACATTGTCCGCTAAAAGAAGTAGACATTTTAGTTTGGCTGGAAGATGGTCTTTCTTCTGCAGATGTTACTGTTGCTTTAACACCTACCCCATGGACACAACCTTTTTTCCCCTTCCCAACATGCCTATTCCCCTTTCCAGCAGCAGCAGGCCTTTTTCCACTCATTTTGGTGGTTAACTAATTCACAACTCTGGAGTTGTTTGCACAAAAAAACAATGGATGGGAACCGAGCAGAGCTGAGTGGCCAAGATGTGGTATTAGGCCAAAACTATTGGCTGGGTTAGATGCAGAAAAAAATTATATTCAATTTGCAACCTGATGGAGGTCAGTATAGATGGACTAATAGAACAAGTCTCACACACAGCTAGAAGCCCAAATATTTTTTCAGAGGTAGATGCAGAAAAAAATTGTATTCAGTTTGCAACCTGATGGAGGTCAGTATAGATGGACGAATAGAACAAGTCCTACACACAGCTAGAAGCCCAAATATTTTTTCAGAGGTAGATGCAGAAAAAATATATATTCAGTTTGCAACCTGATGGAGGTCAGTATAGATTGACTAATAGAGAAAGTCCCACACACTGCTAGAAGGCCAAATATTTTTTCAGAGCTAGATGCAGATATAAATTATTTTTAATTTGCAACCTGATGGAGGTCAGTATAGATGGACTAATAGAACAAGTGCTACACACAGCTAGAAGCCCAAATATTTTTTCAGAGGTAGATGCAGAAAAAAATTATATTCAGTTTGCAACCTGATGGAGGTCTGTATAGATGGATTAATAGAACAAGTCCCACACACAGCTAGAAGCCCAATATTTTTTCAGAGGTAGATGCAGAAAAAATATATATTCAGTTTGCAACCTGATGGAGGTCAGTATAGATGGACTAATAGAGAAAGTCCCACACACTGCTAGAAGGCCAAATATTTTTTCAGAGCTAGATGCAGACAAAAAATTATTTTTAATTTGCGACCTGATGGAGGTCAGTATAGATGGACTAATAGAGAAAGTCCCACACACTGCTAGAAGGCCAAATATTTTTTCAGAGCTAGATGCAGATATAAATTATTTTTAATTTGCAACCTGATGGAGGTCAGTATAGATGGACTAATAGAGAAAGTCCCACACACTGCTAGAAGGCCAAATATTTTTTCAGAGCTAGATGCAGACAAAAAGTTATTTTTAATTTGCAACCTGATGGAGGTCAGTATAGATGGACTAATAGAGAAAGTCCCACACACTGCTAGAAAGCCAAATATTTTTTCAGAGCTAGATGCAGAAAAAAATTATATTCAATTTGCAACCTGATGGAGGTCAGTATAGATGGACTAATAGAATGATGCTATGCCCAAAAGATTTTACTTCACTAGGTGCAGTAAAAAATTGGTATTCTATACACAGGTGGTATATCTTGCAACACAGATAGGCTACTCCACTGACTAACACACTCTGCAATAGGCCAAAAAGGATTAGCTTTGCTAGATTCAGCCAAATGCTGTGAAAAAAACTTGCACAGCACTGGCACAGACCTGCCTTCAAAAACTGATAGGAACTGATGTAACCTAGTCCTGAAAAGGACTGCAATTACAATTAGTCTTTACTCCCACAATCTATCTATTTAAGAGCACAGACCTGCCTGATAAAAGTCGTAGGAAATGCTGTAACCTAGTCCTTAAAAGGACTGCAATCACAACTATTCCCTACTCCCAAGCTATCTGTAGATTTGTGCGAAAATTGGCTTGAAATTAACAAGGTATAGCGCACACAGCAACAGCGGTGCCGTCTAACACGCAGCTGCAGCAGTGAGAAAATGGTGGCGACGGGGAAAATGGCTTGGTCTTATAGGGCAAGGACATGTGACATACACTGCCAATGACAAATGCCCTTGCTTGTGTGAAAAAAAGCACTTCGCTCCGTGTGTGCGCTGCTGATAGGCTGACAGATTGCACCTCCCCACTGTAAATGCGGGAAAGAGAAAAAAAAATGGAGATCTTCATTATTCCTGCAGAGATCCATCCCCTGCCCCTCCCCCCACCCCGCTGTACACTCAAACTGCGTATTAACATTAATTTTCATCATTACTGAGAAAAAATCCAGTTATGATTTTGGTGCACGAACAGTTATCGAACATAACCTCGAACAACCGAATTTTTCTCAAATCGTTCGTGTTCGCCGAACGGCTCGAACACCGCCCAAAACAGCTCGAATTTGAGATTGGCGAACAGTTCGAGTCGAACAACGCTCATCTCTACTTATATGTAGTTTTTTTTTTAGGTTTTGCCACTGATCCACAATTTTTTTTTTTATAATAAAACAAAATTATTTTTGTTGTTCTGAGAGCTATAGCATTATTATTTTTCCACTGATGGAGCTCAGTGGGGGCTTATTTTTGCTGGACAATATGACATTTTCAGGGATACCATTTTTATTTACATTCAGCTTTTTACTTTTTCACAATGTGATGTGGTGAAAAGTTTTTGAATTCTTTATGTTGTTCACTTTAAGGGTAAAAGAGTGTGACCGATTTTATAGAACATGTTTATTTCAGGTGTGGCGATGCCATACAAGTACTAATTTTGTTTACTTATGTTTTTACATAAAATATGCTTATTTATTGGCTTAATAGTTTTTTCACAATTTTTACACATTCTTTATTTTGAGTTTAATATTTCATTTTTTTAAACTTTTTTTTACATTTTTACTTAGCTCTGCTATGAGACTTTACATTTTATTTCTCTGATCACTGTTCTAATGCATTGCACTACACATTCATTGCAATACATTAGAGCTGTCAGTATCACACAGACAAAACACCTTTTAGACCCTGCTTATAACATGGTCTAGCAGGCCATTATTTGAGTTCCTACTGTCAGGGCAACCATAAAGAGCCCACGATTATGTTGCAGGGGTTATGATAGGGTAAATGAGGGTGCCTCCTCCCTCTCCTAAGATTCTAAATGCTGCAATTGCTATTGTTCATAGCATTTAGAAGATTACACAGCTTAGGCTGGTGCAGGCCTAGCTCTGCTGTCAGTTAAGTCAAGCTCATGGCGGCGATTGTGCTGGCACAGCCATGTGTTTGCATAATCGCAGGGATGTCCATTTGCAGAAAAACACTTCAATATAGGATGTATAGGTATGTCTAATGTCGGCAAGAAGTTAAAAAGTGATGGCAAAATCTCAACACAGACCTTGAATTTCTGAAACAAGGGACACCGAGCAACTTTTTTCAATAATAGGGCCACAGCACTAATCAACTGCTGTGGCTTCTTCACATATTTTTCCCTGTACAGAGATGCTCTCGACCACATGTTTGCATGGAACCAAACCATGCCATTACTCTGGTTTCATGTGACAAAAAAGAAAAAGAGGGCACAACCAGATATGTCGGATCAGCGTATAGCATACTCAATAAACAAGAGCTAGCTGGAAGAGAAAACAAAGCATGTAATGGAGAAGGGATCCCCCAAATCAATAAAATATTTATTAAAGAACAGAGCCAAAAGTACATATAAAAACACTTATTCGGCTAAAAAGCAAGCACAAATAATAATCAGACAAATCCCTCATTGGGGCATAAGTCCACCCCTTCTGACAAAAATAGCAATTACAATAAATAAATGAACGGGTATCCAATAGAAAATATCACAGATAAAAACACTGTGACCATGAGACACTATAATTGCAAGATCATTTTTATGATCCGTACCCAGGTGCAATGGAAAAAAAAAGGTATCATTTGGTATGATTATAAGTATACAAATGAGCCTGAAAAAATGTAGAAGGCAAAATAGTGCTTCAATAAGGTGCAAACTCAATCACCATACAATAATGGAATAAATAAATCTGCAATCAGATAGAAAATGAGACCTATAGCACATAAATTAATTGAACCAACAGTGCTATTGTACTGATGACATTGGGGTGTACAAAAGGAATTGTCCAGTTGTTCAAAATCCTTACAACTGCTTAGCTTACACAGGATTACCTTGTCTAGATATTATTATTTATTATTATAGCGCCATTTAACCCCATAACGACTGCAGTAATACATTTTTACGGCAGTCATTAAGGGTACTTATTCCACAGCGCTATTAAAAAGCAGCGCAGAGGAATAAGTGAATAGCGCCGCCCGGCGGCGGCGGTTCCTGCAAGTGTAATCTGTCTGTGACAGCAGACACCCTGCAGCGTCGGCCCCGGCCGGACTTGATGCCAATCGGGGCCGATTAACCCCTCAAATGCCGCTGTCAATAGTTACAGCGGTATTTAAGTGCTAACAAGTAGGTCTTGAAACCCCCTTAGTAACCATTAAACCCCCGCGATGATAATCGAGGGTCCCGATGGTTACCATTGTACCCTGAGATTATGTGAAGATTCCAGTGAACGGTGGCCTGTGAGATCCAGCAATAAGCTGGATCTCACAGGCAGAGTCACTGAGTTCGGAAACTCACTGACAGGTCTCATACACTGCAGTACAGATGTACTGCAGTGTATGAGACCAGCAATCAAAGTGAGAATTAAACATGTCCTACAGTGGGACGTAGTCAAAAAGTAAAAAAAAGTGTAATGAAATATATAAAAAAGTAAAAAAAATACACAAAAAAGTGCACACAAATCACTAAAATCCGTTTCGACGCTCAAAACTCAGGGTTTTGTGATAAAACAAAAATAACAGAAAAAACCCACACATAATTGGTATTGCCGCGTCCAGAACAATCCGCTCTATAAAACTGTTGCGTTATTTAGTCCATTTGGTGAATGCCATAAAAAAATAAATAAAAAACACGCCGAAAATGACACTTTTTCATTATACTGAGTCACAAAAAAGTGAATAAAAGCCTATCAAAAAGTCGTACATAAAAATAAATTACAGGAATAAAAACGCTAAACCGTCTCGCAAAAAACAAGCCATAATATAGCTCATTCTGCAAAAAAATAAAAAGTTACAGCTCTCAGAATGTGATAATGCAAAATCAAGTTCTTTTTTGTAAAATACTGTTTTTAGTCTGTAAAAATAGCAAAGCATAAAAAAATAGAAAATCTGGTATCGCTGTAATCGTACCGACCCGTCGGACAAATCGGTCTAATCACTTTTACCCCATGGCGATCAGCGCAAAAAATAAAAACAATAACTAAATTGCTGTTTTTTGTTCATTTTGTTCATTCTGTGCATGAAAAATCTGAATAAAAAGCGATCAAAAATTACTATGTGCCCCAAAATAGTACCAAAAATATCTGCAACTTGTCCCACAAAAAATAAGCCATCATACAGTGCTGTTCACCATAAAATAAAAAAGTTACAGCTCTCAGAATATTGAAATGAAAATAACTACTTTTTATAAAAAAAAATATTTTTCACCGTGTGGCAGCAAAACCTAAAAAAAAGCCATAAAAATCTGGGATCGCTGTAATCACATCGGCCTGAAAAATAAATCCGCCTTATCACTTACACCACACAGTGAACCGCGAAAAAATAAAAATAAGAACTGTTCTGGTACTGCAGTCTATTTCTTCATTCTGCCACCAAAAAAATCGGAATAAGGCTCGGTTCACAGTTATCCTGCGCTCTCCGCACAGCGCTTATTTCAGGGTTTCCGTGTAAATTTACCAAAAATGCAATTCATACAAAAAACGCAGATGGAGCCACTCAGTTATGAGGCCAATGGAGTCCCTTTGGACTGGTCTCTGTTCCGGCAGAATACTATCATTTTAGACTTTTTTTTAGAGTACAAGTGTGGACGACCACAGATCTGTGCATGCCTGAAAAAAAGGAGATCACCGGAGCAGACGCTGAAAGGACTCCAAAGTGTCTCTATCGGCCTCTTTGTGGTGGGTGCTTTGTCTGATGGAAACCCAGTCATAAGTGCACAGCATAGACTGGCGATCCAGTCTTATTCTAGGAAGCAATCAAAAATGATGTACCCCAAAAAGTTACCAATAAAATCCAAAATTTATCCCACACAAAACCAGCCCCCTCTCAGGTCCATCATCTGTCGCTGGGACTATAGGGGGTCCCACGTTACTGGTAGAATAAAGACTCTGGAAAAGCGACATGGCTCCCGTCCTCGCAAAATAAATTCAGTGAATTCTGAGTTCCCAAATCTAAATGCCCCCTCTTTCTGAGCCCCACTGTGCCGAAACCGCAAGCTGCCACATTTTTGGCATTATTGTAGCGATGAGAGCACTTAATTTATGTGGTGTGTGTCACCAGGAGAAATGTATGGGGGCACTACACTTTATGGGGGCATATGGGCACTAAACTGGCATATTTGGAATTTTCCAGAATAAAGCGGATGTTACATAATAGTCACTGCAGCAGTAGATGAACTCATTGAGAGGTGTAATTTCTACAATGGGGTCATTTTTGTGGTTTTATGCTGTTCTGACACCTTAAGGGCTCCGCAAATATCGCCCACAAACTATTCTACCAAAATCTATGCTCCATAAGCCAAATGGTGCTCCTTCCTTCTCAGCCCTGAAGTGTGGCCTAACAGTAATTTCTGACGACATCTGGAGCATCATCTCGTTCGGGAGAAATAGCATAACAGATTATGGGGTCCGTTTTCTTCTATTTTCCATTGCAAAAATTACAAATTTGGGACTAAAACTACATTTTTGTGAAAAAAATGAAAATTTTCAGTAAGCCGAGTTGCAAACCTAATGTTACCAAATTCTGTGTAATACCTGTGGGTTCAAAATGCTCAATATACCCCTGCATAAAATCATTGAGGTGTGTAGTTTCCAAAATGGGGTAACTTGTCAGGGTTTTCCACTGTTTAGGCACATCAGGGGCTCTGAAAACACCACATGACACCCGCAGACCATATCATCAAAGTCTGTGTTCCAAATGTCACTCCTTCCTTTCCAAGCCCTGCCGTGCGCACAAACAATAGTTTTCCCCTACATTTGGGGTAAGTCCATACTCAGGAGCAATTGTACAACAAATTTTGAGGTCCATTTTCTCCTCTTACCCTTGTGAAAATAAAAAAAATTGAGCTAAATGTATATTTTTGTGGGAAAAAATTTGATTTCTAAATTTCACGACTCTACGTTATAAACTTCTGTGAAGCACCTGACGGTTTAAGGTGCTCACCACATACAGTATCTAGATAAGTTCCCTGATTGGTCTAGTTTCCAAAATGATGTTACTTGTGGGGGGTTTCCACTGTTTAGTCACATCAGGGGCTCCCCAAACGCGACATGCTAATTATTAAAGCAAATTTCACATTCAAAAAGTCAAATGGTGCTCCTTCCCTTCCGAACCCTGCCGTGCACCCAAACAGTGTTTTTTCCCCAAATGTGGTGTATAGGCGTGCTCAGGAGAAATTGCACAAAAATTTTTGTGGTCCATTTTCTCTTGTTACACTTGTTAAAATAAAAAAATTGGGTCTGAAGTAAATATTTTGTGAAAAAAGTTAAATGTTCATTTTTTCCTTCCACATTGCTTCAGTTCCTGTGAAGCACATGAAGGGTTAATAAACTTCTTGAATGTGGATTTGAGCACCTTGAGGGGTGCAGCTTTTAGAATGGTGTCACTTTTGAGTATTTCCAGTCATATAGATCCCTCAAAGTCACTTCATATGTCATGTGGTCCCTAAAAAAATGGTTTTGTAAATTTTGTTGGAAAAATGAGAAATCGCTGGCCAACTTTTAACCCTTATAACTTCTGAATAAAAAAAAATTTTGGTTCCAAAATTATTCTGATGTAAATCAGACATGTGGGAAATGTTATTTATTAACTATTTTGTGTGACATATCTCTCTGATTTTTGGGCATGAAAATTCAAAGTTTGAAAATTGCAAAATTTTTTCCAAATTTTCGCTTTTTTTCCACAAGTAAACGCAAGTCTTATTGAAGAAATTTTACAACTATCAATTTGTCTCGAAAAAACAATCTCAGAATCAGTGGTTCCATTGAGGCATTCCAGAGTTATTACCTCATAAAGTGACAGTGGTCAGAATTGTAAAATTTGGCCTGGTCATTAAGGACAAAATTGGCTCCGTCCTTAAGTGGTTAATCCTTGGTGCTTTACATGTGAAAAGGGGTATACATAATAAAAAAACAAGTACAATAATCTTGAACAAAAATGAGTCACTGACTGGTACAAGAGGAGCGAGGACCCTGCCTGCGAGGACTCACAATCTACAAGGGATGGGTGAGGATAAGGTAGGTGAGGGTAGAGCTGGTCATGCAGTGGTATGGTGGAGTGATGGTTACTGCAGGTAGTAGGCTTGTCAGAAGAAATGGGTTTTCAGCTTCCTTTTGAAGGTTTCCAAAGTAGGCAAGAGTCAGATGTGTTGGGGTACAGCATTACACAGTAGGGGAGATGCACAGGACAAATTTTGTATGCGATTGTGGCAAGAAGAGATAAGAAGGGAGTAGAGAAGGAGGTCTTTTCATATCTTCTCATCTCTAAGCAAAACAATTTATGTATAGGTTTTCTGCCTCAGCATGTAAAGAAAAAAATATGTCCGCTTAACAACAACAAAAAAATAGAATGTTGTATTTATTTTCAGTAAATTTGTTTTCTATAATACTTTGTGGGTATAAAAGCTGGGTTCATCTATTTAGCTGGCATGTTACAATATAGGTTTTTATCAGATAAATTACAAGTTTAAAATTATATTTACACACCACTTTGACCTGTCTGCTTTTTTTTAATGAGGCAAGTGTATTTTTTGCAAATAAAATTGAAACTGATCTAACAGAAAAAAAGTTATAATAGCATGGTTTGCATATATCACAAATTTATTTCTCCATTTTAGCTGGTATTTTTTCACATTTTTACTTATCAGCTATATTTTTTATACAATTTGTACACCTTGCAACGTACTATTTTGTCAAAATGTGTTATCAAAACACTTTATTTTAGAAAGTCTTTTCATGAAGAGATTATCAAAGAAAATAGCTATAATCAACCTCAAAAATCTATCTTTAAAGAAAAATAGTAGGTTTGGAATTCAAAAACTGGATGAATTACAATGGTGGATGAACAGTGTAGTCAGAATCCTCACTGTTTTCACTCAAACATGTAGATCAATGTGTTTCAATTCTTAAATCCTCTGAAAATGGTAAGATATTCGGATAATTAATATTTTACTTGTTGGTAAAAATAACAGTACTATTAAATTTTTGCTAATATTCACCAACTGCAAAAGGATAAACAAATTATTTGACAAGGAAGAGTATACAAATAAAAGTAAAATGATTAATAAAGGCAACAATAACTAAAGATATAAACTGGAAAGCTATGTTTAATGGATGTTGTAAAACCAGGTTCACACAATGCACATTAGTTGAAGAAAAACAAGCAAAATGCAATATAATTCATTCACTAACAGAAAAATAAAATGTTTTAGCTGAATCAGCACCAAAATTAAAATAGCAAAAAAGTAAATAACAAACATGAAATGGACCTCCTTACTCCTCTTTGCTATCTTCTTTTTCGGCTTTATTTTTTTTCTATGTTGTTGAAATTGATAAAATGAAAAAATAACAGAAGTTGCACTATATTTGTTTAGGTGTGCTTTAGATAATTGTTTATATAATCCATTCTGCTATGCTGGAGATCCTCTTGGAGAACATGCTAGCAACAAGCATTTTAGGATTTGCGAGTTCTCAGTAATATGAAGATCAGAAATGGAAACATGATGCTGTAGATAATGATGGACCTCATATACGGTTTTATTTATTTATTTTTATCACTTACATAGCACCATTAATTCCACAGCTCTTTGTTGTCCCCATTCTAGCCCACAATCTAGATTCCCTATCAGTATGTCTATGGACTGTCGGAGGAAACCGGAGAACCTGGAGGAAACCCACTCAAACATGAGGAGAACATACAAACTCCTTGCAGATATTGCCTTTGGTGGGATTTGAACACAGGACCTCAGTCCTGCAAGCAACAGTGCTAAACACTGAGCCGCCATGCTGCCCTATTATGGAAATAAATAGCTCCTTGATTCACTCTCGCTTTATAGAAAGAAAGAAAACTAGTAAGCTATTTGAATCTGTAGATATGACAATTCATGGCAATTATTTCCCAAAAGTCAGTGGAATTCATTAAGTGGTATGACAGTGAATGCACCTTTAGCAGCTTGACAAGGTGGAAGTTGAGTTGACTGAAAAAATGATAATAGGGTGTGTATTGTTTACTGGCGACACATTTAATTTAAAATAATTGATGCTGTAATGAAGGAAGACTGATAATCGGAGAGCAACAAACAGTAGATATTGAAAACACTTATTAGGTAGTACTTAAATAGGTGGCCTGGCTACCAGAAAGCCTATCATGAGGAGAAGGAGGAGGAGGACTGCTTGAACCTTGCTCATATTGTTCTCATATTATATTGTTTTCTTATTTACTTTTCCCATGTCAGCAGGTGATGCTACTTCAGTGCTGGATGGACAGCTGTAGTTCCTAGTAAATATTTGCCATGACATCCATGGCTTATTTTGCTTCTGCATAGCCTGCCCATTGCAATAGATTCATAGGTCAGCAATTTGGAGAATAATACCGACATCCAGCACTTCACATAGAAACACCATCACATCACTATGAACATAGCTTTCAGCTGCTGTTGTGCATCCACCACTCACTGCACCAGTCACATTACCTGTTTCTTAGCTGACTATTAATAAAACAGATCTACGCGTGGAGATCTTTTGGCTGGATGTCGGCTTATCTCTTTACTGACAACTCTATTACCCTCCTACACTGACAACATCACCTCCTTGTAACTCTGATCTGGGTCTGTTTCCTAACCACCACACTGTAATCATCATTCCAGACTCTGCTGAAACTTGTTTCAGTTTGGGAAATGTCATGAGCTCCTTGTCCATCCTCCTGACTCCCTGACACCTTAGCTGCCACTGCAACTGCCCCTACCACCATGGTGGTCGGTGCTGCTTTTACTATCACCATCAACATGGCTAGGAGTTTGAGTCACCTCCTCCACTCCTTGTCTCATCCAAGTGCACATGTTGATTGTTGTCGTCCAACTTATCAACTGGAATAAGTTGTTGTAAAGAAGCTTCCTTAGAACCCAGAGTGTAATGGCAAAGTAGACAAAGACCATGATGGAAAGGAAAGTCCACAATCAATAAGAATAATTTTTATGGTGGTGAAGGAGAAAGAATGTGTAGAACAGGGATGCAAACTGATGGTATGACTGTTAGAAGTAACATTATGCTGCTGTGATTAAGATGAATGATGGACCATATACCTTTTGTGCACAATTATTAGGCAAGTGAGTATTTTCAAATAACAAATATAATGTGAGTCAATGGGAAATCCGAGCATTTTTCGGCAGACCCTAGAAAGAGGTCTGGAGGGCAGTGAAAACGTTGAAATGGATGGAAAAAGTGCTGAGTGGAAGGAGAACAGCATGGGGAACACCCCTGGAAGCATCTCTGACTCCCTGATCTCTGGGAGTCAGAGAACAATAGAGTCACACTTTTACTCTACTTTAAGGACTGACAATAAAATATTCAAAATTTAAGAGAACTTGGAGTTTACAGGAAAAAAAATGTTTAGAAACATTTTTTCCTGTATAATGACTTGAATAAAAGGGAAAATTAGGTAAATTTAAGTTAATCAAAATTGAATTTTTTATAAAAAATTGGAAATTTCTGTAGAACTTATGAAGGAAGCAAGAAGTTCCAAAAATTAGGGATTCAGAGGGACTTAAATACACCCTGAGCTAGCCATAAAGGAGGGCATCATATACATTATGTTCAAATTCTCATATAGTGGTACTCCTAGACTCATAAAGGCTATGAACTAAGTGCAAAGTGTGCCAAAAACTACAAGCACGGTCACCCATTCAACCTGGAAGGCACCAAGTGGAGTGGCTTATAAAAAAACAAGAAAGTCTAGGTGTGTCACTTCTACACTCATAAATGCTTTACACTCAGTGAAAAGCCAGGAAAAAAATGTCAGAAGGGTCATCCAGTCATCCATACACCCTTGAAGGCAGCAACTGGCGGGCCTCATTCAAATATTAAAAACACTTTATGTTCTACTGTCATCTGGTGGTGTGGAAAGGTCGGGGCTAATCCAGACTTTTCTCATTTTTGTCAGAGTGAGCCATTCAGCATTTTCTGTTGACAGGCGAAAGCACAGGCAACATCTCCAAGGCATAGAGGGACAGCTTGTGCCAGGTATCCAGCTTTTGAGACCCAATAGCTGAAGGTCGCAGAGGAATTAGGGAGTATGCTGGTTTTGTCGGCGAGGTATCTCTTGACCATCTTTAAAAACTTTTTCCTCCTTGTCAAAAATACCTGGTCATCAGAGTATGGATGCTGAGAGGGTGTCATGAAATTGGCCCAGGCCTTTGATAGTATACCCCTGCCTGTTAGGGGGACGGTTGCAAACACTTTATTAAATGGGAACGCAACCGACCCCGGGGTCCGCGATGCAGCTTGGTGGACTGCTGCCGAACTCTTCCCGGGTGAGAAGGGAAGACAACCAACTAAAAGATAACCCCTCTGTGTTAACTTCACACCGGACAGGGTATAGCGGTACGCTCTATCTCCGTTAACAGCACGGAGGGAGAGCGACCGGTGACGCACCTAACAACAATCTTAGCCCTTCGAGTTAAAGCACACGGAAGGGTAAGACAGTTCGTACAATCTTCAAGAACCGCAGGGAGACGTGCGACCGTGGGAACAGCAGTAGCCCTGTCTTTGATACAGGTGCTACGCTATGAGGATTGGTGCTAAAGCGGTTCACACTATCTCCAAGAACCGCAGGGAGACGTGTGACCGGACTAGGAGCAGTAGCCCTGTCTACGGTACAGGCACTACGCTATAGGAGACGACGCTAGTGTGCGGGAGTGATTTCGGCTGGGTACTCATGCACTCAGCCGGCGTGCTACCCGGCTGAGCCGACCCACTCAAACTGGCTCTTAGAGGAGCTCTGGAGAGAAGCGAGCACAACCAAACAACTAGCTCAAATGATCTTAGCGCGCCACCATGTTTGTGGACGGGCCTTTTAAAAACTAAGCCCTGCCCCACTGTCGCACCATTGGTAACGTCGCCTGTGACCAATCAGGCGGTGCCAGGTCACCAGGTCAGCTGGTTCCTGGACCACCAATCACGGTGCGCCATGTCACGGGCATGCTCAGTGCGATGCATTTTAGACTTAGGCTGTAGTGGCCTAGTCTCTCTACGCAACCTGTGCTTCATGTTGCTAGGCACAAATACACAAGATACCACTTGTACCTCTCGTGCATTGGCTAGTCGTTGGGACTGACGGCAATGCTGTGCAGCATCAGCCCCGGCTGAACCAAAATGGGAGACCACAGAATCCACTGATGATTCAGAACCTATTTCTGATCCAGCAAGCGCCTGGTGCCTAACATTATCTCCCCTTCTAACCTCCCCCTCCACTTGACGCTCATATTCCTCAATAAGCAGGGGGGCATGAATGTGGTCCACAGGCTCCCAGGAGTGATCCTCGGATCCATGACCTCTCCAGTGTACGAGGTAAAATTTTTTCCCCCAAACCATCTTAGACCCCCACAATCGCCTGTACCTCAAAATCATCACCCCTGGTGTCTGGAGCAGATTGGGGTTCCGAAAATTTGGTCAGACGAACCGGCTTGAGAAGCGACACATGAAAGGTGTCGTGAATCCTCATGTGTCGAGGTAATTGTAACCGGTACACTACAGGGTTTACTTGGGCCAGGATTCTGAAAGGACCAACAAAACGGGGAGCAAACTTAGCGGATTCCCCGTGTACCCTAATGTTGTGAGCCGCCAGCCACACTCTGTCGCCCGGGGAGAATACGGGGGCTGGACGACGATGAGCATCAGCCGACTATCTCATCCGATTCTTGGAAGCCAAAATAGCCTCCTGGGTATGATCCCAAACCTCCCGCACCTCTTGAACCCAATCTCTGACCCCAGGTTCCACAGAGGAAACCGGCATAGGAACCGGGACTCGCGGATGTTGGCCATTATTTAGGAGAAACGGAGTCTGACCCGTGGAATCCGCTACTGCGTTGTTTAAGGCAAACTCTGCCCAGGTAAGCAATATCGACCAGTCATTCTGGTTGGCCGAAACAAAATGGCGCAAGTATGTCACCAGCGTCTGGTTAGTGCATTCCACCAGACCATTGGTCTCTGTGTGATAAGCAGTGGAATGATTTAGTTCAATGTCGCGCAAATTACACAATTCTCTCCAAAGCCGGGAGGAAAACTGTGGTCCTCGATCACAGACAATCCTATCAGGCATCCCGTGGAGACGGAAAACGTGACGAATGAACAATGATGCCAGAACCTGGGAGGAAGGGACCCTAGGCAGAGGGACCAGGTGAACCATCTTAGAGAAATGGTCAGACACCACCCAAATAGTCGTGTTTCCCCGGGACTTAGGCAACTCCATAATAAAATCCATCCCAACCAGCTCCCAAGGTCTATCCGCCACAGGTAACGGATGAAAAAGACCAGCCGGCTTCTGACGGGATGGTTTATTTCTCGCACAGGAGACACATGCTTGGACATACTCCTTAACGTCCTGGGATAACCGAGAACATCCAATATGAGCGTTGGAGAAGCTCTGTGGTACGCTTGACCCCAAAATGACCTCCGATCCTAGAGGCATGTGCCCAGGACAGTACCTCGTTCTGTAAATTTGGTGGAACAAACGTCCTCCCGGGAGGAACCTGGTTTAGAGACACTGGAGCCAGCGTCCGCATACACTCTGGCGGAACAATGAGCCTTGGCTCGTCCTCATCCTCAGCCATATCCATGGACCGGGACAAAGCAACCGCCAGATGGTTCTTCTCTCCTTTTAAGAAATGAATGGAGAAATTGAACCGAGAAAAGAAAAGAGACCACCTGGCCTGCCTCGGGTAAAGACGTTGCGCCGTCTGTAGGTATAATAGATTTTTGTGATCGGAATATACCACGAACGGATGCTTCGCTCCCTCCAAGAGGTACCTCCATTCTGAAAAAGCCATTTTAATGGCCAGTAATTCTTTGTCACCAATAGTATAATTCCTCTCTGCTGGAGACAAGGTATTGGAGATGAAAAAACATGTTCTTGTCCGACCCTGTTCATTCTTTTGGGAGAGAACCACTCCTGCTCCGACAGAAGAGGCATCAACCTCCAGGAAGAATGGCTTGTCCACATCCGGGCGATTGAGAATGGGAGCTCTAGCAAAGTAGGATTTAATCTCCCGAAACGCCTCGGATGTCTCCTGAGACCAGTCCTTGGGATTGGCACCCTTTCGGGTTAAAGCGGCTAAGGGAGCCACCAGGGTGGAAAAATGTGGTATGAACTGCCGGTAGTAGTTAATAAAGCCAATGAAGTGTTGTACCGCTTTAAGAGAATGGGGCTCCTGCCAGTTCTGTACCGCCACCAACTTTTGTGGATCTCTAGCCAATCCTTTACTGGAAATGATTTAGCCCAGGAACGGTAACAACTCTCATTCAAATTGACACTTCTCCAGCTTACAGTACAAGGAATTTGCCTGCAATCGCTTGAAAACCCTGCAAACATCCTCTCGGTGTGTGGAGAGGTCTGGGGAAAAAATAAGAATATCATCAAGATAGACTACCACGGAAGATAGCAGCAAATCCTGAAAGATATCGTTGACAAAATCTTGAAAAACCGCGGGGGCATTGCATAATCTGAAAGGCATGACGAGATACTCGTAATGGCCATCACGAGTGTTAAAGCCTGTTTTCCACTCGTCGCCCTCACGGATTCGCACCAGATTATATGCCCCTCACAGGTCCAGTTTAGTGAAAATATGAGCCCCTCGCAACCTGTCAAACAGCTCAGAAATAAGGGGCAGAGGATATTTATTCTTGATGGTGATGGCATTTAATCCTCTGTAATCAATGCAAGGACGCAAATCACCCCCTTTTTTCTGAACGAAGAAAAACCCTGCTCCCGCAGGAGAGACCGATTTTCTGATAAACCCCCAAGCCAGATTCTCTTTGATATAATCAGACATGGCCTGGGTCTCGGGTACAGACAGAGGGTAGACCCTACCGTGAGGAGGCTCAGTACCGGGGACCAGATCAATAGGGCAGTCATACAGTTGGTGGGGAGGTAAAGTCTCAGCAGAAAAGACATCCGCAAAGCTCCGGTATTGCACAGGCAGAGCGGACAAGTCGGAAGGAGGCTCAGAGACTGCTCCTTGGGCAGCTGTAACCATACACTGGGGCACACAGTCTTTACTCCAGGACGAAATTCTCCCTGTACACCAGTCAATGTGTGGAGAATGATGGCGTAGCCAAGGAAGGCCCAACAACACCTCATCTAATCCCTAGGGGATAATAAGGAAGGAGATAACCTCCCAGTGACCCTGAGGAAACGACATGGTGAGAGGAACAGACTGGTGGGTAATTTGCATATCCAGCAGGGACCCATTGACCACCCTGATGTTCATTGGCCTAGGCAGTAAGTCCATAGGAATGGCATGTCTCTGGGCAAATGCTGCAGACAAAAAGTTGCCATCAGCTCCAGAATCCACCCACGCCTTGGCTGTGACCACGGTTGTTCCGAAGGACAACATCACCTCATAAAGTAATTTGGAGGATGAGACCCCTGAATCTAACACACCCCCTCCAACGGCGGTTAGACACTCTCGTTTCCTGACTGCTTGGAGACCTTATTAACGGGGTACTCCAGGGGATGTGAGAGTCGGGAACGAGGAGACTTAGACTTAGTCTGGGATATGTCCATAGCCTCAGGCTCCGGATTGGTAACCGCGGGTTTGGAGATAGGCCTAGAGAAAGCGGGTGCCAACCGAAACCGAGGTCTGGAAGGCTCCAGCTCTAATTTGCGTTCTGCATGACGCAGATCAATTTGGTTAGTAAGTGTAATTAACTCTTCCAGAGAGATTGGAATCTCTCTGGTAGCTAGAGCATCTTTAATATGCCCAGCCAGCCCCCTCCAAAACACCGGGATCAGCGACCGCTCTGGCCAATCCAGTTCAGCCGCGAAGGTTCTGAACTGAATGGCATAGTGGCTGGCGGTGACCGAACCCTGGGTCAACGCAAGCAGCTTAAGAGCCATATCATGTGTGACCTGAGGCCCCAGAAAGACGCTTTTAAGGTCCTAAGAAAAAGACCTGCATTAGCCACAACTGGGTCATTCCGCTCCCACAGTGGAGTAGCCCACTCCAGAGCCCTGTGGGAGAGCAACGAGATAACATAACCCACTTTGGCTCTCTCAGAAGGAAATTGTGCCTCCATCATCTCCAAGTGAATGGAGCATAAATTTATAAAACCCCTGCAAAATTTACTGTCCCCAGAAAATTTCTCCGGGAGAGCATAGCGGGGTAATGGAGCACTTGCCGCGGTGGCAGCCGAGTTTATCATGTTGGCTGCTAGAGAAGCCGCCTGGGTAGCTACTGCAGCGCTATCAGCAACCGGGACCAATTGTTCCAGAGATCTGAATCTGGTCTCCAGTTGCTGTAAATAATGCTGCAGCTGCTGGTTGTCGGCCATGTTCGGCAAGACCCTGACGCTCAGATACTGTTAGGGGGACAGTTGCAAACACTTTATTAAATGGGAACGCAACCGACCCCGGGGTCCGCGGTGCAGCCTGGTGGACTGCTGCCGAACGCTTCCCGGGTGAGAAGGGAAAATAACCAACTAAAAGATAACCCCTCTGTGTTAACTTCACACCGGACAGGGTATAGCGGTACGCTCTATCTCCGTTAACTGCACGGAGGGAGAGCGACCGGTGACGCACCTAACAACAATCTTAGCCCTTCGAGTTAAAGCATACGGAAGGGTAAGACGGTTCGCACAATCTCCAAGAACCGCAGGGAGACGTGCGACCGTGGGAACAGCAGTAGCCCAGTCTTTGATACAGGCGCTACGCTATGGGGATTGGCGCTAAAGCGGTTCACACTATCGCCAAGAACCGCAGGGAGACTTGTGACCGGACTATGAGCAGTAGCCCTGTCTACGGTACAGGCGCTACGCTATAGGAGATGACGCTAGTGTGCAGGAGTGATTTCCGCCGGGTACTCGTGCACTCAGCCGGCGTGCTACCGGACTGAACCGACCTGCTCAAAATGGCTCTTAGAGGAGCTCTGGAGAGAAGCGTGCCCAACCAAAAAACTAGCTCAAATGATCTGAGCGCGCCACCATGTTTGTGGGCGGGCCTTTTAAAAACTAAACCCTGCCCCACTGTCGCACCATTGGTGACGTCGCCTGTGACCAATCAGGCGGTGCAAGGTCACCGGGTTAGCTGGTTCCTGAACCACCAATCACGGTGCGCCATGTCATGGGCATGCTCAGTGCGATGCATTTTAGACTTAGGCTGTAGTGGCCTTGTCTCTCTCCGCAACCTGTGCTTCATGTTGCTAGGCACAAATACACGAGATACCACTTGTACCTTTCGTGCATTGGCTAGGCGTTGGGACCAATGGTGATGCTGAGCAGCATCAGCCCTGGCTGAACCAGAATGGGAGACACCAGAATCCAATGATGATTCAGAACTAGTGTTGAGCGATACCTTCCGATATCGGTTTGGATTGGATCGGACCGATACCGAAAAAGTATCGGATATCGCCGATTCCGATACCGGAAACCAATGCAAGTCAATGGGACAGAAATATCGGAATGAAAATAAACCCTTTCTTTCCTTGTAGGTTAATTCTACATGAAGGAAAACAACTAAGAATAATGTAGAATATATTGGGGGAGGTGGGGGAGACAATAAAGGCATAGAGGTTTAGCCCAATCAAATGGAATAGCAGGAATTAATATTTTTTTTAAGACGTTCTGAGTTACGGAAATATTGACTATGTTAAGTATTTTTATATTTTGTCAGATATTTATGTTTCACTACTTCCATGCTCTTCACCTTCTTTTTTACTTCTCCCACACTTTCTCCTTCATCATCCTCAGCATCTTTTTCATCCTCTTCTTCTTCACCTTCTTCTTCTTCACCTTCTTCGTATTATTCTTTTTTTTACATTCTTCATATTCTACTTCTTCATCTTCTTCATATTCTTCTTCTTCATCATATTCTTATTTGTGACAGGCATTCCTGTAGTTGTTATCTATAAAAGGTTGGACATTACACCTTTCGTTCTGCCCGTCACAAAAGATTTACAACAGGATTTGTCCGCGATCAGTTTGGCCTGCAGCAGCAGGTCTTTTCCAGGGGCACCACGAGGAGGAACGGACTCACCCCCATACACTGCTTAGTCATCTTCTGCTTATAATTTAGATATTATCTTTTTCTCTGATTTTTAGTCTTATGCTTAATGTTCTTCTGCTTTTTGTTCTGCAGCTTCTTGTATTTCTGCTTCTTGGTTTTCTGTCTCTTGTTCTTCTGTATCTTGGTGCTTGTCTTCTCTTCTTTGTCCTCTTGGTCAACTTCTTCAGGGTCATCTTCTTGGTCTTCTTCGGGGTGGTCTTCAGGGTCGTCGTCTTCGGGGGTCCTCATCTTCGGGGTCCTCGTCTTCTTCGGGTTGGTCTTCTGGGTCCTCGTCTTCGGGGTCCTCATCTTCTTCGGGGTGATCTTCAGGGTCCTCGTCTTCTTCGGGGTGGTCTTCAGGGTCCTCGTCTTCTTCGGGGTGGTCTTTAGGGTCCTCGTCTTCTTCGGGGTGGTCTTCAGGGTCCTCGTCTTCAGGGTCGTTGTCTTCGGGGTACTCGTCTTCTTAGGGTTGGTCTTCAGGGTCGTCGTCTTCAGGGTCCTCGTCAGGGAGATCCAGAGTGATTACCAAGAACCATTTCAAAAAGCTTGAACTTGGAAATGTAGCAGAAGGTACAAGAAAGCTGAGGAACTACCGAGAACCAGCTGACGGTACTGGAACCCAGATGGGTAGCAGAAGGTACAAGAGCCAATGGAACTGCCGAAGACCAGCTGACGGTACTGGAACTCGGTTACTAAGCAGCAGGTGCTTGTCCTATTGGCACTATGGAACCAGCCTTCATTGCCAGATCCCACAGCCCACATTGGAGTCACCTAAACTGCAGGCACCATAGAGTCGGCTAACCCGACCGCAACACGACAGGACAACGCATTGGAGGCAAAGTGACGTTGACACTACCCGGAAACCGCTGGCGTGCTGGAACCAGGCTGGGCAGGAGGGAGTACCCGTGCCAAAGTCACTGCCGAGAACCAGCTGACGGTACTGGAACCCGGATGGGTAGTAGAAGGTACAAGAGCAAATGGAACTACCGAGGACCAGCTGACGGTACTGGAACCCGGATGGGTAGCAGAAGGTAAAAGAGCCAATGGAACTGCCGAAGACCAGCTGACGGTACTGGAACTCGGTTACTAAGCAGGAGGTACCTGTGCCAGAAAGCACTACCAAGGACCAGCAGATGTTGGTGGAACTTGGATACCGAGAAGGAGGCACCTAATCCAAAGGCACTGCCGAGAACCAGCTGACGGTACTGGAACCCGGATGGGTAGCAGAAGGTACCCATGTAAAAAAAAGTTCAAGGCCGCAAGCCGGCCGCAGTTACCAAAACCCACAGTCCTACAGGGGGTGCTTGTCCTATTGGCACTATGGAACCAGCCTTCATTGCCTGATCCCGCAGCCCACATAGGAGTCACCTAAACTGCAGGCACCATAGAGTCGGCTAACCGGACCGCAACACGACAGGACAACGCATTGGAGGCAAAGTGACGTTGACACTACCCGGAAACAGCTGGCGTGCTGGAACCAGGCTGGGCAGGAGGGAGTACCCGTGCTAAAGACACTGCCGAGAACCAGCTGACGGTACTGGAACCCGGATGGGTAGTAGAAGGTACAAGAGCCAATGGAACTGCCGATGACCAGCTGACGGTACTGGAACTCGGTTACTAAGCAGGAGGTACCTGTGCCTGAAAGCACTACCAAGGACCAGCAGACATTGGTGGAACTTGGATACCGAGAAGGAGGCACCTAATACAAAGGCACTGCCGAGAACCAGCTGACGGTACTGGAACCCGGATGGGTAGCAGAAGGTACCCATGTAAAAAAAAGTTCAAGGCCGCGAGCCGGCCGCAGTTACCAAAACCCACAGTCCTACAGGGGGTGCTTGTCCTATTGGCACTATGGAACCAGCCTTCATTGCCAGATCCCGCAGCCCACATAGGAGTCACCTAAACTGCAGGCACCATAGAGTCGGCTAACCCGACCGCAACACGACAGGACAACGCATTGGAGGCAAAGTGACGTTGACACTACCCGGAAACAGCTGGCATGCTGGAACCAGGCTGGGCAGGAGGGAGTACCCGTGCCAAAGTCACTGCCGAGAACCAGCTGACGGTACTGGAACCCGGATGGGTAGTAGAAGGTACAAGAGCAAATGGAACTACCGAGGACCAGCTGACGGTACTGGAACCCGGATGGGTAGCAGAAGGTACAAGAGCCAATGGAACTGCCGAAGACCAGCTGACGGTACTGGAACTCAGTTACTAAGCAGGAGGTACCTGTGCCAGAAAGCATTACCAAGGACCAGCAGATGTTGGTGGAACTTGGATACCGAAAAGGAGACACCTAATCCAAAGGCACTGCCGAGAACCAGCTGACGGTATTGGAACCCGGATGGGTAGCAGAAGGTACCCATGTAAAAAAAAGTTCAAGGCCGCAAGCCGGCCGCAGTTACCAAAACCCACAGTCCTACACGGGGTGCTTGTCCTATTGGCACTATGGAACCAGCCTTCATTGCCTGATCCCGCAGCCCACATAGGAGTCACCTAAACTGCAGGCACCATAGAGTCGGCTAACCCGACCGCAACACGACAGGACAACGCATTGGAGGCAAAGTGACGTTGACACTACCCGGAAACAGCTGGCGTGCTGGAACCAGGCTGGGCAGGAGGGAGTACCCGTGCCAAAGACACTGCCGAGAACCAGCTGACGGTACTGGAACCTGGATGGGTAGTAGAAGGTACAAGAGCCAATGGAGCTGCCGAAGACCAGCTGACGGTACTGGAACTCGGTTACTAAGCAGGAGGTACCTGTGCCAGAAAGCACTACCAAGGACCAGCAGACGTTGGTGGAACTTGGATACCGAGAAGGAGGCACCTAATCCAAAGGCACTGCCGAGAACCAGCTGACGGTACTGGAACCCGGATGGGTAGTAGAAGGTACAAGAGCAAATGGAACTACCGAGAACCAGCTGGCGGTGCTGGAACCCAGGGTAAATACTAAAAACAGAGTGGAGCCAGAGGTGTAATTGGAGCAAGTTTTAAATCAGTAGTACAGTGGATGTGGACAAAGCAGGAGAATTTGCCGGACACACAGCAGGGGAACAGCTGACGTTACTGAACCCCAATCACACGGCAGCAAGCATTGACTGTGCAGACGGCACTTCTGAGCAGCAGCTAGCGGTATTGGAGCCCAGGGTAAATACTAAAAACAGAGGAGCCAGAGGTGTATTTGGAGGAGGTTTTAAATCAGTAGTACAGTGGATGTGGACAAAGCAGGAGAAATTGCCGTCCGCACAGCAGGGGAACAGCTGACGTTACTGAACCCCAATAACACGGCAGCAAGTGTTGACTGTGCAGACGACACTTCCAAGCGCCAACTGGCGGTGTTGGAGCTCAGGGATAATACTGAAAACAGAGGAGCCAGAGGTGTATTTGGAGGAGGTTTTAAATCAGTAGTACAGTGGATGTGGACAGAGCAGGAGAAAGTGCCGTCCGCACAGCAGGGGAACAGCTGACGTTACTGAACCCCAATAACAAGGCAGCAAGTGTTGACTGTGCAGACGGCACTTCCGAGCGCAACTGGCGGTGTTGGAGCTCAGGGATAATACTGAAAACAGAGGAGCCAGAGGTGTAATTGGAGCAACTTTAAAATCAGTAGTAGTGAGAATGTGGACAGAGCAGGAGAAATTGCCGTCCGCACAGCAGGGGAACAGCTGACGTTACTGAACCCCAATGACACGGCAGCAAGTGTTGACTGTGCAGACGGCACTTCCGAGCGCCAACTGGTGGTGTTGGAGCTCAGGGATAATACTGAAAACAGAAGAGCCAGAGGTGTAATTGGAGCAACTCTAAAATCTGTAGTAGTGACAATGTGGACAGAGCAGGAGAAATTGCCGTCCGCACAGCAGGGGAACAGCTGACGTTACTGAACCCCAATGACAAGGCAGCAAGTGTTGACTGTGCAGACGGCACTTCCGAGCGCCAACTGGCAGTGTTGGAGCTCAGGGATAATCCTGAAAACAGAAGAGCCAGAGATGTAATTGGAGCAACTTTAAAATCTGTAGTAGTGAGAATGTGGACAGAGCAGGAGAAATTGCCGTCCGCACAGCAGGGGAACAGCTGACGTTACTGAACCCCAATGACACAGCAGCAAGTGTTGACTGTGCAGACGGCACTTCCGAGCGCCAACTGGTGGTGTTGGAGCTCAGGGATAATACTGAAAACAGAAGAGCCAGAAGTGTAATTGGAGCAACTCTAAAATCTGTAGTAGTGAGAATGTGGACAGAGCAGGAGAAATTGCCGTCCGCACAGCAGGGGAACAGCTGACGTTACTGAACCCCAATAACATGGCAGCAAGTGTTGACTGTGCAGACGGCACTTCCGAGCGCCAACTGGCGATGTTGGAGCTCAGGGATAATACTGAAAACAGAGGAGCCAGAGGTGTATTTGGAGGAGGTTTTAAATCAGTAGTACAGTGGATGTGGACAGAGCAGGAGAAATTGCCGTCCGCACAGCAGGGGAACAGCTGACGTTACTGAACCCCAATAACATGGCAGCAAGTGTTGACTGTGCAGACGGCACTTCCGAGCGCCAACTGGCGGTGTTGGAGCTCAGGGATAATACTGAAAACAGAGGAGCCAGAGGTGTAATTGGAGCAACTTTAAAATCTGTAGTAGTGAGAATGTGGACAGAGCAGGAGAAATTGCCGTTCGCACAGCAGGGGAACAGCTGACGTTACTGAACCCCAATAACATGGCAGCAAGTGTTGACTGTGCAGACGGCACTTCCGAGCGCCAACTGGCGGTGTTGGAGCTCAGGGATAATACTGAAAACAGAGGAGCCAGAGGTGTATTTGGAGGAGGTTTTAAATCAGTAGTACAGTGGATGTGGACAGAGCAGGAGAAAGTGCCGTCCGCACAGCAGGGGAACAGCTGACGTTACTGAACCCCAATAACACGGCAGCAAGTGTTGACTGTGCAGACAGCACTTCCGAGCGCCAACTGGCGGTGTTGGAGCTCAGGGATAATACTGAAAACAGAGGAGCCAGAGGTGTAATTGGAGCAACTTTAAAATCAGTAGTAGTGAGAATGTGGACAGAGCAGGAGAAATTGCCGTCCGCACAGCAGGGGAACAGCTGACGTTACTGAACCCCAATGACATGGCAGCAAGTGTTGACTGTGCAGACGGCACTTCCGAGCGCCAACTGGTGGTGTTGGAGCTCAGGGATAATACTGAAAACAGAGGAGCCAGAGGTGTAATTGGAGCAACTTTAAAATCTGTAGTAGTGAGAATGTGGACAGAGCAGGAGAAATTGCCGTCCGCACAGCAGGGGAACAGCTGACGTTACTGAACCCCAATGACATGGCAGCAAGTGTTGACTGTGCAGACGGCACTTCCGAGCGCCAACTGGTGGTGTTGGAGCTCAGGGATAATACTGAAAACAGAGGAGCCAGAGGTGTAATTGGAGCAACTTTAAAATCTATAGTAGTGAGAATATGGACAGAGCAGGAGAAATTGCCGTCCGCACAGCCGGGGAACAGCTGATGTTACTGAACCCCAATGACACGGCAGCAAGTGTGACTGTGCAGACGGCACTTCCGAGCACCAACTGGCGGTGTTGGAGCTCAGGGATTACAGTTCAGGTGGTAGAAACATGAACAGAACAGGAGACCTGGATACTTTTGCCAACAATTATTTATTCTGGAAGAGGACTGGCAAATTCATGAGAGATCCAGGCCTTGTTCATTTTGAGAAAAGTAAGCCGGTCAACGTTATCGGAGGATAGTCGCATGCGACGGTCTGTTAGTACACCACCTGCGGCACTAAAGACGCGTTCCGATAATACACTAGCAGCAGGGCAAGCTAGCACCTCCAATGCATACTGACTTAGCTCTGGCCATGTATCTAGCTTACAGACCCAAAACTTGAAGGGAGAAGAGCCGTCTGGGAGTACACTAAGAGGGCAAGACATGTAGTCTGTCACCATCTGACGGAAACGTTGCCTCCTGCTGACTGGAGCAGTCTGTGATGGTGTAGACATTTGTGGCGGCGGGGACACAAAACTTTGCCATATTTCGGCCATACTGGTCTTGCCTTGTGCTGAGGCGCTGCTTCTGCTCCCTCTTTGTGCAGAGCTTCCTCCACTGCCTCGACGCACTGAGCTGCTTTGTAAAGCACTAGCAGCACTGCTCTCGGTTGGAATGGAGAACATGATGGAATGCACCAGTGCGTCTTGGTACTCCCGCATTTTACGCTCCCGGTTCAACGGTGTTATGAGGCTTTGTAAGTTGTCCCGGTAGCGAGGATCTAGGAGGGTGGACACCCAATAATCAGCCATGTTGAGAATGTGGGCGATGCGGCGGTCGGTTCTCAGGCACTGCAGCATGAAATCAACCATGTGCTGCAGACTGCCAACTGGCCAAGAAACGCTGTCCCCTGCTTGAGGCGTGATCTCTGCCTGCTCTGCATCACCCCACCCTCGCTCTAGATACTGACTACTAGAGCATTGTGTACCTCCCTCCTCTGGACAGATGTCTTCCTCATCCATTGACTCCTCCTCATCCTCCTCACAAAGTGTCCCCTGCCTAGGCCTTTGTGATGAAACACGTTGCGCAGACTGTAGAGAAGCAGATAGCATTTGTGACTCCTCATCCTCCACCTCTTCCAAAACCTCGTCTCTTAGTGCTTGCAGTGTTTTTTCAAGCAGGCAGATAAGGGGGATAGTCATGCTGACTAGTGCATCATCTGCACTCGCCATCCGCGTGGAATAATCGAAGGCACACAAAACGTGGCAAATGTCCTTCATAGAGGCCCACTCAGTGGTGGTGAAGTGTGAACGGCGCGCACTGCGACTTGTTTGCGCCTGCTGCAGCTGGTACTCCATTACTGCTGCCTGCTGCTCACACAACCTCTCCAACATATGTAACGTTGAATTCCACCTGGTGGGTAGGTCACATATGATGCGATGTTCCGGAAGAAGTAATCGGCGCTGCAGAGCTGCAATGCGTGATCTTGCATTGCTGGAACGCCGCAAGTGAGCGCACTCTATGCGGACCTTGTGAAGCAGTGCATCAAGATCCGGATAGTCCCTCAAAAAACTCTGCACGACCAAGTTGCGCACATGTGCCAGACATGGGATGTGAGTGAGGTTGCCTAGGCCCAGAGCTGCCACCAGATTTCGGCCATTGTCACACACTACCATGCCTGGCTGGAGATTCGCTGGCACAAACCACACGTCGCTCTTCTGCTTGATGGCATTCCAGAGCTCCTGCGCTGTGTGGCTTCGATTCCCCAAAGAAATTAATTTTAATACGGCCTGTTGACGTTTGGCCACGGCTGTGCTCATATTGGTCACCATAACAGGTAACCGTTCACGGGTCGATGTGGAGGTAGACCGTGACGGCTCCTGCAGCGCTGATTCAGAGGAACTGGAGTATGAGGAGGAGTCAATGTGTACAGACTGGATTCCTGCAATCCTTGGAGTTGGCAGAACACGTACAGCGCCACTCTCAAGATCTGTACCCGGCTCCACAACATTTACCCAATGGGCAGTGAGGGAAAGGTATCGTCCCTGTCCATGCTTACTGGTCCACGCATCGGTGGTCAGGTGGACCTTGCTACTGACGGCGTTTTGTAGCGCATGTTTAATTTTTCCCTAAACATGATGTTGCAGGGCAGGGACGGCTTGCCTGCTGAAATGAAATCGGCTGGCCATGTTGTATTGTGGGACTGCCAATGCCATAAAGTTACGGAATGTGTCAGTCTCCACCAGCCTGAATGATAGCATTTCAAGGGCCAGTAGTTTAGCAATGCCAGCATTCAGAGCCTGTGCTCGGGGGTGGTTTGCCGAGTATGGGTGCCTTTTCTCCCATGCCTGTGCTAACGATGGCTGTAGACCGGCCTGGGAGTGTGAGGATGACTGGGAAAGTGGTGCTGCGGGTGGAATTACACTGTGTCTCTGTACAACAATGCCAGAGATTCTTCCATGGCGATCCTGTGAGGAAGCCGAACCAGCTGTGTGTGAGCTGGAGGAAGAGGCTACAACACGAGCTGAAGAGGTGGTAGGTGGCGCTGTAGGTTGGCCTAGGTCTTCAGTGTGTTTTTGTAACTCCACCACGTGCTTGGTCCGCACATGTTTCCACATATTTGTGGTATTGAGGTTGCTGACACTTTTCCCTCTTTTCACCTTCTGATTACACAGCTTGCATTTGACAAAGCAAATGTCATCTGCAACTTTGTCAAAAGAGGACCAGGCACTGCAAGTCTTGAGAGCGCCCGCTTTGGATTTTGGAAGAGCCATGCTCCTAATGGGTGACGAAGTGGAGGCTACAGGCAACCAAGTCTGCCCCCTCCCTCTCCCTCCTTTTTGGGCTGTTCGGGGAATCTCTTCCTCAGAGCTGCTCCCACCACCTTCCTGTCCCTCACACCATGATGGGTCAAGGACCTCATCATCTACACCACCCTCTTCAAACAACTGCATCTCCTGGGTAGTCTCGACAGCACAGTACGCACGAGAAAGTGGCACCTGAGTCTCATCATCAGATGCGTACTGAGGTGTGCTGCTGACCATAGGCACTGGCCCACCCGCCTCTTCAGATTCAGAGAGACAAAACGGTTGCGCATCACTGCATACTACCTCTTCTTCAAATTCTCGAATTCTGCTTGGCTGGCCCCCTCTTTCCAAGCCAAGAGATTCAGAGAACAGAAGTAGAGATGGCTCCTGTCCAGGGCTTTCTGACTGCCTGGGCAATTTGGCAGGTGGTGAAGAGAAAAATGGGTGCTCTTCAGTGCTCAGGACCTGAGAGGATCTTGAACTAATTGAAGTCGATGCGTTAGCTGCCATCCATCCGACAACGGCTTCAATTTGGCCCTCCCGCAGCAGTGGGGTACGGCTAGCTCCTACAAAGCTGCGCATAAAGGACTGTTCCCTGGTAAAACTGGGGGATGCTGAGTCACTGGTGCCCGCAGCAGGCACAGAATCCCCACGTCCTCTCCCTGCAGGCACAGAATCCTCACGTCCTCTCCCTGCAGAAACTCCACGCGCACGACCACGCCCACGACCACATGCCTTACTCCCTGCCTTCTACATCTTGGTAGACTGATAAAGATAGGCAGAAAAGTACTAAGGGCTTAGTGTGCTTATTCCTGAACAGCTGCTAACAGGTATAAGAAACACTAATTTTATAAAGTGTGGACTAGACTTTAATATGAGCTAATGTGGCCTACACAACTGTAAAGTGGAGTGTTTGGTGAACTTTATTTAGGGTCTTTTTTGTCACAAAAAGACACTGGATGTGCCTAAAGATGTAATAACGATAGTATCACAAACTTTTTGTAGCTATTACAATGTAGGAAGGTAACCTACAATGCAATAGATGAGGCTGCAAAAAATAGGCTAATACTAATCTGGCGGGGGCTGCAGGGCCCAATGCTGCAGAAAGGCTCCTCTAACTACTCCTATATAGTGTGTTTGGAACCAATTTAGCTGAATACGGATGGAACCACCACACTAATAGGAGAAATCAGGAAAAATTATGAATTGGCAAAAAAGGACAATGTATGAGGCAGTGACACACACTGAGTGCACTACAACCAGACGTGGTTGAAGCACACACTACAGGGTGAGCTGCACTCACACACCAGACCTTGTAGACAGCGGTGAACAGTACAGATGCAGAGCACTGTGCACTAGCGCTGCAAGACCAAAAAAATTTCTCTATCTACTCCTATATAGTGTGTTTGGAACCAATTTAGCTGAATACGGATGGAACCACCACACTAATAGGAGATATCAGGAAAAATTATGAATTGGCAAAAAAGGACAATGTATGAGGCAGTGACACACACTGAGTGCACTACAACCAGACGTGGTTGAAGCACACACTACAGGGTGAGCTGCACTCACACACCAGACCTTGCAGACAGCGGTGAACAGTACGGATGCAGAGCACTGTGCACTAGCGCTGCAAGACCAAAAAAATTTCTCTATCTACTCCTATATAGTGTGTTTGGAACAAAATTAGCTGAATACGGATGGAACCACCACACTAATAGGAGATATCAGGAAAAATTATGAATTGTCAAAAAAGGACAATGTATGAGGCAGTGACACACACTGAGTGCACTATAACCAGACGTGGCTGAAGCACACACTACAGGGTGAGCTGCACTCACACACAGAGACCTTGCAGAAAGCGGTGAACAGCACAGAGAACTGTGCACTAGCACTGCAAGGCACAGCGATTTATAAAGTAGCTTGGGTAAAGCAGAATAGACCAAATAGATAGCTAAAACTATCCCTCAGAACAACAGCATCCTATCCCTAACTGAATTCACAGCAGAGTGAGCTCAAAATGGCGGCGGCGGCGTTTATAGTGCATCATGACATCATTTCAGCAGCCAATCACAGCCATGCCATTAGTTAAGATGCCTACATGCCTAACAGGATGTGCCCACACTTCTTAGGATCCTCATTGGCTGAATAAAATGAAAATGGCTCATTGCATTATGGGAACTTCCGATTCCGGTATACGATATTGCAAAAGTATTGGAATTAAGTATCGGAATTCCGATACCGCGAATATCGGCCGATACCCGATATTTCAGTATCGGAATGCTCAACACTATTCAGAACCCATTTCTGATCCAGCAAGTGCCTGGCGCCTAACACTGCCTCTGCTGTACCCCGTATGTCTCCCTTGCCTCCCCTTCTTGGCAAGGAAGTTTGCCTCCTGCCACTAGCGTTGTCTGATAGGAAGTTTTCAACATATTTTCCACAATGGCCTTCTGCTGTAGCATCATTGCTATAGCATCATTTTAGAAGACCTCGCCGCCTCAGGAAGGAGAGATGCAAGGTTCTCCTTGTAGCATGGGTCTAGCAGGGTGAACAACTACTACTCTTTTTTTGGAGAAGATGAATGTAACACGAGGGTCACATGAAAGGCTTCGGTACATAAAGTCTGTCATATGTGCCAAGGTCCCTACAGTCAACACTTTCCTATCTCCACCATGATGACTACTTTCCATCTCCTCCTCCTCTTCATCCATATCTTCTACATCCATCATTCCCCACCTCAGCCCATCCATGTAGGAGTGACATGATGAAGCTTGTGTGGGTACGAGCCTCTTTTGCCAGCTATCTCTTCTTCCTCCTTCTTTTCCTCAGCCTCCATCTCCGCATTTTTACCCAATCTGCGCTGAGCAGATGAGATGAGGCCTGGGCTAGGTAGTATCTACCTGCTTCATGTCTTTTTTCATCTCTATCTTGTCCGTATGCATAACTTGTTTAATTGTGTGCAGCTACTGTTTAAGTAGGCAGACAAGCGGGATCGTTGCATGGATGCTGGTGTCATCGCTTCTCCCCATCTTTGTGAAGTCCTCAAAGTCTTGGAGAATCACACAAATGTCAGATATGGATGGATGCCCACTCTTCAATTGTTATGTGCGGACACTGAACAGAATACCGACTGGCGTGTTGGAGTTGGTATTCCACATCTGGCCTTTGCTGCGCACAAAATCTTGCCAGCATGTGCAGTGTGGGGTTCCAGCATGTGGGCATGTCACACATCAGTCAGTGAAATGGCACTTGCATGTGCTGCCACAGCACTGCTAGAATGGTGGCAGCTGTATCTGACTTGGCATACCTTGACCAGAATCTCTGGCAAATCTGGGTTGATTTTCAGAAACCACTGAACTACCAAGTTGAGCACATAAATCAAGCATGGTACATGTGGGAGCTTGCCAACCTCCACAGCTGCCACCAGATTATGGCCATTATAACACATGACCATTCCTGGTTGGAGGTTCAGCGGCAAATGCCACAAATCTGTCTGTTATTCCTTTCAATAACTGTGTCTTGGTGTGTGGGTTGTCTCCTAGACAATTTAGCTTCAGCAGAGCCTGCTGTGGTTTCACTGAGGTAGTGCTGCAGAGCTTCCATATTCCGGCTGACGTGGATGTCGTGCTTTGAGATAGCACATTGGAGGTGGAGGATGAGGAGGAGCAGGAGAGGGTGCAGGAACTGGTGTAGTAGGTCGAGTAAATTCTGATAGAAGTAGGGCAAGCTATCCTTGGAGTCAGTAGCACATGTGCTATGCCAGGGTGGGACTCGGCCCTGGCCTCCAGAATGTTCACTCAGTGTGCTGTCAGGGAAATGTAGAGTCCTCTGCCTATACTTTTCCATGTATTAGTCGTTAAATGGAAAATCCCAGTAACCGCGTTGGTAAAGGCATGGGTGAGGTTCCCGGACACATGCTGGAACAAGGCGGGGTCACCACACTGGGAGAAAAACTCACAGCTGAGGACCGAGTACAGGGAGACAAATTCCATGAGTCAGGGGAAATCCTCCATTTCAACAAGTCAAATTGGCAACATTTTCATGGCAAGGAACCTGTAAATCTGCCCATTTAGCGTTTGGGCCTGTGATAGGTGGCTTGACACTTTCTCTTTCATTCCAAGGCCTGGGGTAGGGACAGCTGAACGCTGTATTTGGACAAGGATTTTCAAGTGCCTGATGATGGTGCATCAGAATGTGCAAGGACAGGTGCAGGGTGGGAGGCATCTGTGTCAGAGTCAAGAACAGGGGATTGGGAAGTACCCACCCAGCACAGGGGAAAAGGTAGTGCTGTCACTCGCTGGCACCAACCATGAACCTAGTCATTCGCTTCATCAAATTGGATGCTTAGATGACATGCGCCTAATCATGCCGGTGGTGATTAGACTCTTAGTATTCAGGCCCCTGCTGATCGTTGCATGGCATAGGTTGCAAATGACCATTTTTTTGGTATCAGTCTCAAATGTGAATCGACCAGGAATCATTATTCTCCAGTGCGAGTGGAGTGCTCAGAAGTACAAGGTGTTTAAGAAAAGGAAGGCTAAAACCTCATCACCACTTAACACAACAAACACATAACCTGAAATACCAAGACTGGGCCAATAAATATCTGAAGACAGATTTTTCAAAGGTTTTATAGACTTATGAGATGCGAGTGACTCTTGTCAGGCTAGATGTATGGGCCCATGGCTGGATTAGTAAAGTCGCTTTGCCTGAGTCGCTAGCAAGTAGAGATGAGTGGTGTTCGACTCGAACTGTTCGCCAATCTCAAATTCGAGCTGTTTTGGGCGGTGTTAGAGCCATTTGGCGAACACGAACAATTTGAAAAAAATTCCGCTGTTCGAGGTTATGTTCGATAAATGTTCATGCACCAAAATCATAACTGGATTTTTTCTCAGTAATGCTGAAAATTAATGTTAATAAGCAGTTTGAGTGAACAGCGGGGCGGGGGGAGGGGCAGGGGATGGATCTCTGAATAAATAATGAAGATCTCCATTTTTTTTTCTCTTTCCCGCATTTACAGTGGGGAGGAGCAATCTGTCAGCCTATCAGCAGCGCACACAGGGAGAGAACTGTTTTTTTTCACACAAGCAAGGGCATGTGTCATTGGCAATGTATGTCACATGTCCTTGCCCTATAAGACCCAGAAATTTTCCATGTAGCCACCATTTTCTCACTGCTGCAGCTGAGTGTTAGACAGCACCGCTGTTGCTGTGTGCACTATACTTTGAGTGTTAATTTCAAGCCAATTTTCGCACAAATCTACAGATAGCTTGGGAGTGGGGAATAGTTGTGATTGCAGTCCTTTTGAAGACTAGGTTACATCATTTCCTACGACTTTTATCAGGCAGGTCTGTGCTCTTAAATAGATAGGTTGGGAGTAAAGACTAATTGTAACTGCAGTCCTTTTGAGGGCTAGGATACATCAGTTCCTATCACTTTTTGCCAGGCTGGTCTGTGCCAGTGCTGTGCAAGTTTTTTTCACAGCATTTGGCTAATTCTAGCTAAGCAAACCCTTTTTGGCCTCTTGCAGTGTGTGTTAGTCAGTGGAGTAGCCTGTGTTGCAAGCTACACCACCTGTGTATAGAATACAATTTTTTTTACTGCACCTAGCCAAGCAAAAACCTTTTGGGCAGAGAATCATTCTATTAGTCCATCTATACTAACCTCCACCAGGTTTCAAATTCAAAATAATTTTTATCTGCATCTAGCTCTGAAAAATTATTTGGGCTTGTAGCAGTGTGTGAGACTTGTTCTATTAGTCCATCAATACAAACCTCCACCAGGTTGCAAATTCAAAATAATTTTTATCTGCATCTAGCTCTGAAAAAATATTTGGGCTTGGGCTTGTAGCAGTGTGTGGGACTTGTTCTATTAGTCCATCTATACTAACCTCCACCAGGTTGCAAATTCGAAATAATTTTTATCTGCATCTAGCTCTGAAAAAATATTTGGGCTTGTAGCAGTGTGTGGGACATGTTCTATTAGTCCATCTATACTAACCTCCACCAGGTTGCAAATTCAAAATAATTTTTATCTGCATCTGGCTCTGAAAAAATATTTGGGCTTGGTCTTGTAGCAGTGTGTGGGACTTGTTCTATTAGTCCATCTATTCTAAACTCCACCAGGTTGCAAATTCAAAATAATTTTTATCTGCATCTAGCTCTGACAAAATATTTGGGCTTGTAGCAGTGTGTGGGACTTGTTCTATTAGTCCATCTATACTAACCTCCACCAGGTTGCAAATTAAAAATAATTTTTTATCTGCATCTAGCTCTGAAAACATAGTTGGGCATGTAGCAGTGTGTGGGACTTGTTCTATTAGTCCATATATACTAACCTCCACCAGGTTGCAAATTCAAAATAATTTTTATCTGCATCTAGCTCTGAAAAAATATTTGGGCTTGTAGCAGTGTGTGGGACTTGTTCTTTTTGTCACTCTATACTAACCTCCACAAGGTTGCAAATTCAAAATAATTTTTATCTGCATCTAGCTCTGGAAAAATATTTGGGCTTTTATCAGTGTGTGGGACTTGATCTATTAGTCCATCTATACTAAACTCCACCAGGTTGCAAATTCAAAATAATTTTTATCTGCCTCTAGCTATGAAAAAATATTTGGGCTTGTAGCAGTGTGTGGAACTTGTTTTATTAGGCCATCTATACTAACCTCCACCAGGTTGCAAATTCAAAATTATTTTTATCTGCGTCTAGCTCTGAAATAATATTTGGGCTTGTAGCAGTGTGTGGGACTTGTTCTATTAGTCCATCTATACTAACCTCCACCAGGTTGCAACTTCAAAAGAATTTTTATCTGCATCTAGCTCTGAAAAAATATTTGGGCTTGTAGCAGTGTGTGGGATTTGTTCTATTAGTCCATCTATACTAACCTCCACCAGGTTGCAAATTCGAAATAATTTTGATCTGCATCTAGCACTGAAAAAATATTTGGGCTTGTAGCAGTGTGTGGGACATGTTCTATTAGTCCATCTATACTAACCTCCACCAGGTTGCAAATTCAAAATAATTTTTATCTGCATCTAGCTGTGAAAAAATATTTGGGCTTGGTCTTGTAGCAGTGTGTGGGACTTGTTCTATTAGTCCATCTATTCTAAACTCCACCAGGTTGCAAATTCAAAATAATTTTTATCTGCATCTAGCTGTGAAAAAATATTTGGGCTTGTAGCTGTGTGTGGGACTTGTTCTATTAGTCCATCTATACTAACCTCCACCAGGTTGCAAATTCAAAATAATTTCTATCTGCATCTAGCTGGGAAAAAATATTTGGGCTTGTAGCAGTGTGTGGGACTTGTTCTATTAGTCCATCTATACTAACCTCCACCAGGTTGCAAATTCAAAATAATTTTTTATCTGCATCTAGCTCTGAAAACATAGTTGGGCTTGTAGCAGTGTGTGGGATTTGTTCTATTAGTCCATCTATACTAACCTCCACCAGGTTGCAAATTCAAAATAATTTTTATCTGCATCTAGCTCTGAAAAAATATTTGGGCTTGTAGCAGTGTGTGGGACTTGTTCTTTTTGTCACTCTATACTAACCTCCACCAGGTTGCAAATTCAAAATAATTTTTATCTGCATCTAGCTCTGGAAAAATATTTGGGCTTTTATCAGTGTGTGGGACTTGTTCTATTAGAACATCTATGCTAACCTCCACCAGGTTGCAAATTCAAAATAATTTTTATCTGCCTCTAGCTATGAAAAAATATTTGGGCTTGTAGCAGTGTGTGGAACTTGTTTTATTAGTCCATCTTTACTAACCTCCACCAGGTTGCAAATTCAAAATTATTTTTATCTGCGTCTAGCTCTGAAATAATATTTGGGCTTGTAGCAGTGTGTGGGACTTGTTCTATTAGTCCATCTATACTAACCTCCACCAGGTTGCAACTTCAAAAGAATTTTTATCTGCGTCTAGCTCTGAAAAAATATTTGGGCTTGTAGCAGTGTGTGGGATTTGTTCTATTAGTCCATCTATACTAACCTCCACCAGGTTGCAAATTTGAAATAATTTTATCTGCATCTAGCACTGAAAAAATATTTGGGCTTGTAGCAGTGTGTGGGACATGTTCTATTAGTTCATCTATACTAACCTCCACCAGGTTGCAAATTCAAAATAATTTTTATCTGCATCTAGCTCTGAATAAATATTTGGGCTTGGTCTTGTAGCAGTGTGTGGGACTTGTTCTATTAGTCCATCTATTCTAAACTCCACCAGGTTGCAAATTCAAAATAATTTTTATCTGCATCTAGCTGTGAAAAAATATTTGGGCTTGTAGCAGTGTGTGGGACTTGTTCAATTAGTCCATCTATACTAACCTCCACCAGGATGCAAATTCAAAAAAATTTTTTATCTGCATCTAGCTCTGAATAAGTATTTGGGCTTGTAACAGTGTGTGGGACTTGTTCTATTAGTCCATCTATACTAACCTCCACCAGGTTGCAAATTCAAAATAATTTTTATCTGCCTCTAGCTCTGAAAAAATATTTGGGCTTGTAGCAGTGTGTGGGACTTGTTCTATTAGTCCATCTATACTAACCTCCACCAGGTTGCAAATTCAAAATAATTTTTATCTGCCTCTAGCTCTGAAAAAATATTTGGGATTGTAGCAGTGTGTGGGACTTGCTCTATTAGTCCATCTATACTAACCTCCACCAGGTTGCAAATTAAAAATAATTTTTGTCTGCGTCTAGCTCTGAAATAATATTTGGGCTTGTAGCAGTGTGTGGGACTTGTTCTATTAGTCCATCTATACTAACCTCCACCAGGTTGCAAATTCAAAAGAATTTTTATCTGCGTCTAGCTCAGAAAAAATATTTGGGCTAGTAGCAGTGTGTGGGACTTGTTCTATTAGTCCATCTATACTAACCTCTACCAGGTTGCAAATTCGAAATAATTTTTACCTGCATCTAGCTCTGAAAAAATATTTGGGCTTGTAGCAGTGTGTGGGACATGTTCTATTAGTCCATCTATACTAACCTGCACCAGGTTGTAAATTCAAAATAATTATTATCTGCATCTAGCTCTGAAAAAATATTTGGGCTTGGTCTTGTAGCAGTGTAACATAGTAACATAGTAACATAGTTTGTAAAGCCGAATAAAGACTTGCGTCCATCAAGTTCGACCTGTTAGTTCTGTAATTGCTATAGTTGATCCAGAGGAGGGAAAAAACCCCAATTGATTTAGCCAATCTTCACCTGAGGAAAAACTCCCTCCCGACTCTGAAACCAGCAGTCAGAATAAATCCCTGTATCAACCTACTATTTTATTTTATTTTTAAGTATATGCTGAAATCTGCCTGGTATCTGGAAATGCATCCAGTCCCCGTTTGAACTGGTGTAGTGAATCTGACATTACCGTCTCCTCACTCAGTGAATTCCATATTCTCTCTGCTCTTACCGTAAAAAACCCCTTCCTATGCTGGTGCTGAAACCTTTTCTCTTCCAGTCTTAGTGAGTGCCCTCTTGTTACCGTAATATCCCTCCTTTTGAAGAAATCCCGGGCAAGATCTCTATACTGTCCCCTAACATATTTGTACACATTTATTATGTCCCCCCTCAACCTTCTCTTTTCCAGGCTGAATAGTCCTAGTTTTGCCAACCTCTCTGGGTATTGCAGTCCCTCCATTCCCTTTATTAATTTTGTTGCCCTCCTTTGTACCTTTTCAAGCTCATTTATATCCTTTCTGTATATTGGGGCCCATAACTGAGCACAGTATTCCAAGTGTGGTCTGACCAGTGTTTTGTACAGTGGAAGAACAATGTTTTCATCCTTTGCAGCTATACCTCTTCTGATACATCCCATTATCCTGTTTGCCCTTACAGCAGCGGCCTGATTTTGGGCACTCCAATTTAGTTTGCTATCAATCAAGATGCCCAAGTCCTTCTCCATCTCTGAATTCCCCAATGATTTCCCATTCAGTGAGTACTGGTGACTTCCATTTTTCCTTCCCATATGTATGACCTTACATTTCTCCTCATTAAACCTCATTTGCCATTTAATGCTCCACCTACCCAGCTTATCCAAATCCCTCTGTAGGTCTGCACTGTCCTCTTTTGTATTAATTGTTTTACATAACTTTGTGTCATCTGCAAATATTGACATTTTACTATTTATCCCGTCGACTATGTCGTTAATAAAGATATTAAATAACATTGGGCCTAGTACAGACCCCTGTGGTACCCCACTAGTGATGCTTACCCAATCTGAGAATATTCCATTTATAACCACCCTCTGCCTTCTATCCTTTAGCCAGTTAGCTACCCACTTGAAGACATTTTCCCCCAGCCCCATCATTCTCATTTTGTATACCAACCTATTATGTGGCACGCTATCGAACGCTTTTGAGAAGTCGAGATACACGACATCCACTGGTTCCCCCTGATCTACTCGAGAGCTAACCTCCTCGTAGAAGTCAATCAGGTTTGTTAGACAGGAGCGATTCCTCATGAATCCATGTTGGTTCAGGATTAAAAGATTATTAGCATCAAGATGCTCCGTAATTGCCTATTTAATGAAGCTTTCAAAAATTTTGCCCACAACGGACGTCAGGCTCACCGGCCGATAGTTTCCGGCGTCACTTTTCGCTCCCTTTTTGAATATTGGCACTACATTCGCCTGTCGCCAATCAAGTGGTACAGACCCAGTCTCAACAGAGTCCTTAAATATAAGATATAACGGTCTGTCTATCACATTACTTAGTTCCCTTAGTACCCGTGGGTGTATGCCATCAGGTCCTGGTGATTTGTTTATTTTAATGTTACTGAGGCGTTTCTGTACCTCAACTTGGGTTAGATTAGTCATACTTAGTGGAGGATTAAGCTTGTCACTTCTCATTTCTCCGGTTAGTTATATTTCCTTTGTGAAAGTTGTCGAAAAAAAATTATTTAATAGATTAGCTTTATCCTTATCTTTCTCTATGATTTTGCCTTCCTCACTTTTTATCGGTCTAATATTATCCGATTTAATCCTTTTACTATTTATATACGTAAAGAACAGTTTGGGATTTGATCTACTTTCCCTGGCAATACGTTTCTCTGTTTCCTCCTTCGCTATTTTTATTTGTTTTTTACAGGTTCTCATTTTTTCCTTGTAACACATTAGTGCCTCCTTACGGTTTTCCTGTTTTAACCTCTTGAATGCCTCTTTTTTGCTATTTAACGCCCCTTTTACGTTCTTGTTCAACCATATTGGTTTCCTCTTATTTCTGGCCCTTTTATTCCCATACGGTATATACCTCTCGCACTGAGTATTCAGAATTCTTTTGAAGGTTTCCCATTTACTATTCGTATTCCATTGATTAAGTACTTTGTCCCAGTCAATAAGTTGAAGGTTTTCTATCAGCTGATCAAACTTCGCCCTCCTAAAGTTTAATGTTTTTGTTGTTCCCTTATTGATAACCCTACTGAAGGGCATTTTGAAGTCGATAATATTATGATCGCTATTACCTAGGTGCCCCCCTATCTGTACCTCAGTTATTCTATCAGGCCTATTAGTCAATATTAAGTCCAACACAGCCTTCCCTCTCGTTGGTTCCTGCACTAGTTGGGAGAGATAATTATCCTTAATATTTGTCAAGAACCTTTTTCCTTTCTGAGATCTACAGGTTTCTGTTTCCTAGTCAATATCCGGGTAGTTGAAATACCCCATTACAATCACTTCATTATGTTTTGCTACTTTGTCTATTTGTCCTAATAGCAGATTCTCATTCTCCTCTGTTATATTTGGTGGCTTATAGCAGACCCCCAGTAATATTTTATTATTATTTTTTGCCCCCTCTATCTCTACCCACATGGACTCGACCCCCTCTTCTCCCTCTCCTATATCTTCCCTTAGTCTGGGTTTTAGACATGACTTTACATATTAGCAGACTCCTCCGCCTTTCCCCTGTTTCCGGTCCCTTCTAAATAAACTATAATCTAATAAATTTACCGCCCAGTCGTAGCTATCATCTAGCCAAGTCTCTGTTATACCTACGATGTCATACCTCTCCTCCGATATAAGCGCCCGCAGCTCATCCGCCTTATTGGTCAGGCTTCTTGCGTTGGTCAGCATGCAAGATAAAACTTTGGGGTTATTTAGCATCCTATTCTTCTCTAACGATCTAACTGTACTATCCCCACCCCCCTCTCCACCCTCATTATATTCACTTCTCCCCTTCCCCCTTGCTTGCCTCACATCCCACCTATTTCCTTGGTTTCCCCCCCCGTCTCTAGTTTAAAAACTCCTCCAACCTATTAGCCATCTTCTTCCCCAGCACCGCTGCACCCTCCCCATTGAGGTGCAGCCCGCCCCTACGGTATAGCCTGTAGCTGACCGCGAAGTCGGCCCAGTTCTCCATGAACCCAAACCCTTCTGCCTTGCACCAACTCTTTAGCCACTTATTCACCTCCCTAACTTCCCATTGGCGCTCCTGTGTGGCTCGCGGGATTGGTAGTATTTCTGAGAAAACTACCTTGGAGGTCCTTGCCCTAAGCTTCCTACCTAGGTCCCTGAAATCATTTTTAAGGACCCTCCATCTACCACTCACTTTGTCATTGGTGCCGATGTGGATCATGACCGCTGGGTCTTCGCCAGCCCCACCCAGTAACCTGTCAACCCGATCCGCGATGTGCCGGACACGAGCGCCAGGGAGGCAGCACACCGTTCGGCGATCCCGGTCTTTGTGACAGATTGCCCTGTCTGTCCCCCTAATAATAGAGTCACCCACTACCAGAACCTGTCTTGCCTGCCCTACACTTCCCCCCTCCACTCATTACTGGAGCATACACTTCCCCGGCGGTCAGAGGATCTGTCGTGCTCCAATAATGCCGGTTCTGAACCAGCCTTCCTATACTTCTTCCCTCTATCCCTCCTAACTGTTATCCAGCTCCCTGCCTGTTCAGCCTGCACTTCCCCTCTATGCTCCACCCCCAGTATTGACCCATTGAGTGTCTGCTCGGTGAGCAGCAAACTCCGTTCCATGTTGTCGATGCTCCTCAGTATCGCTATCTGAGCACTTAGATCCAGAATTTGGGCTTCCAAGTGCACGATATGCTCACATCTCTCGCAAAATATGGATCCTCGAGCGGTTGCTCACGGAATGCATGCATTGCGCAAGATGTACACTGCACGGCTCCGGCCAACATGGACGTCATTCTAAATATGGGGATAGAGTCAGTATATATATACAAGTACAAAACACAATTATTTATATATAGGTGTATGGACGGGGATCAATTAGGGATGTGCGAGTGTATCAATTAGATATCGGCGGGGGATCAGTTAAGTATGGACGGGGGATCAATTAAGTATCAAGTATGGACGGGGGAATCAGATAAGTAGGTCAGGTGGATTAATTAAGTAAAAAGTAAAGTAAAGAAAGAATGAAATACAGTCAGCAATTCAGTCCTAAGTCCTCCCTTTCAAACTCCCTGAATCCAAAGTCACTGAAAAACAAGTCACACACTTACTTTCGTTCGCACTTACGCTCCGGACACACGCAGCTCGTTCACACTCGCAAACTAAGAGATTTAAAGAGTTTTTTTTTTTTTTTTCCCTTTTCCAGCAATGTACCCTTCACCTCAATGCACTTCCAAAGTGTGTGGGACTTGTTCTATTAGTCCATCTATTCTAAACTCCACCAGGTTGCAAATTCAAAATAATTTTTATCTGCATCTAGCTATGAAAAAATATTTGGGCTTGTAGCAGTGTGTGGGACTTGTTCTATTAGTCCATCTATACTAACCTCCACCAGGTTGCAAAGTCAAAATAATTTTTTATCTACATCTAGCTCTGAAAACATAGTTGGGCTTGTAGCAGTGTGTGGGACTTGTTCTATTAGTTCATCTATACTAACCTCCACCAGGTTGCAAATTAAAAATAATTTTTATCTGCATCTAGCTCTGAAAAAATATTTGGGCTTGTAGCAGTGTGTGGGACTTGTTCAACTAGTCCATCTATACTAACCTCCACCAGGATGCAAATTCAAAATTTTTTTTTATCTGCATCTAGCTCTGAATAAGTATTTGGGCTTGTAGCAGTGTGTGGGACTTGTTCTATTAGTCCATCTATACTAACCTCCACCAGGTTGCAAATTCAAAATAATTTTTATCTGCATCTAGCTCTGAAAAAATATTTGGGCTTGCAGCAGTGTGTGGGACTTGTTCTTTTTGTCCCTCTATACTAACCTCCACCAGGTTGCAAATTCAAAATAATTTTTATCTGCATCTAGCTCTGAAAAAATATTTGGGCTTGTATCAGTGTGTGGGACTTGTTTCATTAGTCCATCTATACTAACCTCCACCAGGTTGCAAATTCAAAATTATTTTTATCTGCGTCTAGCTCTGAAATAATATTTGGGCTTGTAGCAGTGTGTGGGACTTGTTCTATTAGTCCATCTATACTAACCTCCACCAGGTTGCAACTTCAAAAGAATTTTTATCTGCGTCTAGCTCTGGAAAAATATTTGGGCTTGTAGCAGTGTGTGGGACTTGTTCTATTAGTCCATCTATACTAACCTCCACCAGGTTGCAAATTCAAAATAATTTTTATCTGTATCTAGCGCTGAAAAAATATTTGGGCTTGTAGCAGTGTGTGGGACTTGTTCTATTAGTCCATCTATACTAACCTCCACCAGGTTGCAAATTCAAAATAATTTTTATCTGCATCTAGCTATGAAAAAATATTTGGGCTTGTAGCAGTGTGTGGGACTTGTTCTATTAGTCCATCTATACTAACCTCCAACAGGTTGCAAATTCAAAATAATTTTTATGTGCATCTAGCGCTGAAAAAATATTTGGGCTTGTAGCAGTGTGTGGGACTTGTTCTATTAGTCCATCCATACTAACCTCCACCAGGTTGAAAAATCAAAATAATTTTTATCTGCATCTAGCTCTGAAAAAATATTTGGTCTTGTAGCAGTGTGTGGGACTTGTTCTATTAGTCCATCTATACTAACCTCCACCAGGTTGCAAATTCAGAATAATATTTGTCTTCAGCTAGCTTTGAAAAAATATTTGGGCTTGTAGCAGTGTGTGGGACTTGTTCTATTAGTCCATCTATACTAACCTCCACCAGGTTGCAAATTCAAAATAATTTTTATCTGCATCTAGCTCTGAAAAAATATTTGGGCTTGTAGCAGTGTGTGGGACTTGTTCTATTAGTCCATCTATACTAACCTCCACCAGGTTACAAATTCAAAATCATTTTTATCTGCATCTAGCTCTGAAAAAATATTTGGGCTTGTAGCAGTGTGTGGGACTTGTTCAACTAGTCCATCTATACTAACCTCCACCAGGATGCAAATTCAAAATTTTTTTTTATCTGCATCTAGCTCTGAATAAGTATTTGGGCTTGTAGCAGTGTGTGGGACTTTTTCTATTAGTCCATCTATACTAACCTCCACCAGGTTGCAAATTCAAAATAATTTTTATCTGCATCTAGCTCTGAAAAAATATTTGGGCTTGCAGCAGTGTGTGGGACTTGTTCTTTTTGTCCCTCTATACTAACCTCCACCAGGTTGCAAATTCAAAATAATTTTTATCTGCATCTAGCTCTGAAAAAATATTTGGGCTTGTATCAGTGTGTGGGACTTGTTTTATTAGTCCATCTATACTAACCTCCACCAGGTTGCAAATTCAAAATTATTTTTATCTGCGTCTAGCTCTGAAATAATATTTGGGCTTGTAGCAGTGTGTGGGACTTGTTCTATTAGTCCATCTATACTAACCTCCACCAGGTTGCAACTTCAAAAGAATTTTTATCTGCGTCTAGCTCTGGAAAAATATTTGGGCTTGTAGCAGTGTGTGGGACTTGTTCTATTAGTCCATCTATACTAACCTCCAACAGGTTGCAAATTCAAAATAATTTTTATGTGCATCTAGCTCTGAAAAAATATTTGGGCTTGTAGCAGTGTGTGGGACTTGTTCTATTAGTCCATCCATACTAACCTCCACCAGGTTGAAAATTCAAAATAATTTTTATCTGCATCTAGCTCTGAAAAAATATTTGGTCTTGTAGCAGTGTGTGGGACTTGTTCTATTAGTCCATCTATACTAACCTCCACCAGGTTGCAAATTCAAAATCATATTTGTCTTCAGCTAGCTTTGAAAAAATATTTGGGCTTGTAGCAGTGTGTGGGACTTGTTCTATTAGTCCATCTATACTAACCTCCACCAGGTTGCAAATTCAAAATAATTTTTATCTGCATCTAGCTCTGAAAAAATATTTGGGCTTGTAGCAGTGTGTGGGACTTGTTCTATTAGTCCATCTATACTAACCTCCACCAGGTTACAAATTCAAAATAATTTTTATCTGCATCTAGCTCTGAAAAAATATTTGGGCTTGTAGCAGTGTGTGGGACTTGTTCTATTAGTCCATCGATACTAACCTCCACCAGGTTGCAAATTCAAAATAATTTTTATCTGCATCTAGCTCTGAAAAAATATTTGGGCTTGTAGCAGTGTGTGGGACTTTTTCTATTAGTCCATCTATACTAACCTCCACCAGGTTGCAAATTCAAAATAATTTTTATCTGCATCTAGCTCTGAAAAAATATTTGGGCTCGTAGCAGTGTGTGGTACTCATTGTATTAGGCCATCTATACCAAGCTCCACCAGCTTTGAAATTAAAAATAATTTTTAGCTGCATCTTGCCCGGAAAATAATTTTTCTTCCCAATAGTAGTAGCAATAGAAATATTGGGCGTGCGTCTGGCTATCAAAAATATACGCTTCATAAAAATATTCACAAGCCTAGGGCACTGCATTAATAAGATTGCATCATCGTCTCTCCCAGTGCTAGGCCTACTACGCCGGCTAGCATTCCTGTGCCTAAAACACAATGTATGGGTCCGCGCTAGCCACGATGCTGAGGGGTCTAACGCTGCTGCTAACGCTTTATTACAATTCAATTGGCAGATTTTCACAGAGCTCCTCCCCAACGCCCACCCATCGGGCAACAGTTGCCCCCCCTCTCTATGGGATCTAGTGGCGAATAGTTGATGCCATTAATCAGAGCGTATGTTGCCTCGTCGACGTGGCAAGCATACGGTAAGGCATGGTAAGAGTGCACACGACTAGTAGCAGGCAGACGGGTTGACCAAGCCAGATTACAAGTCACCATAGAATTTCTCCACCAGCTAATGATGAGGGGCATATCAGGGGCGTCAGCGCAGCGGTGTCTGACTGGAGTAGCATTTCACTTCCAACTACTGAATTGGGGAGATGTGACAAAGAGATTCATCATCAGACAATCCATAAAAGGGTGGAAAAGGGGTCAGCCAAGTCAGGAGGGTAGACGTCCCGTCCCGTGTCACTAAAACTGATTTCTCACATCATATCCCTAACACCATTAACATGACACTTACAATTTGAAGCAACACTACTGTCTACTGCATTTGCGATCGTCATCTTCGGGGCGCTATGCATAAGTGAATTAGTCCCTCAATCCAAAATTACCACCAGTGGAGGCTTATTACACCAGGACGTAGTCATAGCCAATAATGCAATACGTCTACACAAACGCAAATCAAAAACAGTTCCAGCGGGCAGGGGCACTTGGTTACTTCTACAACCCACAAACGGTACACTGAGTCAGGTAACAATAGTAAAAACATACATAACCATCAGATCACAAAGTAATTTCTTCCTATCACACATTGATGGAACGCCATTATCAAGATACCAGTTCCAAGCTATATTTAATAAATGCCTAACATCGGCAGGGAACCACCCCAAAGATTACGGGACACACTCATTCCGCATAGGCGCGGCCACAGAAGCAGCAAGAGCAGGACTGTCAGAAACGGAAGTTCAGAGGATAGGGAGATGGCGATCCACGTGTTTGGCGAGATACATAAGAACGTTATCCTAACGTGGTTTGTTTCTTTTACTGGTGATGCTAAGCCAACAGTGTGGGTGATAGGCCACGCGTATATATATTTTGCAGAAAAAAGTGCGAAAGTCCACTCAGGCAGGAGAAAATAAGAGTTTCATTACACATATTTCAACTGGAGAGGTATTAGAGGCCTGCTATGGCCACAGGTACTAATGGAGGTAATCAAGGTAGGGAGAGAGGCAAGATGTCCGGTCATCTTAGTTATACAGGCCGGGGGAAACGACCTAGGTCATCACAAGAGCGCATAACAAATGGCAATAATGAAACTAGACACTGAGCGCTTCAGAGAATTTTTCACAAAACTAACTATAGTATGTTCAGAGATTGTGCCGATAGCGGTATGGCAAGGTGCGCGAGACATCACGGCCATCGAACGGACAAGGCGGGTAATAAATATTCGGATGACAAAATTTAGAAGAGACAGAGGTGGTGTAGTGATACAACACAGACAACTGGAAGGAGATAAAGCAGGCCTCATATGGCCCGACGGTTTTCATTTAATGGATATTGGACTGGACATATTCCTGTCAGGACTCCAGGACGGAGTGGAAGAAGCGTTAAGATGGGGATGGGTGATGGATGGGGGTCAGAGTCCTGCTTACGAATACGCAGGATCATCCGTGGCCTGGAAATAGAAAGGACATGTTGGAGAGTTACACTTGCTGGACAACTTGCCGGTGTGGAGACCCAGGGCATGCTGCAACAAGCAGAATTATTTTAGAAATAAAATGCCTTTCTAATGGAATGAGTATAAAGAGTTAATAAAGCTGTGACCGATCCTCACCCATCCAGTTGTAAGAGTTACATTATTGTATTGTCAATGAAAGGGGGGCGGTAGGGTGGCTGAGCGTCTGGGTTTGGTTGGGGGTCCCCACAGTCTTCCTAGGCTAGATACATTTAAAAATTCTTATTAGATACACAGGTGGTGCAGCTTGCTTCGCAGCTGGGCTACTATGCCCAAAGTATTGCCTAAGCTAGATGCAGTTAACAATTCTACGCTGACTGGCAGACACTAAAGCTTTGGAGCAGACCTCTGAGTAAACAGCTCTTCAGACTCAACCATCTGTGTTACCCCATAGTGTATGTAGTTTCTTACAGTTAAAGGGGGGGGGCACCCAACCCACCTGGATTTGACGATGCCAATGTCACGTAAAAACAGCAAGGGGACTCAAAAAAGAGTCCCCATTTTTTCCAAAAATTGTGGCACAGACACCACTTAAGTGGCATCAATTGCCCCAGAGTAGCTTAAAACGGTTGGTGAGATGATTTTACCAAATCCGCAAGCTTTTAGTCTCCCCAGGATGACACAGGAGTAGAAAAGTCCTTGCGGATCCATGATTTGTTCATCTTTATGAACGTGAGTCTGTCTACATTCTCAGTGGACAGCCGCGTGCGCTTATCTGTCAGCACACCACCAGCAGCGCTGAACACACGTTCAGAGAGAACGCTGGCTGCAGGGCATGATAAGATCTCCAAGGCGTGAGTGGCGAGCTCCGGACATTTTACCAGTTGGAATCCCAAAATGATCAAGGATCCAATGTCACAGTCATGGCTTCGATGTTCACTTGGAGATACTCCTGTACCATCCTCTCTAGGCGTTAACTATGTGTCAGACTTCTTGTCTCCTGTGGCCTTGCAAAGGATGGTCTAAAAAAGAGGTGAAATGATTCCACAAAATTGCTGTTACCAGCACATACTGTGTTACTGTTACGGTTTGAGTGATGAAGACTCGACAGTTTGCAAGTTAGAACTGTGAGATTCACTATGTGCACCACTGGTGTTTTGAGGAAAAGCATTTGTAAGATTCTGCAACAGTCTCTGCTGATACTCCTGCATGCGTGAATCCCTTTCTATGGCAGGAATTATTTCGGCAAATTTACTTTTGTACCGGGGATCTAAGAGTGTGGCAACCCAGTAGTCAGGATTACTTCGAATTCTGACAATCCAAGGGTCATGTTGCAGGTAGTGCAGCAAGAAGGCACTCATGTGTCTTGCGCATCCAGGAGGACCAAGTCCTTGTTGTGTTGGTAGCGAGGTAAGAATCATGCTTCCTTCCTCTGCCCTCTCCCCCCAACCTCACACAACAGAAATGTAATCAAGGTCTCCCTCATCTGATGAGTCTTATATGCCCATCGCCAGTTCGTCCTCCACTTCTTCATCGGCTCCTGCACCTTCCTCAACAGTTTGGCTGCTACCATGCGCCCTGGTTAATCCCTCTCCCCCACCCTCCCATGCCTGCCGCCTTGGTGCTGCCGACCATCTGGACCTTGGAGATGTTATCCCTTCCGCATACAACTCCACCTCTACTTCCTCCACCTCCTCTTGTCCCACCACCTGACTCTGAATTCTGTTTAACGTGTGCTCCTGCATGTAAATCACCGGAATAGTCATGCTGATAATGGCATCGGCGTCAGCACTAAACATCTTCGCTGCCATTTCAAAACTGTGCAGAAGGGTGTGTGGCGCCCCTGAGGGTTCAGTCGCCACAGAGGTACTGCATCTCACCCAGAGGTGTGGTATCTCACCCTCAGGTAAGGAAGGAGTATGGCTCAGGACCCTAACACCTGCATCCAACACATACCCACAGTGGGGGTAGGGCGAGATTTCTCCTAAGGGAGAGCAGAGTCCCAGGTCCCTAGCTGGTGGGAGGGTCCTATATAGTAGGTGTGGGAGGAGAAAGCAGCTTAGGGGAGCACATGACAGGGAGAGTATAAATAGGAAGCCATCTTAGAAAGAGCAAGCCAGTCAGAGGAGGAGAAGTGACAGGAGCAGATTCTCTGCATGAGCTCTGCTCCGGAGGCGGTCCTAGCCTGGGACGCCCAGGACTGAAGGAGAGAAGAGAGGAGTCGGAGCAGGAAGGCTCCAGGAACCGAAGGGACCCTAGGGGTACGGGCCGTGCAGAAAGCCACCCGTACGCCCGCTGCTACCAGGAGGTAGAGGGGTCAGGCCAGATAAGGGGAACCGGTCCCTCAACTAGCGGAGAAACAGCAAGGCTCAACTAGAAATGGGAGGCTGCAGCATTTCATGTACTGCAGGCCAAAGTCCACAGCAGTCTCACAAAGAAGGTAGCCACATAGGACCCAGGGGACGGAACACACGTAGCCCGCCAAGGCCCGAGGATACCGGATAGAAGTGTCACTGGGTGTGAGGTGCAGGGAGAAGGCCAGAGAAAGGACACACAGAAGGGGGTCCTGCAAAGTACTCCGGAGCTATCTGGGGGTGGACTGAGCCCCTCAATGAGTACGCACAGCACGACGGGGGAGATTGCTCTGGTACCTGTAATCTGGACTGCAACAACTGTGAGCAAAGACCTTGGGACTGCATCACACGGACTCTGTGTTCATTACTGACTCCCTGCACAACAATCACCATCATCCACCCACACTGCCCTGAAGCTACACTCTTCCTGTGGGGAGTAATAATACCATTGCTGCAAAACCACCAGCTTCAGACGACTGTTCCGCAGCCGCGGCCCCTTTGGCCACACTCCATAGGTGGCGTAGTCGGACATTATAAAACCCATATATACAAATTACCCTTGGATTGACCGCCCTGGGTCACGGACCGGGTCACCGCCACAGTGACTACAACCCTCAGCGTCTACCGGCCCGGCACCGGGTACTCCACGGCCCAGGGGGCGCGTCAACATCATAGGTCCCTGATCTGAGACCACTCCTGCAGCGTGATTTTTCCCACCTCTGGATCTCGTTGGCCCAGGCTATACGTCAGAACGTATTGCTCCAGGGCTTGTCGGTGCTGCTACAGTCGCTGCAACATGAGCAGAGTTGAATTCCACCGTGTCGGCACATCGCATTTCAGCCGGTGAACTGGCAGGCCCAACGACTTCTGTAGAGATGTAAGTCGTTGAGCTGCGGGATGCGAACGGCGGAAGTGAGCACACAGCGACCGTGCCCTCTGCAGAAGGCCATCTAGTCCGGGATAGTGGGCTAAAAATTGTTGGACAACCAGGTTCAACACGTGAGCCATACAAGGCACGTGTGTGACATTGCCCCGGCTAAGAGCCGCACCCAGGTTTGCAGCATTGTCGCACACGGCCTTCTTTGGTTGCAGGTCCAGTGGAGACAACTATTCATGAAACTGGGTATCCAGAGCTGACCATAACTTCTCAGCTGTGTGACTCACATTTCCCAGACATTTCAAAGTAAACACCGCCTGATGCCGTTGAGCCCTGCTGCCAGCATAGTAAGGAGGTGTGCAGTATTCCTTCTGCGCAGTTAGAAAGTGGGTGGCATTACCAGACAGGCTTTGGGTGCAGGTGGAGGACCGAGAGGAGGTTGAGGAGGCAGAAGCAGTGGAGGAACTTCAAGATAAAGAGGATTGACGTACAACTCGTGGGGACGGCAAGACTTGGACCGCAGCCCCTTATCCTGCTGTCACCATAGTTAGCCAGTGCCCAGTCAACGACATGTAACGCCCCTGTCCATGCCTACTCGCCCAAGTGTCTGTGGTGAAATGCACCCTGTCACACACAGAGTTTCTCAAAGAAGCGGTGATGTTGTGTGCGACATGCTGGTGGAGCGCAGCCACACCTTTCTTTGAGAAGTAGTGTCGACTGGGCATCTGGTACTTGGGCACTGCGATGGACATAAGGTCTCGAAAATCCTCTATGTCCACCAGGCGGAAAGGCAGCATTTCTGTAGCCAACAGCTTGCAGATGGTGAAATTCAACCTCTTAGCTTTGTCATGGCTAGGAGGAAATGGTCTTTTACTTGTCAACATCTGAGGGATCGAGGGCTGGCTGTTATGCTTAGACAGGGTTGAGTAGGGTGTCCCCAGCAAACTTGCCGGTCTGTGAGGAAGATGCAGGTGGAAAAGTTAGGTTGCCTTGATTGAAAGGTGGTTCTCTCGATGTCGGAGAGCGCTCAACACCAGCTGGTGATTCCACTTCCAAATGAAATGATGACCTGCCAATCACACTGGCTGTTGCTGGTAAAGAGGTGGCAGGTCTGTGTCCAAAAACATATGTGACTGCTGTCCCCCCAGTCACAGAGGATGAAGAGGCCGCGGATGCACAAGATGGGACAGACGGTGGTTGGCCCAGCCTGCTAGGCCGCATTGTAGCACAGTGAGCTTCCCACTGCAACTTATGCTTCATATCCATGTGACGGTTCATGCATGAAGTACTCAAACTATGGATTTTTTGGCCTCTACTTAGCTTTTGGTGACAAAAATTACAGATAACACGAGTTGGGTCTTCCTTATCAATCTGAAAAAATGCCCAGGCTATACAAGGCTTAGAGCCCATGCGACCTGAAGAGCCACTACGACTTGTAGTCAGAGGCAGAGTTGTGGTTGATGATGCAGTTGTTGACGTGCTTCTAGTACTCCGTCTCTGTCCAGGAAGGCGCAACCTAACCTCGTCGTCAATAACATCTGTGACGCCCAGCTGCGCTTGGTATCACAGATCCTAGAAGAGTGCATTGATGGAATCCACCACAAGAGGCCCCCATAAACATTCACACATCTTCACCTTCCACCTCAGACCAGCAGAGCGAGCCCGTTAGGGATATAAATAGGGAAGGTGGAGCTAGGCAGTTCAGTTCCTCTCAAGAGTTCCTGCAGTATAGAAGCCTAAGAGAGGTCAGTCTGCAGTGGAGCTCAGTCTAGTCTAGAGAACTCAGTTAATAGTTCAGCAGTGGAGCACGAGGCTCCTGTTAGCTAGATTCAGGGAGCCCAGTTAAAGCTTAAGGTGTTCCGGCGCCATAAGATCGGTGAAGCGCGGCAAGCTGCCGTTAGTGTGTATAGCATAGTGAGGGCCCGAGTAGGCCGAAGGCGAGTGGAGAGTTAGTACATAGGGGGCAGAGGAGCTTAACCAGCTCACCCCGAAGCATTTACCGGACACCGGTTCCGAGCTTATCGGGATCTCTATGACCCAGTAAGGCATAACCGGAATCCCTTGAGAACTACAAGTCCCAGGATCGCTAAGGTGCTGATACTTAACAAAGCAAGGAGTCACTTAGGCCCCGCATACTGGGAGCGTGAACTCCAAGACAAGGCCCTACCACAAGGTCAGCCAGCGCAGGGCAGAGACAAAGTTAGGCCTAGCTCCAGGCATGACAGAAACTTACTACACAGAGGCAAGAAAGAGGAGGCCCTACACTCGCTCATTGGGGAGGATTCTGATATGCACCCTTCACCCTGCAGTGCTCCGCGATTTGCTTGAATTTCCACCAGTAAAAGGTACTGAAGTGACTACCGTGTCCGTTCCCGTTCTTGCTCTGACACAGCTGGGTCTCGCCTGTCCTGCATTCCCGCTGCATACGCTTTTCGGAGGCCTAGCTCCACCTGTGGGGAGCTATACCATCGAGCTGCCTTATCACTGGCCTCAGTGGACTGCTGCAGCGCTGGTGCTTCTCACCAGATACCACAGGTGGCATCACGAACTCTTATAAAATTAACAATTATCCACCCTTTTAAAGAGTGACCCCAGGGTACGGGCCCGGGAGCCGACCACTGCGACATCCCAAGGGCCAGGCAAAGGCCCAGGTACCGAGTCATCCCCATACCCTGGGCTAGTCACATCCTCCTCCACCTCCTCTGCTGACCTCATCGACTGGCTGACTGTGGGTTGACAGTAAGTGGGATCACCAACCTCGTCATCATCACCCTGTGTGTTCTCACACCCGTCGTCCTCATAGCCAACCTCTTCCTGCCCTGACCGAAAAGTCAAGTTGTCGCTCCAATCAGGTATTTGAGTCTCATCATCGTCTTCATCATTGTCTCCACCAACAGGAGTTACAGTTTGGGAAAGAGGGTCTACATTATGCTCAGATCCTTCTTAATCTGGTCCTGGATCCGACTCATAAAGATTCTGGACATCAGTGCAGATCATTTCCTCGTCTGGATTAACAGAAGCTCTGGAGCAGATCTCCGTTTCTCAGGCTATAGTATGAGTAAACAGCTGTGCAGACTCAACCATCTGTGTTACCCCATACTCAGACGGGCAGCTGGAGACTTGGGAGATGTGAGGAAGCAAGTGCGATTGGGGTGACACCTCTGAGGACTGGAGTATTTGTGATGTTGAAGTTGAGGTGGAGGAGAGCCCACTTGAAGGAGCACTTGATATCCGTTGAAGCACCTGCTGTTTTTGTGCCTCATCAGGAATTCGTAGCGATGGGCGTGTCCGTAATAAAGGGATCGTATCACATTGTCCACGAAAAGAAGTAGACATCTTAGTTTGGCTGGAAGATGGTCTTTCTTCTGCAGATGTTTCTCCCCCCCACCGCGGGGGGGCTCGACCCACCAGCGGACAGGCACCAGTATTCGGAGAGGAGTGCTGGCCGTCAGGGTCCACCGCGGCTCTGGCACAAACCCGGTGACACGGAGGTCGCACGGGCAGGAACGGACTGGCCGTGTCGGCTTCGCACTCCAGCATAGTCCCTCTGCCCGCTCGCGCCCGTAACATCAAAGGGATGCGTTAGCGGTTTTTCTTCCCAGGGCTGTTCCCTGCCCAGCAGGAACATGGGGGAGCTCTGGTCGGCCTTCCACTGTGCTCCCTTACCTCCCTTGCCCTCTTTCCTTCTTCCGTTCTCCATCTAACCCCTCGGCTCTGTGGTGTCCGCTCTCCCTCCTGCTCTCTCCTTCTCACAGGTGGACTACCACGTGTATTCACACTGTGGTGAATCTTTTGGGCCCAAGCATAAGAAGTTGTCGAGGTAATGGATAATATGTGCCCCCTTAGAAACGTCCATTACAACCCCTTCGAGGAAGCAACTAAATGCCTCAAATAGTGAGCAGGATCTGGAGCACCCCATGGGCAAACAGCGATCTATATAGTATGCTCCTTCCCAGAAGCAGCCCAATAAGTGGACACTATTCGGAGGCACAGGTAAGTAACCGGAACGCCGCATCAATGTGTGTTTTGGCCATTGGGGTGACCCTTCCCAACTTCTTGATCCGCCTGATTGCCTTGTCAAAGGATGCACAGTATATACTACTGTACTTGGTTCCGCGTCGATGTTGTCGTTTACGGACCTGCCCCTTGGATATGACAAATGGTGGATTAGTCCGAATGTATTGGGTTCCGTTTTTGGCACGACTCACAACGGGGATACCACTACGTCTTGTAAGGAAAGTGTTCTGAATGGAACCGCCATTCTACCTAAAGATATTTCCTGATTTTAGATTTTTACTCCAGCCTTTCTTGATTTTAGAAGGGTATGACATGCCTATATCTGTGTCTCCCCCTCCTTTTACTCCTCCACCTCTTTTCTTTTCGCATGACTATATGTACTTGTCACTTTTCCATGTGTTAGTTGTGTCTTCTGAGCAGTTTGTCAGCTTTTGGACACCTTTGAAGTCTTTTCTATGTGTTTTCTATGTGTTTCTATGTGTTTTTGTTTGCCTGCCATTGGTTTTAACAGTGTTCGAAGGTGTTCGACGAACGGTTCGGCGAACATACGGGTGTTCGACGAACCGAACCGAACTTGAACACTACGGGGGTGGCTCAACACTCCTAGCAAGGTATAGGTGGGGTACTGCTATGGGCTGGTATTATTTAAAAATTAGCTAGTTGGACCTTTTTGAGTTGAAGATGGACTCAAAATCAAGTTCCAAACCTACTGCCAATTTTTAGAAGACATTTACTTCAAGCAGTGGTGCAAGAAAAAGTCTGCATCTTTAAAAGAAAACCATGATTTTTATTCAGGACAATGCTCCATCACATGCATCAAAGTACTCGACTGCTTGGCTGTCCAGTAAAGGCCCTAGAGGTTAAAGAAAAATGACACAACCTCCTACATCACATGACTTAAACCCTATTGAGGACTTGTGTGCCCTTCTTAAATGGGAAACATTTTTGTGAAGGAAAACAGTACACCTCTCTGAACAGAGTTTGGGTGGCTATGCATAGTGCAGTCCAAAAAGTTGATTGTCAACAGATTAAGAAACTGAAAGACAAGAAACTGACAGACTCTATGGAGGGAAGGCTTATGACTGTTATTGAAAAATCAGTGGCTATATTCACTGATATATTTTTTAAATATCAGAAATGTGTTTTTGTACATTTTGAGCTTTTTGGTTATTATTCTCACTTTAACAGATGAAAATACACAATTGCGATGGGAAAATTTATGTTTTTCAATTAGTTACATAATATTTGTGCACACTAATAGTTGTCCAAGTAATTATGCACACAATATTTTCCTAAGAAAGATAAAACATCACTTTTACTTAAATATTCAATTCCTTTTGGATTGACAGACAGCACTGCAGTTCAGTAATACAAATAATCATCAAAAATGCAAATTGCCTAATATTTGTGCACAAAAGGCAGTTCATATTGTCCTAGTTTTTCTTTCTACTAATTAGCTTGTCAGAGGTAAAGCTGTATAATTGTGATGTGTGTTTGGTAAAACTACTGCCTACACCATTGGTACCAGTGTTGGTGGTGCTGTTGTCAATTGTGGATACCAAATTCCCATTGCCAGATGCTGCTGAGCGACACAAAATTGCTAGGCAAGTGTCAAAGAGCTGTCACCTGAAATGGTGAGGCATATATGAATATCAATACTATTTTGATAAGTACACTTTATGATGCAATCACAGGTTAAATTACTGTATTTTTTTTTTGTTTTTGTATTTATATAATACAAAAAGAGATCAAGATATGCTAGGTAAACATCCCTAAAATAAGAGTGCTATTAGGCTGTAGTATTGTTGTGGCATGTACTATATGTACAGGTGCATCTCACAAAATTAGAACATCATCAAAAAGTTAATTTATTTCAGTTCTTCAATACAAAAAGTGAAACTCATATATTATTTAGAGTCATTACAAACAGAGTGATCTATTTCAAGTGTTTATTTCTGTTAATGTTGATGATTATGGTTTACAGCCAATGAAAATGCAAAAGTCATTATCTCAGTAAATTAAAATACTTTATAACACCAGCTTGAAAAATTATTTTAAAATCCAAAATGTTGGCCTACTGAAATATATGTTCAGTAAATGCACTCAATACTTGGTCGGAGCTCCTTTTCCATCAATTACTGCATCAATGCAGCGTGGAATGAAGGCGATCAGCCTGTGGCACTGATGAGGTGTTATGGAAGCCCAGGTTGGTTTGATAGCAGCCTTCAGCTCATCTGCATTGTTGGGTCTGGTGTCTCTCATCTTCCTCTTGACAATACCACGTAGATTCTATATGGGGTTAAGGTCAGGCGAGTTTGCTGGCCAATCAAGGACAGTGATACAGTTGTTTTTAAACCAGGTATTGGTACTTTTGACAGTGTGGACAGGTGCCAAGTCCTGCTGGAGAATGAAATTTCCATCTCCACAGAGCTTGTCAGCAGAAGGAAGCATGTCGTGCTCTAAAATTTCCTGGTAGATGGCTGCGCTGGACTTTGGTCTTGATAGTACACAATGTACCTACACCAGCAGATGACATGGCTCCCCAAACCATCACTGAATGTGGAAACTTCACACTAGACCTCAAGCATCTTAGATTGTGTGCCTATTCACACTTCCTCCAGACTCTGGGACCTGGATTTCCAAATGAAAATTGGAACTCTGGGACCTTATGGAGTGTGTCAATGACTGCCTTCTGAACATCTGTCAAGTCAGCAGTCTTCCCCATGATTGTGGAGCCTACTGAAACAGACTAAGGGACCTTTTTAAATGCTTATGAAGCCTTTGCAGGTGTATTTGTTAATTTTTTTAATTTGCTGAGATAATGACTTTTGTGTTTTCATTGGCTGTAAGCCATAATCATCAAAATTAACAGAAATAAACACTTGAAATAGATCATTGTGTTTGTAATGACTTTATATAATATATGCGTTTCACTTTTTGTATTGAAGAACTAAAATAAATTAACATTTTGATGATATTCTAATTTTGTGAGATGCACCTGTATGTCAAATTAGACTAATAAAACAGGTGCGTAGAAATTAAATATGTTTGGTGATACCCACACTATCTGAGGTAGTTACAGAGTAAAAAAAATGTTTATGTCGCAAAATAAATGCAAAACAAAATAAAATTGGGCCTTGCAGCACTATAACCACACAGATAATGCAAGGAGAAGCAGCAGTACAGTTGTGCTTAAAAGTTTACATACCCCGGCAGAATTTTTCCTTTCTTGGCCTTGTTTCAGAGAATACTAATGATAATTTCTCCACTCATGGTTATTGGTTGGGTGAAGCCATTTATTGTCAAACGACTATCTTTTCTCTTTTTAAATCTTTATGACAACCAAAAACATCCAAATGACCGTGATCAAAGGTTCACATACCCCAGTTCTTAATACCGTGTATTGCCCCCTCTAACATCAATAACAGCTTGAAGTCTTTTGTGGTAGTAGTGGATGAGGTTCTTTATTTTCTCAGATGGTAAAGCTGCCCATTCTACTTGGCAAAATGCCTCCAGTTCCTGTAAATTCCTGGGCTGTCTAGCATGAACTGCACGCTTGAGATCTCCCCAGAGTGGCTCAATGATATTGAGGTCAGGAGACTGAGATGGCCACTCCATAACCTTCACTTTGTTCTGCTGTAGACAATGACAGGTCGACTTTGCCTTGTGTTTTGGATCCTTGTCATGTTGGAACATCCAAGTACATCCCATGTGCAGCTTCTGGGCTGATGAGTGCAAATTTGCCTCCAGTATTTACTGATAACATACTGCATTATTCTTTCCTTCAACTTTCACCAAGTTTCCTGTGCCTTTGTAGCTCACACATCCCCAAAACATGGTGTTCCTTTCATCATAGGCCTTGTTGACCTCTCTTCAAATGTAACGTTTATGGTTGTGGCCAAAAAGTTACATTTTGGTCTCATCACTCCAAATTACCTTGTACCTGAAGGTTTGAGGTTTGTCTCTGTGCTATTAGGCGTATTGTAGGCGAGATACTTTGTGGCATTTGCGCAGTAATGGCTTTCTTCTGGCCACTCGACCATGCAGGCCATTTTTCTTCAAGTGCCTCCTTATTGTGCATCTTGAAACAGCCACACCACTAGTTTTCAGAGTCCTGAATTTCAGCTGATGTTATTTTTGGGTTTTTCTTTGCATCCGAACAATTTTCCTGGCAGTTGCAGCCGAAATTTTTGCTCGTCTCGGTCGACCGTGGTTTGGTTTTTACAGAGCCCCTGATTTTCCATTTGTTAATCAAAGTTTGAACGCTGCTGACTGGTATTATCAATTCCTTGGATATTTTTTTTATATCCCTTTCCTGTGTTATACAGTTCAACTACCTTTTCCCGTAGATCCTTTGACAATTCTTTTGCTTTCCCCATGACTCACAATCCAGAAATGTCAATGGCTGGATGAAAGATGCAAGAGCCTGTCTAGATCCCAGAAACTCACTCAGCTTTTATGCACACACATTGATTACAAGCAAAGAGGTCACAGGTGAGGATGTTGCCTTTAGTAGCTATTCAATCCCATTTGTGTCAAATTCTGTGCATGTTATCAGGCCAAAATCACCAGGGAATGTGAACTTTTGATCAGGGTCATTTGGATGTTTTTTGGTTGTGATTAAGATTTAAAAAGAGAAAACACAGTAGTTTGACAATAAATGGCATCCCCAACCAATAACCATGAGTGGAGAAAAAGTATTTTTGTTATCATTCATATTCTCTGAAACAAGGCCAAGAAAGGAAAAATTCTGACAGGGTTATATAAACTTTTGAGCACAACTGTATGTGGCCATTCATTGCCCTGACTCAAAGACTAGATCTGCTTTTTAATATGTGTTCCTATGAATTGCATCTGTATTATTCTCTGTAAGTCATACACTTTTTTACTGCTGGGCTGATACTGTCTGTACAGTTTGTTGTGTTTTATGGCTTTATCCACCTGTCTCTATGGCTAAGATGTGAGCTCAGGCATCCTCTCTCTATAAATATCCACCACCAAATTGTTGCTGTATTTTCTGCTTCTGCTTTAATGCAGGTTATGGTCAAGGCCATATTTGCCGCTACTGGAGGATTGTAGAGAGCAGCACTGGCTGGGCAATATTTTTCTACCTTTTTTTTTTTAATTTTCCCCCTACTCTCCTCTTCTCTGGACCAAATGGCCAAGCAGGCTTTTTTGTGGAGATGGGATGGGATAAGTAGGGTGAGGGGTTTGGAGGCACACCACATTCCTTATTATTCATGCCTGTGAGATGCCAATAAAAATTAACAGCTAAGTGTATCAATACTTCTGATATCAGGAACACTGATCAGCTCCATGTCCTAATGTACAGCAGTGTTCTCATGCTGCTGAAATAACTGATGATAAAAGGGGTGTTTTACTATAGACTTAGATAGTGGGACTTATAGAGTTAGGTATAATGAGGGGATAGTACTTAGTGCGGACAGTATAAAGAGGTGGAATCTTGGTGAGGACAGTATAAAGAGAGGCTAGCATGGGGTGGCTCAGTATGGAGAGAGTGCAGCATGGGAGGCTCAAAATGGGAAGGGATAAGCTTGAGGGACTCTGGAAGGAGATGAAAGTGTGGGAGAAAAGTATGAAGAAAGGGCTGCAGGTAACAGGGACTAAGAATTGAGAAGTGCATCATGGAGGGCTTAGTATGAAGGAAGGAGCAGCATGGAGGGCTCAGTATGAAGAGAGAGAGCAGCATGGGGGCTCCATATGGAGAGGGGGCAGCATAGGGGCTCAATATAGAGAGAGGGTAGCATGGGAGCTCAGTATGGAGAATGGGAAGCATATGGGACTTCGTATGGACAGTGGGGCAGCATGGGGGTTGGGTATATATGAACTCAGCCATGTATGTTTGTCAGATCTCTGCCTACCTGTGCGTATAGGAAGAGATCTGTCAATCCAGGGCAGCAGACAGGGAGAAGCTGCTAAGAACCCTCCTGTCCTACAAGTCTACAGACTACAAGTCTGGCTCAGTCCCAGCAACTATTAAATTATATTTATTACTGAAACACTGGAGAGTTTTAGAGTCATGACTGAGTTCAAACAGCCAGTTCTGGATACATACTGCCCATATCAGCTGTCAGCGAGCATGTATCAGCTGTATGGTTCACTTTAATTTCAAAAAGCCAACATTTTGTTAAATATTAAACATTGTTCATACCCTCCCCCTGCTCCTACAAGAATTAGGGAGCAGTAACTTACATGATGTTTATTCCAATAACCTATATCGACTTTGAGCTATGTATACACGGTGCGTTTTTAGTGCTTTTTGTGGCTTTTTTTTTCGTGTGTTAATGGGCCAAAAACACTAGGTAATTCATGTGCCAGCTAATGCTTGTCATTGCGTTTAAATCTGCAGCATGTCAATTTTTTATGGGTTTATGCAGCGATTTTCACCCAATGATTTCAATTGAGTCAGTCAAATCCACAGCAAAAACGCAGGTATAAAAATATTTGCGGATTTGCAGAGGATGTTTACTGCCTATTTGACTGACTTGATTCAAGTCAATGAGTCAAAAACGCGGCAAAAATGCACAAATAATTGCCCATGGGAGACTACTCCTCCCATAATCGTACGGGCGCTCCCGCTGATAATAGCGGGAACAGGCGCAGCTGAGGGGAGAAGTAGTCTCCTCAGGCAGCGTCTGTGCCCAGTGTAAAAAAAAAGTTAAAATAAATCGATATTAAAATAAAAAAAAACTAATCCCGATGTCCCACGGCGATACATTGAGAGGAGCGCGATCGCTCCAGGCAGTGTATAGCGCTGAGCTACGGGAGTGAGATTACTGGAGTTCAATCAGCTGATGATCAGCTAAGAGCTCCAGTGACCTCACTTACTGCATTGCTGCTGTGTGAGAATTTTCTCACGCAATACTAATGCAGTGAGGTCACCAGAGCTTATCAGCTGATCTTCAGCTGATTGAACTCCAGTTACCTCTGTCCCAGCAGTTCAACACTATACACTGACAGGAGTGATTACACTTCTGTCAGTGCATAGAGTGCTGTTCTCTACTACAGTCACACCAGTGATTGCTGGCATGACTGCTGTAGAAGTGACACAGATCTTCGTGGGACACTCTGGAATATGTCATCACGACGGATAGGTGAGGGATATGGTTGTTTTTTATTTTTGGTTTCTTACAGGTGACAATTGCTTCAACGGATTATACATTAGGTGAGTTTATGGTGTTTTTTATATATAAATAAATGATTAATACCATATGGAATTTTATTTAAAATAAAATCATTTATTCTAGCCCTGTCTTCATTTCAAAAACGTTACTACCGGGTTAGTAATGGGGGCGTCTTATAGACTCCCTCCATTTCTAATCTGGGCTTCATGTCAGCTGGAAATACAAGGCTGACATGAACCCCAACCCTTATACCCCACTTGCCACTGCACCAGGTCAAGTGGGAAGAGTGGAGGTTAAGCGCCAGAGTTAATGCATCTTATGGATGCGCCAGTTCTGGAGCTGCTGACAACTGATATTATTAGGATCCATGGCCCCTTCCCTGGCTATTAATATCAGCTCAAAGCTGCTTGTCTAGTCTTTGCTGGTTAGATTTTATAGAGGAACTCTACGTCAATTTTTTGTGGGGTCCACCAGTAATCTAGCCAGTAAAGGCTAAGCAACCAGACAGCTGTGGGCTGTTATTAATAGTGAGCCACCCCCGTAGTGTTCGAGCTCGGTTCGGTTCGTCGAACACCCGTGTGTTCGCCGAACTGTTCGTCGAACTGTTCGTCGAACACCTTCGAACACCGTTAAAACCAATGGCAGGCAAACAAAAACACATAGAAACACATAGAAAACACCTTCAAAGGTGTCCAAAAGCTGACAAACTGCTCAGAAGACACAACTAACACATGGAAAAGTGACAAGTACATATAGTCATGCGAAAAGAAAAGAGGTGGAGGAGTAAAAGGAGGGGGAGACACAGATATAGGCATGTCATGCCCTTCTAAAATCCAAAAAGTGAGAAGCCGACACGTTCAGTCCGCTCCTGCCCGTGCCACCTGCGTGTCACCGGGTTTGTGCCAGAGCCGCGGTGAACCCTTATGGCCAACCCCCCTCTCCCAATACTGGTGCCTGTCCGCTGGTGGGTCGAGCGAGCCCCCCTGTGGTGGAGGCAGCTCTAAGCTTTTTAATTTAAATTGTCTCTCTAATTTGAATGAATACACTTTAAATCCATTTACAAGGATCTATTGGAGGGCAAGTCTCATGCCAGCAGCCGCGTAATTCCAGCTCCAGTAGCGTCCACTAAAGCTGCTGCAGTTAAAAAGCTTTTATAAGGATCGAGCTCGGCTGTCCACCGCAAGGCATCCTACTGCCAGTCCCAGCCCCTATGCCTTGGGGTGCCTCCTGATGCTCTTCACTGAGTATCCCGTGGTCCCGAAGCATTTCCTTTGAAAAAATTAAGTGTCCAAACTACAGGTGGTGTAGCTTGCTTAACAGCCGGGATAATCCGCTGACTAGCAGACACTGCTACTAGGCACAAAGTATTTCCTGGGCTAGATGCAGTTAAAAATTTGTAATTAGATACTCTCGTTGGATGCTTAGAAAGCATTCCATAGAGTCTCCTGGCACGCCATATATGATTCTCTTAAAAAGCTTGGGGTAGGGGTAGGGGTCTAGGGGACCCTTTTATAGCCAAAATCACGGCCCTGTATCACAATACTAGAGATGAGCGGTGTTCGACTAGAACTGTTCGCCAATCTCAAATTCGAGCTGCTTTGGGCGGTATTCGAGTTGTTCGACGAACCCGAACGATTTGCAAAAAATTCGGCTGTTCGAGGTTATGTTCGATAACTGTTCGTGCACCAAAAGCGTGTCCTGCATGTCTGGTGCTATTTAGAGCACCAATCATGCAGGGATTGTCTGCCACTCACTGTAATGCCACAGCCATGGTGGTTGTGGCATTACAGTGATTGCCCAAATCGATGGGAACAGTGCCAACAGTGAAACATGAAAAGCCGGCAATTCAGCAGCGGCATACACCGGTACCCGACAATTTAGAACCGAAAGAATAGAGCTTCACACATAGATAAGATAGATATAAACATGTCAGCCACATATATACGAAGTACAGTGAAAGTGCTGCTTACTGTACTTGTCATTTAGCGTAAAGGATTTATCAAAAAAAATAATAGTGTTTTCATGCACCGTCTCTTTAAAAAAGCCGGCCGGCAATTCAGCAGCGGTACCCGACAATTTAGAATAGAAGGAATAGAGAATCACACATAGATTAGATAGATAGAAACATGTCAGTCACATATATATGAAGTACAGTGACAGTGTTGATTACTGTACTTGTCATTTAGTGTAAAGGATTTATCAAAAAAAATAATAGTGTTTTCATGCACCGTCTCTTTAAAAAAGCCGGCCGGCAATTCAGCATCTGTACCCAACAATTTAGAATAGAAGGAATAGAGAATCACACATAGATTAGATAGATAGAAACATGTCAGTCACATATATATGAAGTACAGTGACAGTGCTGCTTACTGTACTTGTCATTTAGTGTAAAGGATTTATTAAAAAAAATAATAGTGTTTTCATGCACCGTCTCTTTAAGAAAGCCGGCCGGCAATTCAGCATCTGTACCCGACAATTTATAACAGACAGAATAGAGCTTCACACATAGATTAGATAGATAGAAACATGTCAGTCACATATATATGAAGTACAGTGATAGTGTTGGTTACTGTACTTGTCATTTAGTATTAAAATAAAGGATTTATTATTAAAAAAATTGGCGTGGGGTTCCCCTTAATTTTAGGCTCTAGCGGAGGTTAAGCAGACAGCTGGGGCAGATGTTTGAAGCCTGGGAAGGGGGTAATACCCACGGAGCTTCCCAGGCTACTAATATCAGCCCCCAGCTGAATACATAGCCTTTACTAGCTATTAAAATGGGGGACCCCCCCAAAAAAATGACAAGGGGTCCCCCCTAATTTAATAGCTAGCAAAGGCTAGGCAGACAGCTGGGGGCTGATATTAATAGCCCAGGAAGGGAGCCATGAATATTGGCCCCCTCCCAGGCTAGAAACACCAGCCGTCAGCCGCCCCAGAAATGGCGCATTCATAGGATGCGCCAATTCTGGCACTTAGCCTCGCTCTTCCACGCTGCCCTGGTGCGGTGGCAGGGGGTAATAGGGCTGGGGTTGATGTCAGCTTATAATGCCAGCTGACATCAAGCCCAGGTTAGTAATGGAGAGGCGTCTATAAGACACCCCCATTACTAACCCCATAGTCAAAGTTAAAAAAAACACAAACACCCAGAATAAAGTCCTTTAATTGAAATAAAGACACAATTCTTTATTGTTCTAAATTAAACCATACTTACCATCACGCCCATTCCAGCTGAAGCCAACGTTCTCCTGTAATAAAAATAAAATAATAAAGCAACCTCATCCTTACCTTTCCATGGTTCCCACGACAGCTTCAGCTCTGCTACATCGAGATGACAGGCTGGACCGCAGCAGAACGCCGCCATCCAGCCTGTCATCCCGCATACACTGAGAAGAGCAGGCTTGCTTGCGCTCCACATTGTCTCTCTGTGACGGCATAAAGATGAGCCGAGGTCATGTCCAATGAACTCGGCTCACCTCATGCATGTCACTTACAGCGTGGGAGAATTCTCCTGCACTCAGCACTTCAGCGTGAGAAAGTACAGTAAGCAACACTGTCACTGTGCTTCTTATATGTGTGACTGACATGTTTCTATCTATCTAATCTAGGTGTGAGGCTCTATTCCTTCTTGTCTAAATTGTCAGGTACCGGTGTATGCTGCTGCTGAATTGCCGGCCGGCTTTTTTAAAGAAAGCGTCTTCTGAGCAGTTTGTCAGCTTTTGGACACCTTTGAAGGTGTTTTCTATGTGTTTCTATGTGTTTTTGTTTGCCTGCCATTGGTTTTAACGGTGTTCGACGGTGTTCTAAGGTGTTCGACGAACAGTTCGACGAAGAGTTCCTCGAACATCCCGGTGTTCGACGAACCGAACCGAACCCGAACACTACGGGGGTGGCTCAACACTACACAATACGTCACATAGGCTGAAGATAAATGGAACTGTAGCACCCTGAGGGCTCGGTTGCTACAGAGGTATTGCACCTCAACCAGAGGTGTGATATCTCACTCTCAGGTAAGGATGGAGTGTGGATCAGGACCCGACACCTGCATGCATTACACCACATTGCCGTGGGGCAGGGCGACCAATATGCCTCTGAGATGGGCACGACAGTCCCTGTCCCTGGCTGGAGTGGGGGGAGGGAACACTGAGGAAGCGGAACCCTGTAGTGCAGGAGCAGGGAGGAAGCAGTTCCTGGGTGCATTGAGAAGGGAGCATAAAAGGTGGGCACCATCTTAGTTCAGTGCAGAGAAGTCTGAGCAGAAGTGGCAGGTAGCAGGGGCTCTGCATGAGCTCTGCTCTGGAGGCGGGCCTAGTAACAGAGGCCCAGGCCTGGAAGAGGGAGAAGGAAGGAAGAGGAGCGGAGAAGGCTCCAGGAACGAGGAATGAAGGGATCCCAGGGGTGCGGACGGGCGAGTCGCCGCCGCACGCCCGAATCCACCTGCGTGGAGGGGTCAGGCCAAAGGGGGAGACCGGTCCCCGAAACTAGTGGAGGCAGGAAACGACCCTCAGCTAGAAACCGGAGGCTGTGACATTTTATGTGGCGCAGCCCCTCGCTACACCCGCTAGGAAGGCACCACATAGGGTCAGGGAAACTGGCGCCAAGTTTACCAAGAGGAGGCCCGAGGCAGCCAGACAGAAGGGTTGGTAAGAAAGGCCAGACAAAGGACACACAAAGGGGGTCCTGTGAAGCGCTCCAAAGTTATCTGGGAGTTGTCTGAGCCCCTCACATGGTGAGCACAGTACGACGTGGGCAGCCGTTACCTGCAGACGTGGTCTGGATAATAAGAACTGTGAGTAAAGGCCCTGGACTGCATCACTGACTCCGTGTCGTTACTGCTGCTGCCCTGCACCATCACCCCCATCCTCCGCATACACTGCCCTGAGGCTATACTCCTCCCGTGGGGAGTTATGCTACGCTCTGCTGCACCCACACCACCAGCCTCAGCGGTCTGCCCTGCAGCGGCGGTTCACTCTGACCGCAATCCACGGGAGGCGTAGTCGGACATTTAAACATCAAAACCACATAAATAGTTCCGCCACTGGTTTGACCACCCTGAGCCACGGAACCGGGTCGCCGCCACGGAGACTACAACCACCAGCATCCACCAAAAAGGGTCCGGCTCCGGGTGTCCCAAGACCCAGGGGGTGCATCAGAACATTTTCATCACCTTTCACAATCACCAATGGGACAAGGCAGGGATGTCCTCTGTCCCCTCTCTTATACATCCTAGTGATGGAGCACCTGCTCTCATCAATTCGCCATAACCCCAATATTAGGTGGATTGAGGTGGGAGGCACCGAGTACAAGTGCTCTCTATTTGCTGATGATGTCCTAGTATATATCACTCAATCACATATATCCATCCATGCTGTTATGGCTGAAATAGATCACTTTGTTACATGGTCAAATTTTAAAATCAATGCAGCGAAGTCTGAGGGCCTCGATGTCTCCCTCCCCAAAAACCATATAGGATTCCATCCAGTCCAACTTTCCCTTTGCCTGGCCCTCACAGGGTATCAAATACTTAGGAATTCCTATTCATAGAGACCTCTCCCATCTATGATATCTTAATTTTGGGCCCTTTATTGAACAACTCCATACAGACCACGGTTGGCAAGTTAGAACTGTAAGATTCACTACTTGAACCACTGGTGTTTTGTGGAAAAGCACATGTACACTGTGTTCCAAATTATTATGCAAAAAGTGTTTAGGAGTGATAAGGGAAGAATTTGTTTGTTTGTCAGTTAAACTCATTGATGGTGATGTGTGTCAGTGCTCTTTATATCACTGTAAGCAATTGCAGACACCTGTGCTAATTAGTTTGGCAGGTGTGTCCAATGAAAGGCAAGACTACTTAAGAAGGCTGTCTCACATTATTAAGCAGCCTACATTTTCTGCCAAAATGGGAAAGAAAAAGGATGTGTCGGCTGCTGAGAAGCAACAAATTGTGGAGTGTTTAGGTCAAGGCATGACTACAATCAACATTGTGCGATGATCAGGATGAAGTGTCTTGGCAATCAAGAAGTATGTAGCTGATTCACAGTACACACGTGTGCGTGCTGATAAGGGCAAATTGAGGACTCTTTCCTACAGGCAATTACTTCAGGTTAAAAGAGCAGCGGCAAAAAAGCCTTGTCATAGCAGCAGACAAGTTTTTGAAGCTGCTGGTGCCTCCAACATCCCCCGAACAACAAGATGCAGGGTCCTTCAGAGGTTTGCAGCTGTGCATATGCCATCCTGTCGACCTCCTCTATCCACTTCACACAAGCAGAAAAGGCTCCAGTGGGCTAAACATTACATGAAGACTGATTTCAAAACTGTTTTGTTCACGGATGAGTGCCGTGCAGCGCTCGATGGTCCAGATGGATGGAGTGGAGGATGGCTGGTTGATGGACACCCCACGCAAACACGGCTACAGCGCCAACAAGGAGGAGGTGGAGTAATGTTTTTGGCTGGAATCATGGGGAGAGAGATTGTCGGCCCCTTTAGTATCCCTGAAGGCGCTAAAGGTGAACTCCATAATGTATGTGGATTTTCTCAAACAGCACTTCCTGCCATGGTTCAAGAAGAAGAACCGTGTATTTCACAGCAAGATCATTTTTTTGCATGATAATGCACCATCTCATGCTGCACATAAAACATCTGCATCTCTGGCTGATATGGGCATAAAAGGGGACAAACTTATGGTGTGACCCCCATGCTCCCGTGACCTCTACCCCATTCAGATCCTCTGGAGCATCATCAAAAGGAGTGTCTATGATGGCGGGAGGCAGTTCACATCTAAGCAACAGCTCTGGGAGGGTATTCTGTCCTCATGCAAAACAATTGAAGCAGAAACCATCCAAAACCTGACAAATTCAATGGACGAGAGAGTTCAGAAGCTCCTTTCGAACAAGGGGTCCTATGTGAAAATATAACATCACCTAGAATAAAGTTTTGAGTTGAAAACTGTTTGATTTCAGTTTCTAATAACCTGCTAATGCTTATAATTTCAAAAATGACAATTTTTTTGGTCTTTATTAAAATGAAAAGGTTGATCGAAAAGTTTGGGGGATCTAAGAGTGTGGCAACCCAGTAGTCATGATTACTTCGAATTCTGACAATATGAGGGTCATGTTGCAGGTAGTGCAGCAAGAAGGCACTTATGTGTCTTGCGCATCTCGGAGCCCCAAAATTATTTTCCGGGCTAGATGCAGCTAAAAATTATTATGAATATTAAATCTGGTGGAGCTTAGTATAGATGGCCTAATAGGATCAGTGCTGCACACTGCTACAAAGCCCAAATTATTTTCCAGCCAAGATACAGATAAACATGATTAGTAATTTTAAATCTGGTGGAGCTTATTATAGATGGCCTAATAGAATCAGTGCTGCACACTGCTACAAAGCCCAAATTATTTTCCAGCCAAGATACAGATAAACATGATTAGTAATTTGAAAGCTTAAAACGGTTGGTAGGGTGATTTTAACCAATCATCAAGCTTTTACTCTCCCCAGGATGTCACACGGGTAGAAAAGTCGTTTCGGATCCATGATTTGTTCATCTTTATGAACGTGAGTCTGTCTACGTTATCAGTGGAGAGCCGCGTGCGCTTATCTGTCAGCACACCACCAGCAGCGCTGAACACACGTTCAGACAGAACGCTGGCTGCGGGGCATGACAAGATCTCCAAGGCGTAAGTGGCTAGCTCCTGCCATTTATCCAGATTGGAAGCCCAAAAAGAGCAAGGGTCCAGTGACAAAGTCATGGCTTCAATGTTTACTTGGAGTTACTCCTGTACCATCGTCTCTAGGCGTTGACTATGTGTCAGACTTCTTGTCTCCTGTGGCCTTGCAAAGGATGGGCTAAAAAAAGTGGTGAAATGATTCCGCAAAATTGATGTTACCAGCAGATACTGTGGTTCTGTTACGGTTTGAGTGCTGAACACTTGACGGTCCCACGGTTGGCAAGTTGGAACTGTGAGATTCACTACGTGCACCACTGGTGTTTTGTGGAAAAGCACATGTAAGATTCTGCAACAGTCTCTGCTGATACTCCTGCATGCGTGCATCCCTTTCTATGGCAGGAATAATTTCGGCAAATTTACTTTTGTACCGGGGATCTAACAGTGTGGCAACCCAGTAGTCAGGATTATTTCTAATTCTCACAATTCGAGGGTCATGTTGCAGGTAGTGCAGCAAGAAGGCACTCGTGTGTTGCGCATCCAGGAGCACCAAGTCCCTCTTGTGTTGGTGGTGAGGTAACAATCATGCTTCCTTCCTCTGTCCTCTCCCCCCAACCTCGCACAACAGAAATGTGATCAAGGTCTCCCTCATCTGATGAGTCTTCCATCAGTTCGTCCTTCACTTCTTCCTGGGCTCCTGCACCTTCCTCACTAGTTTGGCTGCTACCATGCGCCCTGGTAAAACCATCTCCCCCACCCTCACATGCCTGCCGCCTTGGTGCTGCCGACCATCTGGACCTTGCAGATGTTAGCCCTTCCGCATACAACTCCTCCTCCTCTACTTCTTCCACCTCCTCTTGTGCCACCACCTGACTCCGAATTCTGTTTAACATGTGCTCCAGCATGTAAATCACCGGAATAGTCATGCTGATAATGGCATCGTCAGCACTAAACATCTTCGTCGCCATTTCAAAACTGTGCAGAAGGGTGCATAGGTCCCTGATCTGAGACCACTCCTCCAGGGTGATTTGCCCCACCTCTGGATCTCGTTGGCCCAGGCTATACGTCAGAACGTATTGCACCAGGGCTTGTCGGTGCTGCCACAGTCGCTGCAACATGTGCAGAGTTGAATTCCACCGGGTAGGCACATCGCATTTTAGCCGGTGAAGTGGCAGGCCCAACGACTTCTGTAGAGATGTAAGTCGCAGAGCTGCGGGATGCGAACGGCGGAAGTGAGCACACAGCGACCGTGCCCTCTGCAGAAGGCCATCTAGTCTGGGATAGTGGGCTAAAAATTGCTGGACAACCTGGTTCAACACGTGAGCCATACAAGGCACGTGTGTGACATTGCCCTGGCGAAGGGCCGCACCCAGGTTTGCAGCATTGTCGCACACGGCCTTCCCTGGTTTCAGGTCCAGTGGAGACAACCATTCATGAAATTGGTTCTCCAGATTTGACCACAACTCCTCAGCTGTGTGACTCACATTTCCCAGACATTTCAAAGTAAATCCGCCTGATGACGTTGAGCCCTACTGCCAGCATAGTAAGGAGGTGTGCAGGATCCCTTCTGCGCAGTTAGAAAGCTTGTGGCATGACCAGACAGGCTTTGGGTGCAGGTGGAAGACCGAGAGGAGGTTGAGGAGGCAGAAGCAGTGGAGGAACTTTGACATAAAGAGGATTGACGCACAACTCGTGGGGACGGCAAGACTTGGACAGCAGCCCCTTGTCCTGCTGTCACCATAGTTACCCAGTGCCCAGTCAGCGACATGTAACGCCCCTGTCCATGCCTACTCGTCCAAGTGTCTGTGGTGAAATGCACCCTGTCACACACAGAGTTTCTCAAAGAAGCGGTGATGTTGTGTGTGACATGCTGGTGGAGCGCAGGCACACCTTTCTTTGAGAAGTAGTGCCGACTGGGCATCTGGTACTGGGGCACTGCAACGGACATAAGGTCTCGAAAATCCTCTGTGTCCACCAGGCGGAAAGGCAGCATTTCTGTAGCCAAGAGCTTGCAGATGGTGAAATTCAACCTCTTAGCTTTCTCATTGCTAGGAGGAAATGGTCTTTTACTTGTCCACATCTGAGGGACCGAGGGCTGGCTATTGTGCTTAGACGGGGTTGATAAGGGTGTCCCCGGCAAACTGCCAGTCTGTGAGGAAGATGCAGGCGGACATGTTAGGTTGCCTTGATCCAAAGGTGGTGCTATCGATGTCGGACAGCACTCAACACCAGCTGGTGTTACCACCTCCAAAGAAAATGATGACCTGCCAATCACGCTGGCTGTTGCGGGTAAAGAGGTGTTAGGTCTGCGCCCCAAAACAGGTGTGACTGCTGTCCCCCCAGTCACAGAGGATGAAGAGGCTGCGGATGCACAAGATATGGCAGATGGTGGTTGGCCCGGCCGGCTAGACCGCATTGTAGCACACTGAGCTTCCCACTGCAACTTATGCTTCATGTCCATGTGCCGGTTCATGCATGAAGTACTCAAACTATGTATTTTTTGGCCTCTACTTAGCTTTTGCTGACAAATGTTACAGATAACACGAGTTGGGTCATCTTTATCGATCTGAAAAAATGCCCAGGCTCTGCAAGCCTTAGCACCCATGCGACCTGAAGAGCCACCACGACTTGTGGTGAGAGGCAGAGTTGTGTTTGAGGATGCAGTTGTTGACGTGCTTCCAGGACTACGTCTCTGTCCAGAAAGGCGCAACCTGACCTCGTCGTCACTAGCATCTTCCTCCACCTCCTCTGCTGACCTCATCTCTTGGCTGACTGTGGGTTGACAGTAAGTGGGATCTCCAACCTCATCATCATCACCCTGTGCGTTATCACACCCGTCGCCCTCAGAGCCAACCTGTTCCTGCCCTGACAAAAAACTAAAGTTGTCGCTCCAATCAGGTATTTGAGTCTCATCATCGTCTTCCTCATTGTCCCCACCAACAGGAGTTACAGTTTGGGAATGAGGGTCTACATTATGGTCAGAACCTTCTGCGTCTGGTCCTGGATCCGACTCATAAAGATTCTGGGCATCAGTGCAGATCATTTCCTCGTCTGGATTCACAGAAGTGCTGGAGTCGACCTCTGATTCCCAGGCTATAGTATGAGTAAACAGCTCTGCAGACTCAACCATCTGTTCTACCTCATACTCAGACGGGCAGCTGGAGATTTGGGAACTGTGAGGAAGCAAGTGCGATTGGGGTGACACCTTTGAGGACTGGAGTATTTGTGATGTTGAAGTTGATGTGGAGGAGAGCCCACTTAAAGGAGCACTTGATATGCATTGAAGCACCTGCTGTTTTTGTGCCTCATCTGGAATTTGTAGCGATTGGCGTGGCCGTAAGAAAGGGATCTTATCACATTGTCCGCTAAAAGAAGTAGACAGTTTAGTTTGGCTGGAAGATGGTCTTTCTTCTGCAGATGTTACTGTTGCTTTAACACCTACCCCACTTACACAACCTTTTTTCCCCTTCCCAACACGCCTATTCCCCTTTCCACCAGAAGCAGGCCTTTTTCCACTCATTTTGGTGGTTAACTAATTCACAACTCTGGAGTTGTTTGCACAAAAAAACAATGGATGGGAACTGAGCAGAGCTGAGTGTCCAAACTGTGGTATTAGGCCAAAAGTAATGGCTGGGTTAGATGCAGAAAAAAATTATATTCGATTTGCAACCTGATGGAGGTCAGTATAGATGGACTAATAGAACAAGTCCCACACACAGCTAGAAGCCCAAATATTTTTTCAGAGGTAGATGCAGAAAAAAAATATATTCAGTTTGCAACCTGATGGAGGTCAGTATAGATGGACTAATAGAGAAAGTCCCACACACTGCTAGAAGGCCAAATATTTTTTCAGAGCTAGATGCAGAAAAAAAATATTTTGAATTTGCAACCTGATGGAGGTCAGTATAGGTGGACTAATAGAACAAGTCCCACACACTGCTAGAAGGCCAAATATTTTTTCAGAGCTAGATGCAGAAAAAAATTATATTTAGTTTGCAACCTGATGGAGGTCAGTATAGATGGACTAATAGAACATGTCCCACACACAGCTAGAAGCCCAAATATTTTTTCAGAGGTAGATGCAGAAAAAAATTATATTCAGTTTGCAACCTGATGGAGGTCAGTATAGATGGACTAATAGAACAAGTCCCACACACAGCTAGAAGCCCAAATATTTTTTCAGAGGTAGATGCAGATAAAAATTATTTTTAATTTGCAACCTGATGGAGGTCAGTATAGATGGACTAATAGAGAAAGTCCCACACACTGCTAGAAGGCCAAATATTTTTTCAGAGCTAGATGCAGATAAAAATTATTTTTAATTTGCAACCTGATGGAGGTCAGTATAGATGGACTAATAGAGAAAGTCCCACACACTACTAGAAGGCCAAATATTTTTTCAGAGCTAGATGCAGAAAAAAATTATATTCAGTTTGCAACCTGATGAAGGTCAGTATAGATGGACTAATAGAACAAGTCCCACACACAGCTAGAAGCCCAAATATTTTTTCAGAGGTAGATGCAGATAAAAATTATTTTTAATTTGCAACCTGATGGAGGTCAGTATAGATGGACTAATAGAGAAAGTCCCACACACTGCTAGAAGGCCAAACATTTTTACAGAGCTAGATGCAGATAAAAATTATTTTAATTTGCAACCTGATGGAGGTCAGTATAGATGGACTAATAGAGAAGGTCCCACACACTGCTAGAAGGCCAAATATTTTTTCAGAGCTAGATGCAGAAAAAAATTATATTCAGTTTGCAACCTGATGGAGGTCTGTATAGATGGATTAATAGTACAAGTCCCACACACAGCTAGAAGCCCAATATTTTTTCAGAGGTAGATGCAGAAAAAAATATATTCAGTTTGCAACCTGATGGAGGTCTGTATAGATGGATTAATAGAACAAGTCCCACACACTGCTAGAAGCCCAATATTTTTTCAGAGGTAGATGCAGAAAAAAAAATATTTTTAATTTGCAACCTGATGGAGGTCAGTATAGATGGACTAATAGAGAAAGTTCCCCACACTGCTAGAAGGCCAAATATTTTTTCAGAGGTAGATGCAGAAAAAAATTATATTCAGTTTGCAACCTGATGGAGGTCAGTATAGATGGACTAATAGAACAATTCCCACACACAGCTAGAAGCCCAAATATTTTTTCAGAGGTAGATGCAGATAAAAATTATTTTTAATTTGCAACCTGATGGAGGTCAGTATAGATGGACTAATAGAGAAAGTCCCACACACTGCTAGAAGGCCAAATATTTTTTCAGAGCTAGATGCAGATAAAAATTATTTTTAATTTGCAACCTGATGGAGGTCAGTATAGATGGACTAATAGAGAAAGTCCCACACACTGCTAGAAGGCCAAATATTTTTTCAGAGCTAGATGCAGATAAAAATTATTTTTAATTTGCAACCTGATGGAGGTCAGTATAGAAGGACTAATAGAGAAAGTCCCACACACTGCTAGAAGGCCAAATATTTTTTCAGAGCTAGATGCAGATAAAAATTATTTTTAATTTGCAACCTGATGGAGGTCAGTATAGATGGACTAATAGAGAAAGTCCCACACACTGCTAAAAGGCCAAATATTTTTTCAGAGCTAGATGCAGAAAAAAATTATATTCAGTTTGCAACCTGATGGAGGTCAGTATAGATGGACTAATAGAACAAGTCCCACACACAGCTAGAAGCCCAAATATTTTTTCAGAGGTAGATGCAGATTAAAATTATTTTTAATTTGCAACTTGATGGAGGTCAGTATAGATGGACTAATAGAGAAAGTCTCACACACTGCTAGAAGGCCAAATATTTTTTCAGAGCAAGATGCAGATAAAAATAATTTTTAATTTGGAACCTGATGGAGGTCAGTATAGATGGACTAATAGAGAAATTCTCACACACTGCTAGAAGGCCAAATATTTTTTCAGAGCTAGATGCAGAAAAAAATTATATTCAGTTTGCAACCTGATGGAGGTCTGTATAGATAGATTAATAGAACAAGTCCCACACACAGCTAGAAGCCCAATATTTTTTCAGAGGTAGATGCAGAAAAAAAATATATTCAGTTTGCAACCTGATGGAGGTCTGTATAGATGGATTAATAGAACAAGTCCCACACACAGCTAGAAGCCCAATATTTTTTCAGCGGTAGATGCAGAAAAAATATATATTCAGTTTGCAACCTGATGGAGGTCAGTATAGATGGACTAATAGAGAAAGTCCCACACACTGCTAGAAGGCCAAATATGTATTCAGAGCTAGATGCAGAAAAAAATTATATTCAGTTTGCAACCTGATGGAGGTCAGTATAGATGGACTAATAGAACAAGTCCCACACACAGCTAGAAGCCCAAATATTTTTTCAGAGGTAGATGCAGATAAAAATTATTTTTAATTTGCAACCTGATGGAGGTCAGTATAGATGGACTAATAGAGAAAGTCCCACACACTGCTAGAAGGCCAAATATTTTTTCAGAGGTACATGCAGATAAAAATTATTTTTAATTTGCAACCTGATGGAGGTCAGTATAGATGGACTAATAGAGAAAGTCCCACACACTACTAGAAGGCCAAATATTTTTTCAGAGCTAGATGCAGAGAAAAATTATATTCAGTTTGCAACCTGATGGAGGTCAGTATAGATGGACTAATAGAACAAGTCCCGCACACAGCTAGAAGCCCAAATATTTTTTCAGAGGTAGATGCAGATAAAAATTATTTTTAATTTGCAACCTGATGGAGGTCAGTATAGATGGACTAATAGAGAAAGTCCCACACACTGCTAGAAGGCCAAACATTTTTTTCAGAGCTAGATGCAGATAAAAATTATTTTTAATTTGCAACCTGATGGAGGTCAGTATAGATGGACTTATAGAGAAAGTCCCACACACTGCTAGAAGGCCAAATATTTTTTCAGAGCTAGATGCAGAAAAAAATTATATTCAGTTTGCAACCTGATGGAGGTCTGTATAGATGGATTAATAGAACAAGTCCCACACACAGCTAGAAGCCCAACATTTTTTCAGAGGTAGATGCAGAAAAAAAATATATTCAGTTTGCAACCTGATGGAGGTCTGTATAGATGGATTAATAGAACAAGTCCCACACACAGCTAGAAGCCCAATATTTTTTCAGAGGTAGATGCAGAAAAAAATATATTCAGTTTGCAACCTGATGGAGGTCAGTATAGATGGACTAATAGAGAAAGTCCCAACACACTACTAGAAGGCCAAATATTTTTTCAGAGCTAGATGAAGAAAAAAATTATATTCAATTTGCAACCTGATGGAGGTCAGTATAGATGGACTAATAGAACAAGTCCCACACACAGCTAGAAGCCCAAATATTTTTTTAGAGGTAGATGCAGATAAAAATTATTTTTAATTTGCAACCTGATGGAGGTCAGTATAGATGGACTAATAGAGAAAGTTCCACACACTGCTAGAAGGCCAAACATTTTTTTCAGAGCTAGATGCAGATAAAAATTATTTTTAATTTGCAACCTGATGGAGGTCAGTATAGATGGACTTATAGAGAAAGTCCCACACACTGCTAGAAGGCCAAATATTTTTTCAGAGCTAGATGCAGAAAAAAATTATATTCAGTTTGCAACCTGATGGTGGTCTGTATAGATGGATTAATAGAACAAGTCCCACACACCTAGAAGCCCAATATTTTTACAGAGGTAGATGCAGAAAAAAAATATATTCAATTTGTAAACTGATGGAGGTCTGTATAGATGGATTAATAGAACAAGTCCCACACACAGCTAGAAGCCCAATATTTTTTCAGAGGTAGATGCAGAAAAAAATATATTCACTTTGCAACCTGATGGAGGTCAGTATAGATGGACTAATAGAGAAAGTCCCACACACTGCTAGAAGGCCAAATATTTTTTCAGAGCTAGATGCAGAAAAAAATATATTCAGTTTGCAACCTGATGGAGGTCAGTATAGATGGACTAATAGAACAAGTCCCACACACAGCTAGAAGCCCAAATATTTTTTCAGAGGTAGATGCAGATAAAAATTATTTTTAATTTGCAACCTGATGGAGGTCAGTATAGATGGACTAATAGAGAAAGTCCCACACACTGCTAGAAGGCCAAATATTTTTTCAGAGCTAGATGCAGAAAAAAATTATATTCAGTTTGCAACCTGATGGAGGTCAGTATAGATGGACTAATAGAACAAGTCCCACACACAGCTAGAAGCCCAAATATTTTTTCAGAGGTAGATGCAGATAAAAATTATTTTTAATTTGCAACCTGATGGAGGTCAGTATAGATGGACTAATAGAGAAAGTCCCACACACTGCTAGAAGGCCAAATATTTTTTCAGACCTAGATGCAGATAAAAATTATTTTTAATTTGCAACCTGATGGAGGTCAGTAAAGATGGACTAATAGAGAAAGTCCCACACACCACTAGAAGGCCAAATATTTTTTCAGAGCTAGATGCAGAAAAAAATTATATTCAGTTTGCAACCTGATGGAGGTCAGTATAGATGGACTAATAGAACAAGTCCCACACACAGCTAGAAGCCCAAATATTTTTTCAGAGGTAGATGCAGATAAAAATTATTTTTAATTTGCAACCTGATGGAGGTCAGTATAGATGGACTAATAGAGAAAGTCCCACACACTGCTAGAAGGCCAAACATTTTTTCAGAGCTAGATGCAGATAAAAATTATTTTTAATTTGCAACCTGATGGAGGTCAGTATAGATGGACTAATAGAGAAAGTCCCACACACTGCTAGAAGGCCAAATATTTTTTCAGAGCTAGATTCAGAAAAAAATTATATTCAGTTTGCAACCTGATGGAGGCTGTATAGATGGATTAATAGAACAAGTCCCACACACAGCTAGAAGCCCAATATTTTTTCAGAGGTAGATGCAGAAAAAAATATATTCAGTTTGCAACCTGATGGAGGTCTGTATAGATGGATTAATAGAACAAGTACCACACACAGCTAGAAGCCCAAATATTTTTTCAGAGGTACATGCAGATAAAAATTATTTTTAATTTGCAACCTGATGGAGGTCAGTATAGATGGACTAATAGATAAAGTCCCACACACTGCTAGAAGGCCAAATATTTTTTCAGAGCTAGATGCAGATAAAAATTATTTTTAATTTGCAACCTGATGGAGGTCAGTACAGATGGACTAATAGAGAAAGTCCCACACACTTCTAGAAGGCCATATATTTTTTCAGAGCTAGATGCAGAAAAAAATTATATTCAGTTTGCAACCTGATGAAGGTCTGTATAGATGGATTAATAGAACAAGTCCCACACACAGCTTGAAGCCCAATATTTTTTCAGAGGTAGATGCAGAAAAAAATATATTCAGTTTGCAACCTGATGGAGGTCAGTATAGATGGACTAATAGAGAAAGTCCCACACACTGCTAGAAGGCCAAATATTTTTTCAGAGCTAGATGCAGAAAAAAATTATATTCAGTTTGCAACCTGATGGAGGTCAGTATAGATGGACTAATAGAACAAGTCCCACACACAGCTAGAAGCCCAAATATTTTTTCAGAGGTAGATGCAGATAAAAATTATTTTTAATTTGCAACCTGATGGAGGTCAGTATAGATGGACTAATAGAGAAAGTCCCACACACTGCTAGAAGGCCAAATATTTTTTCAGACCTAGATGCAGATAAAAATTATTTTTAATTTGCAACCTGATGGAGGTCAGTAAAGATGGACTAATAGAGAAAGTCCCACACACCACTAGAAGGCCAAATATTTTTTCACAGCTAGATGCAGAAAAAAATTATATTCAGTTTGCAACCTGATGGAGGTCAGTATAGATGGACTAATAGAACAAGTCCCACACACAGCTAGAAGCCCAAATATTTTTTCAGAGGTAGATGCAGATAAAAATTATTTTTAATTTGCAACCTGATGGAGGTCAGTATAGATGGACTAATAGATAAAGTCCCACACACTGCTAGAAGGCCAAATATTTTTTCAGAGCTAGATGCAGATAAAAATTATTTTTAATTTGCAACCTGATGGAGGTCAGTACAGATGGACTAATAGAGAAAGTCCCACACACTGCTAGAAGGCCATATATTTTTTCAGAGCTAGATGCAGAAAAAAATTATATTCAGTTTGCAACCTGATGGAGGTCTGTATAGATGGATTAATAGAACAAGTCCCACACACAGCTTGAAGCCCAATATTTTTTCAGAGGTAGATGCAGAAAAAAATATATTCAGTTTGCAACCTGATGGAGGTCTGTATAGATGGATTAATAGAACAAGTCCCACACACTGCTAGAAGCCCAATATTTTATCAGAGGTAGATGCAGAAAAAAAATTATTTTTAATTTGCAACCTGATGGAGGTCAGTATAGATGGATTAATAGAGAAAGTTCCCCACACTGCTAGAAGGCCAAATATTTTTTCAGAGCTAGATGCAGAAAAAAATTATATTCAGTTTGCAACCTGATGGAGGTCAATATAGATGGACTAATAGAACAAGTCCCACACACAGCTAGAAGCCAAAATATTTTTTCAGAGGTAGATGCAGATAAAAATTATTTTTAATTTGCAACCTGATGGAGGTCAGTATAGATGGACTAATAGAGAAAGTCCCACACACTGCTAAAAGGCCAAATATTTTTTGAGAGCTAGATGCAGAAAAAAATTATATTCAGTTTGCAACCTGATGGAGGTCAGTATAGATGGACTAATAGAACAAGTCCCACACACTGCTAGAAGCCCAAATATTTTTTCAGAGGTAGATGCAGATAAAAATTATTTTTAATTTGCAACCTGATGGAGGTCAGTATAGATGGACTAATAGAGAAAGTCCCACACACTGCTAGAAGGCCAAATATTTTTTCAGAGCTAGATGCAGATAAAAATTATTTTTAATTTGCAACCTGATGGAGGTCAGTATAGATGGACTAATAGAGAAAGTCCCACACACTACTAGAAGGCCAAATATTTTTTCAGAGCTAGATACAGAAAAAAATTATATTCAGTTTGCAACCTGATGGAGGTCAGTATAGATGGACTAATAGAACAAGTCCCACACACAGCTAGAAGCCCAAATATTTTTTCAGAGGTAGATGCAGATTAAAATTATTTTTAATTTGCAACTTGATGGAGGTCAGTATAGATGGACTAATAGAGAAAGTCTCACACACTGCTAGAAGGCCAAATATTTTTTCAGAGCAAGATGCAGATAAAAATAATTTTTAATTTGGAACCTGATGGAGGTCAGTATAGATGGACTAATAGAGAAATTCTCACACACTGCTAGAAGGCCAAATATTTTTTCAGAGCTAGATGCAGAAAAAAATTATATTCAGTTTGCAACCTGATGGAGGTCTGTATAGATAGATTAATAGAACAAGTCCCACACACAGCTAGAAGCCCAATATTTTTTCAGAGGTAGATGCAGAAAAAAAATATATTCAGTTTGCAACCTGATGGAGGTCTGTATAGATGGATTAATAGAACAAGTCCCACACACAGCTAGAAGCCCAATATTTTTTCAGAGGTAGATGCAGAAAAAATATATATTCAGTTTGCAACCTGATGGAGGTCAGTATAGATGGACTAATAGAGAAAGTCCCACACACTGCTAGAAGGCCAAATATGTATTCAGAGCTAAATGCAGAAAAAAATTATATTCAGTTTGCAACCTGATGGAGGTCAGTATAGATGGACTAATAGAACAAGTCCCACACACAGCTAGAAGCCCAAATATTTTTTCAGAGGTAGATGCAGATAAAAATTATTTTTAATTTGCAACCTGATGGAGGTCAGTATAGATGGACTAATAGAGAAAGTCCCACACACTGCTAGAAGGCCAAATATTTTTTCAGAGCTAGATGCAGATAAAAATTATTTTTAATTTGCAACCTGATGGAGGTCAGTATAGATGGACTAATAGAGAAAGTCCCACACACTACTAGAAGGCCAAATATTTTTTCAGAGCTAGATGCAGAGAAAAATTATATTCAGTTTGCAACCTGATGGAGGTCAGTATAGATGGACTAATAGAACAAGTCCCGCACACAGCTAGAAGCCCAAATATTTTTTCAGAGGTAGATGCAGATAAAAATTATTTTTAATTTGCAACCTGATGGAGGTCAGTATAGATGGACTAATAGAGAAAGTCCCACACACTGCTAGAAGGCCAAACATTTTTTTCAGAGCTAGATGCAGATAAAAATTATTTTTATTTTGCAACCTGATGGAGGTCAGTATAGATGGACTTATAGAGAAAGTCCCACACACTGCTAGAAGGCCAAATATTTTTTCAGAGCTAGATGCAGAAAAAAATTATATTCAGTTTGCAACCTGATGGAGGTCTGTATAGATGGATTAATAGAACAAGTCCCACACACAGCTAGAAGCCCAATATTTTTTCAGAGGTAGATGCAGAAAAAAAATATATTCAGTTTGCAACCTGATGGAGGTCTGTATAGATGGATTAATAGAACAAGTCCCACACACAGCTAGAAGCCCAATATTTTTTCAGAGGTAGATGCAGAAAAAAATATATTCAGTTTGCAACCTGATGGAGGTCAGTATAGATGGACTAATAGAGAAAGTCCCACACACTACTAGAAGGCCAAATATTTTTTCAGAGCTAGATGCAGAAAAAAATTATATTCAGTTTGCAACCTGATGGAGGTCAGTATAGATGGACTAATAGAACAAGTCCCACACACAGCTAGAAGCCCAAATATTTTTACAGAGGTAGATGCAGATAAAAATTATTTTTAATTTGCAACCTGATGGAGGTCAGTATAGATGGACTAATAGAGAAAGTCCCACACACTGCTAGAAGGCCAAACATTTTTTTCAGAGCTAGATGCAGATAAAAATTATTTTTAATTTGCAACCTGATGGAGGTCAGTATAGATGGACTTATAGAGAAAGTCCCACACACTGCTAGAAGGCCAAATATTTTTTCAGAGCTAGATGCAGAAAAAAATTAGATTCAGTTTGCAACCTGATGGTGGTCTGTATAGATGGATTAATAGAACAAGTCCCACACACCTAGAAGCCCAATATTTTTACAGAGGTAGATGCAGAAAAAAAATATATTCAATTTGCAAACTGATGGAGGTCTGTATAGATGGATTAATAGAGAAAGTCCCACACACTACTAGAAGGCCAAATATTTTTTCAGAGCTAGATGCAGAAAAAAATTATATTCAGTTTGCAACCTGATGGAGGTCAGTATAGATGGACTAATAGAACAAGTACTACACACAGCTAGAAGCCCAAATATTTTTTCAGAGGTACATGCAGATAAAAATTATTTTTAATTTGCAACCTGATGGAGGTCAGTATAGATGGACTTATAGAGAAAGTCCCACACACTGCTAGAAGGCCAAATATTTTTTCAGAGCTAGATGCAGAAAAAAATTATATTCAGTTTGCAACCTGATGGAGGCTGTATAGATGGATTAATAGAACAAGTCCCACACACAGCTAGAAGCCCAATATTTTTTCAGAGGTAGATGCAGAAAAAAATATATTCAGTTTGCAACCTGATGGAGGTCTGTATAGATGGATTAATAGAACAAGTACTACACACAGCTAGAAGCCCAAATATTTTTTCAGAGGTACATGCAGATAAAAATTATTTTTAATTTGCAACCTGATGGAGGTCAGTATAGATGGACTAATAGATAAAGTCCCACACACTGCTAGAAGGCCAAATATTTTTTCAGAGCTAGATGCAGATAAAAATTATTTTTAATTTGCAACCTGATGGAGGTCAGTATAGATGGACTAATAGAGAAAGTCCCACACACTGCTAGAAGGCCAAATATTTTTTCAGAGCTAGATGCAGAAAAAAATTATATTCAGTTTGCAACCTGATGGATGTCTGTATAGATGGATTAATAGAACAAGTCCCACACACAGCTTGCAGCCCAATATTTTTTCAGAGGTAGATGCAGAAAAAAATATATTCAGTTTGCAACCTGATGGAGGTCTGTATAGATGGATTAATAGAACAAGTCCCACACACTGCTAGAAGCCCAATATTTTATCAGAGGTAGATGCAGAAAAAAAAATATTTTTAATTTGCAACCTGATGGAGGTCAGTATAGATGGATTAATAGAGAAAGTTCCCCACACTGCTAGAAGGCCAAATATTTTTTCAGAGTTAGATGCAGAAAAAAATTATATTCAGTTTGCAACCTGATGGAGGTCAGTATAAATGGACTAATAGAACAAGTCCCACACACAGCTAGAAGCCCAAATATTTTTTCAGAGGTAGATGCAGATAAAAATTATTTTTAATTTGCAACCTGATGGAGGTCAGTATAGAAGGACTAATAGAGAAAGTCCCACACACTGCTAGAAGGCCAAATATTTTTTCAGAGCTAGATGCAGATAAAAATTATTTTTAATTTGCAACCTGATGGAGGTCAGTATAGATGGACTAATAGAACAAGTCCCACACACAGCTAGAAGCCCAAATATTTTTTCAGAGGTAGATGCAGATAAAAATTATTTTTAATTTGCAACTTGATGGAGGTCAGTATAGATGGACTAATAGAGAAAGTCTCACACACTGCTAGAAGGCCAAATATTTTTTCAGAGCTAGATGCAGATAAAAATAATTTTTAATTTGCAACCTGATGGAGGTCAGTATAGATGGACTAATAGAGAAATTCTCACACACTGCTAGAAGGCCAAATATTTTTTCAGAGCTAGATGCAGAAAAAAATTATATTCAGTTTGCAACCTGATGGAGGTCTGTATAGATGGATTAATAGAACAAGTCCCACACACAGCTAGAAGCCCAATATTTTTTCAGAGGTAGATGCAGAAAAAAAATATATTCAGTTTGCAACCTGATGGAGGTCTGTATAGATGGATTAATAGAACAAGTCCCACACACAGCTAGAAGCCCAATATTTTTTCAGAGGTAGATGCAGAAAAAATATATATTCAGTTTGCAACCTGATGGAGGTCAGTATAGATGGACTAATAGAGAAAGTCCCACACACTGCTAGAAGGCCAAATATTTATTCAGAGCTAGATGCAGAAAAAAATTATATTCAGTTTGCAACCTGATGGAGGTCAGTATAGATGGACTAATAGAACAAGTCCCACACACAGCTAGAAGCCCAAATATTTTTTCAGAGGTAGATGCAGATAAAAATTATTTTTAATTTGCAACCTGATGGAGGTCAGTATAGATGGACTAATAGAGAAAGTCTCACACACTGCTAGAAGGCCAAACATTTTTTTCAGAGCTAGATGCAGATAAAAATTATTTTTAATTTGCAACCTGATGGAGGTCAGTATAGATGGACTAATAGAGAAAGTCCCACACACTGCTAGAAGGCCAAATATTTTTTCAGAGCTAGATGCAGAAAAAAATTATGTTCAGTTTGCAACCTGATGGAGGTCTGTATAGATGGATTAATAGAACAAGTCCCACACACAGCTAGAAGCCCAATATTTTTTCAGAGCTAGATGCAGAAAAAAATTATATTCAGTTTGCAACCTGATGGAGGTCAGTATAGATGGACTAATAGAGAAAGTCCCACACACTGCTAGAAGGCCAAATATTTTTTCAGAGCTAGATGCAGAAAAAAATTATATTCAGTTTGCAACCTGATGGAGGTCAGTATAGATGGACTAATAGAACAAGTCCCACACACAGCTAGAAGCCCAAATATTTTTTCAGAGGTAGATGCAGATAAAAATTATTTTTAATTTGCAACCTGATGGAGGTCAGTATAGATGGACTAACAGAGAAAGTCCCACACACTGCTAGAAGGCCAAATATTTTTTCAGAGCTAGATGCAGATAAAAATTATTTTTAATTTGCAACCTGATGGAGGTCAGTATAGATGGACTAATAGAGAAAGTCCCACACAATGCTAGAAGGCCAAATATTTTTTCAGAGCTAGATGCAGAAAAAAATTATATTCAGTTTGCAACCTGATGGAGGTCTGTATAGATGGATTAATAGAACAAGTCCCACACACAGCTAGAAGCCCAATATTTTTTCAGAGCTAGATGCAGAAAAAAATTATATTCAGTTTGCAACCTGATGGAGGTCAGTATAGATGGACTAATAGAGAAAGTCCCACACACTGCTAGAAGGCCAAATATTTTTTCAGAGCTAGATGCAGAAAAAAATTATATTCAGTTTGCAACCTGATGGAGGTCAGTATAGATGGACTAATAGAACAAGTCCCACACACAGCTAGAAGCCCAAATATTTTTTCAGAGGTAGATGCAGATAAAAATTATTTTTAATTTGCAACCTGATGGAGGTCAGTATAGATGGAATAATAGAGAAAGTCCCACACACTGCTAGAAGGCCAAATATTTTTTCAGAGCTAGATGCAGATAAAAATTATTTTTAATTTGCAACCTGATGGAGGTCAGTATAGATGGACTAATAGAGAAAGTCCCACACACTACTAGAAGGCCAAATATTTTTTCAGAGCTAGATGCAGAAAAAAATTATATTCAGTTTGCAACCTGATGGAGGTCAGTATAGATGGACTAATAGAGAAAGTCCCACACACTGCTAGAAGGCCAAACATTTTTTCAGAGCTAGATGCAGATAAAAATTATTTTTAATTTGCAACCTGATGGAGGTCAGTATAGATGGACTAATAGAGAAAGTCCCACACACTGCTAGAAGGGAAAATATTTTTTCAGAGCTAGATGCAGAAAAAAATTATATTCAGTTTGCAACCTGATGGAGGTCAGTATAGATGGACTAATAGAACAAGTCCCACACACAGCTAGAAGCCCAAATATTTTTTCAGAGGTAGATGCAGATAAAAATTATTTTTAATTTGCAACCTGATGGAGGTCAGTATAGATGGACTAATAGAGAAAGTCCCACACACTGCTAGAATGCCAAATATTTTTTCAGAGCTAGATGCAGATAAAAATTATTTTTAATTTGCAACCTGATGGAGGTCAGTATAGATGGACTAATAGAGAAAGTCTCACACACTGCTAGAAGGCCAAATATTTTTTCAGAGCTAGATGCAGAAAAAAATTATATTCAGTTTGCAACCTGATGGAGGTCTATATAGATGGATTAATAGAACAAGTCCCACACACAGCTAGAAGCCCAATATTTTTTCAGAGGTAGATGCAGAAAAAAAATATATTCAGTTTGCAACCTGATGGAGGTCTGTATAGATGGATTAATAGAACAAGTCCCACACACAGCTAGAAGCCCAATATTTTTTCAGAGGTAGATGCAGAAAAAAAATATATTCAGTTTGCAACCTGATGGAGGTCAGTATAGATGGACTAATAGAACAAGTCCCACACACAGCTAGAAGCCCAAATATTTTTTCAGAGGTAGATGCAGATAAAAATTATTTTTAATTTGCAACCTGATGGAGGTCAGTATAGATGGACTAATAGAGAAAGTCCCACACACTGCTAGAAGGCCAAATATTTTTTCAGAGCTAGATGCAGATAAAAATTATTTTTAATTTGCAATCTGATGGAAGTCAGTATAGATGGACTAATAGAGAAAGTCCCACACACTACTAGAAGGCCAAATATTTTTTCAGAGCTAGATGCAGAAAAAAATTATATTCAGTTTGCAACCTGATGGAGGTCAGTATAGATGGACTAATAGAACAAGTCCCACACACAGCTAGAAGCCCAAATATTTTTTCAGAGGTAGATGCAGATAAAAATTATTTTTAATTTGCAACCTGATGGAGGTCAGTATAGATGGACTAATAGAGAAAGTCCCACACACTGCTAGAAGGCCAAATATTTTTTCAGAGCTAGATGCAGATAAAAATTATTTTTAATTTGCAACCTGATGGAGGTCAGTATAGAAGGACTAATAGAGAAAGTCCCACACACTGCTAGAAGGCCAAATATTTTTTCAGAGCTAGATGCAGATAAAAATTATTTTTAATTTGCAACCTGATGGAGGTCAGTATAGATGTACTAATAGAGAAAGTCCCACACACTACTAGAAGGCTAAATATTTTTTCAGAGCTAGATGCAGAAAAAAATTATATTCAGTTTGCAACCTGATGGAGGTCAGTATAGATGGACTAATAGAACAAGTCCCACACACAGCTAGAAGCCCAAATATTTTTTCAGAGGTAGATGCAGATAAAAATTATTTTTAATTTGCAACTTGATGGAGGTCAGTATAGATGGACTAATAGAGAAAGTCTCACACACTGCTAGAAGGCCAAATATTTTTTCAGAGCTAGATGCAGATAAAAATAATTGTTAATTTGCAACCTGATGGAGGTCAGTATAGATGGCCTAATAGAGAAATTCTCACACACTGCTAGAAGGCCAAATATTTTTTCAGAGCTAGATGCAGAAAAAAATTATATTCAGTTTGCAACCTGATGGAGGTCTGTATAGATGGATTAATAGAACAAGTCCCACACACAGCTAGAAGCCCAATATTTTTTCAGAGGTAGATGCAGAAAAAAAATATATTCAGTTTGCAACCTGATGGAGGTCTGTATAGATGGATTAATAGAACAAGTCCCACACACAGCTAGAAGCCCAAATATTTTTTCAGAGGTAGATGCAGATAAAAATTATTTTTAATTTGCAACCTGATGGAGGTCAGTATAGATGGACTAATAGAGAAAGTCCCACACACTGCTAGAAGGCCAAACATTTTTTTCAGAGCTAGATGCAGATAAAAATTATTTTTAATTTGCAACCTGATGGAGGTCAGTATAGATGGACTAATAGAGAAAGTCCCACACACTGCTAGAAGGCCAAATATTTTTTCAGAGCTAGATGCAGAAAAAAATTATATTCAATTTGCAACCTGATGGAGGTCTGTATAGATGGATTAATAGAACAAGTCCCACACACAGCTAGAAGCCCAATATTTTTTCAGAGCTAGATGCAGAAAAAAATTATATTCAGTTTGCAACCTGATGGAGGTCAGTATAGATGGACTAATAGAGAAAGTCCCACACACTGCTAGAAGGCCAAATATTTTTTCAGAGCTAGATGCAGAAAAAAATTATATTCAGTTTGCAACCTGATGGAGGTCAGTATAGATGGACTAATAGAACAAGTCCCACACACAGCTAGAAGCCCAAATATTTTTTCAGAGGTAGATGCAGATAAAAATTATTTTTAATTTGCAACCTGATGGAGGTCAGTATAGATGGACTAATAGAGAAAGTCCCACACACTGCTAGAAGGCCAAATATTTTTTCAGAGCTAGATGCAGATAAAAATTATTTTTAATTTGCAACCTGATGGAGGTCAGTATAGATGGACTAATAGAGAAAGTCCCACACACTACTAGAAGGCCAAATATTTTTTCAGAGCTAGATGCAGAAAAAAATTATATTCAGTTTGCAACCTGATGGAGGTCAGTATAGATGGACTAATAGAACAAGTCCCACACACAGCTAGAAGCCCAAATATTTTTTCAGAGGTAGATGCAGATAAAAATTATTTTTAATTTGCAACCTGATGGAGGTCAGTATAGATGGACTAATAGAGAAAGTCCCACACACTGCTAGAAGGCCAAACATTTTTTCAGAGCTAGATGCAGATAAAAATTATTTTTAATTTGCAACCTGATGGAGGTCAGTATAGATGGACTAATAGAGAAAGTCCCACACACTGCTAGAAGGCCAAATATTTTTTCAGAGCTAGATGCAGAAAAAAATTATATTCAGTTTGCAACCTGATGGAGGCTGTATAGATGGATTAATAGAACAAGTCCCACACACAGCAAGAAGCCCAATATTTTTTCAGAGGTAGATGCAGAAAAAAATATATTCAGTTTGCAACCTGATGGAGGTCTGTATAGATGGATTAATAGAACAAGTACTACACACAGCTAGAAGCCCAAATATTTTTTCAGAGGTACATGCAGATAAAAATTATTTTTAATTTGCAAACTGATGGAGGTCAGTATAGATGGACTAATAGATAAAGTCCCACACACTGCTAGAAGGCCAAATATTTTTTCAGAGCTAGATGCAGATAAAAATTATTTTTAATTTGCAACCTGATGGAGGTCAGTATAGATGGACTAATAGAGAAAGTCCCACACACTGCTAGAAGGCCAAATATTTTTTCAGAGCTAGATGCAGATAAAAATTATTTTTAATTTGCAACCTGATGGAGGTCAGTATAGATGGACTAATAGAGAAAGTCCCACACACTGCTAGAAGGCCAAATATTTTTTCAGAGCTAGATGCAGAAAAAAATTATATTCAGTTTGCAACCTGATGGAGGTCTGTATAGATGGATTAATAGAACAAGTCCCACACACAGCTTGCAGCCCAATATTTTTTCAGAGGTAGATGCAGAAAAAAATATATTCAGTTTGCAACCTGATGGAGGTCTGTATAGATGGATTAATAGAACAAGTCCCACACACTGCTAGAAGCCCAATATTTTATCAGAGGTAGATGCAGAAAAAAAAATATTTTTAATTTGCAACCTGATGGAGGTCAGTATAGATGGATTAATAGAGAAAGTTCCCCACACTGCTAGAAGGCCAAATATTTTTTCAGAGTTAGATGCAGAAAAAAATTATATTCAGTTTGCAACCTGATGGAGGTCAGTATAAATGGTCTAATAGAACAAGTCCCACACACAGCTAGAAGCCCAAATATTTTTTCAGAGGTAGATGCAGATAAAAATTATTTTTAATTTGCAACCTGATGGAGGTCAGTATAGATGGACTAATAGAGAAAGTCCCACACACTGCTAGAAGGCCAAATATTTTTTCAGAGCTAGATGCGGATAAAAATTATTTTTAATTTGCAACCTGATGGAGGTCAGTATAGAAGGAGTAATAGAGAAAGTCCCACACACTGCTAGAAGGCCAAATATTTTTTCAGAGCTAGATGCAGATAAAAATTATTTTTAATTTGCAACCTGATGGAGGTCAGTATAGATGGACTAATAGAGAAAGTCCCACACACTACTAGAAGGCTAAATATTTTTTCAGAGCTAGATGCAGAAAAAAATTATATTCAGTTTGCAACCTGATGGAGGTCAGTATAGATGGACTAATAGAACAAGTCCCACACACAGCTAGAAGCCCAAATATTTTTTCAGAGGTAGATGCAGATAAAAATTATTTTTAATTTGCAACTTGATGGAGGTCAGTATAGATGGACTAATAGAGAAAGTCTCACACACTGCGAGAAGGCCAAATATTTTTTCAGAGCTAGATGCAGATAAAAATAATTTTTAATTTGCAACCTGATGGAGGTCAGTATAGATGGACTAATAGAGAAATTCTCACACACTGCTAGAAGGCCAAATATTTTTTCAGAGCTAGATGCAGAAAAAAATTATATTCAGTTTGCAACCTGATGGAGGTCTGTATAGATGGATTAATAGAACAAGTCCCACACACAGCTAGAAGCCCAATATTTTTTCAGAGGTAGATGCAGAAAAAAAATATATTCAGTTTGCAACCTGATGGAGGTCTGTATAGATGGATTAATAGAACAAGTCCCACACACAGCTAGAAGCCCAATATTTTTTCAGAGGTAGATGCAGAAAAAATATATATTCAGTTTGCAACCTGATGGAGGTCAGTATAGATGGACTAATAGAGAAAGTCCCACACACTGCTAGAAGGCCAAATATTTATTCAGAGCTAGATGCAGAAAAAAATTATATTCAGTTTGCAACCTGATGGAGGTCAGTATAGATGGACTAATAGAACAAGTCCCACACACAGCTAGAAGCCCAAATATTTTTTCAGAGGTAGATGCAGATAAAAATTATTTTTAATTTGCAACCTGATGGAGGTCAGTATAGATGGACTAATAGAGAAAGTCTCACACACTGCTAGAAGGCCAAACATTTTTTTCAGAGCTAGATGCAGATAAAAATTATTTTTAATTTGCAACCTGATGGAGGTCAGTATAGATGGACTAATAGAGAAAGTCCCACACACTGCTAGAAGGCCAAATATTTTTTCAGAGCTAGATGCAGAAAAAAATTATATTCAGTTTGCAACCTGATGGAGGTCTGTATAGATGGATTAATAGAACAAGTCCCACACACAGCTAGAAGCCCAATATTTTTTCAGAGCTAGATGCAGAAAAAAATTATATTCAGTTTGCAACCTGATGGAGGTCAGTATAGATGGACTAATAGAGAAAGTCCCACACACTGCTAGAAGGCCAAATATTTTTTCAGAGCTAGATGCAGAAAAAAATTATATTCAGTTTGCAACCTGATGGAGGTCAGTATAGATGGACTAATAGAACAAGTCCCACACACAGCTAGAAGCCCAAATATTTTTTCAGAGGTAGATGCAGATAAAAATTATTTTTAATTTGCAACCTGATGGAGGTCAGTATAGATGGACTAATAGAGAAAGTCCCACACACTGCTAGAAGGCCAAATATTTTTTCAGAGCTAGATGCAGATAAAAATTATTTTTAATTTGCAACCTGATGGAGGTCAGTATAGATGGACTAATAGAGAAAGTCCCACACAATGCTAGAAGGCCAAATATTTTTTCAGAGCTAGATGCAGAAAAAAATTATATTCAGTTTGCAACCTGATGGAGGTCTGTATAGATGGATTAATAGAACAAGTCCCACACACAGCTAGAAGCCCAATATTTTTTCAGAGCTAGATGCAGAAAAAAATTATATTCAGTTTGCAACCTGATGGAGGTCAGTATAGATGGACTAATAGAGAAAGTCCCACACACTGCTAGAAGGCCAAATATTTTTTCAGAGCTAGATGCAGAAAAAAATTATATTCAGTTTGCAACCTGATGGAGGTCAGTATAGATGGACTAATAGAACAAGTCCCACACACAGCTAGAAGCCCAAATATTTTTTCAGAGGTAGATGCAGATAAAAATTATTTTTAATTTGCAACCTGATGGAGGTCAGTATAGATGGACTAATAGAGAAAGTCCCACACACTGCTAGAAGGCCAAATATTTTTTCAGAGCTAGATGCAGATAAAAATTATTTTTAATTTGCAACCTGATGGAGGTCAGTATAGATGGACTAATAGAGAAAGTCCCACACACTACTAGAAGGCCAAATATTTTTTCAGAGCTAGATGCAGAAAAAAATTATATTCAGTTTGCAACCTGATGGAGGTCAGTATAGATGGACTAATAGAACAAGTCCCACACACAGCTAGAAGCCCAAATATTTTTTCAGAGGTAGATGCAGATAAAAATTATTTTTAATTTGCAACCTGATGGAGGTCAGTATAGATGGACTAATAGAGAAAGTATCACACACTGCTAGAAGGCCAAACATTTTTTCAGAGCTAGATGCAGATAAAAATTATTTTTAATTTGCAACCTGATGGAGGTCAGTATAGATGGACTAATAGAGAAAGTCCCACACACTGCTAGAAGGGAAAATATTTTTTCAGAGCTAGATGCAGAAAAAAATTATATTCAGTTTGCAACCTGATGGAGGTCAGTATAGATGGACTAATAGAACAAGTCCCACACACAGCTAGAAGCCCAAATATTTTTTCAGAGGTAGATGCAGATAAAAATTATTTTTAATTTGCAACCTGATGGAGGTCAGTATAGATGGACTAATAGAGAAAGTCCCACACACTGCTAGAAGGCCAAATATTTTTTCAGAGCTAGATGCAGATAAAAATTATTTTTAATTTGCAACCTGATGGAGGTCAGTATAGATGGACTAATAGAGAAAGTCTCACACACTGCTAGAAGGCCAAATATTTTTTCAGAGCTAGATGCAGAAAAAAATTATATTCAGTTTGCAACCTGATGGAGGTCAGTATAGATGGACTAATAGAACAAGTCCCACACACAGCTAGAAGCCCAAATATTTTTTCAGAGGTAGATGCAGATAAAAATTATTTTTAATTTGCAACCTGATGGAGGTCAGTATAGATGGACTAATAGAGAAAGTCCCACACACTGCTAGAAGGCCAAATATTTTTTCAGAGCTAGATGCAGATAAAAATTATTTTTAATTTGCAATCTGATGGAAGTCAGTATAGATGGACTAATAGAGAAAGTCCCACACACTACTAGAAGGCCAAATATTTTTTCAGAGCTAGATGCAGAAAAAAATTATATTCAGTTTGCAACCTGATGGAGGTCAGTATAGATGGACTAATAGAACAAGTCCCACACACAGCTAGAAGCCCAAATATTTTTTCAGAGGTAGATGCAGATAAAAATTATTTTTAATTTGCAACCTGATGGAGGTCAGTATAGATGGACTAATAGAGAAAGTCCCACACACCGCTAGAAGGCCAAATATTTTTTCAGAGCTAGATGCAGATAAAAATTATTTTTAATTTGCAACCTGATGGAGGTCAGTATAGAAGGACTAATAGAGAAAGTCCCACACACTGCTAGAAGGCCAAATATTTTTTCAGAGCTAGATGCAGATAAAAATTATTTTTAATTTGCAACCTGATGGAGGTCAGTATAGATGGACTAATAGAGAAAGTCCCACACACTACTAGAAGGCTAAATATTTTTTCAGAGCTAGATGCAGAAAAAAATTATATTCAGTTTGCAACCTGATGGAGGTCAGTATAGATGGACTAATAGAACAAGTCCCACACACAGCTAGAAGCCCAAATATTTTTTCAGAGCTAGATGCAGATAAAAATTATTTTTAATTTGCAACTTGATGGAGGTCAGTATAGATGGACTAATAGAGAAAGTCTCACACACTGCTAGAAGGCCAAATATTTTTTCAGAGCTAGATGCAGATAAAAATAATTTTTAATTTGCAACCTGATGGAGGTCAGTATAGATGGACTAATAGAGAAATTCTCACACACTGCTAGAAGGCCAAATATTTTTTCAGAGCTAGATACAGAAAAAAATTATATTCAGTTTGCAACCTGATGGAGGTCTGTGTAGATGGATTAATAGAACAAGTCCCACACACAGCTAGAAGCCCAATATTTTTTCAGAGGTAGATGCAGAAAAAAAATATATTCAGTTTGCAACCTGATAGAGGTCTGTATAGATGGATTAATAGAACAAGTCCCACACACAGCTAGAAGCCCAATATTTTTTCAGAGGTAGATGCAGAAAAAATATATATTCAGTTTGCAACCTGATGGAGGTCAGTATAGATGGACTAATAGAGAAAGTCCCACACACTGCTAGAAGGCCAAATATTTATTCAGAGCTAGATGCAGAAAAAAATTATATTCAGTTTGCAACCTGATGGAGGTCAGTATAGATGGACTAATAGAACAAGTCCCACACACAGCTAGAAGCCCAAATATTTTTTCAGAGGTAGATGCAGATAAAAATTATTTTTAATTTGCAACCTGATGGAGGTCAGTATAGATGGACTAATAGAGAAAGTCCCACACACTGCTAGAAGGCCAAACATTTTTTTCAGAGCTAGATGCAGATAAAAATTATTTTTAATTTGCAACCTGATGGAGGTCAGTATAGATGGACTAATAGAGAAAGTCCCACACACTGCTAGAAGGCCAAATATTTTTTCAGAGCTAGATGCAGAAAAAAATTATATTCAGTTTGCAACCTGATGGAGGTCTGTATAGATGGATTAATAGAACAAGTCCCACACACAGCTAGAAGCCCAATATTTTTTCAGAGCTAGATGCAGAAAAAAATTATATTCAGTTTGCAACCTGATGGAGGTCAGTATAGATGGACTAATAGAGAAAGTCCCACACACTGCTAGAAGGCCAAATATTTTTTCAGAGCTAGATGCAGAAAAAAATTATATTCAGTTTGCAACCTGATGGAGGTCAGTATAGATGGACTAATAGAACAAGTCCCACACACAGCTAGAAGCCCAAATATTTTTTCAGAGGTAGATGCAGATAAAAATTATTTTTAATTTGCAACCTGATGGAGGTCAGTATAGATGGACTAATAGAGAAAGTCCCACACACTGCTAGAAGGCCAAATATTTTTTCAGAGCTAGATGCAGATAAAAATTATTTTTAATTTGCAACCTGATGGAGGTCAGTATAGATGGACTAATAGAGAAAGTCCCACACACTACTAGAAGGCCAAATATTTTTTCAGAGCTAGATGCAGAAAAAAATTATATTCAGTTTGCAACCTGATGGAGGTCAGTATAGATGGACTAATAGAACAAGTCCCACACACAGCTAGAAGCCCAAATATTTTTTCAGAGGTAGATGCAGATAAAAATTATTTTTAATTTGCAACCTGATGGAGGTCAGTATAGATGGACTAATAGAGAAAGTCCCACACACTGCTAGAAGGCCAAACATTTTTTCAGAGCTAGATGCAGATAAAAATTATTTTTAATTTGCAACCTGATGGAGGTCAGTATAGATGGACTAATAGAGAAAGTCCCACACACTGCTAGAAGGCCAAATATTTTTTCAGAGCTAGATGCAGATAAAAATTATTTTTAATTTGCAACCTGATGGAGGTCAGTATAGATGGACTAATAGAGAAAGTCCCACACACTACTAGAAGGCCAAATATTTTTTCAGAGCTAGATGCAGAAAAAAATTATATTCAGTTTGCAACCTGATGGAGGTCAGTATAGATGGACTAATAGAACAAGTCCCACACACAGCTAGAAGCCCAAATATTTTTTCAGAGGTAGATGCAGATAAAAATTATTTTTAATTTGCAACCTGATGGAGGTCAGTATAGATGGACTAATAGAGAAAGTCCCACACACTGCTAGAAGGCCAAACATTTTTTCAGAGCTAGATGCAGATAAAAATTATTTTTAATTTGCAACCTGATGGAGGTCAGTATAGATGGACTAATAGAGAAAGTCCCACACACTGCTAGAAGGCCAAATATTTTTTCAGAGCTAGATGCAGAAAAAAATTATATTCAGTTTGCAACCTGATGGAGGCTGTATAGATGGATTAATAGAACAAGTCCCACACACAGCTAGAAGCCCAATATTTTTTCAGAGGTAGATGCAGAAAAAAATATATTCAGTTTGCAACCTGATGGAGGTCTGTATAGATGGATTAATAGAACAAGTCCCACACACAGCTTGCAGCCCAATATTTTTTCAGAGGTAGATGCAGAAAAAAATATATTCAGTTTGCAACCTAATGGAGGTCTGTATAGATGGATTAATAGAACAAGTCCCACACACTGCTAGAAGCCCAATATTTTATCAGAGGTAGATGCAGAAAAAAAAATATTTTTAATTTGCAACCTGATGGAGGTCAGTATAGATGGATTAATAGAGAAAGTTCCCCACACTGCTAGAAGGCCAAATATTTTTTCAGAGTTAGATGCAGAAAAAAATTATATTCAGTTTGCAACCTGATGGAGGTCAGTATAAATGGTCTAATAGAACAAGTCCCACACACAGCTAGAAGCCCAAATATTTTTTCAGAGGTAGATGCAGATAAAAATTATTTTTAATTTGCAACCTGATGGAGGTCAGTATAGATGGACTAATAGAGAAAGTCCCACACACTGCTAGAAGGCCAAATATTTTTTCAGAGCTAGATGCAGATAAAAATTATTTTTAATTTGCAACCTGATGGAGGTCAGTATAGATGGACTAATAGAGAAAGTCCCACACACTACTAGAAGGCTAAATATTTTTTCAGAGCTAGATGCAGAAAAAAATTATATTCAGTTTGCAACCTGATGGAGGTCAGTATAGATGGACTAATAGAACAAGTCCCACACACAGCTAGAAGCCCAAATATTTTTTCAGAGGTAGATGCAGATAAAAATTATTTTTAATTTGCAACTTGATGGAGGTCAGTATAGATGGACTAATAGAGAAAGTCTCACACACTGCTAGAAGGCCAAATATTTTTTCAGAGCTAGATGCAGATAAAAATAATTTTTAATTTGCAACCTGATGGAGGTCAGTATAGATGGACTAATAGAGAAATTCTCACACACTGCTAGAAGGCCAAATATTTTTTCAGAGCTAGATGCAGAAAAAAATTATATTCAGTTTGCAACCTGATGGAGGTCTGTATAGATGGATTAATAGAACAAGTCCCACACACAGCTAGAAGCCCAATATTTTTTCAGAGGTAGATGCAGAAAAAAAATATATTCAGTTTGCAACCTGATGGAGGTCTGTATAGATGGATTAATAGAACAAGTCCCACACACAGCTAGAAGCCCAATATTTTTTCAGAGGTAGATGCAGAAAAAATATATATTCAGTTTGCAACCTGATGGAGGTCAGTATAGATGGACTAATAGAGAAAGTCCCACACACTGCTAGAAGGCCAAATATTTATTCAGAGCTAGATGCAGAAAAAAATTATATTCAGTTTGCAACCTGATGGAGGTCAGTATAGATGGACTAATAGAACAAGTCCCACACACAGCTAGAAGCCCAAATATTTTTTCAGAGGTAGATGCAGATAAAAATTATTTTTAATTTGCAACCTGATGGAGGTCAGTATACATGGACAAATAGAGAAAGTCTCACACACTGCTAGAAGGCCAAACATTTTTTTCAGAGCTAGATGCAGATAAAAATTATTTTTAATTTGCAACCTGATGGAGGTCAGTATAGATGGACTAATAGAGAAAGTCCCACACACTGCTAGAAGGCCAAATATTTTTTCAGAGCTAGATGCAGAAAAAAATTATATTCAGTTTGCAACCTGATGGAGGTCTGTATAGATGGATTAATAGAACAAGTCCCACACACAGCTAGAAGCCCAATATTTTTTCAGAGCTAGATGCAGAAAAAAATTATATTCAGTTTGCAACCTGATGGAGGTCAGTATAGATGGACTAATAGAGAAAGTCCCACACACTGCTAGAAGGCCAAATATTTTTTCAGAGCTAGATGCAGAAAAAAATTATATTCAGTTTGCAACCTGATGGAGGTCAGTATAGATGGACTAATAGAATAAGTCCCACACACAGCTAGAAGCCCAAATATTTTTTCAGAGGTAGATGCAGATAAAAATTATTTTTAATTTGCAACCTGATGGAGGTCAGTATAGATGGACTAATAGAGAAAGTCCCACACACTGCTAGAAGGCCAAATATTTTTTCAGAGCTAGATGCAGATAAAAATTATTTTTAATTTGCAACCTGATGGAGGTCAGTATAGATGGACTAATAGAGAAAGTCCCACACACTACTAGAAGGCCAAATATTTTTTCAGAGCTAGATGCAGAAAAAAATTATATTCAGTTTGCAACCTGATGGAGGTCAGTATAGATGGACTAATAGAACAAGTCCCACACACAGCTAGAAGCCCAAATATTTTTTCAGAGGTAGATGCAGATAAAAATTATTTTTAATTTGCAACCTGATGGAGGTCAGTATAGATGGACTAATAGAGAAAGTCCCACACACTGCTAGAAGGCCAAACATTTTTTCAGAGCTAGATGCAGATAAAAATTATTTTTAATTTGCAACCTGATGGAGGTCAGTATAGATGGACTAATAGAGAAAGTCCCACACAATGCTAGAAGGGAAAATATTTTTTCAGAGCTAGATGCAGAAAAAAATTATATTCAGTTTGCAACCTGATGGAGGTCAGTATAGATGGACTAATAGAACAAGTCCCACACACAGCTAGAAGCCCAAATATTTTTTCAGAGGTAGATGCAGATAAAAATTATTTTTAATTTGCAACCTGATGGAGGTCAGTATAGATGGACTAATAGAGAAAGTCCCACACACTGCTAGAAGGCCAAATATTTTTTCAGAGCTAGATGCAGATAAAAATTATTTTTAATTTGCAACCTGATGGAGGTCAGTATAGATGGACTAATAGAGTAAGTCTCACACACTGCTAGAAGGCCAAATATTTTTTCAGAGCTAGATGCAGAAAAAAATTATATTCAGTTTGCAACCTGATGGAGGTCTATATAGACGGATTAATAGAACAAGTCCCACACACAGCTAGAAGCCCAATATTTTTTCAGAGGTAGATGCAAAAAAAAAATATATTCAGTTTGCAACCTGATGGAGGTCTGTATAGATGGATTAATAGAACAAGTCCCACACACAGCTAGAAGCCCAATATTTTTTCAGAGGTAGATGCAGAAAAAAAATATATTCAGTTTGCAACCTGATGGAGGTCAGTATAGATGGACTAATAGTGAAAGTCCCACACACTGCTAGAAGGCCAAATATTTTTTCAGAGCTAGATGCAGAAAAAAATTATATTCAGTTTGCAACCTGATGGAGGTCAGTATAGATGGACTAATAGAACAAGTCCCACACACAGCTAGAAGCCCAAATATTTTTTCAGAGGTAGATGCAGATAAAAATTATTTTTAATTTGCAACCTGATGGAGGTCAGTATAGATGGACTAATAGAGAAAGTCCCACACACTGCTAGAAGGCCAAATATTTTTTCAGAGCTAGATGCAGATAAAAATTATTTTTAATTTGCAATCTGATGGAAGTCAGTATAGATGGACTAATAGAGAAAGTCCCACACACTACTAGAAGGCCAAATATTTTTTCAGAGCTAGATGCAGAAAAAAATTATATTCAGTTTGCAACCTGATGGAGGTCAGTATAGATGGACTAATAGAACAAGTCCCACACACAGCTAGAAGCCCAAATATTTTTTCAGAGGTAGATGCAGATAAAAATTATTTTTAATTTGCAACCTGATGGAGGTCAGTATAGATGGACTAATAGAGAAAGTCCCACACACTGCTAGAAGGCCAAATATTTTTTCAGAGCTAGATGCAGATAAAAATTATTTTTAATTTGCAACCTGATGGAGGTCAGTATAGAAGGACTAATAGAGAAAGTCCCACACACTGCTAGAAGGCCAAATATTTTTTCAGAGCTAGATGCAGATAAAAATTATTTTTAATATGCAACCTGATGGAGGTCAGTATAGATGGACTAATAGAGAAAGTCCCACACACTACTAGAAGGCTAAATATTTTTTCAGAGCTAGATGCAGAAAAAAATTATATTCAGTTTGCAACCTGATGGAGGTCAGTATAGATGGACTAATAGAACAAGTCCCACACACAGCTAGAAGCCCAAATATTTTTTCAGAGGTAGATGCAGATAAAAATTATTTTTAATTTGCAACTTGATGGAGATCAGTATAGATGGACTAATAGAGAAAGTCTCACACACTGCTAGAAGGCCAAATATTTTTCAGAGCTAGATGCAGATAAAAATAATTTTGAATTTGCAACCTGATGGAGGTCAGTATAGATGGACTAATAGAGAAATTCTCACACACTGCTAGAAGGCCAAATATTTTTTCAGAGCTAGATGCAGAAAAAAATTATATTCAGTTTGCAACCTGATGGAGGTCTGTATAGATGGATTAATAGAACAAGTCCCACACACAGCTAGAAGCCCAATATTTTTTCAGAGGTAGATGCAGAAAAAAAATATATTCAGTTTGCAACCTGATGGAGGTCTGTATAGATGGATTAATAGAACAAGTCCCACACACAGCTAGAAGCCCAATATTTTTTCAGAGGTAGATGCAGAAAAAAAATATATTCAGTTTGCAACCTGATGGAGGTCTGTATAGATGGATTAATAGAACAAGTCCCACACACAGCTAGAAGCCCAATATTTTTTCAGAGGTAGATGCAGAAAAAATATATATTCAGTTTGCAACCTGATGGAGGTCAGTACAGATGGACTAATAGAGAAAGTCCCACACACTGCTAGAAGGCCAAATATTTATTCAGAGCTAGATGCAGAAAAAAATTATATTCAGTTTGCAACCTGATGGAGGTCAGTATAGATGGACTAATAGAACAAGTCCCACACACAGCTAGAAGCCCAAATATTTTTTCAGAGGTAGATGCAGATAAAAATTATTTTTAATTTGCAACCTGATGGAGGTCAGTATAGATGGACTAATAGAGAAAGTCCCACACACTGCTAGAAGGCCAAATATTTTTTCAGAGCTAGATGCAGATAAAAATTATTTTTAATTTGCAACCTGATGGAGGTCAGTATAGATGGACTAATAGAGAAATTCTCACACACTGCTAGAAGGCCAAATATTTTTTCAGAGCTAGATGCAGAAAAAAATTATATTCAGTTTGCAACCTGATGGAGGTCTGTATAGATGGATTAATAGAACAAGTCCCACACACAGCTAGAAGCCCAATATTTTTTCAGAGGTAGATGCAGAAAAAAAATATATTCAGTTTGCAACCTGATGGAGGTCTGTATAGATGGATCAATAGAACAAGTCCCACACACAGCTAGAAGCCCAATATTTTTTCAGAGGTAGATGCAGAAAAAATATATATTCAGTTTGCAACCTGATGGAGGTCAGTATAGATGGACTAATAGAGAAAGTCCCACACACTGCTAGAAGGCCAAATATTTATTCAGAGCTAGATGCAGAAAAAAATTATATTCAGTTTGCAACCTGATGGAGGTCAGTATAGATGGACTAATAGAACAAGTCCCACACACAGCTAGAAGCCCAAATATTTTTTCAGAGGTAGATGCAGATAAAAATTATTTTTAATTTGCAACCTGATGGAGGTCAGTATAGATGGACAAATAGAGAAAGTCCCACACACTGCTAGAAGGCCAAACATTTTTTTCAGAGCTAGATGCAGATAAAAATTATTTTTAATTTGCAACCTGATGGTGGTCAGTATAGATGGACTAATAGAGAAAGTCCCACACACTGCTAGAAGGCCAAATATTTTTTCAGAGCTAGATGCAGAAAAAAATTATATTCAGTTTGCAACCTGATGGAGGTCAGTATAGATGGACTAATAGAACAAGTCCCACACACAGCTAGAAGCCTAAATATTTTTTCAGAGGTAGATGCAGATAAAAATTATTTTTAATTTGCAGCCTGATGGAGGTTAGTATAGATGGACTAATAGAGAAAGTCCCACACACTGCTAGAAGGCCAAACATTTTTTCAGAGCTAGATGCAGATAAAAATTATTTTTAATTTGCAACCTGATGGAGGTCAGTATAGATGGACTAATAGAGAAAGTCCCACACACTGCTAGAAGGGAAAATATTTTTTCAGAGCTAGATGCAGAAAAAAATTATATTCAGTTTGCAACCTGATGGAGGTCAGTATAGATGGACTAATAGAACAAGTCCCACACACAGCTAGAAGCCCAAATATTTTTTCAGAGGTAGATGCAGATAAAAATTATTTTTAATTTGCAACCTGATGGAGGTCAGTATAGATGGACTAATAGAGAAAGTCCCACACACTGCTAGAAGGCCAAATATTTTTTCAGAGCTAGATGCAGATAAAAATTATTTTTAATTTGCAACCTGATGGAGGTCAGTATAGATGGACTAATAGAGAAAGTCTCACACACTGCTAGAAGGCCAAATATTTTTTCAGAGCTAGATGCAGAAAAAAATTATATTCAGTTTGCAACCTGATGGAGGTCTATATAGATGGATTAATAGAACAAGTCCCACACACAGCTAGAAGCCCAATATTTTTTCAGAGGTAGATGCAGAAAAAAAATATATTCAGTTTGCAACCTGATGGAGGTCTGTATAGATGGATTAATAGAACAAGTCCCACACACAGCTAGAAGCCCAATATTTTTTCAGAGGTAGATGCAGAAAAAAAATATATTCAGTTTGCAACCTGATGGAGGTCAGTATAGATGGACTAATAGAGAAAGTCCCACACACTGCTAGAAGGCCAAATATTTTTTCAGAGCTAGATGCAGAAAAAAATTATATTCAGTTTGCAACCTGATGGAGGTCAGTATAGATGGACTAATAGAACAAGTCCCACACACAGCTAGAAGCCCAAATATTTTTTCAGAGGTAGATGCAGATAAAAATTATTTTTAATTTGCAACCTGATGGAGGTCAGTATAGATGGACTAATAGAGAAAGTCCCACACACTGCTAGAAGGACAAATATTTTTTCAGAGCTAGATGCAGATAAAAATTATTTTTAATTTGCAATCTGATGGAAGTCAGTATAGATGGACTAATAGAGAAAGTCCCACACACTACTAGAAGGCCAAATATTTTTTCAGAGCTAGATGCAGAAAAAAATTATATTCAGTTTGCAACCTGATGGAGGTCAGTATAGATGGACTAATAGAACAAGTCCCACACACAGCTAGAAGCCCAAATATTTTTCCAGAGGTAGATGCAGATAAAAATTATTTTTAATTTGCAACCTGATGGAGGTCAGTATAGATGGACTAATAGAGAAAGTCCCACACACTGCTAGAAGGCCAAACATTTTTTCAGAGCTAGATGCAGATAAAAATTATTTTTAATTTGCAACCTGATGGAGGTCTGTATAGATGGATTAATAGAACAAGTCCCACACACAGCTAGAAGCCCAATATTTTTTCAGAGGTAGATGCAGAAAAAAAATATATTCAGTTTGCAACCTGATGGAGGTCAGTATAGATGGACTAATAGAGAAAGTCCCACACACTGCTAGAAGGCCAAATATTTTTTCAGAGCTAGATACAGAAAAAAATTATATTCAGTTTGCAACCTGATGGAGGTCAGTATAGATGGACTAATAGAACAAGTCCCACACACAGCTAAAAGCCCAAATATTTTTTCAGAGGTAGATGCAGATAAAAATTATTTTTAATTTGCAACCTGATGGAGGTCAGTATAGATGGACTAATAGAGAAAGTCCCACACACTGCTAGAAGGCCAAATATTTTTTCAGAGCTAGATGCAGATAAAAATTATTTTTAATTTGCAACCTGATGGAGGTCAGTATAGATGGACTAATAGAGAAAGTCCCACACACTGCTAGAAGGCCAAATATTTTTTCAGAGCTAGATGCAGAAAAAAAATATATTCAGTTTGCAACCTGATGGAGGTCAATATAGATGGACTAATAGAACAAGTCCCACACACAGCTAGAAGCAGAAATATTTTTTCAGAGGTAGATGCAGATAAAAATAATTTTTAATTTGCAACCTGATGGAGGTCAGTATAGATGGACTAATAGAGAAAGTCCCACACACTGCTAGAAGGCCAAACATTTTTTCAGAGCTAGATGCAGATAAAAATTATTTTTAATTTGCAACCTGATGGAGGTCAGTATAGATGGACTAATAGAGAAAGTCCCACACACTGCTAAAAGGCCAAATATTTTTTCAGAGCTAGATGCAGAAAAAAAATATATTCAGTTTGCAACCTGATGGAGGCTGTATAGATGGATTAATAGAACAAGTCCCACACACAGCTAGAAGCCCAATATTTTTCAGAGGTAGATGCAGAAAAAAATATATTCAGTTTGCAATCTGATGGAGGTCTGTATAGATGGATTAATAGAACAAGTACCACACACAGCTAGAAGCCCAAATATTTTTTCAGAGGTAGATGCAAATAAAAATTATTTTTAATTTGCAACCTGATGGAGGTCAGTATAGATGGACTAATAGAGAAAGTCCCACACACTGCTAGAAGGCCAAATATTTTTTCAGAGCTAGATGCAGATAAAAATTATTTTTAATTTGCAACCTGATGGAGGTCAGTATAGATGGACTAATAGAGAAAGTCCCACACACTACTAGAAGGCCAAATATTTTTTCAGAGCTAGATGCAGAAAAAAATTATATTCAGTTTGCAACCTGATGGAGGTCTGTATAGATGGATTAATAGAACAAGTCCCACACACAGCTAGAAGCCCAATATTTTTTCAGAGGTAGATGCAGAAAAAAATATATTCAGTTTGCAACCTGATGGAGGTCAGTATAGATGGACTAATAGAGAAAGTCCCACACACTGCTAGAAGGCCAAATATTTTTTCAGAGCTAGATGCAAAAAAAATATATATTCAGTTTGCAACCTGATGGAGGTCAGTATAGATGGACTAATAGAACAAGTCCCACACACAGCTAGAAGCCCAAATATTTTTTCAGAGGTAGATGCAGATAAAAATTATTTTTAATTTGCAACCTGATGGAGGTCAGTATAGATGGACTAATAGAGAAAGTCCCACACACTGCTAGAAGGCCAAATATTTTTTCAGAGCTAGATGCAGATAAAAATTATTTTTAATTTGCAACCTGATGGAGGTCAGTATAGATGGACTAATAGAGAAAGTCTCACACACTGCTAGAAGGCCAAATATTTTTTCAGAGCTAGATGCAGAAAAAAATTATATTCTGTTTGCAACCTGATGGAGGTCTATATAGATGGATTAATAGAACAAGTCCCACACACAGCTAGAAGCCCAATATTTTTTCAGAGGTAGATGCAGAAAAAATATAAATTCAGTTTGCAACCTGATGGAGGTCTGTATAGATGGATTAATAGAACAAGTCCCACACACAGCTAGAAGCCCAATATTTTTTCAGAGGTAGATGCAGAAAAAAAATATATTCAGTTTGCAACCTGATGGAGGTCAATATAGATGGACTAATAGAGAAAGTCCCACCCACTGCTAGAAGGCCAAATATTTTTTCAGAGCTAGATGCAGAAAAAAATTATATTCAGTTTGCAACCTGATGGAGGTCAGTATAGATGGACTAATAGAACAAGTCCCACACACAGCTAGAAGCCCAATATTTTTTCAGAGGTAGATGCAGAAAAAAATATATTCAGTTTGCAACCTGATGGAGGTCAGTATAGATGGATTAATAGAACAAGTCCCACACACAGCTAGAAGCCCAAATATTTTTTCAGAGGTAGATGCAGATAAAAATTATTTTTAATTTGCAACTTGATGGAGGTCAGTATAGATGGACTAATAGAGAAAGTCCCACACACTGCTAGAAGGCCAAATATTTTTTCAGAGCTAGATGCAGATAAAAATTATTTTTAATTTGCAACCTGATGGAGGTCAGTATAGATGGACTAATAGAGAAAGTCCCACACACTGCTAGAAGGCCAAACATTTTTTCAGAGCTAGATGCAGATAAAAATTATTTTTAATTTGCAACCTGATGGAGGTCAGTATAGATGGACTAATAGAGAAAGTCCCACACACTGCTAGAAGGCCAAATATTTTTTCAGAGCTAGATGCAGAAAAAAATTATATTCAGTTTGCAACCTGATGGAGGCTGTATAGATGGATTAATAGAACAAGTCCCACACACAGCTAGAAGCCCAATATTTTTTCAGAGGTAGATGCAGAAAAAAATATATTCAGTTTGCAACCTGATGGAGGTCTGTATAGATGGATTAATAGAACAAGTACCACACACAGCTAGAAGCCCAAATATTTTTTCAGAGGTAGATGCAAATAAAAATTATTTTTAATTTGCAACCTGATGGAGGTCAGTATAGATGGACTAATAGAGAAAGTCCCACACACTGCTAGAAGGCCAAATATTTTTTCAGAGCTAGATGCAGATAAAAATTATTTTTAATTTGCAACCTGATGGAGGTCAGTATAGATGGACTAATAGAGAAAGTCCCACACACTACTAGAAGGCCAAATATTTTTTCAGAGCTAGATGCAGAAAAAAATTATATTCAGTTTGCAACCTGATGGAGGTCTGTATAGATGGATTAATAGAACAAGTCCCACACACAGCTAGAAGCCCAATATTTTTTCAGAGGTAGATGCAGAAAAAAATATATTCAGTTTGCAACCTGATGGAGGTCAGTATAGATGGACTAATAGAGAAAGTCCCACACACTGCTAGAAGGCCAAATATTTTTTCAGAGCTAGATGCAGAAAAAAAATATATTCAGTTTGCAACCTGATGGAGGTCAGTATAGATGGACTAATAGAACAAGTCCCACACACAGCTAGAAGCCCAAATATTTTTTCAGAGGTAGATGCAGATAAAAATTATTTTTAATTTGCAACCTGATGGAGGTCAGTATAGATGGACTAATAGAGAAAGTCCCACACACTGCTAGAAGGCCAAATATTTTTTCAGAGCTAGATGCAGATAAAAATTATTTTTAATTTGCAACCTGATGGAGGTCAGTATAGATGGACTAATAGAGAAAGTCTCACACACTGCTAGAAGGCCAAATATTTTTTCAGAGCTAGATGCAGAAAAAAATTATATTCAGTTTGCAACCTGATGGAGGTCTATATAGATGGATTAATAGAACAAGTCCCACACACAGCTAGAAGCCCAATATTTTTTGAGAGGTAGATGCAGAAAAAATATAAATTCAGTTTGCAACCTGATGGAGGTCTGTATAGATGGATTAATAGAACAAGTCCCACACACAGCTAGAAGCCCAATATTTTTTCAGAGGTAGATGCAGAAAAAAAATATATTCAGTTTGCAACCTGATGGAGGTCAATATAGATGGACTAATAGAGAAAGTCCCACACACTGCTAGAAGGCCAAATATTTTTTCAGAGCTAGATGCAGAAAAAAATTATATTCAGTTTGCAACCTGATGGAGGTCAGTATAGATGGACTAATAGAACAAGTCCCACACACAGCTAGAAGCCCAATATTTTTTCAGAGGTAGATGCAGAAAAAAATATATTCAGTTTGCAACCTGATGAAGGTCTGTATAGATGGATTAATAGAACAAGTCCCACACACAGCTAGAAGCCCAAATATTTTTTCAGAGGTAGATGGAGATAAAAATTATTTTTAATTTGCAACTTGATGGAGGTCAGTATAGATGGACTAATAGAGAAAGTCCCACACACTGCTAGAAGGCCAAATATTTTTTCAGAGCTAGATGCAGATAAAAATTATTTTTAATTTGCTACCTGATGGAGGTCAGTATAGATGGACTAATAGAGAAAGTCCCACACACTGCTAGAAGGCCACATATTTTTTCAGAGCTAGATGCAGATAAAAATTATTTTTAATTTGCAACCTGATGGAGGTCAGTATATATGGACTAATAGAGTAAGTCTCACACACTGCTAGAAGGCCAAATATTTTTTCAGAGCTAGATGCAGAAAAAAATTATATTCAGTTTGCAACCTGATGGAGGTCTGTATAGATGGATTAATAGAACAAGTCCCACACACAGCTAGAAGCCCAATATTTTTTCACAGGTAGATGCAGAAAAAAAATATATTCAGTTTGCAACCTGATGGAGGTCTGTATAGATGGATTAATAGAACAAGTCCCACACACAGCTAGAAGCCCAATATTTTTTCAGAGGTAGATGCAGAAAAAAAATATATTCAGTTTGCAACCTGATGGAGGTCAGTATAGATGGACTAATAGAGAAAGTCCCACACACTGCTAGAAGGCCAAATATTTTTTCAGAGCTAGATGCAGAAAAAAATTATATTCAGTTTGCAACCTGATGGAGGTCAGTATAGATGGACTAATAGAACAAGTCCCACACACAGCTAGAAGCCCAAATATTTTTTCAGAGGTAGATGCAGATAAAAATTATTTTTAATTTGCAACCTGATGGAGGTCAGTATAGATGGACTAATAGAGAAAGTCCCACACACTGCTAGAAGGCCAAATATTTTTTCAGAGCTAGATGCAGATAAAAATTATTTTTAATTTGCAATCTGATGGAAGTCAGTATAGATGGACTAATAGAGAAAGTCCCACACACTACTAGAAGGCCAAATATTTTTTCAGAGCTAGATGCAGAAAAAAATTATATTCACTTTGCAACCTGATGGAGGTCTGTATAGATGGATTAATAGAACAAGTCCCACACACAGCTAGAAGCCCAATATTTTTTCAGAGGTAGATGCAGAAAAAAATATATTCAGTTTGCAACCTGATGGAGGTCTGTATAGATGGATTAATAGAACAAGTCCCACACACAGCTAGAAGCCCAAATATTTTTTCAGAGGTAGATGCAGATAAAAATTATTTTTAATTTGCAACCTGATGGAGGTCAGTATAGATGGACTAATAGAGAAAGTCCCACACACTGCTAGAAGGCCAAACATTTTTTCAGAGCTAGATGCAGATAAAAATTATTTTTAATTTGCAACCTGATGGAGGTCAGTATAGATGGACTAATAGAACATGTCCCACACACTGCTAGAAGCCCAAATATTTTTTCAGAGCTAGATGCAGAAAAAAATTATATTCAATTTGCAACCTGATGGAGGTCAGTATAGATGGACTAATAGAATGATGCTATGCCCAAAACATTTTACTTCACTAGGTGCAGTAAAAAAATTGGTATTCTATACACAGGTGGTATATCTTGCAACACAGATAGGCTACTCCACTGACTAACACACTCTGCAATAGGCCAAAAAGGATTAGCTTTGCTAGATTCAGCCAAATGCTGTGAAAAAAACTTGCACAGCACTGGCACAGACCTGCCTGGCAAAAACTGATAGGAACTGATGTAACCTAGTCCTGAAAAGGACTGCAATTACAATTAGTCTTTACTCCCACAATCTATCTATTTAAGAGCACAGACCTGCCTGATAAAAGTCGTAGGAAATGCTGTAACCTAGTCCTTAAAAGGACTGCAATCACAACTATTCCCTACTCCCAAGCTATCTGTAGATTTGTGCGAAAATTGGCTTGAAATTAACAAGGTATAGCGCACACAGCAACAGCGGTGCCGTCTAACACGCAGCTGCAGCAGTGAGAAAATGGTGGCGACGGGGAAAATGGCTTGGTCTTATAGGGCAAGGACATGTGACATACACTGCCAAAGACACATGCCCTTGCTTGTGTGAAAAACAGCAGTTCGCTCCGTGTGTGCGCTGCTGATAGGCTGACAGACTGCACCTCCCCACTGTAAATGCGGGAAAGAGAAAAAAAAATGGAGATCTTCATTATTCCTGCAGAGATCCATCCCCTGCCCCTCCCCCCACCCCGCTGTACACTCAAACTGCGTATTAACATTAATTTTCATCATTACTGAGAAAAAATCCAGTTATGATTTTGGTGCACGAACAGTTATCGAACATAACCTCGAACAGCCGAATTTTTCTCAAATCGTTCGTGTTCGCCGAACGGCTCGAACACCGCCCAAAACAGCTCGAATTTGAGATTGGCGAACAGTTCGATTAGAACAACGCTCAACTCTAGTTATTAATAGCCAAACAACATTTTTGGCTAATGGCCCCTTCCCCGGCTAGTAATATCAGCCCCCGGTGGTTGGCTTTCCCTCTACCGGTTATGAAAATGATGTGGGAGCCCACGCCATTTTTTTTTAAATTTTAGGCAATGTGCCCACAATTCGGACATAGCAGTGTTTTGTTGCATCCAAACGCTGCATTCTATTGAACGCAGGTAAATCCGCATGTGTTCACTGTACCATGCGGATTTATCACATTCAATACATTTAGTGGTCAAATTTCTGTCGCGAAGACTAGCGACTCCGCAAGTGAATTTCACATGCTGCGGTCTTTAAAAACGAGCCACATGTCGGTGTCCGCGAATGATCCACAGCCTCAGATGCACGTATAGTGGACATGGGAGTTCTAGAAATCTAGTATAATGGCGTTCTGACACTCCTTCCACTATAGGCAACCCACCAGATGGAGACCCAACCAGGAGTCTCCACATTTCAAAAAATTGTTAGTAAAATTAGTTGCAGTAGCAACAGCAGACACAGAAGCCAAGGCAATATTGTCACAGACTGCATTAACACAAGATCAATGCAGCACTCTAAAAAACCACACCCTCGCCTAGTATGCCCAGTTTGCAACTGGGGTGCAAAAGTCGTTGGAGATCTATGACTTGTTCATCTTGATGGAACTTAGGCAGTCTACACTATACTCTGCTGGTGCACGGGCTGGTCTAATAAATGTGTGAAACGACTCACAGAAATTGCTTCTGCCATTTACACTGCTGTTGCTGCTAATGTTTTTGCGTTGACAACTCAACATTCCCAGGGTTGGAAGTCTATAACTGCGATGCACACTGTGTGCTTCACTATTGTCTTGGGGACAGCCACTCTCAAGATTGTCTTCAAGCATGTTTTGATACTCTAGCATGGGCGCCTCCTTTTCCAGGGGAGAAGCATCAGGCAAAATTTATTCTTGTACAGTGGATCGAACAGAGTGGCAACATAGTAGTCAGCACTATTTCTAATCCTAACAATATGGGCAACAATCATGTTGCAGATAGTGTAGCAAGAAGGCGCTCTGTGAGGTTCTGAGACTTTCTATCATGGTTTTTATGTCATGTTGTGCTTGGATCTTGTTTTTTCCCTGCAGCCATCTTGCTTTCTGTTTTGTGCATCCATTTTGCCCTCAGTTGTAATGGAGTCATCAGCTTCTACGTCTCCACCCTGTTTTTCTGCCATTTGCATTTAAGCAGCCTCAGCTGTCAGTTCAGTGCTTCTGAATCCTGTCTGCAGCCAGTCTGTAACATTGCTTCCTGAAGCCTCTGGACTGAGCTCTTAAAGTCAGCTTCACTCTCTGAGGAATCCTACTTGTTAACCTGCATGTCTGAGGTTTCCCTTTATGGATCTGAGTCTTCTTACCTGATGGATCAATGGACTATTGGTTTACTCAAAGGACTTCTCAGCACCCGTAAGAGAGACTTTGCTTATTGCTTAAAGACTGTCTTTTGTTGTTGTGCCTTTTGCAACCCCAGGGAATCCGGGGTTAATCCAGTACACCAGGAGGTGTTCTCTTTTGCTCAGAGTCTTGTATTTTACTGTGCATCTGCTTGTATGATGTAATACAAGAATATCACTTCATCAAGATCTGTGTTTCTTGTACTTCCTTTGCACTCATGCATAGACTCCAAATACACTGAATTCTACACATTACAAGATTCAGAAGCCATAAGATGGAGTCAGCTGTGTCTGGGAGTATTGATGCCCGCATCAAGAAACTGTATGAGGTGACTAATAGTGTTGAGCCACCCCCGTAGTGTTCGAGTTCGGTTTGGTTCGTCGAACACCCGTGTGTTCGCCGAACTGTTCGTCGAACACCTTCGAACACCGTTAAAACCAATGGCAGGCAAACAAAAACACATAGAAACACATAGAAAACACCTTCAAAGGTGTCCAAAAGCTGACAAACTGCTCAGAAGACACAACTAACACATGGAAAAGTGACAAGTACATATAGTCATGCGAAAAGAAAAGAGGTGGAGGAGTAAAAGGAGGGGGAGACACAGATATAGGCATGTCATGCCCTTCTAAAATCCAAAAAGTGAGAAGCCGAGACGGCCAGTCCGCTCCTGCCCGTGCCACCTCCGTGTCGCCGGGTTTGTGCCAGAGCCGCGGTGAACCCTGACGGCCAGCCCCCCTCTCCCAATACTGGTGCCTGTCCGCTGGTGGGTCGAGAGAGCCCCCCTGTGGTGGAGGCAGCTCTAAGCTTTTTAATTTAAATTGTCCCTCTAATTTGAATGAATACACTTTAAATCCATTTACAAGGATCTATTGGAGGGCAAGTCTCATGCCAGCAGCCGCGTAATTCCAGCTCCAGTAGCGTCCACTAAAGCTGCTGCAGTTAAAAAGCTTTTATAAGGATCGAGCTCGGCTGTCCACCGCAAGGCATCCTAGTGCCAGTCCCAGCCCCTATGCCTTGGGGTGCCTCCTGATGCTCTTCACTAAGTATCCCGTGGTCCCGAAGCATTTCCTTTGAAAAAATTAAGTGTCCAAACTACAGGTGGTGTAGCTTGCTTAACAGCCGGGATAATCCGCTGACTAGCAGACACTGCTACTAGGCACAAAGTATTTCCTGGGCTAGATGCAGTTAAAAATTTGTAAGTAGATACTCTCGTTGGATGCTGAGAAAGCATTCCATAGAGTCTCCTGGCACGCCATATATGATTCTCTTAAAAAGCTTGGGGTAGGGGTCTAGGGGACCCTTTTATAGCCAAAATCACGGCCCTGTATCACAATACGTCACCTAGGCTGAAGATAAATGGAACTGTAGCACCGAGGGCTCGGTTGCTACAGACGTATTGCACCTCACCCAGAGGTGTGATATCTCACTCTCAGATAAGGATGGAGTGTGGATCAGGACCCGACACCTGCATGCATTACACCACATTGCCGTGGGGCAGGGCGACCAATATGCCCCTGAGATGGGCACGACAGTCCCTGTCCCTGGCTGGAGTGGGGGGAGGGAACACTGAGGAAGGGGAACCCTGCAGTGCAGGAGCAGGGAGGAAGCAGTTCCTGGGTGCATTGAGAAGGGAGTATAAAAGGTGGGCACCATCTTAGTTCAGTGCAGAGAAGTCTGAGCAGAAGTGGCAGGGAGCAGGGGCTCTGCATGAGCTCTGCTCCGGAGGCGGGCCTAGTAACAGAGGCCCAGGCCTGCAAGAGGGAGAAGGAAGGAAGAGGAGCGGAGAAGGCTCCAGGAACGAGGAATGAAGGGATCCCAGGGGTGCGGACGGGCGAGTCGCCACCGCACGCCCGAATCCACCTGCGTGGAGGGGTCAGGCCAAAGGGGGAGACCGGTCCCCCAACTAGTGGAGGCAGGAAACGACCCTCAGCTAGAAACCGGAGGCTCTGACATTTTATGTGGCGCAGCCCCTTGCTCCACCCGCTAGGAAGGCACCACATAGGGTCAGGGAAACTGGCGCCAAGTTTACCAAGAGGAGGCCCGAGGCAGCCGGACAGAAGTGTTGGTAAGAAAGGCCAGACAAAGGACACACAAAGGGGGTCCTGTGAAGCGCTCCAAAGTTATCTGGGAGTTGTCTGAGCCCCTCACCTGGTGAGCACAGTACGACGTGGGCAGCCGTTACCTGCAGACGTGGTCTGGATAATAAGAACTGTGAGTAAAGGCCCTGAACTGCATCACTGACTCCGTGTCGTTACTGCTGCTGCCCTGCACCATCACCCCCATCCTCCGCATACACTGCCCTGAGGCTATACTCCTCCCGTGGGGAGTTATGCTACGCTCTGCTGCACCCACAACACCAGCCTTAGCGGTCTGCCCTGTAGCGGCGGTTCACTCTGACCGCAATCCACGGGTGGCGTAGTCGGACATTTAAACATCAAAACCACATAAATAGTTCCGCCACTGGTTTGACCGCCCTGAGCCACGGAACCGGATCGCCGCCACGAAGACTACAACCACCAGCATCCACCAAAAAGGGTCCGGCTCCGGGTGTCCCAAGGCCCAAGGGGTGCGTCAGAACATTTTCATCACCTTTCACAATCACCAATGGGACAAGGCAGGGATGTCCTCTGTCCCCTCTCTTATACATCCTAGTGACGGAGCACCTGCTCTCATCAATTCGCCATAACCCCAATATTAGGTGGATTGAGGTGGGAGGCACCGAGTACAAGTGCTCTCTATTTGCTGATGATGTCCTAGTATATATCACTCAATCACATATATCCATCCCTGCTGTTATGGCTGAAATAGATCACTTTGTTACATGGTAAAATTTTAAAATCAATGCAGCGAAGTCTGAGGCCCTCGATGTCTCCCTCCCTAAATCCATATAGGATTCCATCCAGTCCAACTTTCCCTTTGCCTGGCCCTCACAGGGTATCAAATACTTAGGAATTCCTATTCATAGAGACCTCTCCCATCTATGTTATCTTAATTTTGGGCCCTTTATTGAACAATTCCATACAGACCACGGTTGGCAAGTTAGAACTGTAAGATTCACTACGTGAACCACTGGTGTTTTGTGGAAAAGCACATGTACACCGCGTTCCAAATTATTATGCAAAAAGTGTTTAGGAGTGATAAGGGAAGAATTTGTTTGTTTGTCAGTTAAACTCATTGATGGTGATGTGTGTCAGGGCTCTTTATATCACTGTAAGCAATTGCAGACACCTGTGCTAATTAGTTTGGCAGGTGTGTCCAATGAAAGGCAAGACTACTTAAGAAGGCTCTCTCACATTATTAAGCAGCCTACATTTTCTGCCAAAATGGGAAAGAAAAAGGATGTGTCGGCTGCTGAGAAGCAACAAATTGTGGAGTGTTTAGGTCAAGGCATGACTACAATCAACATTGTGCGATGATCAGGATGAAGTGTCTTGGCAATCAAGAAGTATGTAGCTGATTCACAGTACACACGTGTGCGTGCTGATAAGGGCAAATTGAGGACTCTTTCCTACAGGCAATTACGTCAGGTTGAAACAGCAGCGGCAAAAAAGCCTTGTCATAGCAGCAGACAAGTTTTTGAAGCTGCTTGTGCCTCCAACGTCCCCCGAACAACAAGATGCAGGGTCCTTCAGAGGTTTGCAGCTGTGCATATGCCATCCTGTCGACCTCCTCTATCCACTTCACACAAGCAGAAACGGCTCCAGTGGGCCAAACATTACATGAAGACTGATTTCAAAACTGTTTTGTTCACGGATGAGTGCCGTGCAGCGCTCGATGGTCCAGATGAATGGAGTGGAGGATGGCTGGTTGATGGACACCCCACGCAAACACGGCTACAGCGCCAACAAGGAGGAGGTGGAGTAATGTTTTGGGCTGGAATCATGGGGAGAGAGATTGTCGGCCCCTTTAGGATCCCTGAAGGCGCTAAAGATGAACTCCATAATGTATGTGGATTTTCTCAAACAGCACTTCCTGCCATGGTTCAAGAAGAAGAACCGTGTATTTCACAGCAAGATCATTTTTCTGCATGATAATGCACCATCTCATGCTGCACATAAAACATCTGCATCTCTGGCTGATATGGGCATAAAAGGGGACAAACTTATGGTGTGACCCCCATGCTCCCCTGACCTCTACCCCATTCAGAACCTTTGGAGCATCATTAAAAGGAGTGTCTATGATGGCGGGAGGCAGTTCACATCTAAGCAACAGCTCTGGGAGGGTATTCTGTCCTCATGCAAAAAAATTGAAGCAGAAACCATCCAAAACCTGACAAATTCAATGGACGAGAGAGTTCAGAAGCTCCTTTCGAACAAGGGGTCCTATGTGAAAATGTAGCATCACCTAGAATAAAGTTTTGAGTTGAAAACTGTTTGATTTCAGTTTCTAACAACCTGCTAATGCTTATAATTTCAAAAATGACCATTTTTTTGGTCTTTATTAAAATGAAAAGGTTGATCGAAAAGTTTGGGGGATCTAAGAGTGTGGCAACCCAGTAGTCATGATTACTTCGAATTCTGACAATATGAGGGTCATGCTGCAGGTAGTGCAGCAAGAAGGCACTTATGTGTCTTGCGCATCTCGGAGCCCCAAAATTATTTTCCGGGCTAGATGCAGCTAAAAATTATTTTTAATTTTAAATCTGGTGAAGCTTATTATAGATGGCCTAATAGGATCAGTGCTGCACACTGCTACAAAGCCCAAATTATTTTCCAGTCAAGATACAGATAAACATGATTAGTAATTTGAAAGCTTAAAACGGTTGGTAGGGTGATTTTAACCAATCATCAAGCTTTTACTCTCCCCAGGATGACACAGGGGTAGAAAAGTCGTTTCGGATCCATGATTTGTTCATCTTTATGAACGTGAGTCTGTCTACATTATCAGTGGAGAGCCGCGTGCGCTTATCTGTCAGCACACCACCAGCAGCGCTGAACACACGTTCAGACAGAACGCTGGCTGCGGGGCATGACAAGATCTCCAAGGCGTAAGTGGCTAGCTCCGGCCATTTATCCAGATTGGAAGCCCAAAAAGAGCAAGGGTCCAGTGACACAGTCGTGGCTTCAATGTTTACTTGGAGATACTCCTGTACCATCGTCTCTAGGCGTTGACTATGTGTCAGACTTCTTGTCTCCTGTGGCCTTGCAAAGGATGGGCTAAAAAAGTGGTGAAATGATTCCGCAAAATTGATGTTACCAGCAGATACTGTGGTTCTGTTACGGTTTGAGTGCTGAACACTTGACGGTCCCACGGTTGGCAAGTTGGAACTGTGAGATTCACTACGTGCACCACTGGTATTTTGTGGAAAAGCACATGTAAGATTCTGCAACAGTCTCTGCTGATACTCCTGCATGCGTGCATCCCTTTCTATGGCAGGAATAATTTCTGCAAATTTACTTTTGTACCGGGGATCTAACAGTGTGGCAACCCAGTAGTCAGGATTATTTCTAATTCTCACAATTCGAGGGTCATGTTGCAGGTAGTGCAGCAAGAAGGCACTCATGTGTGTTGCGCATCCAGGAGCACCAAGTTCCTGTTGTGTTGGTGGCGAGGTAGCAATCATGCTTCCTTCCTCTGTCCTCTCCCCCCAACCTCGCACAACAGAAATGTGATCAAGGTCTCCCTCATCTGATGAGTCTTCCATCAGTTCGTCCTCCACTTCTTCCTGGGCTCCTGCACCTTCCTCACTAGTTTGGCTGCTACCATGCGCCCTGGTAAAATCATCTCCCCCACCCTCACATGCCTGCCGCCTTGGTGCTGCCGACCGTCTGGACCTTGCAGATGTTAGCCCTTCCGCATACAACTCCTCCTCCTCTACTTCCTCCACCTCCTCTTGTGCCACCACCTGACTCCGAATTCTGTTTAACATGTGCTCCAGCATGTAAATCACCGGAATAGTCATGCTGATAATGGCATCGTCAGCACTAAACATCTTCGTCGCCATTTCAAAACTGTGCAGAAGGGTGCATAGGTCCCTGATCTGAGACCACTCCTCCAGCGTGATTTGCCCCACCTCTGAATCTCGTTGGCCCAGGCTATACATCAGAACGTATTGCACCAGGGCTTGTCGGTGCTTCCACAGTCGCTGCAACATGTGCAGAGTTGAATTCCACCGGGTAGGCACATCGCATTTTAGCCGGTGAAGTGGCAGGCCCAACGACTTCTGTAGAGATGTAAGTCGCTGAGCTGCGGGATGCGAACGGCGGAAGTCCATCTAGTCTGGGATAGTGGGCTAAAAATTGCTGGACAACCAGGTTCAACACGTGAGCCATACAAGGCACGTGTGTGACATTGCCCCGGCGAAGGGCCGCACCCAGGTTTGCAGCATTGTCGCACACGGCCTTCCCTGGTTTCAGGTCCAGTGGAGACAACCATTCATGAAATTGGTTCTCCAGAGCTGACCACAACTCCTCAGCTGTGTGACTCACATTTCCCAGACATTTCAATGTAAAAACCGCCTGATGACGTTGAGCCCTACTGCCAGCATAGTAAGGAGGTGTGCAGGATCCCTTCTGCGCAGTTAGAAAGCTTGTGGCATGACCAGACAGGCTTTGGGTGCAGGTGGAAGACCGAGAGGAGGTTGAGGAGGCAGAAGCAGTGGAGGAAAAATGACATAAAGAGGATTGACGCACAACTCGTGGGGACGGCAAGACTTGGACAGCAGCCCCTTGTCCTGCTGTCACCATAGTTACCCAGTGCCCAGTCAGCGACATGTAACGCCCCTGTCCATGCCTTCTCGTCCAAGTGTCTGTGGTGAAATACACCCTGTCACACACAGAGTTTCTCAAAGAAGCGGTGATGTTGTGTGCGACATGCTGGTGGAGCGCAGGCACACCTTTCTTTGAGAAGTAGTGCCGACTGGGCATCTGGTACTGGGGCACTGCGACGGACATAAGGTCTCGAAAATCCTCTGTGTCCACCAGGCGGAAAGGCAGCATTTCTGTAGCCAAGAGCTTGCAGATGGTGAAATTCAACCTCTTAGCTTTCTCATGGCTAGGAGGAAATGGTCTTTTACTTGTCCACATCTGAGGGACCGAGGGCTGGCTATTGTGCTTAGACGGGGTTGATAAGGGTGTCCCCGGCAAACTGCCGGTCTGTGAGGAAGATGCAGGCGGACATGTTAGGTTGCCTTGATCCAAAGGTGGTGCTATCGATGTCGGACAGCGCTCAAGACCAGCTGGTGTTACCACCTCCAAAGAAAATGATGACCTGCCAATCACGCTGGCTGTTGCGGGTAAAGAGGTGGCAGGTCTGCGCCCCAAAACAGGTGTGACTGCTGTCCCCCCAGTCACAGAGGATGAAGAGGCCGCGGATGCACAAGATATGGCAGACGGTGGTTGGCCCAGCCGGCTAGACCGCATTGTAGCACACTGAGCTTCCCACTGCAACTTATGCTTCATGTCCATGTGCCGGTTCATGCATGAAGTACTCAAACTATGTATTTTTTGGCCTCTACTTAGCTTTTGCTGACAAATGTTACAGATAACACGAGTTGGGTCATCTTTATCGATCTGAAAAAATGCCCAGGCTATGCAAGGCTTAGCACCCATGCGACCTGAAGAGCCACCACGACTTGTGGTGAGAGGCAGAGTTGTGTTTGAGGATGCAGTTGTTGACGTGCTTCCAGTACTACGTCTCTGTCCAGGAAGGCGCAACCTGACCTCGTCGTCACTAGCATCTTCCTCCACCTCCTCTGCTGACCTCATCTCTTGGCTGACTGTGGGTTGACAGTAAGTGGGATCTCCGACCTCATCATCATCACCCTGTGCGTTATCACACCCGTCGTCCTCAGAGCCAGCCTGTTCCTGCCCTGACAAAAAACTAAAGTTGTCGCTCCAATCAGGTATTTGAGTCTTATCATCGTCTTCCTCATTGTCTCCACCAACAGGAGTTACAGTTTGGGAATGAGGGTCTACATTATGGTCAGAACCTTCTGCGTCTGGTCCTGGATCCTACTCATAAAGATTCTGGGCATCAGTGCAGATCATTTCCTCGTCTGGATTCACAAAAGCGCTGGAGTCGACCTCTGATTCCCAGGCTATAGTATGAGTAAACAGCTCTGCAGACTCAACCATCTGTTCTACCTCATACTCAGACGGGCAGCTGGAGATTTGGGAGCTGTGAGGAAGCAAGTGCGATTTGGGTGACACCTTTGAGGACTGGAGTATTTGTGATGTTGAAGTTGATGTGGAGGAGAGCCCACTTAAAGGAGCACTTTATATCCGTTGAAACACCTGCTGTTTTTGTGCCTCATCTGGAATTTGTAGCGATTGGCGTGGCCGTAAGAAAGGGATCTTATCACATTGTCCGCTAAAAGAAGTAGACATTTTAGTTTGGCTGGAAGATGGTCTTTCTTCTGCACCTACCCCACGGACACAACCTTTTTTCCCCTTCCCAACACGCCTATTCCCCTTTCCACCAGCAGCAGGCCTTTTTCCACTCATTTTGGTGGTTAACTAATTCACAACTCTGGAGTTGTTTGCACAAAAAAACAATGGATGGTAACCGAGCAGAGCTGAGTGGCCAAACTGTGGTATTAGGCCAAAACTATTGGCTGGGTTAGATGCAGAAAAAAATTATTTTTAATTTGCAGCCTGATGGAGGTCAGTATAGATGGACTAATAGACCAAGTCCCACACACCGCTAGAAGCCCAAATATTTTTTCAGAGCTAGATGCAGAAAATTTTTTTATTCAATTTGCAACCTGATGGAGGTCAGTATAGATGGACTAATAGACCAAGTCCCACACACTGCTAGAAGCCCAAATATTTTTTCAGAGCTAGATGCAGAAAAAAATTATTTTTAATTTGCAACCTGATGGAGGTCAGTATAGATGGACTAATAGACCAAGTCCCACACACTGCTAGAAGCCCAAATATTTTTTCAGAGCTAGATGCAGAAAAAAATTATTTTTAATTTGCAACCTGATGGAGGTCAGTATAGATGGACTAATAGACCAAGTCCCACACACCGCTAGAAGCCCAAATATTTTTTCAGAGCTAGATGCAGAAAAAAATTATATTCAATTTGCAACCTGCTGGAGGTCAGTATAGAAGGACTAATAGAACAAGTCCCACACACTGCTAGAAGCCCAAATATTTTTTCAGAGCTAAATGAAGAAAAAAATTATTTTTAATTTGCAACCTGATGGAGGTCAGTATAGATGGACTAATAGACCAAGTCCCACACACTGCTAGAAGCCCAAATATTTTTTCAGAGCTAGATGCAGAAAAAAATTATATTCAGTTTGCAACCTGATGGAGGTCAGTATAGATGGACTAATAGAATGATGCTATGCCCAAAAGATTTTACTTCACTAGGTGCAGTAAAAAAATTGGTATTCTATACACAGGTGGTATATCTTGCAACACAGATAGGCTACTCCACTGACTAACACACTCTGCAATAGGCCAAAAAGGATTAGCTTTGCTAGATTCAGCCAAATGCTGTGAAAAAAACTTGCACAGCACTGGCACAGACCTGCCTGGCAAAAACTGATAGGAACTGATGTAACCTAGTCCTGAAAAGGACTCCAATTACAATTAGTCTTTACTCCCACAATCTATCTATTTAAGAGCACAGACCTGCCTGATAAAAGTCGTAGGAAATGCTGTAACCTAGTCCTTAAAAGGACTGCAATCACAACTATTCCCTACTCCCAAGCTATCTGTATATTTGTGCGAAAATTGGCTTGAAATTAACAAGGTATAGCGCACACAGCAACAGCGGTGCCGTCTAACACGCAGCTGCAGCAGTGAGAAAATGGTGGCGACGGGGAAAATGGCTTGGTCTTATAGGGCAAGGACATGTGACATACACTGCCAATCACACATGCCCTTGCTTGTGTGAAAAAAAGCACTTCGCTCCGTGTGTGCGCTGCTGATAGGCTGACAGATTGCACCTCCCCACTGCAAATGCGGGAAAGAGAAAAAAAAATGGAGATCTTCATTGTTCCTGCAGAGATCCATCCCCTGCCCCTCCCCCCGCCCCGCTGTACACTCAAACTGCGTATTAACATTAATTTTCATCATTACTGAGAAAAAATCCAGTTATGATTTTGGTGCACGAACAGTTATCGAACATAACCTCGAACAGCCGAATTTTTCTCAAATTGTTCGTGTTCGCTGACCGGCTCGAACACCGCCCAAAACAGCTCGAATTTGAGATTGGCGAACAGTTCGAGTAGAACAACGCTCATCTCTAGTGACTAATTCAATGCTCACTGATTTGCAGACTTTAAAGGTGAACTTTGCAGGTCTGCAGGAGCGTAGGGATCACAGCCTACAGGTGCTTGGTCAAAATTTTCGAGATTTCTGCACCCGGACTGAAGCTCTGGAGGAGTTAGTTCATGCACCGGTTGCTCCCCCGGTTTTGGGCCTCCCCAAGTTACCACCTTTTCGCTTTGGTGGAGAACAAGAAAAATTCAGGAGATTCCTCAATCAATGCAAACTGTTTTTTGCCACCCAGGCATCACAATACCCTACTGACCGATATAAGGTACTAACAATAACCATGCTTCTCACTGACAAGGCCCTAGCGTGGGCGAACCCTTTGAGACTAATGATGCATGTCTGGACAATCTAAATACTTTCATGTTGGCCCTGGGGCAGATGTTTGATGATCCCAATCGCAGTGCTACGGCAGAAGCTGCCATGCTAACCTTGCGTCAAGGTAAACGCTCAGTAGCAGAATATGCGCTGGATTTTAGGAGGTGGGCCCTCGACACTACTTGGAATAGTTCCGCTAAGAAATCCATTTTCCGGAAGGGATTGTCTTCTGAAGTTAAATATGAACTCGCCCGTGCTGACCCATGCTGACCCTCCCACTGCTTTAGGAGATTTCATCAATTTCTGCATCCTGATCGATGCCCGTCTTACTGAACGTAGACAGGAGAGATGGTCCGCAATTAATCGTGTTAACAGATACCTTCCTTCCTCTCCAACTAGAGACTTTGTACCTCGGACTCCTCGAGAAGCTGAACCTGAACCCATGCAAGTGGACTCTCTACAGAAACGGGTCAGTGACGCACGCAAGGAGCATCGGTTGAAGGAGAATCTATGTTTCTACTGCGGTATGTCCGGGCACTTCATTATAAACTGTCCCAGCCATTCCCGTAAGGCTACTGCTGCAGTTATACACTGTGAATGCTGTGAAAAGGGGTCTGTGATGGCGGCTCGGGAACACTTGTCCGACCGGGCTGCACCTATAGATATTGACTATTCAGACTTAAACTCTGTCACATCTGAGCCCGATTCACACGTCAATGCTGCAATTTTTCCAGTTTCCTCTGCTGTGTCTCGTCCGAACTGCAACAAGAATAGTTCCCATTGTTTTCTTTCTTCTAAACTCTGGATTAATGCTGTTTGGATGTCCACTTCAGCTATGATTGATTCTGGAGCTAGTGGCAATTTTATGGACATTTCCTTTGCCCAAAGACACGGAATACGTTCTGTGAAGAGGACGACCCCTGTACAGATGGAGACAGTGGATGGCTCTCTGTTAAGGTCAGGACCCGTGGATCAGGAGACTGGACCCCTCAAGGTTTTCATGGTGAAAGGTCATCTAGAGAAACTGTCTTTTATACTCATCACTTCTCCACATTTCCCCATTATTTTAGGATTACCTTGGTTGCAGGTTCAGAACCCTACAATAAATTGGGAAACCAAGGAGCTGCATTTCCCGGAGAAGAAGACAATTTCCGGGTTTATGGTTTGCTCCACTCCGGTAATTTCAACACCATCAGTCTTCAAGCTGCCGCCCATGTATAGTGAGTATGCTGACATCTGTGATAAGAAGAATGCTGATCAGCTTCCTCCCCACCGTCCTTATGACAGCCCAATTGAACTATTGCCAGGTGCCGCAATACCCTTTGGTAATATTTACCCTCTGTGAGGTCCAGAACTAAAGGCGTTGAAAGACTATATCGATGAAAATCTAGCTAAGGGCTTTATGCGTCCCTCTTCTTCCCCTGCAGGTGCACCCATCTTTTTTGTAAAGAAAAAGGACGGATCTTTTAGACCCTGTATAGATTATCGGGAGCTTAATAAGTTCACCATCAGGAATCGCTACCCACTACCCTTGATCCCCGAATTGTTGGAGAGAGTACGACAGGCTAAGATTTTTACTAAATTAGATCTTTATGGGGCCTACAATCTGGTCCGCATTAGGCCAGGTGATGAGTGGAAGACAGCTTTCAGGTCACGTTATGGAGATTTTGAATATCAAGTCATGCCGTTCGGCTTATGCAATGTGCTAGCAACATTTCAACATTTAGCCAATGACATCTTCAGGGATCTTTTGGATACATTTGTGGTGATTTATTTGGACGATATTTTAATTTTCTCTAATTCCATAGATGAACATCATGAACATGTGAGGACGGTCATGGGACGTCTAAGAATGCACCACCTCTGTATCAAGCCTGTGAAATGCGAGTTTCATGTAACTAAGCTCCAGTTTTTGGGGTACGTAATTTCTTCACAGGGAATAACCATGGACGTGAGGAAGACTCAGGCTATTCAGGACTGGCCAGTGCCCAGGAATGTGAAAGAGGTTCAGCGCTTCATCGGGTTTTCAAATTTTTACAGGCGTTTTATCAGGAACTTTTCTGAAATAGTGTCACCCATCACACAGCTGACCCATAAGAAGTCTACTTTTGCCTGGACCTCTCAAGCCCAAGAAGCGTTCTCCCGTCTTAAGACTAGATTCACGACGGCACCCATCTTGGTACATCCAGATCCTGAACTCTCTTTTATAATAGAGGTGGATGCTTCGGACTGTGCCATTGGAGCTATACTCTCCAAGAGGACAGGTGAGAACAGTATCTTACATCCCTGTGCTTTCTTTTCTCAGCGATTGTTGTCAGCAGAAAAGAACTATGACATAGGGAACAGAGAACTACTAGCCATTATCGCCGCCTTCAAGGAATGAAGACATCATATTCAAGGAGCATCTCAGCAGATAGTTGTTCTGACGGACCATTGCAATCTGGAATTCATTAGGTCGGCCAAGTGCCTGACCCCTCGTCAGGCCCGCTGGAGTCTTTTTCTAAATCAATTTAATTTTGTAATTTCCTATAGGCCTGGTTCCCGCAATGGAAAGGCCGATGCATTATCTAGGATCCACTCAATTGAGACCACTCCAATCATGACACCTAAGACCATTCTACCTGATTCCAAGGTCCTGGGGGTGATCCATATTCAAGATTTATTAAACGACATTAAGGAAGCTTATCAACTGGATTCCTTGTTAGAACAACCTTCTAACGAGCTAAGTCTGACATATAAGAATGGTAAGTGGATGCAGGGGCAATGCTTGTATATACCTGAGACTGTCAGATTGAGAGTACTGCATCTAGTTCATAACTCTAAGATGGCGGGTCACAGAGAAGTCTAAAGACTCAGGAGTTTCTATCCCGTTTCATTTGGTGGCCCACCTACTGGAAGGATGTCCTAAATTATGTTGCTTCTTGTGAAGTCTGTGCCAGATTCAAGACACCACGTTACTCACCTACAGGTCTATTGCAGCCCTTGCCCATCCCATCCCGCCCTTGGGGCTCAATTTCTATGGATTTCATTGTGGAGTTGCCAACCTCTCAGGGGAAAAACACCATTTTGGTGGTGGTGGATCGTTTGACAAAGGCAGCTCACTTTATTGCCTGTACCGGTTTACCTTCTGCCAAACAGACATCCGACTTAATCATTCAAAATGTGTTTCGCCTACATGGAGTACCAGATGAGGTCATTTCTGATCGGGGGGTGCAATTCACTTCTAAATTTTGGCAGAGTTTCTGCGCTGCTTTAGACATTAAAGTTAATCTCTCTTCTGCATTTCACCCCAAGAAGAATGGACAGACTGAACATACCAATCAGACCTTGGAGCAATATCTTTGCTGCTTTATTTGCCATCTGCAGGATTATTGGGTGGATCTTCTCCCATTGGCTGAGTTTTCATATAATAACTCACAGAGCGCCTCCACAAAACAATCTCCGTTTTTTGCCAATTTAGGCTATCATCCTAACATTCTTCCTCGGCTTCCCATAGATACGCCTCTACCAGCTGTGGCCGACATAATTTCTTCCCTGCAACAGAATCTGGAGGTGTTAAAGGAGAATCTGGAATCAACTCGGGAAAGGTATAAAAAAGCAGCCGATAAATTTCAAAAGCCAGCACCAGCCTTCAAGGTAGGAGATTTAGTATGGTTGTCAACCAAGAATTTGAACTTAAGAATTCCATCATCTAAACTTGGACAAAAGTATGTGGGTCCTTAAAAGATTAACAGGATTATAAATACAGTGGCTTATCGTCTTCAACTTCCTAAATCTATGCAAATTCACCCTGTGTTTCACGTGTCTTTACTTAAGGCAGCCTTTCCTAATATGTTTCTTGGACGGTCTCCTTCCCCTCCTGATCCAGTGTTGATCGATGGACCGGACGAATTTGAGGTGGAAAAGATTCTGGACTTTAGGCTGCACAGAAATCGTCTCCAATACTTGATCAAATGGCAGGGCTACTTAGTGGAAGATAACTCTTGGGAACCGGTTGACAACATCAATGCCCCCTGTTTACTCCGACAGTTCCATCAGAGGTACCCAGACAAACCTGGTTCGGAGCTGGCCGGAGGCCGTCCTCAAGGAGGGAGTGATGTGAGGTTCTGAGACTTTCTATCATGGTTTTTATGTCATGTGCTTGGATCTTGTTTTTTCCCTGCAGCCATCTTGCTTTCTGTTTTGTGCATCCATTTTGCCCTCAGTTGTAATGGAGTCTTCAGCCTCTACGTCTCCACCCTGTTTTTCTGCCATTTGCATTTAAGCAGCCTCAGCTGTCAGTTCAGTGCTTCTGAATCCTGTCTGCAGCCAGTCTGTAACATTGCTTCCTGAAGCCTCTGGACTAAGCTCTTCAAGTCAGCTTCACTCTCTGAGGAATCCTACTTGTTAACGTGCATGTCTGAGGTTTCCCTTTATGGATCTGAGTCTTCTTACCTTCTGGATCACTGGACTATTGGTTTACTCAAAGGACTTCTCAGCACCTGTAAGAGAGACTTTGCTTATTGCTTAAAGACTGTCTTTTGTTGTTGTGCCTTTTGCAACCCCAGGGAATCCGGGGTTAATCCAGTACACCAGGAGGTGTTCTCTTTTGCTCAGAGTCTTGTATTTTACTGTGCATCTGCTTGTATGACGTAATACAAGATTATCACTTTATCAAGATCTGTGTTTCTTGTACTTGCTATTCACTCATACATAGACTCCATATACACTGAATTCTACACATTACACGCTCATGGGTTAGTCTCTTCTATGAGGTCCAAGCCCATAGTGTGTTGGTGGTAGGATAACACTCAAGCTTGCTTCCTCCAGCCCCTCCCGCCAACCACGGACCACAAAGAGGGGATCATTTCCTAACTGTTGCGTGGCCATCCCCTCTTCCTCCTCCATTTTTTTCCTTGGCTCCTGCTCCCTCACTAACAGTTTGTCTGGTACCACGAGCCTCTATGGATCACTGTAATCCACCATCCTATGGCACCAGTCTGTGCGACGACATTCCGGAATGTAGAGATATTGTTATCCTTCCACATCCTCCTATTCCTCCGCTCCACCACCTCCTGTCACAGACTATTCAAAGTGTGCTCCAGAATGTACATGACCAGAACATTCTTCAGCCCTAACCATCTTAGTAGCCATTTCAAAAATATGCAGAAGGGTGCAGAGGTCCTTCATCTGTGTACACTCCGCAACTATGATTTGCACCACGTCCGTACTGCGTTGGTCAAGGCTATGCAAAATGACATACTGCACCAGGGCTCGTTGCTGCTGCCACAGTCGCTGCAACATGTGCAGAGTTGAATTACACCATATCAGAACATCGGTGAGTACACAGCGACCGTGGTTTCTGCAGCAGTGCATCCAGGCCGGGACAGTGGTGGAGAATTTGCTGTACCACCAGGTTGAGAATGTGAGCCATGCAAGGTACGTGTGTGAGGTTGCCCCGACATAGGGACTCCACCAGGTTTGAACCGTTATTGCACATGGGTTTCCCTGGCTTCAGGTTCAGTGGAGACAGCCATTGCTCAAGTTCGGCCTGGATAGCTGTCCACAACTCTTGAGCTGTATGACTGCGATCTCCAAGGCATATTAATTTAAACACTGCCTGATTGTGGTGACCCTGGCTGCACAGTACGGAGGTGGGGGAGATTCTCTCTGCACTGTTGGAACATGTGTCTCATTAAGGCAGAGGTTGAGGGTGCAGATGGAGGCCCTAGAGGAGGCTGAGGAGGCAGAAGCAGTAGAGGAAGTGTTAGATACAGAGGTTTGTCCCGCAAGCCTTGGGGATTTCAATACTTGGTATCTGGTGGTTTAGTTCTCCATCCCCTGGTGTGTAGTGGTTTAGTTCTCCAACCCTAGCTGTTTAGTAGTTTAGATCTCCAACCCCTGTTGTCTATTAGTTTAGTTCTCCATCTCCTGGGTAGTAGTGGTTTAGTTCTCCATCCCCAAGTGTCCTTCAAGCTTTGGGGTTTCCAAGACTTGTGGAGCAGCCAATTCCCCGCCTGCCCCCACGACCACCTGAGTCACCCAGTGCCCAGTCAGTGAGATGTAATGTCCCTGGCCAAGCTTGCTTGTCCAGGTGTCAGTGGTGAAATGTACCCTGTCAGCCATAGATTTTTTTCAAGGAATGGGTGATGTTGTCTGCAACATGCTGGTGTAGCGGAGGCACATCTTTCTTAGAGAAGTAATGGTGACTTGGCAACTGGTACTGGGGGACTGTGATGGCCATCAGCTTTCGGAATCCGTCTGTATCCAGCAGACAGAAAGGCAGCATTTCCATGGCCAACAGATTGGAGATGATGAAGTTCAAGCTGTTTGCTTTGGCATGTGTAGGTGGAAACAATCTTTTACATGACCACAACTGCTTGACCGAGGGCTGGCTGCTGTGCTGAGAGAGGATGGAGTAGGGTAAAAACGATAAACTGCTGGACTGTGAGAGAGGTGCAGGCGGAGATGTTATCGTGGATTGAGAAAGATGTGGTGTGCTCAGTGTCTGAGATCGGTCAAAATCAGCAGGCATGTCCATTTCTGTAACGTCAGATGGGCTATCACTCATCCTGACTGTAGCGGGTAAACAAGGGGAGGTTCTGCGGCTGGAGACCTGTGTGAGAACACTTGGCACGGTGACAGAGGAGGAATAAGCAGCAGTTGTGGTTGATGGGGTAGCTGGTGGTTATCGAGGCCCGCTAGTCTAGATTTTAGCGCATTGGGATTCCCAGTCTAATGCATGTTGATCGCGCATGTGCCAGTTCATGCATTTAGTGGTCAAATTATTTCAATTTTTGCCTCTACTCAGTCATTTTTCATACCTGTGAATTGCATACCCGTGACCACTGCTGGCCAGAGCCACAGTTGTGACTGTGGATGCAGTGCTTGTCATGGTTGCATCACTCAGTGTCTTTGCGAGAAGTCGCAATGTAACTTCCTCATCTTCTCAATCTCCTCCTCCACTTCCTCTGCTGAGCTACTCAGTTGCATGCCTCTAGATTCACATCAAGTGGGATCTACATCGTCATCCTATCTGTTCTCCCACTCCTCGCCCTGAGAGCCACCCTCCTCCTCTTCCAGCCCTGACAGCACAGTACAGCCCGTGTGCACATCAGGTATCTGAGTCTCATCAGTAGCACCGAATTCATCATCTATCCACCATTTCATTCAACCCCTCTAATTGACCTATCCATCAAAGTCTATGGCTGCCTGCTCTCCCCAGTCCTGCAAGCTTGACTCTGATCTCTTCTTCAAACTTGAGATCCAAGCCCTCCCCTCCACCATACCACTTTATGACCAGCCCTACCCTCATCTACCAGTTGGTGACCCCTTTTCTCATGTAAAGCGCCATGAAATATTTGGCACTATAATAATAAATAATAATAATTATATTATTTGTACTGTGGGTGTATTGATGCTACTTTTCCTGGTGCCTGCCCTCAATTTGAGCTGTTTTGGCAGCTTTTTGGTCCTTTTGAAGATGTTGTGTATGCATTCGGTTTTGTCTCCCATTGAATGCAATGGGATTCGGATAAGTTCAACAAACTGTTCGACGAATTGTTTGGAGAACATCAGGAAGTTTGCCGATCTGAAATGAATCAAACCTTAAGAGGTTCGCTCATCTCTAGTCCCTACAAACGAGAACGCAAGCCAAGTCGATAACAAGTCAGACAAAACAAGATTACGCTAATACAGGAAGCTAGAAACTGAGCTACTAGAACCTATGTTCAGACGAGGAAGGAAGGGTGAAGTCACCTGATATATCACCTGCTGGCAGATGATAGACAGATGAAGCAGATCTCTGCAGGACAGAGTAGATACAAATTCCTTCAAAGTTTGGCCACCCCACCTATAACTCACAAACCACAAAGCTGGAAGAGAAGTATAATAGTGATGAGCGGGTATGTTTGGTTAACCCTTTCGGCGAGTATGCTCAGGCCGAGCACCGAGCAGTTACAGCTGCTCAGTGATATGTTTGAATCACTCCCATGTGCATTATTTGCGACTGTTTGACAGGTTTAATACATGTGAGGAATGTCTATTTCTTACGCATTCCTCCCATGTATTAAAGCTGTCAAACAGTCGCAAATCATCCACACGGGAGCGATTCAAACATAACACCGAGCAGCTGTAACTACTCGGTGCTCGGCCCGACCATACTCGCTGAAAGGGTTAACAAAACATACTCACTCATCACTAATAAAGAAGCTTAGATCGATGTTCAGGTACTGAGTGTAGTAGAGCGAAACACACTGTGAGAAAGGCGGCATTTAAAAGATATACAAGTGTCCAGCGTAACAGATAGATGGATAAATAGGTAGATGGATGCCAGAGAATACAGAATGTATGCAGTAAGATACATACAAACATTCAATATGTGAAATTTAAATTGCATTACCGCTAAATAAAATATACTTACAGTGGTGGCCAAAAGTATTGACACCCCTGTAATTCTGTCAGATAATACTCAGTTTCTTCCTGAAAATGATTGTAATCACAAATTCTTTGGTATTATTATCTTCATTTAATTTGTCGTCAATGAAAAAACACAAAAATAATTGTTCTAAAGCGAAATTGGATATAATTCCACACCAAACCTAAAAAAGGGGGTCGACAAATGTATTGGCACTGTTTGAAAAATCATGTGATGCTTCTCTAATTCGTGTAATTAACAGCACCTGTAACTTAACTGTGGCACCTAACAGGTGTTGGCAATAACTAAATCACACTTGCAGCCAGTTAACATGGATTAAAGTTGACTCAACCTCTGTCCTGTGTCCTTGTGTGTACCACATTGAGCATGGAGAAAAGAAAGAAGACCAAAGAACTGTCTGAGGACTTGAGAAACCAAATTGTGAGGAAGCATGAGCAATCTCAAGGCTACAAGTCCATCTCCAAAGACCTGAATGTTCCTGTGTCTTCCGTGCACAGTGTCATCAAGAAGTTTAAAGCCCATGGCACTGTGGCTAACCTCCCTAGATGTGGACAGAAAAGAAAAATTGACGAGAGATTTCAACGCAAGATTGTGCGGATGGTGGATAAAGAACCTCGACTAACATCCAAACAAGTTCAAGCAACCCTGCAGTCCGAGGGTACAACAGTGTCAACCCGTACTATCCGTCGGCGTCTGAATGAAAAGGGACTGTATGGTAGGATACCCAGGAAGACCCCACTTCTTACCCCGAGACATAAAAAAGCCAAGCTGGAGTTTGCCAAAACTATCCTGAGAAAGCCTAAAACGTTTTGGAAAAATGTTCTCTGTTCAGATGAGACAAAAGTAGAGCTTTTTGGGAAAAAGCATCAACATAGAGTGTACAGGAAAAAAAAAGAGCCATTGAAAGAAAAGAACACGGTCCTTACAGTCAAACATGGCGGAGGTTCCCTGATAATTGGGGTTGCTTTGCTGCTTCTGGCACCGGACTGCTTGACCGTGTGCATAGCATTATGAAGTCTGAAGACTATCAACAAATTTTGCAGCATAAGGTAGGGCCCAGTGTGAAAAAGCTGGGTCTCCCTCAGAGGTCATGGGTCTTCCAGCAGGACAATGACCCAAAACACACTTCCAAAAGCACTATAAAATGGTTGGAAAGAAAGCACCGGAGACTTCTAAGGTGGCCAGCAATGCGTCCAGACCTGAATCCCATAGAACACCTGTGGAGAGATCTCAAAATGGCAGTTTGGAGAAGGCACCCTTCAAATATCAGGGACCTGGAGCAGTTTGCCAAAGAAGAATGGTCTACAATTCCAGCAGAGCATTGTAAGAAACTCATTGATGGTTACCGGAAGCGGTTGTTCGCAGTTATTTTGGCTAAAGGTTGTGCAACCAAGTATTAGGCTGAGGGTGCCAATACTTTTGTCTGGCCCATTTTTGGAGTTTTGTGTGAAATGATCAATGATTTGATTTTTGCTTCATTCTCTTTTGTGTTTTTTCCTTGCAAGCAAATTAAATGAAAATAATAATACCAAAGAATATGTGATTGCAATCATTTTCAGGAAGAAACTGAGTATTATCTGACAGAATTGCAGGGGTGCCAATACTATTGGTCACCACTGTAAATAAAGGTTCTTAGCCAACAAATTGGTCAATTTGTGTGTACCCATTGGCAATGTCAGGGTCTTCCTTTCTCTGGAGGGACAATAAACTATCAGATATACTTCTACTGGGCCAAAAGTCGGATAGGTAGAGGTAAAAAGATATATTTATAGATACATTGGCTGTCATGATATACTTTATAGTTACTGAATAATTGTCCTTTGAAGGAAAACACATTTTCCCAAATATCATACTATATAAAATTGTGTAGACATCTGAAACTTGCACATGCTCACAATTCAAAAAGATGCTGAACACTGAAGGATAAAGGGGAATTGTAATGATTTTCTAACTAATTAGTTGGTCTTATTAAAAAGAACAAGATAATTGATTTTAGAATACACTACTCCTTATTATGTTCTAATTAAGCTGTATATCAAGACTAATTAAATGACGCTATACTATCTCATTATTGTTACAGAATTGAATAGATTGTTTTTATTACAGCAAGGCTTGGAACCAAAGATTCTTTAAATTCTAAATGTGTTAAGTATATTATTTGTGAAACAGATGGCAATAATTATAACAATGTATTTTTATTCATATATTTGAAACTGTAAAATTCTTTATGCATGATTTTCATTATTTGGCAAGTAGTGATGAGTGAGCACTAGTGATGAATGAGTATGTTTTGTTAACCCTTTCGCCGAGTATGCTTGGGCCGATCACCGAGTAGTTACAGCTGCTCGGTGATATGTTTGAATCACTCCCGTGTGCATGATTTGTGACTGTTTGACAGGCTTAATACATGTGAGGAATGTCTATTTCTTAGGCATTCCTCCTATGTATTAAACCTGTCAAACAGTCGCAAATCATGCACATGGGAGTGATTCAAACATATCACCGAGCAGCTGTAAGTACTCGGTGCTCGGCCCGAGCATACTCGGCAAAAGGGTTAACAAAACATACTCGCTCATCACCAGCGAGTAGTGATGAGCGAGTATGTTTTGTTAACCCTTTCACCGAGTATGCTTGGGCCGAGCACCGAGTAGTTACAGCTGCTCGGTGACATGTTTGAATCACTCCCGTGTGCATGATTTGCGACTTTTTGACAGCTTTGATACATGTGAGGAATATCTGCTTCTTACACATTCCTCACATGTAATAAAGCTGTCAAACAGTCGCAAATCATGCACACAGGAGTGATTCAAATATATCACCGAGCACGCTATAATTACTCGGTGCTCGAAAGGGTTAACAAAACATACTCGCTCATTACTAGCGAGCACTAAAATTCTTGGATACTCGTTGCTCGGGTGGAGCAAATTGGAATGCTCGAGTGCTCGGTCTGAGTAACGAACCCAATGTAAGTCTATGGGAAACTCAAGCATTTTTACGGCAGCCACCCCGCAGCGGTCTGCAGAGGGCCTAAAAATTGCCCAAATAGGAATAGTGCTCAAATGACGTGAGATCAGCATCTGCAAGACCCCTGGAAGCATGTTGGACTCCCAGATCACTGCTGTCAACACCGGTGTCAGAGGTATTACGCCACTTTTACGGACTCACAATAAAACATACAAAAACGAAACCAAAATGGATTTTCCTGGGAAAAATGTTAAGGAGCATCCTTTCCAGGTTAATGTATATAAGGCAAAATAAATAACCTAAAACAAAATGCTTCTCCACACCTTGGGCTATGTTCACATGTAACGTTATTGATGCATTTTTGTACTTTTGCATTGCTTTCAACGGTGAAAAATGCATTAACCAGGAAATGTAATTTTAACATTTTACTACCTTATCTGGCCATTTGGTGTGTGAGACATCATCAGACACATCCTGTTTAATTTACGAAGGAGGGATTCTCAAAGCCCCAAACACTATTTTAATAGGGCCATCAGGCGGCCCTTACTATTCTTAAAGGGCCAGCAGTCAGCTATGCTTTGTTGTTCCCATTATTAAATAGTGGGTCTCTTATACTTTTATTGCGTATGCTGTGACTGCAAGGGCTGCCAAAAATTTGGACATAGAGGAGGGTCTCAGTAAAAAAAAATTCCCATTATAAAGGATCGGGTCTCCTATAGTGGTAATGCCCATGCAGTGGCTGCAAGGGCTGCCAAAATTTGGGAAAATCCCCAATACCAATTTAAAGACACATAGAGCTGGGCCACAGTAACGACATGTTCCCATTAGAAAGGAGTGGATCTGCTATCCAGTTTCAGAGTATGCAGTGAGTCCAACAGCTGCCAAAATTTAGGAAATACCCCAATAACAATTTAAAGACACATAGAGCTAGGCCTCAGTAATGACATGTTGCCATTAGAAAGGAGTGGGTCTTCCATACTGTTTGCCAATGCAGTGAATGCAACAGCTGCCAAAAATTTGGAGGAACTCCAGTGTTCCTTACAAGAGATGTAGAGGTCAGAGGGCCTCCTGAAAACAATGTTCCCATAGTAGGAAGTGGGTCTCCTATACTGTTTGCCTATGCAGTGAATTCAAAAGCTTCTAAAAATTTGGAGGAATTCCAATGTTCCTTGCATGAGACGTAGAGGTCGGAGGGCCTCCTGAAAACAATGTTCCCATTATTAGGAAGTGCGTCTCCCATACTGTTTGCCTATGCAGTGAATGCAACAGCTGCCAAAAATTTGGAGGAACTCCAATGTCCCTTGCAAGATACATAGATATGGTGATATGGTGGTGGAGGATGAGGTGAAAGAGGAGGACAAGAGCAAAAGAGCAAATAGACAAAATCAGGAAGCTTATAACAATGTCCAGGTGTGAAGACAGAGGTGAATGCGAATAGTTAGACCTTCCAAAAAATACACTGTATTTGAGTTTGTTACGCTGCTGTCATTTGGTGGTGTTGAGAAGTCTGGCCCAATCCAGCCCTTGTTCATTTTTATAAGAGTCAGCCTGTCAGCATTTTCAGTGGACAGGCGGATGCGCCTATCAGTTTTAATTCCACCAGCAGCACTAAAAACCCGCACTGACAAAACACTAGTGGCAAGGCAGGCCAGGACCTCCAAGGTGTAGAGAGCCAATTCATGCCACGTGTAAAGCTTAGATACCCAATAATTATAAGGCACAGAGGAATCACGGAGCACATTGGTATGGTGGGCAAGGTACTCCCTCACCATCTTCTGAAACGTTTCCATCCTTGTGAGAGTACCCCGCGCCTCAGGACCTTTGTGATGGGAGGGTCTGAGAAAACTGTCACAGAACTTTGACAGTGTTCACCTGCCACTGCTGGATTGCATTTGTGTCTCTCTCGCCTGCACTTCCTGGTTGTCCAACAAACTATGACCTATGAATTTTTTAACTAATTCCGCAATAAGGGCCTTCTTGTACTGCCCCATTTTATTAGGCTTGTCCTGCACAGGAATAAGAGACAGAAAGTTCTCCTTGTAGTGTGGGTCTAGAAGTATCACCAACCAGTAATGACTGTCACCCAAAATTTGGACAATGCGAGGGTCACGGGAAAGGCAGCGTAACATAAACTCAGCCATGTGTGCCAGACTGCAAAGAGGCAAGATTTCTGTGTCCTCACCAAGAGGACAACTGACCATGCTCTCCTTCTTATCCTCCTCCTCCTCTTCCTCCTCCTCCCTGTTCTCAGGCCATCCACGCTGAACAGAAGGTATGACATTTGTGCAGGTAGTACCGTCTATAGCAGAGGAAACTAGCTACTGTTCTTCCTCCTCCTCCTCATTGTCACCCAATCCACATTGGGATGAGATGAGGCTGGGCTGTGTGGAATCACCCTGTATGGTTCCTTGCTCCATCTCATCGTGCTCCGCCTGCAATGCATTCTCATTAATTGGAAGCAGAGAATGTTTCAGAAGACAGAGAAATGGGATGGTGACGCTAATTATGGAGTCATCGCCGCTCACCATCTTAGTGGACTCCTCAAAGTTTTGGAGTATGGTACAGATGTCTGACATTCATATCCACTCCAGAGGTCTTTTATGTAGAGTCCGACCTGAAAACAGATGGCTGTATTGATGATGGTAGTCAACAACTGCCATCTTCTGCTCACAAATTCTTCCCAACATCTGCGATGTAGAGTTCTAACGTGTGGGGACATCGCACACCAGTCGGTGAGCTGGAAGCTGCAAATGCTGCGGAAGCACGGCAAGGGCGGCCGAAGCTTTAGCTGTCTTTCTAAAATGAGCACACACTTGGCGCACTTTGACAAGCAAATGTGACAGATCTGGGTTGGTTTTGAGAAACCACTGAACTACGTGGTTAAGCACATGGGCCAGGCATGGTACGTGTGTGAGCTTGCCTTGCTTCAGAGCTGGCACCAGGTTCCGGCTATTGTCACACGCGACCATGCCTGGCTGTAGGTTCAGCGGTGTCAGCCACAGATCTGCCTGCTCTTTCAGTACTGTCCACAACTCTTCAGCGGTATGCGGTTTGTCACCTAAACATATTAGCTTCAGCACAGCCTGTTGCCGCTTGGCCGAGGCAGCGCTGCAGTGCTTCCAGCTTCTAACTGATGTGCTCACTTCGGAGATGGAGGTGCAGGAGCTGTAGAATGTGGGGGCAACCATGATTGACCCAGGGCCCGCTTTCCTCGCTGTTGGGAGGACATGTTCCGTCCCAAGGTCTGACTGTATCCCGGCTTCCGCTATATTAACCCAGTGTATCGTCAGCGAGATGTACTGTCCCTGCCCAAAAGCACTTTTCCATGTGTCCATGGTTAGGTGGACTTTCTCAGTAACTGCATTGATGAGGGAACGGCTAATGTTGTGGGACACGTGCTCATGTAATGTGGAGACGGCACACCGGGAGAAATAGTGGTGGCTGTGGACTGGGTACCAAGGGACGGCCGCTGCCATGAAGTTGTGGAAAGCTTCCGTTTCCAGGTGCCTAAAAGGCAAAGTTTCGAGTACAAGCAGTCGCGAAATGTATGAATTTAGTAGTGTGGCCTGTGGGGCGTTTACTGCATATTTGGTTGCGTTCCAAGGACTGGGGTAGGGACAACTGAATGCTGCGCTGGGACAAGGACGTGGACGTGCTTGCTGATGGTGCTAGTTGAGAGTGTGCAAAGACACATGCAGTGCGGGAGGCATTTTTGCATGCGCCATGGACAGGGGATTGGCATGCATGCACAACAGCGTAAGAATCAGTGGTTTCACCCTCAGACACTGTATCTGGACCCTGGGGTTCAGCCCACTTACTCAGGTGCTCTGCTGCCATATGCCTGATCATGATGGTGATGGTCAGGCTGCTAGTTTTTCTACCCCTGCTGATGCTGGCCTGGCAAGTGCTGCAAATGGTCTTTTTGGGGTTTTCTGCAGAGTCTTTAAAAAACTACCAGACTTGGGAAGACCTAACAGTTGTACTGGCATCTTCCATCGTGTTGGTGTTACGGGGAATGCTTTCCTGCCTTGTGTCTGTGGCCAACACACTGCTTCTTCCTGCCTGTTGTGGTGTTATGCCTCCCTCCCCCTGTGTGCTGCTGTCCTCGTTCAGCATGTCCCCCTGCCAGGTTCGGTCAGTTACTATATCATCTTCCACTTCTGCTCCCTGGTCCTCCTCCTGACTTTCTGGCAGTTGTGTCCCATCATCAACATCATCCACCTCTTGCGATAGTAATTGCTCTTTCCCACCATTGCCTTCATGTGATCATGGCTGCTCAAATATTTGGGCATCGCTACACGTGTTCTCCTATTGACTCGCTTGAAACTGGCCGGAAGAGCGGCCCGAATCTACAAATGGAAAAGTGAACAGCTCTTTGGAGTGTCCAAGTGTGGATCAGTTGTCTCTGGGCACTCGGCATTGTGTGAGGAAGGAGGATCAGGGTGAGGAATATGCAGTCCAGACTCACGGCTACTGAGACTTGACAGTGTGGAAGACAGGGTGGTAGTGGTGGTGGCAAAGTGACTGGAAGCATTATCTGCTATCCAACCAACAACCTTTTGACGTTGCTGTGGGTTCAATTGTGGTGTTCTGCGGTCCCCTAGCAATTGGGACAGGAAGGTCAAGCGACAAGATGTGGGTGTTTGTTGTGGTACAATTTCAGCTTTCCCACGGGCTCGGTCTTGGCCTCTGCATGCACCATTACCATCATGTCCACTTCCCCATCCCTTGCCATGCACCATGCCCATTTTAAATGGAGGATAATATTTTCCACGTTCACTAGAAATGGCAGATTTTGTAACTCAGTTATATGTGATACGTCTGACAGAGAACCACGATTTTAAATAGCAGGCCTGTAATTTACCAATACTATACTTCACAGTGACCTAGTGTGAATGGCTTGACAAACACACTGCAACAAAATGGAAGGCAGAAATGGCTGATTTTGGAACACTGTTATATGGGATACGTCTGACAGAGAACCACGGTTTTAAATAGCAGGCCTGTAATTTACTAATACTATTCTTCACAGCGACCTAGTGTGAATAGCTTAACCGATACACTGCAATGAAATGGAAGGCAGAAATGGCTGATTTTGGAGCACTGTTATATGTGATTTGTCTGACAGAGAACCATGGTTTTAAATAGCAGGCCTGTAATTTACTAATATTCTACATAGAGACCTAGTGTGAATAGCTTGACTGACACACTGCAACAGAATGGAAAAGGAGGCCAATATTTCCCAGGTTCAGTTCAAATTTCTGGATTTTTATAGCTGAAATGTGGAACACATTTGCCTGTATTCTGCAGTGCTAACAAGCAAATGGAGCAGAAAAATGGTGTACTCTGGATTGCTTTTTAAGCAAATAACCTAGTGTGAACAAGGACCTGTCAGGTTCAGGTCTTTGTCTTCTTGTTTCGCACGTTACTAGTATGAATTTGCTTTGGCAGTCATAACAGTTAACTTTATCACTGTATTTTACATAGATATGAAAGTCTTTCTTACCTAGCAAAAAGTATTTGTCATTCAGTTGCAGACTAGAAGTCTTTGTGCTTAATTATTGATTTTCAAAACATTCTTAAATGCTAAACAGAAAAATTGGAAATGCAGTGATACAGTGGGGAAAATAAGTATTTGATTCACTGCCGATTTTGCAAGTTATCCCACTTACAAAGAATGGAGAAGTCTGTAATTTTTTATCATAGGTATACTTCAAATGTGAGAGACAGAATCTTAAAAAAAAATCCAGAAAATCACATTGTATGATTTTTACATAAATAATTTGTATTTTATTGCATGAAATGAGTATTTGATGCAATAGAAAAACAGAACATGATATTTGATTCAGAAACCTTTGTTTGCAATTACAGAAGTCAGACGTTTCCTGTAGTTTTTGACCAAGTTTGAATACACTGCAGCAGGGATTCAGGCTTACTCCTCCATGCAGATCTTCTCCAGAAACTTCAGGTTTTGGGGCTGTCGCTGGGCAACATTGAGTTTCAGCTCCCTCCAAAGATTTTCTATTGGGTTCAGGGCTGGAGACTGGCTATCAGTGGTTTCCGGGCACTTAGCATGGTGGGAGGAAGGAGGTTCAGGGTGAGGAATATGCGGTTCAGACTCACAGCTACTGAAACTTGACCGTGTGGAAGACAAAGTGGTGGTGTTGGTGACTAAATGACTGGAAGCAGTATCTGCTATCCAACCAATAATCTTTTCACACTGCTCTGTGTTCAATAGTGGTGTTCTGTGGTCCCCAATTAAATGGGAAAGGAAGGTCAAGCAAGAAGATGTGGGTGCTTGTTGTGGCACAATTTCAGCTTGCCCATGACCTCGGCCTCTGCATGCACCATCACCATCACGTCCAGTTACCCGTCCTTGCCCATGTTAATTGGAGGACAATATCTTCCACGCTTCACCTCTGCTACATTGACATGACAGGCTGGATCGCAGCAGAAAGCATCCATCCAGCTTGCCATGCCGCAGACACTGAGAAGCGCAAGCATGCTTGCGCTCCTCAATGTCTCGCTCTGACGGCATCCAGATGAGCCGAGTTCATGTCCAATGCTTCTCAGTGTCTGCGGCATGGCAAGCTGGATGTCAGCTTTCTGCTGCGATCCAGCCTGTCATGTGAATGTAGCAGAGCTGGAGCCGTCCTGGGAACCATGGAAAGGTAAGGATGAGGTTGGTTTATTATTTTACTTTTATTGCAGGAGATTGTTGGCTTCAGCTGGAATGGGCGTGATGGTAAGTATGGTTTAATTTAGAACATTAACGAATTGTGTGTTTATTTCAATTAAAGAACTTTATTCTGGCTGTTTGTGTTTTTTTTAACTTTGACTATGGGGTTAGTAATGGGGGTGTCTTATAGACGCCTTTCCATTACTAACCTGGGCTTGATGTCAGCAGGCATTATAAGCTGACATCAACCCCAGCCCTATTATCCTATTGCCACCGCTATAGTGCAGTGGGAAGAGCGAGGTTAAGTGCCAGAATTGGCGCATCCTATGGATGCGCCATTTCTGGGGTGGCTGACGGCTGGTGTTTCTAGCCTGGGAGGGGGCCAATATTCATGGCACCCTTCCTGGGCTATTAATATCAGCCCCCAGTTGTCTGCCTAGCCTTTGCTAGCTATTAAAATAGGGGGGACCCCACATCATTTTTTGGGGGGTACCCATTTTTAATAGCTAGTAAAGGCTAGGTATTCAGCTGGGGGCTGATATTAGTAGCCTGGGAAGCTCCGTGGGTATTACTCCCTTCCCAGGCTTCAAACATCTGCCCCAGCCATCAGTTTAACCTCCGCTAGAGACTAAAATTACGGGGGAACCCCACGCCAATTTTTTTTTTAATAAATCCTTTATTTTTACACTAAATGACAAGTACAGTAATCAACACTATCACTGTACTTATTATATATGTGACTGACATGTTTCTATCTAATCTATGTGTGATGCTCTATTCTTTCTGTTCTAAATTGTCGGGTACCGATGCTGAATTGCCGGCCGACTTTTTTAAAGAGACGGTGCATGAAAACACTATTATTTTTTTTAATAAATCCTTAAACACTAAATGACAAGTACAGTAACCAAAACTGTCACTGTACTTCTTATATATGTGACTGACATGTTTCTAGCTATCTAATCTATGTGTGATGCTCTATTCTTTCTGTTCTAAATTGAATTGCCGTCTTTTCATGTTTCACTGCGAGCACTGTTCCCATTGATTTGGTCAACCACTGTGATGCCACAACCACCATGGCTGTGGCATTACAGTGAGTGGCAGACAATCCCTGCATGATGTGAAAAAATCCAGTTACGCTTTTGGTGCACGAACAGTTATCGAACATAACCTCGAACATAACCTGCAAACAGTGCATTACAGTCCTGTGTGCTCCTGCTGGTCAAATTGCTAGATTTATCCCCCGGTCTCAGGGGCTAGGAAAAATACTTTTTTTTCATCTAAATCCTGTATTTTTTTTTCCTCAGTCAGACTGTACAAATACGCGTCTTATTAACCTTTAGGTTGCCCCCCCCCCAAAAAAAAAAGAAATTGAATGTGTCTGTGACTGTTCAGACACCAATATATCTGTTTAAAATATTCTGGTGAAGGCCAGATAACTACATTGTGTGCAGAATTATTAGGCAAGTTGTATTTTAGAGGATTATTTTTATTATTGATCAACAACTTTGTTCTCAATGAATCGAAAAGACTCATAAATATCCAAGCTTAATATTTTTGGAAGTTGGAGTGTTTTTTTTTTAGATTTGGCTATCTTAGGAGGATATCTGTTTGTGCAGGTAACTATTACTGTGCAGAATTATTAGGCAACTTAATAAAAACCAAATATAATCCCATCTCACTTGTTTATTTTCACCAGGTAAACCAATATCAGTACACAAACTTTAGAAATAAACATTTCTGACGTGCAAAAACAAAAACCAAAAAAATTTGTGATCAATATAGCCACCTTTCTTTATGATGACTCTCAACAGCCTTCCATCCATAGATTCTGTCAGTTGCTTGATCTGTTTTCGATCAACATTGCGTGCAGCAGTCACCACAGCCTCCCAGACACTGTTCCGAGAGGTGTCTCCCTGTAGATCTCACATTTTATGATGGACCACAGGTACTCTATGGGGTTCAGATGAGGTGAACAAGGGGGCCATGTCATTATTTTTTCTTCTTTTAGACCTTTACTGGCCTGCCACGCTGTGAAGTCGTTGGATGCATGTGATGGAGCATTGTCCTGCATGAAAATCATGTTTTTCTTGAACGATACCGACTTCTTCCTTACCACTGCTTGAAGTAGTTGTCTTCCAGAAACTGAAAGTAGGTCTGGGAGTTGAGCTTCACTCCATCCTCAACCCTTAAAGGTCCCACAAGTTCATCTTTGATGACACCAGCCCACCAGTACCCCACCTCCACCTTGCTGGCGTCTGAGACGGAGTGGAGCTCTCTGCCCTTTATTGATCCAGGCTCTGGCCCATCCATCTGGCCCATCAAGAGTCACTCTCATTTCATCAGTCCATAAAACCTTTGAAAAATCAGTCTTAAGATATTTCTTGACCCATTCTTGACGTTTTATCTTATGTTTCTTGTTCAAAAGTGGTCGTTTTTCAGCCTTCCTTACCTTGGCCATGTCCCTGAGTATCGCACACCTTGTGCTTTTTGATACTTCAGTAACGTTGCAGCTCTGAAATATGGCAAAACTGGTGGCGAATGGCATCTTTGCAGCTTCACGCTAGATTTTCCGCAATTCATGGACAGTTATTTTGCGCCTTTTTTGGCCAACAAGCTTCTTTCTACCCTGTTGGCTATTTGCCATGAAACGCTTGATTGTTCGGTGATCATGCTTCAAAAGTTTGGAAATTTCAAGACTGCTCCATCCCTCTGCAAGAGATTTCACAATTTTGGACTTTTGAGAGCAAGTCAAATCTCTCTTCTGACCCATTTTGCCAAAGGAAATGAAGTTGCCTAATAATTAAGCACACATTATGTAGGGTGTTGATGTCATTAGTCAACACCCCTCCTCATTACAGAGATGCACATCACCAGATTTACTTAATTGGTAGTTGGCTCTCAAGCCTATGCAGCTTGGAGCAGGACAACATGTATAAAAAGTATCATGTGATCAAAATACTCATTTGCCTAATAATTCTGCACGCGGTGTAGAAGTTTTGTTTTGCAGTTCCACGGTTTAAATCTCAGTATTAGGTAGCTATTTGCCATTTTTACATTAAAAAAAACAGTAATAGTGTCTCACTGACAGTTCAGACACAAATATATCTGTTTAAAAAATTCTGGTGTAGGCCAGATGACTAGAAGTTTGGTTTTGAAGTTCTACGGTTCAACTCTCAGTATTATCCAGCTTTTGGCCTTTTTTACATAAAAAAACAGTAATAGTGTCTCCCTGACTCTTCAGACACAATTATATCTGATGAAAATATTCTGGTGTAGGCCAGATAACTAGAAGTTTGGTTTTGCAGTTCTACAGTTCAAATCTCTGTATTATGAAACTTTTGTCCTTTTTTATATTTAAAAAACAATAAGTGTCTCCCTGACTGTTCAGACACAAATATATCTGTTTAAAATACTCTGGTGTAGGCCAGATAACTAGAAGTTTGGTTTTGCAATTCCACGGTTCAATCTCAGTATTATCCAGCTTTTGGCCTTTTTTACATAACAAAACAGTAATAGTGTCTCACTGACTGTTCAGACAAAAATATATCTGTTTAAAATATAATGGTATACGCCAGATAACTAAAAGATTGGTTTTGAAGTTCGATGATTCATTTAATAGTATAATCCAGCTTTTGACCTTTTTTACATAAAAAAACAGTAATAGTGTCTCCCTGAATGTTCTGACACAAATATATCTGTTTAAAATATTCTGGTGTAGGTCAGATAACTACAAGTTTGGTATTGCAGTTTCATGGTTAAAATTTCAGTATTATGCAGCATTTGGCCTTTTTTACATAAATAAAACATTAATAGTATCTCCCTGACTTTTCAGACTCAAATATATCTGTTTAAAATATTCTGGTGTAGGCCAGATAACTAGAAGATTGGTTTTGAAGTTTCACGATTCAATTCTCAGTGTTATCCAGCTCTTGGCCTTTTTTACATAAAAAAACAGTAATGCTGTCTCCCTGACTGTTCAGACACAAATATAACTGTTTAAAATATTCTGGTGTAGTCCAGATAACTAGAACTTTGGTTTTTCTTGAAGTTCTACGGTAAAAATCTATGTATTATGCAGCTTTTGGCCTTTTTTATATATAAAAACAATAAGAGTGTCTCCCTGACTGTTCAGACACAAATATATCTGTTTAAAATATTCTGGTGTAGGCCAGATAACTAGAAGTTTGGTTTTGCGGTTCCACGGTTCAAATCTCTGCATTACAGCTTTTGGCCATTTTACATAAAAAAAAACAGTAATAGTGTCTCTCTGACCGTACAGAGACACATATTTCTGTTTAAAATATTCTGGTGTAGGCCAGATAGCTAGAAGTTTGATTTTGCAGTTCCACGGTTCAAATCTCAGTATTATCCAGCTTTTGGACTTTTTTACATAAAAAAACAGTAATAGTGTCTCCCTGACTGTTCAGACACAAATATTTCTGATTACAATATTCTGGTGGAAGTCACATAACTAGAAGTTTGGTTTTGCAGTTCCAGTGCTCAAACCTCTGTTTTATGCAGCTTTTGGCCATTTTTACAAAAAAAACCAGTAATAGTATCTCCCTGACTGCTGAGACACAAATATATCTGTTTAAAATATTCCGGTGTAGGCCAGATAACTAGAAGTTTGATTCTGCAGTTCCACGGTACAAATCTCAGCATTATGCAGCTTTTGGCCTTTTTTACATTAAAAAAGACAGAAATAGTGTCTCCCTGACTGTTCAGACACAAATATAACCGTTTAAAATATTGTGGTGTAGGCCAGATAACTAGAAGTTTGGTTTTGCAGCTCCACGGTTCAAATCTCTTTATTATGCAGCTTTTGGCCTTTTTTGCATAAAAAAACAGTAATAGTGTCTCACTGACTGTTCAGACACAAATATATCTGATTAAAATATTCTGGTGTAGGCCAGATAGCTAGAACTTTGTATTTTTTTGAAGTTCTATGGTCAAAATCTATGTATTATGCAGCTTTTGGCCTTTTTTATATTAAAAAACAGTAAAAGTGTCTCCCTGACTGTTCAGACACAAATATATCTGTTTAAAATATTCTGGTGTAGGCCAGATAACTAGAAGATTGGTTTTGAAGTTCCACGATTCAATTCTCAGTGTTATCCAGCTTTTGGCCTTTTTTGCATAAAAAAAAAACAGTAATGGTGTCTCCCTGACTGTTTAGACACAAATATATCTGTTTAAAATATTCTGGTGTGGGCCAGATAACTAGATGTATGGTTTTGCAGTTCCACGGTTCAAATCTCTGTATTATGCAGCTTTTGACCTTTTTTACATAAAAGAAAACAGTAATGGTGTCTCCCTGACTGTTTAGACACAAATATATCTGTTTAAAATATTCTGGTGTAGGCCAGATAACTATAAGGTTGATTTTGCAGTTTCTCGGTAAAAAACTACGTATTATGCAGATTTTGGCCTCTTTTATATAAAAAAAACATTAATATTGTCTCCCTGACTGTTCTGACACAAATATATCTGTTTAAAATATTCAGGTGTAGGCCAGATAAGTAGAAGTTTGGTTTTGCAGTTCCACCGTTCAAATCTCAGTATTATGCAGCATTTGGCCTTTTTTACATGAAAAAAATAGTAATAGTGTCTCCCTGACTGTTCAGACACAAATATTTCTGTTTAAAATATTCTGGTGTAGGCCAGATAACTAGAAGTTAGGTTTTGTAGTTACACGGTTCAGTTCTCTGTATTATGCAGCTTTTGGCCTTTTTTACATAAAAAAAACAGAAATAGTGTCTCCCTGACTGTACAGACACAAATATTTCTGTTTAAAATATTCTGGTGTAGGCCAGATAACTAGAAGTTTGGTTTTGCAGTCCAACGGATCAAATCTCAGTATTATGCAGCTTTTGAACTTTTTTACATAAAAAAAAAACAGTAATAGTGTCTTTCTGACTGTTCAAACACAAATATATCTGTTTAAAAAATTCTGGTGTAGGCCAGATAACTACAAGTTAGGTTTTGCAGTTCCACGGTTCAAATCTCGGTATTATGCAGCTTTTGGCATTTTTTACATAAAAAAAACAGTAATAGTGCACCTTGACTGTTCAGACACAAATATATGTTTAAAATATTCTGGTGTAGGCCAGATAACTAGAAGTTAGGTTTTGCAGTTCCACCCTTCAAATCTCAGTATAATGCAGCTTTTGGCCTTTTTTACATAAAAAAACAGTAATAGTGTCTCCCTGACTGTTCAGACACAAATATATCTGTTTAAAATACTCTGGTGTAGGCCAAATCACTAGAAGATTGGTTCTGCAGTTCCACGGTTCAAATCTCTGTATTTTGCAGCTTATGGCCTCTTTTACTTAAAAAAAACAGTAATAGTGTCTCCCTGACTGTACAGGCACAAATATTTCTGTTTAAAATATTCTGGTGTTGGCCAGATAACTAGAAGTTTGGTCTTTTTTGAAGTTCTACGGTAAAAATCTATGTTCCATGCAGCTTTTGGCCTTTGTTATATAAAAAGACAGAAATAGTGTCTCCCTGACTGTTCAGACACAAATATAACTGTTTAAAATATTCTGGTGTAGGCCAGATAACTAGAAGTTTGGTTTTGCAGCTCCACGGATCAAATGTCAGTATTATGCAGCATTTGAACTTTTTTACATTAAAAAAAAACAGTAATAACGTCTTTCTGACTGTTCAGACACAAATATAACTGCTTAAAATATTCTGGTGTAAGCCAGATAACTAGAAGTTTGGTCTTTTTTGAAGTTCTACGGTAAAAATCTATGTTCCATGCAGCTTTTGGCCTTTGTTATATAAAAAGACAGAAATAGTGTCTCCCTGACTGTTCAGACACAAATATAACTGTTTAAAATATTCTGGTGTAGGCCAGATAACTAGAAGTTTGGTTCTGCTGTGCCACGGTTCAAATCTCGGTATTATGCAGCTTTTGGCATTTTTTACATAAAAAAAAACAGTAATATTGCACCCTGACTGTTCAGACACAAACATATCTGTTTAAAATATTCTGGTGTAGGCCAGATAACTAGAAATTTGGTTTTGCAGTTACTCGGTTCAAATCACAGTATTATCCAGCTTTTGGCCTTTTTTACATAAAAAAAACAGTAATAGTGTCTCCCTGACTGTTCAGACACAAATATATCTGTTTAAAATATTCTGGTGCAGGCCAAATTACTAGAAATTTGGTTCTGCAGTTCCTCGGTTCAAATCTCTGTATTATGCAGCTTATGGCCTCTTTTACATAAAAAAAACAGTAATAGTGTCTCCCTGACTGTTGAGACATTAATATATCTGTTTAAAATATTCTGGTGTAGGCCAGATAACTAGAAGTTTGGTTTTGTAGTTACACGGTTCAGTTCTCTGTATTATGCAGCTTTTGGCCTTTTTTACATAAAAAAAAACGAAATAGTGTCTCCCTGATTATACAGACACAAATATTTCTGTTTAAAATATTGTGGTGTAGGCCAGATAACTAGAAGTTTTTTTTTGCAGTTCCACGGTTCAAATCTCAGTATTATGCTGCTTTTGGCCTTTTTTACATAAAAAAAACAGTAATAGTGTCTCCCTGACTGTTGAGACATAAATATATCTGTTTAAAATATTCTGGTGTAGGCCAGATAACTAGAAGTTTGGTTTTGTAGTTACACGGTTCAGTTCTCTGTATTATGCATCTTTTGGCCTTTATTACTTAAAAAAAAACAGTAATAGTGTCTCCCTGACTGTTCAGACACAAATATATCTTTTTAAAAAACTCTGGTGCAGGCCAGATAACTATAAATTAGGTTTTGCAGTTCCACAGTTCAAATCTCGGTATTATGCAGCTTTTGGCATTTTTCACATAAAAAAAAACAGTAATAGTGCACCCTGACTGTTCAGACACAAATATATCTGTTTAAAATATTCTGGTGTAGGCCAGATAACTAGCAGTTTGGTTTTGCAGTTCCACGGTTCAAATCTCGGTATTATGCAGCTTTTGGCATTTTTACATAAAAAAAAAACATTAATAGTGCACGCTGACTGTTCAGAAACAAATATATCTGTTTAAAATAATCTGGTGTAGGCCAGATAACTAGCAGTTTGGTTTTGCAGTTACACGGTTCAATTCTCTGTATTATGCAGCTTTTGGCCTTTTTTACATTAAAAAACAGAAATAGTGTCTCCCTGAATGTTCAGACACAAATATATCTGTTTAAAATATTCTGGTGTAGGCCAGATAACTAGAATTTTGGTATTGCCGTTCCACGGTTCAAATCTCAGTATTATCCAGTTTTTGGCCTTTTTTACATAAAATAAAACAGTAATAGTGTCTTTCTGACTGTACAGAGACACATATTTCTGTTTAAAACATTCTGGTGTAGGCCAGATAACTAGAAGATTGGTTTTGAAGTTCCACGATTCAATTCTCAGTGTTATCCAGCTTTCGGCCTTTTTTACATAAAAAAACAGTAATGATGTCTCCCTGACTGTTAGACACAAATATATCTGTTTAAAATATTCTGGTGTAGGCCTGATAACTAGAAGTTTGGTTTTGCAATTCCACGGTTCAAATGTCTGCATTATGCAGCTTTTGGAATTTTTTACTTAAAAAAACAGTAATAGTGTCTCCCTGACTGTACAGAGACACAAACTTCTGTTTAAAATGTTCTTGTGTAGGCCAGATAACTAGAAGTTTGGTTTTGCAGTTTCACTGTTCAAATCTCTGTTTTATGCAGCTTTTGTCCCTTTTTACAAAAAAAAAACAGTAATAGTATCTCCCTGACTGCTGAGACACAAATATATCTGTTTAAAATATTCTGGTGTAGGCCAGATAACTAGAAGTTTGGTATTGCAGTTCCACGGTACAAATCTCAGCATTATGCAGCTTTTGGCCTTTTTTACTTAAAAAAAGACAGAAATAGTGTCTCCCTTACTGTTCAGACACAAATATAACTGTTTAAAATATTCTGGTGTAAGCCAGATAACTTGAAGTTTCGTTTTGCAGTTCCACGGTTCAAATCTCTTTATTATGCAGCTTTTGGCCTTTTTTACATAAAAAAACAGTAATAGTGTCTCTCTGACTGTTCAGACACAAATATAACTGTTTAAAATATTCTGGTGTAAGCCAGATAACTAGAAGTTTGGTTCTGCAGTGCCACGGTTCAAATCTCTGTATTATGCAGCTTATGGCCTTTCTTTATATTAAAAAAACTGGAACAGTGTCTCCCTGACTGTTCAGACACAAATATATCTGTTTAAAATATTCTGGTGTAGGCCAGATAACTAGAAGATTGGTTTTGATGTTCCACGATTTAATTCTCAGTGTTATCCAGATTTTGGCCTTTTTTACATAAAAAAAAACAGTAATGGTGTCTCCCTGACTGTTCAGACACAAATATATCTGTTTAAAATATTCTGGTGTAGGCCAGATAACTAGAAGTTTGGTTTTGCAGTTCCACCATTCAAATCTCTGTATTATGCAGCTTTTGGCTTTTTTTACATAAAAAAAAAACAGTAATAGTGTCTCCCTGACTGTTCAGACACAAATATATCTGATTAAAATATTCTGGTGTAGGCCAGATAACTAGAAGTTTGGTTTTTGGGTTCCACAGTTCAAATCTCTGCATTATACAGCTTTTGGCTATTTTACATAAAAAAGCAGTAATAGTGTCTCCCTGACTGTTCAGACACAAATATATCTGTTTTAAATATTCTGGTGTAGGCCAGATAACTAGAAGATTGGCTTTGCAGTTCCACGGTTCAAATCTCTGTATTATGCAGCTTTTGGCCTTTTTTACATAATAAAAACAGTAATAGTGTCTCCCTGACTGTACAGAGACACATATTTATGTTTAAAATATTCTGATGTAGGCCAGATAACTAGAAGTTTGGTTTTGCAGTTCCACGGTTCAAATCTCAGTATTATACAGCTTTTGAACTTTTTTTACGTAAAAAAAAAAAACAGTAATAGTGTCTCCCTGACTGTTTAGACACAAATATATCTGTTTAAAATATTCTGGTGTAGGCCAGATAACTCGATGTTTGGTTTTGCAGTTCCAAGGTTCAAATCTCTGCATTATGCGGCTTTTGACCTTTTTTACATAAAAAAAACCAGTAATAGTGTCTCCCTAACTGTTCAGACACAAATATATCTGTTTAAAATATTCTGGTGTAGGCCAGATAACTAGAAGTTTGGTTTTTCAGTTCCATTGTTCAAATCACTGTATTATTCAGTTTTTGGCCTTTTTTACACAAAAAAACAGTAATGGTGTCTCCCTGACTGTTTAGACACAAATATATCTGTTTAAAATATTCTGGTGTAGGCCAGATGACTATAAGGTTGATTTTGCAGTTTCTGGGTAAAAAACTCCATATTATGCAGATTTTGGCCTCTTTTATATAAAAAAAACATTAATAGTGTCTCCCTGACTGTTATGACACAAATATATCTGTTTAAAATATTCTGGTGTAGGCCAGATAAGTAGAAATTTCATTTTGTAGTTCCACGGTTCAATTCTCTGTATTATGCAGCTTTTGGCATTTTTGACATAAAAAAAACAGTAATAGTGCACCCTGACTGTTCAGACACAAATATATCTGTTTAAAATATTCTGGTGTAGGCCAGATAACTAGAAATTTCATTTTGTAGTTCCACGGTTCAAATCTCAGTATTATGCTGCTTTTGGCATTTTTTACATAGAAAAAAAACAGTAATAGTGTCTTTCTGACTGTACAGAGACACCTATTTCTGTTTAAAATATTCTGGTGTAGGCCAGATAACTAGTAGATTGGTTTTGCAGTTCCACGGTTACAAATCTCAGTATTATGCAGCTTTAGGCCTTTTTTACAGTAAAAAAAACAGTAATAATGTCTCCCTGACTGATCAGACACAAGTATATCTGTTTAAAATATTCTGGTGTAGGCGAGATAACTAGAAGTTTGGTTTTGCAGTTCCACGGTTCAAATCTCTGTATTTTGCAGCTTTTGAACTTTTTACATAAAAAAAAAAAAAATAGTGTCTCCCTAACTGTTGAGACACAAATATATCTGTTTAAAATATTGTGTTGTAGGAGAGACAACTAGGAAATTATTTTTGGAGTTACACGGTTCAATTCTCTGTATTATGCAGGTTTTGGCCTTTTTTACATAAAAAAGACAGAAATAGTGTCTCCCTGACTGTTCAGACACAAATATATCTGTTTAAAATATTCTGGTGTAGGCCAGATAACTAGAAGTTTGGTTTTGGAGTTACACGGTTCAATTCTCTGTATTAAGCAGCTTTTGGCCTTTTTACATAAAAAAAACAGAAATAGTGTTTCCCTGACTGTTCAGACACAAATATATCTGTTTAAAATATTCTGGTGTAGGCCAGATAACTAGAAGTTTGGTTTTGCAGTTCCACGGTACAAATCTCTGTATTATGCAGTTTTTGGACTTTTTTACATAAAAAAAACAGTAATAGTGTCTCCCTGACTGTTCAGACACAAATATATCTGTTTAAAATATTTTGGTGAAGGCCAGATAGCTAGAAGTTTGGTTTTGCAGTTCAACCGTTCAAATCTCAGTATTATGCAGCTTTTGGCCATTTTTACATAAAAAAACAGTAATAGTGTCTCCCTGACTGTTCAGACACAAATATATCAGTTTAAAATACTCTGGTGTTGGCCAGTTTACTAGAAGTTTCGTTCTGCAGTTCCTCGGTTCAAATCTCTGTATTATGCAGCTTATGGCCTCTTTTACATAAAAAAACAGTAATAGTGTCTTCCTGATAGTACAGACACAAATATTTCTGTTAAAATATTCTGGTGTAGGCCAGATAACTAGAAGTTTGGTTTTGCAGTTTCACGGTTCAAATCTCGGTATTATGCAGCTTTTGGCATTTTTTACATAAAAAAAAAACAGTAATAGTGTCTCCCTGACTGTTCAGACACAAATATATCTGTTTAAAATATTCTGGTGTAGGCCAGATAACTAGCAGTTTGGTTTTGCAGTTCCACGGTTCAAATCTCAGAATTAAGCTGCTTTTGGCCTTTTTTACATAAAAAAAAACAGTAATAGTGTCTTTCTGACTGTACAGAGACACATATTTCTGTTTAAAATATTCTGGTGTAGGCCAGATAACTACAAGTTTGGTTTTGAAGTTCCACGATTCAATTCTCAGTATTATCCAGCTTTTGACCTTTTTTACATAAAAAAAACGGTAATAGTGTCTCCCCGACTGTACAGAGACGCAAATATATCTGTTTAAAATATTCTGGTGTAGGCCAGATAACTAGAAGTTTGGTTTTGCAGTTCCGCGGTTACAAATCTCAGTATTATGCAGCTTTATGCCTTTTTTACAGTAAAAAAAAACAGTAAGTGTCTCCCTGTCTGTTCAGACACAAGTATATCTGTTTTAAATATTCTGGTGTAGGCCAGATACCTAAAAGTTTGGTTTTGCAGTTCAACCGTTCAAAACTCAGTATTATGCAGCTTTTGGCCTTTTTTACATAAAAAATATAGTAATAGCGTCTCCATGACTGTTCAGACACAAATATATCTGTTTAAAATACTCTGGTGTAGGCCAGATAACAGGAAGTTTGGTTTTGCAGTTCCAAGGTTCAAATCTCTGTATTTTGCAGCCTTTGGCCTTTTTTACATAAAAAAAACAGGAATAGTGTCTCCCTGACTGTTCAGACACAAGTATATCTGTTTAAAATATTCTGGTGTAGGCGAGATAACTAGAAGTTTGGTTTCAGAGTTACACGGTTCAATTCTCTGTATTATGCAGCTTTTGGCCTTTTTTACATAAAAAAACAGAAATAGTGTCTCCCTGACTGTACAGACAAATATATATCTGTTTAAAATATTCTGGTGTAGGCCAGATAACTAGAAGTTTGGTTTTGGAGTTACACGGTTCAATTCTCTGTATTATGCAGCTTTTGGCCTATTTTTCATAAAAAAAACAGTAATAGTGTCTCCCTGACTGCTCCGACACAAACATATCTGTTTAAAATATTCTGGTGTAGGCCAGATAACTAGAAGTTTGGTTGTGCAGTTCCACGGTTCAAATCTCTGTATTTTGCAGCTTTTGGTCTTTTTACATAAAAACACAGTAATATTGTCTCCCTGACTGTTCAGACACAAGTGTATCTGTTTAAAATATTCTGGTGTAGGCTAGGTAACTAGAAGTTTGGTTGTGCAGTTCCACGGTTAAAATCTCTGTATTTTGCAGCTTTTGGCCTTTTTACATAAAAAAACAGAAATAGTGTCTCCCTAACTGTTCAGACACAAATATATCTGTTTAAAATATTCTGGTGTAGGAGAGACAACTAGAAGTTTGGTTTTGGAGTTACACGGTTCAATTCTCTGTATTATGCAACTTTTGGCCTTTTTTACATAAAAAAAACAGAAATAGTGTCTCACTGAATGTTCAGACACAAATATTTCTGTTTAAAATATTCTGGTGTAGGCCAGATAACTAGAAGTTTGGTTTTGGAGTTACACGGTTCAATTCTCTGTATTAAGCAGCTTTTGGCCTTTTTACATAAAAAAAACAGAAATAGTGTTTCCCTGACTGTTCAGACACAAATATATCTGTTTAAAATATTCTGGTGTAGGCCAGATAACTAGAAGTTTGGTTTTGCAGTTCCACGGTACAAATCTCTGTATTATGCAGTTTTTGGACTTTTTTACATAAAAAAAACAGTAATAGTGTCTCCCTGACTGTTCAGACACAAATATATCTGTTTAAAATATTTTGGTGAAGGCCAGATAGCTAGAAGTTTGGTTTTGCAGTTCAACCGTTCAAATCTCAGTATTATGCAGCTTTTGGCCATTTTTACATAAAAAAACAGTAATAGTGTCTCCCTGACTGTTCAGACACAAATATATCAGTTTAAAATACTCTGGTGTTGGCCAGTTTACTAGAAGTTTCGTTCTGCAGTTCCTCGGTTCAAATCTCTGTATTATGCAGCTTATGGCCTCTTTTACATAAAAAAACAGTAATAGTGTCTTCCTGATAGTACAGACACAAATATTTCTGTTAAAATATTCTGGTGTAGGCCAGATAACTAGAAGTTTGGTTTTGCAGTTTCACGGTTCAAATCTCGGTATTATGCAGCTTTTGGCATTTTTTACATAAAAAAAAAACAGTAATAGTGTCTCCCTGACTGTTCAGACACAAATATATCTGTTTAAAATATTCTGGTGTAGGCCAGATAACTAGCAGTTTGGTTTTGCAGTTCCACGGTTCAAATCTCAGAATTAAGCTGCTTTTGGCCTTTTTTACATAAAAAAAAACAGTAATAGTGTCTTTCTGACTGTACAGAGACACATATTTCTGTTTAAAATATTCTGGTGTAGGCCAGATAACTACAAGTTTGGTTTTGAAGTTCCACGATTCAATTCTCAGTATTATCCAGCTTTTGACCTTTTTTACATAAAAAAAACGGTAATAGTGTCTCCCCGACTGTACAGAGACGCAAATATATCTGTTTAAAATATTCTGGTGTAGGCCAGATAACTAGAAGTTTGGTTTTGCAGTTCCGCGGTTACAAATCTCAGTATTATGCAGCTTTATGCCTTTTTTACAGTAAAAAAAAACAGTAAGTGTCTCCCTGTCTGTTCAGACACAAGTATATCTGTTTTAAATATTCTGGTGTAGGCCAGATACCTAAAAGTTTGGTTTTGCAGTTCAACCGTTCAAAACTCAGTATTATGCAGCTTTTGGCCTTTTTTACATAAAAAATATAGTAATAGCGTCTCCATGACTGTTCAGACACAAATATATCTGTTTAAAATACTCTGGTGTAGGCCAGATAACAGGAAGTTTGGTTTTGCAGTTCCAAGGTTCAAATCTCTGTATTTTGCAGCCTTTGGCCTTTTTTACATAAAAAAAACAGGAATAGTGTCTCCCTGACTGTTCAGACACAAGTATATCTGTTTAAAATATTCTGGTGTAGGCGAGATAACTAGAAGTTTGGTTTCAGAGTTACACGGTTCAATTCTCTGTATTATGCAGCTTTTGGCCTTTTTTACATAAAAAAACAGAAATAGTGTCTCCCTGACTGTACAGACAAATATATATCTGTTTAAAATATTCTGGTGTAGGCCAGATAACTAGAAGTTTGGTTTTGGAGTTACACGGTTCAATTCTCTGTATTATGCAGCTTTTGGCCTATTTTTCATAAAAAAAACAGTAATAGTGTCTCCCTGACTGCTCCGACACAAACATATCTGTTTAAAATATTCTGGTGTAGGCCAGATAACTAGAAGTTTGGTTGTGCAGTTCCACGGTTCAAATCTCTGTATTTTGCAGCTTTTGGTCTTTTTACATAAAAACACAGTAATATTGTCTCCCTGACTGTTCAGACACAAGTGTATCTGTTTAAAATATTCTGGTGTAGGCTAGGTAACTAGAAGTTTGGTTGTGCAGTTCCACGGTTAAAATCTCTGTATTTTGCAGCTTTTGGCCTTTTTACATAAAAAAACAGAAATAGTGTCTCCCTAACTGTTCAGACACAAATATATCTGTTTAAAATATTCTGGTGTAGGAGAGACAACTAGAAGTTTGGTTTTGGAGTTACACGGTTCAATTCTCTGTATTATGCAACTTTTGGCCTTTTTTACATAAAAAAAACAGAAATAGTGTCTCACTGAATGTTCAGACACAAATATTTCTGTTTAAAATATTCTGGTGTAGGCCAGATAACTAGAAGTTTGGTTTTGCAGTTCCATGGTTCAAATCTCAGCATTATGCAGCTTTTGGCCATTTTGCATAAAAAAACAGTAATATTGTCTCCCTGACTGTTCAGACACAAATATATCTGTTTAAAATTTTCTGGTGTAGGCCAGATATTTAGAAGTTTGGTTTTGCAGTTCAACCGTTCAAATCTCAGTATTATGCATCTTTTGGCCTTTTTTACATAAAAAAAACAGTAATAGTGTCTCCCTAACTGTTCAGACACAAATATATCTGTTTAAAATATTCTGGTGTAGGCCAGATAACTAGCAGTTTGGTTTTGCAGTTCCACGGTTCAAATCTCAGAATTATGCTGCTTTTGACCTTTTTTACATAAAAAAATACAGTAATAGTGCCTTTCTGACTGTACAGAGACACATATTTCTGTTTAAAATATTCTGGTGTAGGCCAGATAACTACAAGTTTGGTTTTGAAATTCCACGATTCAATTCTCAGTATTATCCAGCTTTTGACCTTTTTTACATAAAAAAAATGGTAATAGTGTCTCCCTGACTGTACAGAGACGCAAATATATCTGTTTAAAATTTTCTGGTGTAGGCCAGATAACTAGAAGTTTGGTTTTGCAGTTCCACGGTTACAAATCTCAGTATTATGCAGCTTTATGCCTTTTTTACAGTAAAAAAAAACAGTAAGTGTCTCCCTGACTGTTCAGACACAAGTATATCTGTTTAAAATATTCTGGTGTAGGCCAGATATCTAAAAGTTTGGTTTTGCAGTTCAACCGTTCAAATCTCAGTATTATGCAGCTTTTGGCCTTTTTTACATAAAAAATACAGTAATAGCGTCTCCCTGACTGTTCAGACACAAATATATCTGTTTAAAATACTCTGGTGTAGGCCAGATAACAAGAAGTTTGGTTTTGGAGTTACATGGTTCAATTCTCTGTATTATGCAGCTTTTGGCCTTTTTTACATAAAAAAACAGAAATAGTGTCTCCCTGACTGTTCACACACAAATATATCTGTTTAAAATATTCTGGTGTAGGCCAGATAACTAGAAGTTTGGTTTTGGAGTTACACGGTTCAATTCTCTGTATTATGCAGCTTTTGGCCTATTTTTCATAAAAAAAAACAGTAATAGTGTCTCCCTGACTGCTCAGACACAAACATATCTGTTTAAAATATTCTGCTGTAGGCCAGATAACTAGAAGTTTGGTTTTGCAGTTCCACGGTTCAAATCTCTGTATTATGCAGCTTTTGGCCTTTTTTACAAAAAAAAAAACAGTAATAGTGTCTCCATGACTGTTCAGACTCAAATATATCTGTTTAAAATATTCTGGTGTAGGCCAGATAACTAGCAGTTTGGTTTTGCATTTCCACGGTTCAAATCTCAGTATTATGCTTCTTCTGGCCTTTCTTACATAAAAAAAAAACAGTAATAGTGTCTTTCTGACTGTACAGTGACACATATTTCTGTTTAAAATATTCTGGTGTAGGCCAGATAACTAGAAGTTTGGTTTTGCAGTTCCATGGTTCAGATCTCAGCATTATGCAGCTTTTGGCCATTTTGCATAAAAAAAACAGTAATATTGTCTCCCTGACTGTTCAGACACAAATATATCTGTTTAAAATATTCTGGTGTATGCCAGATATTTAGGAGTTTGGTTTTGCAGTTCAACCGTTCAGATCTCAGTATTATGCATCTTTTGGCCTTTTTCACATAAAAAAAACAGTAATAGTGTCTCCCTGACTGTTCAGACACAAATATATCTATTTAAGATACTCTGGTGTAGGCCAAATCACTAGAAGTTTGGTTCTGCAGTGTCACATTTCAAATCTCTGTATTATGCAGCTTATGGCCTCTTTTACTTAAAAAAAACAGTAATAGTGTCTTCCTGATAGTACAGACACAAATATTTCTGTTTAAAATATTCTGGTGTAGGCCAGATAACTAGAAGTTTGGTTTTGCAGTTCCACGGATCAAATCTCAGTATTATGCAGCGTTTGAACTTTTTTTACATTAAAAAAAAACAGTAATAGTGTCTCCCTGATTGTTCAGACACAAATATATCTGTTTAAAAAATTCTGGTGTAGGCCAGACAACTACAAGTTAGGTTTTGCAGTTCCACGGTTCAAATCTCGGTATTATGCAGCTTTTGGCATTTTTTACATATAAAAAAACAGTAATAGTGTCTCCCTGACTGTTCAGACACAAATATATCTGTTTAAAATATTCTGGTGTAGGCCAGATAACTAGCAGTTTGGTTTTGCAGTTCCACGGATCAAATCTCAGAATTATGCTGCTTTTGGCCTTTTTTACATAAAAAAACAGTAATAGTGTCTTTCTGACTGTACAGAGACAAATATTTCTGTTTAAAATATTCTGTTGTAGGCCAGATAACTAGAAATTTGGTTATGAAGTTCCACGATTCAATTCTCAGTATTATCCAGCTTTTGACCTTTTTTACATAGAAAAACAGTAATAGTGTCTCCCTGACTGTACAGAGACAAATATTTCTGTTTAAAATATTCTGGTGTAGGCCAGATAACCAGAAGTTTGGTTTTGCAGTTCCACGGTTACAAATCTCAGTATTATGCAGCTTTAGGCCTTTTTTACAGTAAAAAAAAACAGTAATAGTGTCTCCCTGACTAATCAGACACAAGTATATCAGTTTAAAATATTCTGGTGTAGGCCAGATAACTAAAAGTTTGGTTTTGCAGTTCAACCGTTCAAATCTCAGTATTATGCAGCTTTTGGCCTTTTTTACATAAAAAAAAACAGTAATAATGTCTCCCTGACTGTTCACACACAAATATATCTGTTTAAAATACTCTGCTGTAGGCCAGATAACTAGAAGTTTGGTTGTGCAGTCCCACGGTTCAAATCTCTCTATTTTGCAGCTTTTGGTCTTTTTACATAAAAAAAACAGTAATAGTGTCTCCCTGACTGTTCAGACACAAGTATATCTGTTTAAAATATTCTGGTGTAGGCTAGGTAACTAGAAGTTTGGTTTTGCAGTTCCACGGTTAAAATCTCTGTATTTTGCAGCTTTTGGCCTTTTTACATAAAAAAAACAGAAATAGTGTCTCCCTAACTGTTCAGACACAAATATATCTGTTTAAAATATTCTGGTGTAGGCCAGATAACTAGCAGTTTGGTTTTGCAGTTCCACGGTTCAAATCTCAGTATTATGCTTCTTCTGGCCTTTTTTACATAAAAAAAAACAGGAATAGTGTCTTTCTGACTGTACAGAGACACAAATATATCTGTTTAAAATATTCTGGTGTAGGCCAGATAACTAGAAGTTTGGTTTTGGAGTTACAGGGTTCAATTCTCTGTATTATGCAGCTTTTGGCCTTTTTTACATAAAAATAACAGAAATAGTGTCTCCCTGAATGTTCAGACACAAATATATCTGTTTAAAATATTCTGGTGTAGGTCAGATAACTAGAAGTTTGGTTTTGCAGTTCCATGGTTCAAATCTCAGCATTATGCAGCTTTTGGCCATTTTGCATAAAAAAAACAGTAATATTGTCTCCCTGACTGTTCAGACACAAATATATCTGTTTAAAATATTCTGGTGTAGGCCAAATCACTAGAAGTTTGGTTCTGCAGTGCCACAGTTCAAATCTCTGTATTATGCAGCTTTTGGCCTCTTTTACTTAAAAAAAACAGTAATAGTGTCCTCGTGATAGTACAGACGCAAATATTTCTGTTTAAAATATTCTGGTGTAGGCCAGATAACTAGAAGTTTAGTTTTGCAGTTCCACGGATCAAAGCTCAGTATTATGCAGCGTTTGAACTTTTTTTACATTAAAAAAAAACAGTAATAGTGTCTCCCTGACTGTTCAGACACAAATATATCTGTTTAAAATATTCTGGTGTAGGCCAGATAACTAGAAGTTTGGTTTTGCAGTTCCACGGATCAAATCTCAGAATTATGCTGCTTTTGGCCTTTTTTACATAAAAAAAAAACAGTAATAGTGTCTTTCTGTCTGTACAGAGACACATATTTCTGTTTAAAATATTCTGGTGTAGGCCAGATAACTAGAAGTTTGGTTTTGAAGTTCCACGATTCAATTCTCAGTATTATCCAGCTTTTGACCTTTTTTACATAAAAAAATGGTAATAGTGTCTACCTGACTGTACAGAGATGCAAATATATCTGTTTAAAATATTCTGGTGTAGGCCAGATAACTATAAGTTTGGTTTTGCAGTTCCACGGTTACAAATCTCAGTATTATGCAGCTTTATGCCTTTTTTACAGTAAAAAAAACAGTAAGTGTCTCCCTGACTGTTCAGACACAAGTATATCTGTTTAAAATATTCTGGTGTAGGCCAGATATCTAAAAGTTTGGTTTTGCAGTTCAACCCTTCAAATCTCAGTATTATGCAGCTTTTTGCCTTTTTTACTTAAAAAATACAGTAATAGCGTCTCCCTGACTGTTCAGACACAAATATATCTGTTTAAAATACTCTGGTGTAGGCCAAATCACTAGAAGTTTGGTTCTGCAGTGCCACAGTTCAAATCTCTGTATTATGCAGCATATGGCCTCTTTTACTTAAAAAAAAACAGTAATAGTGTCTTCCTGATAGTACAGACGCAAATATTTCTGTTTAAAATATTCTGGTGTAGGCCAGATAACTAGAAGTTTGATTTTGCAGTTCAACGGATCAAATCTCAGTATTATGCAGCGTTTGAACTTTTTTTACATTAAAAAAACAGTAATAGTGTCTCCCTGACTGTTCAGACACAAATATGTCTGTTTAAAATATTCTGGTGTAGGCCAGATAACTAGCAGTTTGGTTTTGAAGTTCCACAATTCAATTCTCAGTATTATCCAGCTTTTGACCTTTTTTACATAAAAAAAAACGGTAATAGTGTCTCCCTGACTGCACAGAGACGCAAATATATCTGTTTAAAATATTCTGGTGTAGGCCAGATAACTAGAAGTTTGGTTTTGGAGTTCCGCGGTTACAAATCTCAGTATTATGCAGCTTTATGCCTTTTTTACAGTAAAAAAAACAGTAAGTGTCTCCCTGACTGTTCAGACACAAGTATATCTGTTTAAAATATTCTGGTGTAGGCCAGATATCTAAAAGTTTGGTTTTGCAGTTCAACCGTTCAAATCTCAGTATTATGCAGCTTTTGGCCTTTTTTACTTAAAAAATACAGTAATAGCGTCTCCCTGACTGTTCAGACACAAATATATCTGTTTAAAATACTCTGGTGTAGGCCAAGTCACTAGAAGTTTGGTTCTGCAGTGCCACAGTTCAAATCTCTGTATTATGCAGCATATGGCCTCTTTTACTTAAAAAAAACAGTAATAGTGTCTTCCTGATAGTACAGACGCAAATATTTCTGTTTAAAATATTCTGGTGTAGGCCAGATAACTAGAAGTTTGATTTTGCAGTTCCACGGATCAAATCTCAGTATTATGCAGCGTTTGAACTTTTTTTACATTAAAAAAACAGTAATAGTGTCTCCCTGACTGTTCAGACACAAATATGTCTGTTTAAAATATTCTGGTGTAGGCCAGATAACTAGCAGTTTGGTTTTGAAGTTCCACAATTCAATTCTCAGTATTATCCAGCTTTTGACCTTTTTTACATAAAAAAAAACGGTAATAGTGTCTCCCTGACTGCACAGAGACGCAAATATATCTGTTTAAAATATTCTGGTGTAGGCCAGATAACTAGAAGTTTGGTTTTGGAGTTCCGCGGTTACAAATCTCAGTATTATGCAGCTTTATGCCTTTTTTACAGTAAAAAAAACAGTAAGTGTCTCCCTGACTGTTCAGACAGAAGTATATCTGTTTAAAATATTCTGGTGTAGGCCAGATATCTAAAAGTTTGGTTTTGCAGTTCAACCGTTCAAATCTCAGTATTATGCAGCTTTTGGCCTTTTTTACTTAACAAATACAGTAATAGCGTCTCCCTGACTGTTCAGACACAAATATATCTGTTTAAAATACTCTGGTGTAGGCCAAATCACTAGAAGTTTGGTTCTGCAGTGCCACAGTTCAAATCTCTGTATTATGCAGCATATGGCCTCTTTTACTTAAAAAAAACAGTAATAGTGTCTTCCTGATAGTACAGACGCAAATATTTCTGTTTAAAATATTCTGGTGTAGGCCAGATAACTAGAAGTTTGATTTTGCAGTTCCACGGATCAAATCTCAGTATTATGCAGCGTTTGAACTTTTTTTACATTAAAAAAACAGTAATAGTGTCTCCCTGACTGTTCAGACACAAATATGTCTGTTTAAAATATTCTGGTGTAGAACAGATAACTAGCAGTTTGGTTTTGAAGTTCCACAATTCAATTCTCAGTATTATCCAGCTTTTTACCTTTTTTACATAAAAAAAAACGGTAATAGTGTCTCCCTGACTGCACAGAGACGCAAATATATCTGTTTAAAATATTCTGGCGTAGGCCAGATAACTAGAAGTTTGGTTTTGGAGTTCCGCGGTTACAAATCTCAGTATTATGCAGCTTTATGCCTTTTTTACAGTAAAAAAAACAGTAAGTGTCTCCCTGACTGTTCAGCCACAAGTATATCTGTTTAAAATATTCTGGTGTAGACCAGATATCTAAAAGTTTGGTTTTGCAGTTCAACCGTTCAAATCTCAGTATTATGCAGCTTTTGGCCTTTTTTACATAAAAAATACAGTAATAGCGTCTCCCTGACTGTTCAGACACAAATATATCTGTTTAAAATACTCTGGTGTAGGCCAGATAACAAGCAGTTTGGTTTTGCAGTTCCACGGTTCAAATCTCTGTATTTTGCAGCTTTTGGCCTTTTTTATATAAAAAAACAGTAATAGTGTCTCCCTGACTGTTCAGACACAAGTATATCTGTTTAAAATATTCTGGTGTAGGCCAGATAACTAGAAGTTTGGTTTTGCAGTTCCACGGTTCAAATCTCAGTATTATGCTTCTTCTGGCCCTTTTTACATAAAAAAAAACAGTAATAGTTTCTTTCTGACTGTACAGAGACACATATTTCTGTTTAAAATATTCTGGTGTAGGCCAGATAACTAGAAGATTGGTTTTGAAGTTCCACGATTCAATTCTCAGTATTATCCAGCTTTTGACCTTTTTTACATAGAAAAACAGTAATAGTGTCTCCCTGACTGTACAGAGACACATATTTCTGTTTAAAATATTCTGGTGTAGGCCAGATAACTAGAAGTTTGGTTGTGCAGTTCCACGGTTCAAATCTCTGTATTATGCAGTTTTTGGACTTTTTTACATAAAAAAAACAGTAATAGTGTCTCCCTGACTGTTCAGACACAAATATATCTGTTTAAAATATTTTGGTATAGGCCAGATAAGTAGAAGTTTGGTTTTGCAGTTTCACCGTTCAAATCTCAGTATTATGCAGCATTTGGCCTTTTTTACATGAAAAAAACAGTAATAGTTTCTCCCTGACTGTTCAGACACAAATTTATCTGTTTAAAATATTCTGGTGCAGGCCAGATAGCTAGAAGTTTGGTTTTGCAGTTCAACCGTTCAAATCTCAGTATTATGCTGCTTTTGGCCTTTTTTACATAGAAAAAACACAGCAATAGTGTCTTTCTGACTGTACAGAGACACATATTTCTGTTTAAAATATTCTAGTGTAGGCCAGATAACTAGAAGATTGGCTTTGAAGTTCCACGATTCAATTCTCAGTATTATCCAGCTTTTGGCCTTTTTTACATAAAAAAAACAGCAATAGTGTCTCCCTGACTGTTCAGACACAAATATATCTGTTTAAATCACTCTGGTGTAGGCCAAATCACTAGAAGTTTGGTTCTGCAGTTCCACGGTTCAAATCTCTGTGTTATGCAGCTTATGGCCTCTTTTACTTAACAAAAACAGTAATAGTGTCTCCCTGATTGTACAGAGACAAATATTTCTGTTTAAAATATTCTGGTGTAGACCAGATAACTAGAAGTTTGGTTTTGCAGTTCAACCGCTCAAATCTCAGTATTATGCAGATTTTGGCCTTTTTTACAGTAAAAAAAAGAGTAAGTGTCTCCCTGACTGTTCAGACACAGGTATATCTGTTTAAAATATTCTGGTGTAGGCCAGATAACTAAAAGTTTGGTTTTGCAGTTCAACCACTCAAATCTCAGTATTATGCAGATTTTGGCCTTTTTTACATAAAAAACAGTAATAGTGTCTCCCTGACTGTTCAGACACAAATATATCTGTTTAAAATACTCTGGTGTAGGCCAGATAACTAGAAGTTTGGTTTTGGAGTTACACGGTTCAATTCTCTGCATTATGCAGCTTTTGGCCTTTTTTACATAAAAAAATAGAAATAGTGTCTCCCTGAATGTTCAGACACAAATATATCTGTTTAAAATATTCTGGTGTAGGCCAGATAACTAGAAGATTGGTTTTGAAGTTCCACGATTCAATTCTCAGTATTATCCAGCTTTTGGCCTTTTTTACATAAAAAAAACCAGTAATAGTGTCTCCCTGACTGTTCAGACACAAATATATCTGTTTAAAATACTCTGCTGTAGGCCAAATCATTAGAAGTTTGGTTCTGCAGTTCCACGGTTCAGATCTCTGTATTATGCAGCTTTTGGCCTTTTTTACATAAAAAAAAACAGTAATAATGTCTTTCTGACTGTACAGAGACACATATTTCTGTTTAAAATATTCTGGTGTAGGCCAGATAACTAGAAGTTTGGTTTTGAAGTTCCACGATTCAATTCTCAGTATTATCCAGCTTTTGACCTTTTTTACATAAAAAAAACGGTAATAGTGTCTCCCTGACTGTACAGAGATGCAAATATATCTGTTTAAAATATTCTGGTGTAGGCCAGATAACAAGAAGTTTGGTTTTGTAGTTCCACGGTTCAAATCTCTGTATTTTGCAGCTTTTGGCCTTTTTTACATAAAAAAAACAGTAATAGTGTCTCCCTTACTGATCAGACACAAGTATATCTGTTTAAAATATTCTGGTGTAGGCCAGATAACTAGAAGTTTGGTTTTGGAGTTACACGGTTCAATTCTCTGTATTTTGCAGCTTTTGGCCATTTTTACATAAAAAAACAGTAACAGTGTCTCCCTGACTCTACAGAGACACATATTTCTGTTTAAAATATTCTGGAGTAGGCCAGATAACTAGAAGTTTGGTTTTGCAGTTCCACGGTTACAAATCTCAGTATTATGCAGCTTTAGGCATTTTTTACAGCAAAAAAAACAGTAAGTGTCTCCCTAACTGTTCAGACACAAATATATCTGTTTAAAATACTCTGGTGTAGGCCAAATCACTAGAAGTTTGGTTCTGCAGTTCCACGGTTCAAATCTCTGTGTTATGCAGCTTATGGCATCTTTTACTTAAAAAAAACAGTAATAGTGTCTCCCTGACTGTTCAGACACAAATATATCGGTTTAAAATATTCTGGTTTTGCCAGATAACTAGAAGATTGATTTTGAAGTTCCATGACTCAATTCTCAGCATTATCCAGTTTTTGACCTTTTTTACAGAAAAAAACAGTAATAGTGTCTCCCTGACTGTACAGACACAAATATATCTGTTTAAAATATTAAGGTGTAGGCCAGATAACTAGAAGTTTGGTTTTTCAGTTCCACTGTTGAAATCTCTGTATTATGCAGCTTTTGGCCATTTTTACATAAAAAAAAACAGAAATAGTGTCTCCCTGACTGTTCACACACAAATATATCTGTTTAAAATATTGTGGTGTAGGAGAGATAATTAGAAGTTTGGTTTTGGAGTTACACGGTTCAATTCTCTGTATTATGCAGCTTTTGGCCTTTTTTACATAAAAAAACAGAAATAGTGTCTCCCTGACTGTACAGACAAATATATATCTGTTTAAAATATTCTGGTGCAGGCCAGACAACTAGAAGTTTGGTTTTGGAGTTACACGGTTCAATTCTCTGTATTATGCAGCTTTTGGCCTATTTTACATAAAAAAACTGAAATAGTGTCTCCCTGAATGTTCAGACACAAATATATCTGTGTAAAATATTCTGGTGTAAGCCAGATAACTAGAGGTTTGGTTTTGCAGTTCCAAGGTTCAAATCGCAGTTTTATCCAGCTTTTGGCCTTTTCACATAAAAAAAAACAGTAATAGTGTCTCCCTGACTGTTCAGACACAAATAAATCTGTTTAAAATATTCTGGTGTAGGCCAGAAAACTAGAAGTTTGGTTTTGCAGTTCCACGGTCCAAATCTCTGCATTATGCATCTTTTGTCTTTTTTACATAAAAAAACAGTAATAATCTCTCCGTGACTGTTCAGACACAAATATATGTGTTTAAAATATTCTGGTGTAGGCCAGATAACTAGAAGTATGGTTTTACAGTTCAACGGTTCAAATCTCAGTATTATGCAGCTTTTGACCTTTTTTACATAAAAAAAGAGTAATAATGTCTCACAGACTGCATAGACACAAATATATCTGATTAAATTAAGCTGGTGTAGGCCAGATAACTAGTAGTTTGGTTTTGCAATTCCACGGTTTAAATCTCTGTATTGTCCAGCTTTTGGCCTTTTTTACATAAAAAAAAGTAATAGTGTCTCCCTGACTGTTCAGACACAAATATATGTGTTTAAAATATTCTGGTATAGGCCAGGTAATAATAAGTTTGGTTTTGCAGTTCCGCGGTTCAAACCTCAGTGTTATGGAGCTTTTGGCCGTTTTTACATGAAAAAAACAGTAATAGTGTCTTCCTGACTGTTCAGACAAAAATATATCTGTTTAAAATATTCTGGTGTAGGCCAGATAACTAGAAGTTTGGTTTTGCAGTTCCACTGTTCAAATCTCTGCATTATGCAGCTTTTGACATTTTTTACATATAAAAACAGTAATAGTGTCTCCCTGACTGTTCAGACACAAATATATCTGTGTAAACCTTTCTGGTGTAGGCCAGATAACTAGAAGTTTGGTTTTGCTGTTCCACGGTTCAAATCTCAGTATTTTGCAGCTTTTAGACTTTTTTACATAAAAAAAACAGTAATAGTGTCTCCCTGACTGTTCAGACACAAATATATCTGATTAAAATATTATGGTGTAGGCCAGATAACTAGAAGTTTGTTTTTGTAGTTCCACGGTTCAAATCTCTGCATTATGCAGCTTTTGGCATTTTTTACATAAAAAAACTGTAATAGTGTCTCCCTGACTGTTCAGACACAAATATATCTGTTTAAATATTCTGGTGAAGGCCAGATAACTAGAAGTTTGGTTTTGCAGTTCCAAGGTTTAAATCTCTGTATTATGCAGCTTTTGGCCTTTTTTACATTAAAAAAACAGTAAGTGTCTCCCTGACTGTTCAGACACAAATATATCTGTTTAATTTATTATGGTGTAGGCCAGATAACTAGAAGTTTAGTTTTAGAGTAACAACGTTCAATTCTCTGTCTTATGCAGCTTTTGGCCTTTTTACTTAAAAAAAAACAGTAATAGTGTCTCCCTGACTGTTCAGACACAAATAAATATGTTTAAAATATTCTGTTGTAGGTCAGATAACTAGAAGTTTGGTTTTGCAGTACCACGGTTCAAATCTCAGTATTATGCAGTTTTAGGTCTTTTTTACATAAAAAAAACAGTAATAGTGTCTCCCTGACTGTTCAGACACAAATATATCTGATTAAAATAATCTGGTGTAGGCCAGATAACTAGAAGTTTGGTTTTGCAGTTACACGGTTCAAATCTCAGTATTATGCAGCTTTAGGCCTTTTTTACATAAAAAAAACAGTAATAGTGTCTCCTTGACTGTTCAGACACAAATATATCTGTGTAAAATATTCTGGTGTAGGCCAGAAAACTAGAAGTTTGGTTTTGCAGTTCCACGGTCCAAATCTCTGCATTATGCAGCTTTTGTCTTTTTTACATAAAAAAACAGTAATAATCTCTCCGTGACTGTTCAGACACAAATATATGTGTTTAAAATATTCTGGTGTAGGCCAGATAACTAGAAGTATGGTTTTACAGTTCCACGGTTCAAATCTCAGTATTATGCAGCTTTTGACCTTTTTTACATAAAAAAGAGTAATAATGTCTCACAGACTGTATAGACACAAATATATCTGATTAAATTAAGCTGGTGTAGGCCAGATAACTAGTAGTTTGGTTTTGCAATTCCACGGTTTAAATCTCTGTATTGTCCAGCTTTTGGCCTTTTTTACATAAAAAAAAGTAATAGTGTCTCCCTGACTGTTCAGACACAAATATATGTGTTTAAAATATTCTGGTATAGGCCAGGTAATAATAAGTTTGGTTTTGCAGTTCCGCGGTTCAAACCTCAGTGTCATGGAGCTTTTGGCCATTTTTACATAAAAAAAACAGTAATAGTGTCTTCCTGACTGTTCAGACAAAAATATATCTGTTTAAAATATTCTGGTGTAGGCCAGATAACTAGAAGTATGGTTTTGCAGTTCCACTGTTCAAATCTCTGCATTATGCAGCTTTTGACATTTTTTACATATAAAAACAGTAATAGTGTCTCCCTGACTGTTCAGACACAAATATATCTGTTTAAAATATTCTGGTGTAGGCCAGATAACAAGAAGTTTGATTTTGAAATTGCACAGTTTAAATCTCTGTATTATGCAGCTTTTGGCCTTTTTTACATAAAAAAAACAGTAATGTGTCTCCCTGACTGTTCAGACACAAATATATCTGATTAAAATATTCTGGTGTAGGCCAGATAATTAGAAGTTTGGTTTTTTAGTTCCACGGTCCAAATCTCAGCACTATGCAGCTTTTGGCCTTTTTTACATAAAAAAACAGTAATAATCTCTCCGTGACTGTTCAGACACAAATATATGTGTTTAAAATATTCTGGTGTAGGCCAGATAATTAGAAGTTTGGTTTTGCAGTACCGCGGGTAAAATCTCAGTTTTATGCAGCTTTTGGCCTTTTTTACATGAAAAAAAACAGTAATAGTCTCTCACTGACTGTTCATGCACAAATATATCTGTTTAAAATATTCTGGTGTAGGCAAGATAAATAGAAGTTTGGTTTTCCAGTTCCACGGTTCAAATCTCAGTATTATCCAGCTTTTGGCCTTTTTTACATTAAAACAAACAGCAATAGTGTCTCCGTGACTGTTCAGACATAAATATATCTGTTTAAAATATTCTGGTGTAGGCCAGATAACTTGAAGTTTGGTTTTGCAGTTCCACGGTTCACATCTCAGTACTATGCAGCTTTTGGCCTTTTTTACATTAAAAAACAGTAATAGTGTCTCCCTGAATATTCTGACACAAATATATCTGTTTAAAATATTCTGGTGTATGCCAGATAACTAGAAGTTTGGTTTTGCAGTTCCACGGTTTAAATCTCTGCATTATGCAGCTTTTGCCATTTTTTACATAAAAAAACAGTAACAGTGTCTCACTGACTGTTCAGGCACAAATATATCTGTTTAAAATATTCTGGTGTAGGCCAGGTAATTAGAAGTTTGGTTTTGCATTTCCACGGTTCAAATCTCAGTACTATGCAGCTTTTGGCCTTTTTTACATTAAAAAACAGTAATAGTGTCTCCCTGAATATTCTGACACAAATATATCTGTTTAAAATATTCTGGTGTAGGCCACGTAACTAGAAGTTTAGTTTTGGAGTAACAAGGTTAAATTCTCTGAATTATGCAGCTTTTGGCCTTTTTACATAAAAAAACAGTAATAGTGTCTCCCTGACTGTTCAGACACAAATAAATCTGTTTAAAATATTCTGGTGTAGACCAGATAACTAGCAGTTTGGTTTTGCAGTTCCACGGTTCAAATCTCTACATTATGCAGATTTTTGCCTTTTTTATATAAAAAAAACAGTAAAACACAAATATATCTGTCTTAACCATTCTGTTGTAGGCCAGATAACTAGAAGTTTTGTTTTCCATTTCCACAGTTCAAATATCCCTATTATCCAGCTTTTGGCCTTTTTTACATAAAAAAAACAGTATTAGTGTCTCCCTGACTGTTTAGACACAAATATATCTGTTTAAAATATTCTGGTGTGGGCCAGATAACTAGAAGTTTGGTTTTGCAGTTACACGGTTCAAATCTCTGCATTATGCAGCTTTTGGCATTTTTTACATAAAAAAACAGTAATAGTGTCTCCCTGACTGTTCAGACTCAAATATATCTGTTTTAATTATTCTGGTGTAGACCAGATAACTAGAAGTATGGTTTTACAGTTCCACGGTTCAAATCTCAGTATTATGCAGCTTTTGACCTTTTTTATTTAAAAAAAGAGTAATAGTGTCTCACAGACTGTTTAGACACAAATATATCTGATTAAATTATTCTGGTGTAGGCCAGATAACTAGTAGTTTGGTTTTGCAATTCCACGGTTTAAATCTCTGTATTGTCCAGCTTGTGGCCTTTTTTACATAAAAAAAAGTAATAGTGTCTCCCTGACTGTTCAGACACAAATATATGTGTTTAAAATATTCTGGTGTAGGCCAGGTAATTAGAAGTTTGGTTTTGCAGTTCCGCGGTTCCAACCTCAGTGTTATGCAGCTTTTGGCCGTTTTTACATGAAAAAAAAACAGTCATAGTGTCTCCCTGACTGTTCAGAAAAAAATATGTGTTTAAAATATTCTGTTGTAGGCCAGATAATTAGAAGTTTGGTTTTGCAGTACCGCGGCTCAAATCTCTGTATTATGCATCTTTTTGCCTTTTTTACATTAAAAAAACAGTAAGTGTCTCCCTGACTGTTCAGACACAAATATACCTGTTTAAATTATTATGGTGTAGGCCAGATAACTAGAAGTTTAGTTTTAGAGTAACAAGGTTCAATTCTCTGTATTATGCAGCTTTTTGCAAATTTTACATAAAAAAAAAACAGTAAAACTGTCTCCCTGACTCTTCAGACACAAATATATCTGTGTAAACCATTCTGGTGTAGGCCAGATAAGTAGAAGTTTGGTTTTGCAATTCAACGGTTCAATTCTCAGTATTAATTATGCATCTTTTTACCTTTTTTACATAAAAAAAACAGTATTCGTGTCTCCCTGACTGTTCAGACACAAATATATCTGTTTAAAATATTCTGGTGTAGGCCAGATAACTCGAAGTTTAGTTTTGCAGTAACACGGTTCAAATCTCTGTATTTTGCAACTTTAGGCCTTTTTTACATAAAAAAAACAGTAATAGTGTCTCCCTGACTGTTCAGACACAAATATATCTGATTAAAATATTCTGGTGTAGGCCAGATAACTAGAAGTTTGGTTTTGCAGTTCCACGGTTCAAATCTCTGCATTATGCAGCTTTTGGCCTTTTTTACATAAAAAAAACAGTAATGTGTCTCCTGACTGTTCAGACACAAATATATCTGTTTAAAATATTCAGGTGTAGGCCAGATAACTAGAAGTTTGGTTTTGCAGTTCCACGGTCCAAATCTCAGCACAATGCAGCTTTTGGCCTTTTTTACATAAAAAAAACAGTAATAATCTCTCCGTGACTGTTCAGACACAAATATATGTGTTTAAAATATTCTGGTGTAGGCCAGATAATTAGAAGTTTGGTTTTGCAGTACCGCGGTTAAAATCTCAGTTTTATGCAGCTTTTGGCCTTTTTTACATGAAAAAAAACAGTAATAGTCTCTCCCTGACTGTTCAGTCACAAATACATCTGTTTAAAATATTCTGGTGTAGGCCACATAACTAGATGTTTGATTTTGCAATTCCACGGTTCAAAACTCTATATTTTGCAGCTTTAGTCCATTTTTACATGAAAAAACAGTAATAGTGTCTCCCTGACTGGTCAGACCGAAATATATCTGTTTAAAATATTCTGGTGTAGGCCAGATAACTAGAAGTTTGGTTCTGCAGTTCCACGGTACAAATCTCTGCATTATGCAGCTTTTGGCATTTTTTACATAAAGAAAAACAGTAATAGTATCACCCTGACTGTTCAGACACAAATATATCTGTTTAAATTATTCTGGGGTAGGCCAGATCATTAGAAGTTTGGTTTTGCAGTTCCATGGTTTAAATTTCTGTATTATGCAGCCTTTTACCTTTTTTACTTAAAAAAAAACAGTAGTAGAGTCTCCCTGACTGTTCAGACACAAATAAATCTGTTTAAAATATTCTGGTGTAGGCCAGATAACTAGAAGTTTGGTTTTGCAGTTCCACGGTTCAAATCTCAGTATTATGCAGCTTTTTGCCTTTTTTACATTAAAAAAAACTGAAAGACTGTCTCCCTGACTGTTCAGACACAAATATATCTGTGTAAACCATTCTGGTGTAGGCCAGAAAACTAGAAGTTTGGTTTTGCAGTTCCAAGGTTCAAACCTCAGTATTTTGCTGCTTTTGGCCTTTTTCACATAAAAAAATAACAGTAATAGTGTCTCCTTGACTGTTCAGACACAAATATTTCTGATTAAAATATTCTGGTGTAGGCCAGATAAATAGAAGTTTGGTTTTGCAGTTCCACGGTTCAAATCTCTGCATTATGCAGCTTTTGGTATTTTTTACATTAAAAAAACAGCAATAGTTTCTCCCTGACTGTTCAGACTCAAATATATCGGTTTAAAATATTCTGGTGTAGGCCAGAAAATAAGGAGTTTGATTTTGCAGTTCCACGGTTTAAATTTCTGCATTATGCAGCTTTTGACCTTTTTTACATAAAAAAAACAGTAATAGTGTCTCCCTGACTGTTCAGACACAAATATATCTGTGTAAACCATTCTGGTGTAGGCCAGATAAGTAGAAGTTTGGTTTTGCAGTTCCACGGATCAAATCTCAGTATTATGCATCTTTTTGCCTTTTTTACATAAAAAAACAGTAATAGTGTCTCCCTGACTGTTCAGACACAAATATATCTGATTAAAATATTCTGGTGTAGGCCAGATAACTAGAAGTTTGGTTTTGAAGTTCCACGGTTCAAACCTCAGTAGTTTGCAGCTTTTTGCCTTTTTTACATAAAAAAAACAATAATACTGTCTCCTTGACTGTTCAGACACATATCGGTGTAAAATATTCTGGTGTAGGCCAGATAACTAGAAGTTTGGTTTTGCAGTTACACGGTTCAAATCTCTGTATTTTGCAGCTTTAGGCATTTTTTGCATAAAAAAAAACAGTAATGTGTCTCCCTGACTGTTCAGACACAAATATATATGTTTAAAATATTCTGGTGTAGGCCAGATAACTAGAAGTTTGGTTTTGCAGTTCCACGGTCCAAATCTCTGCATTATGCAGCTTTTGTCTTTTTTACATGAAAAAAACAGTAATAGTGTCTTCCTGACTGTTCAGACACAAATATATCTGTTTAAAATATTCTGGTGTAGGCCAGATAACTAGAAGTTTGGTTTTGCAGTTCCACTGTTCAAATCTCTGCATTATGCAGCTTTTGACATTTTTTACATATAAAAACAGTAATAGTGTCTCCCTGACTGTTCAGACACAAATATATCTGTTTAAAATATTCTGGTGTAGGCCAGATAACTAGAAGTTTGGTTTTGCAGTTCCACGGTCCAAATCTCTGCATTATGCAGCTTTTGGCCTTTTTTACATAAAAAAACAGTAATAATCTCTCCGTGACTGTTCAGACACAAATATATGTGTTTATAATATTCTGGTGTAGCCAAGATAAATAGAAGTTTGGTTTTCCAGTTCCACAGTTCAAATCTCAGCATTATCCAGCTTTTGGCCTTTTTTACATAAAAAAACAGTAAGAATCTCTCCGTGACTGTTCAGACACAAATATATGTGTTTAAAATATTCTGGTGTAGGACAGATAATTAGAAGTTTGGTTTTGCAGTACCGCGGTTCACATCTCAGTTTTATGCAACTTTTGGCCTTTTTTACATGAAAAAAATCAGTAATAGTCTCTCATTGACTGTTCAGGCACAAATATATCTGTTTAAAATATTCTGGTGTAGGCAAGATAAATAGAAGTTTGGTTTTGCAGTTCCACGGTTCAAATCGCAGTATTATCCAGCTTTTGGCCTTTTTTACATTAAAACGAACATCAATAGTGTCTCCCTGACTGTTCAGACACAAATATGTCTGTTTAAAATATTCTGGTGTGGGCCAGATAACTAGAAGTTTGGTTTTGCAGTTACACGGTTCAAATCTCTGTATTCAGCAGCTTTTGGCCTTTTTTTACATAAAAAAACAGTAATAGTGTCTCCCTGACTGTTCAAACACAAATATATCTGTTTAAAATTTTCTTGTGTAGGTCAGATAACTAGAAGTTTGTTTTTGTAGTTCCATGGCTCAAATCTCTGCATTATGCAGCTTTTGGCATTTTTTACATAAAAAAACAGTAATAGTGTCTCACAGACTGTTTAGACACATATATATCTGATTAAATTATTCTGGTGTAGGCCAGATAACTAGTAGTTTGGTTTTGCAATTCCACGGTTTAAATCTCTGTATTGTCCAGCTTGTGGCCTTTTTTACATAAAAAAAAGTAATAGTGTCTCCCTGACTGTTCAGACACAAATATACCTGTTTAAATTATTATGGTGTAGGCCAGATAACTAGAAGTTTAGTTTTAGAGTAACAAGGTTCAATTCTCTGTATTATGCAGCTTTTTGCAAATTTTACATAAAAAAAAACAGTAATACTGTCTCCCTGACTCTTCAGACACAAATATATCTGTGTAAACCATTCTGGTGTAGGCCAGATAAGTAGAAGTTTGGTTTTGCAGTTCAACGGTTCAATTCTCAGTATTAATTATGCATCTTTTTACCTTTTTTACATAAAAAAAACAGTATTCGTGTCTCCCTGACTGTTCAGACACAAATATATCTGTTTAAAATATTCTGGTGTATGCCAGATAACTAGAAGTTTAGTTTTGCAGTAACACGGTTCAAATCTCTCTATTTTGCAACTTTAGGCCTTTTTTACATAAAAAAACAGTAATAGTGTCTCCCTGAATGTTCAGACACAAATATATCTGATTAAAATATTCTGGTGTAGGCCAGATAACTAGAAGTTTGGTTTTGCAGTTCCACGGTTCAAATCTCTGCATTATGCAGCTTTTGGCCTTTTTTACATAAAAAAAACAGTAATGTGTCTCCTGACTGTTCAGACACAAATATATCTGTTTAAAATATTCAGGTGTAGGCCAGAAAATTAGAAGTTTGGTTCTGTAGTTCCACGGTCCAAATCTCAGCACTATGCAGCTTTTGGCCTTTTTTACATAAAAAAACAGTAATAATCTCTCCGTGACTGTTCAGACACAAATATATGTGTTTAAAATATTCTGGTGTAGGCCAGATAATTAGAAGTTTGGTTTTGCAGTACCGCGGTTAAAATCTCAGTTTTATGCAGCTTTTGGCCTTTTTTACATGAAAAAAAACAGTAATAGTCTCTCACTGACTGTTCATGCACAAATATATCTGTTTAAAATATTCTGGTGTAGGCAAGATAAATGGAAGTTTGGTTTTGCAGTTCCACGGTTCAAATCTCTGCATTATGCAGCTTTTGCCATTTTTTACATAAAAAAACATTAATAGTGTCTCACTGACTGTTCAGGCACAAATATATCTGTTTAAAATATTCTGGTGTAGGCCAGGTAATTAGAAGTTTGGTTTTGCATTTCCACGGTTCAAATCTCAGCACGCTGCAGCTTTTTGCCTTTTTTACATAAAAAAACAGTAATAGTGTCTCCCTGAATATTCTGACACAAATATATCTGTTTAAAATATTCTGGTGTAGGCCACATAACTAGAAGTTTAGTTTTGGAGTAACAAGGTTAAATTCTCTGAATTATGCAGCTTTTGGCCTTTTTACATAAAAAAACAGTAATAGTGTCTCCCTGACTGTTCAGACACAAATAAATCTGTTTAAAATATTCTGGTGTAGACCAGATAACTAGAAGTTTGGTTTTGCAGTTCCACGGTTCAAATCTCTACATTATGCAGATTTTTGCCTTTTTTATATAAAAAAAACAGTAAAACACAAATATATCTGTGTTAACCATTCTGTTGTAGGCCAGATAACTAGTAGTTTTGTTTTCCATTTCCACAGTTCAAATCTCCCTATTATCCAGCTTTTGGCCTTTTTTACATAAAAAAACAGTATTAGTGTCTCCCTGACTGTTTAGACACAAATATATCTGTTTAAAATATTCTGGTGTGGGCCAGATAACTAGAAGTTTGGTTTTGCAGTTACACGGTTCAAATCTCTGCATTATGCAGCTTTTGGCATTTTTTACATAAAAAAACAGTAATAGTGTCTCCCTGACTGTTCAGACTCAAATATATCTGTTTTAATTATTCTGGTGTAGACCATTTAACTAGAAGTATGGTTTTACAGTTCCACGGTTCAAATCTCAGTATTATGCAGCTTTTGACCTTTTTTATTTAAAAAAAGAGTAATAGTGTCTCACAGACTGTTTAGACACAAATATATCTGATTAAATTATTCTGGTGTAGGCCAGATAACTAGTAGTTTGGTTATGCAATTCCACGGTTTAAATCTCTGTATTGTCCAGCTTGTGGCCTTTTTTACATAAAAAAAAAGTAATAGTGTCTCCCTGACTGTTCAGACAAAAATATATGTGTTTAAAATATTCTGGTGTAGGCCAGGTAATTAGAAGTTTGGTTTTGCAGTTCCGCGGTTAAAATCTCAGTTTTATGCAGCTTTTGGCCTTTTTTACATGAAAAAAAACAGTAATAGTCTCTCACTGACTGTTCATGCACAAATATATCTGTTTAAAATATTCTGGTGTAGGCAAGATAAATAGAAGTTTGGTTTTCCAGTTCCACGGTTCAAATCTCAGTATTATCCAGCTTTTGGCCTTTTTTACATTAAAACAAACAGCAATAGTGTCTCCCTGACTGTTCAGACATAAATATATCTGTTTAAAATATTCTGGTGTAGGCCAGATAACTTGAAGTTTGGTTTTGCAGTTCCACGGTTCAAACCTCAGTACTATGCAGCTTTTGACCTTTTTTACATTAAAAAACAATAATAGTGTCTCCCTGAATATTCTGACACAAATATATCTGTTTAAAATATTCTGGTGTATGCCAGATAACTAGAAGTTTGGTTTTGCAGTTCCACGGTTCGAACCTCTGTATACAGCAGCTTTTGGCCTTTTTTACATAAAAAAAAACAGTAATAGTGTCTCCCTGACTGTTCAGACACAAATATATCTGTTTAAAATATTCTTGTGTAGGTCAGATAACTAGAAGTTTGTTTTTGTAGTTCCACGGTTCAAATCTCTGCATTATGCAGCTTTTGGCATTTTTTACATAAAAAAACAGTAATAGTGTCTCACTGACTGTTCAGGCACAAATATATCTGTTTAAAATATTCTGGTGTAGGCCAGGTAATTAGAAGTTTGGTTTTGTATTTCCACGGTTCAAATCTCTGCATTATGCAGCTTTTGGCCTTTTTTACTTAAAAAAACAGTAATAGTGTCTCCCTGACTGTTCAGACACAAATATATCTGAATAAAATATTCTGGTGTAGGCCAGATAACTAGAAGTTTAGTTTTGCAGTTCCACGGCTCAAATCTCTGCATTATGCAGCTTTTGGCATTTTTACATAAAAAAACAGTAATAGTGTCTCACTGATTGTTCAGACTCAAATATATCTGTTTTAATTATTCTGGTGTAGACCAGATAACTAGAAGTATGGTTTTACAGTTCCACGGTTCAAATCTCATTATTATGCAGCTTTTGACCTTTTTTACATAAAAAAAGAGTAATAGTGTCTCACAGACTGTTCAGACACAAATATATCGGTTTAAATTAATCTGGTGTAGGCCAGATAACTAGAAGTTTGGTTTTGCAATTCCATGGTTTAAATCTCTGTATTATCCAGCTTTTGGCCTATTTTACATAAAAAAAATAGTAATAGTGTCTCCCTGACTGTTCAGACACAAATATATCTGTTTAAAATATTCTGGTGTAGGCCAGTTAACTAGAAGTTTGGTTTTGCTGTTCCACAGTTCAAATCACTAAATTTTGCAGCTTTTGGCCCTTTTTACATAAAAAAACAGTAATAGTGTCTCCCTGACCTGACACAAATATATCTGATTAAAATATTCTGGTGTAGGCCAGAAAACTAGAAGTTTGGTTTTGCAGATGCAAGGTTTAAATCTCTGTATTATGCAGCTTTTGGCCTTTTTTACATTAAAAAAACAGTAAGTGTCTCCCTGACTGTTCAGACACAAATATATCTGTTTAAATTATTATGGTGTAGGCCAGATAACTAGAAGTTTAGTTTTAGAGTAACAAGGTTCAATTCTCTGTATTATGCAGCTTTAGGCCTTTTTTACATAAGAAAACAATAATAGTCTCTCACTGACTGTTCAGGCACAAATATATCTGTTTAAAATATTCTAGTGTAGGCAAGATAAATAGAAGTTTGGTTTTCCAGTTCCACAGTTCAAATCTCTAAATTTTTCAGCTTTTGGCCCTTTTTACTTAAAAAAAACAGTAATAGTGTCTCCTCGACTGTTCCGACACAAATATATCTGATTAAAATATTCTGGTGTAGGCCAGATAACTAGAAGTTTGTTTTTGTAGTTCCACGGTTCAAATCTCTGCATTATGCAGCTTTTGGCATTTTTTACTTAAAGAAAACAGTAATAGTGTCTCCCTGACTGTTCAGACACAAATATATCTGTTTAAATATTCTGGTGTAGGCCAGATAACTAGAATTTTGGTTTTGCAGTTACACAGTTTAAATATCTGTATTATGCAGCTTTTGCCTTTTTTTACATCAAAAAAACAAAAATAGTGTCTCCCTGACTGTTCAGACACAAATATATCTGTTTAAAATATTCTTGTGTAGGCCAGACTACTAGAAGTTTGATTTTGCAGTTCCAGGGTTCAAATCTCTCAAATCTCAGTATTATGCAGCTTTTTGCCTTTTTTACATAAAAAAAACAGTAATAGTGTCTCCCTGACTGTTCAGACACAAATATATCTGTGTAAAATATTCTGGTGTAGGCCAGATAACTAGAAGTTTTGTTTTCCATTTCCACGGTTCAAATCTCAGTATTATCCAGCTTTTGACCTTTTTTACATAAACAAAAACAGTAAAACACAAATATATCTGTGTAAACCATTCTGGTGTAGGCCAGATAACTAGAAGTTTTGTTTTCCATTTCCACGGTTCAAATCTCAGTATTATCCAGCTTTTGGCCTTTTTTACATAAAAAAAACAGTAATAGTGTCTCCCTGACTGTTCAGTCACAAATACATCTGTTTAAAATATTCTGGTGTAGGCCACATAACTAGATGTTTGATTTTGCAATTCCACGGTTCAAAACTCTATATTTTGCAGCTTTAGTCCATTTTTACATGAAAAAACAGTAATAGTGTCTCCCTGACTGGTCAGACCGAAATAAATCTGTTTAAAATATTCTGGTGTAGGCCAGATAACTAGAAGTTTCGTTCTGCATTTCCACGGTACAAATCTCTGCATTATGCAGCTTTTGGCATTTTTTACATAAAGAAAAACAGTAATAGTATCTCCCTGACTGTTCAGACACAAATATATCTGTTTAAATTATTCTGGGGTAGTCCAGATCATTAGAAGTTTGGTTTTGCAGTTCCATGGTTTAAATTTCTGTATTATGCAGCCTTTTACCTTTTTTACATAAAAAAAAACAGTAGTAGAGTCTCCCTGACTGTTCAGACACAAATAAATCTGTTTAAAATATTCTGGTGTAGGCCAGATAACTAGAAGTTTGGTTTTGCAGTTCCACGGTTCAAATCTCAGTATTATGCAGCTTTTTGCCTTTTTTACATTAAAAAAAACTGTAAAACTGTCTCCCTGACTGCTCAGACACAAATATATCTGTTTAAATAATTCTGGTGTAGGCCAGAAAATAAGGAGTTTGGTTTTGCAGTTCCACAGTTTAAATTTCTGCATTATGCAGCTTTTGACCTTTTTTACATAAAAAAACAATAATACTGTCTCCTTGACTGTTCAGACACATATATATCTGTGTAAAATATTCTGGTGTAGGCCAGATAACTAGAAGTTTGGTTTTGCAGTTCCACGGTTCAAATCTCTGCATTATGCAGCTTTTGGCATTTTTTTACATAAAAAAAAAACAGTAATAGTGTCTCCCTGACAGTTCAGACACAAATATATCTGTTTAAATAATTCTGGTGTAGGCCAGAAAATAAGGAGTTTGGTTTTGCAGTTCCACGGTTTAAATTTCTGCATTATGCAGCTTTTGACCTTTTTTACATAAAAAAAAACAGTAATAGTGTCTCCCTGACTGTTCAGACACAAATATATCTGTGTAAACCATTCTGGTGTAGGCCAGATAAGTAGAAGTTTGGTTTTGCAGTTCCACGGATCAAATCTCAGTATTATGCATCTTTTTGCCTTTTTTACATAAAAAAACAGTATTAGTGTCTCCCTGACTGTTCAGACACAAATATATCTGATTAAAATATTCTGGTGTAGGCCAGATAACTAGAAGTTTGGTTTTGAAGTTCCACGGTTCAAACCTCAGTAGTTTGCAGCTTTCTGCCTTTTTTACATAAAAAAAACAATAATACTGTCTCCTTGACTGTTCAGACACATATCGGTGTAAAATATTCTGGTGTAGGCCAGATAACTAGAAGTTTTGTTTTGCAGTTCCACGGTTCAAATCTCAGTACTATGCAGCTTTTGGCCTTTTTTACATAAAAGAAAAACAGTAATAGTGTCTCCCTGAATATTCTGACACAAATATATCTGTTTAAAATATTCTGGTGTAGGCCAGATAACTAGAATTTTGGTTTTGCAGTTCCACTGTTCAAATCTCTGCATTATGCAGCTTTTGGCATTTTTTACATAAAAAAAACAGTAATATATTTGTGTCTGAACAGTCAGGGAGAAACTATTACTGTTTTTTTTATGTAAAAAATGCCAAAAGCTGCATAATGCAGAGATTTGAACCGTGGAACTGCAACAACAAACTTCTAGTTATCTGGCCTACACCAGAATATTTTACACAGATATATTTGTGTCTGAACAGTCAAGGAGACAGTATTATTGTTTTTTTTTATGTAAAAAAGGCAAAAAGCTGCATACTACTGAGATTTGAACCGTGGAACTGCAAAACCAAACTTCTAGTTATCTGGCCTACACCAGAATATTTTAAACAGATAGTTTCTCTCTGACTGTTCAGACAAAAATATATCTGTTTAAAATATTCTGGTGCAGGCCAGATAACTACAAGTTTGGTTTTGCAATTCCATGGTTTAAATCTCTGTATTATCCAGCTTTTGGCCTATTTTACATAAAAAAAATAGTAATAGTGTCTCCCTGACTGTTCAGACACAAATATATCTGTTTAAAATATTCTGGTGTAGGCCAGATAACTAGAAGTTTGGTTTTGCTGTTCCACAGTTCAAATCACTAAATTTGCAGCTTTTGGCCCTTTTTACATAAAAAAACAGTAATAGTGTCTCCCTGACCTGACACAAATATATCTGATTAAAATATTCTGGTGTAGGCCAGAAAACTAGAAGTTTGGTTTTGCAGATGCAAGGTTTAAATCTCTGTATTATGCAGCTTTTGGCCTTTTTTACATTAAAAAAACAGTAAGTGTCTCCCTGACTGTTCAGACACAAATATATCTGTTTAAATTATTATGGTGTAGGCCAGATAACTAGAAGTTTAGTTTTAGAGTAACAAGGTTCAATTCTCTGTATTATGCAGCTTTAGGCCTTTTTTACATAAAAAAACAATAATAGTCTCTCACTGACTGTTCAGGCACAAATATATCTGTTTAAAATATTCTAGTGTAGGCAAGATAAATAGAAGTTTGGTTTTCCAGTTCCACAGTTCAAATCTCTAAATTTTTCAGCTTTTGGCCCTTTTTACTTAAAAAAAACAGTAATAGTGTCTCCTCGACTGTTCCGACACAAATATATCTGATTAAAATATTCTGGTGTAGGCCAGATAACTAGAAGTTTGTTTTTGTAGTTCCACGGTTCAAATCTCTGCATTATGCAGCTTTTGGCATTTTTTACTTAAAGAAAACAGTAATAGTGTCTCCCTGACTGTTCAGACACAAATATATCTGTTTAAATATTCTGGTGTAGGCCAGATAACTAGAATTTTGGTTTTGCAGTTACACAGTTTAAATATCTGTATTATGCAGCTTTTGCCTTTTTTTACATCAAAAAAACAAAAATAGTGTCTCCCTGACTGTTCAGACACAAATATATCTGTTTAAAATATTCTTGTGTAGGCCAGACTACTAGAAGTTTGATTTTGCAGTTCCAGGGTTCAAATCTCTCAAATCTCAGTATTATGCAGCTTTTTGCCTTTTTTACATAAAAAAAACAGTAATAGTGTCTCCCTGACTGTTCAGACACAAATATATCTGTGTAAAATATTCTGGTGTAGGCCAGATAACTAGAAGTTTTGTTTTCCATTTCCACGGTTCAAATCTCAGTATTATCCAGCTTTTGACCTTTTTTACATAAACAAAAACAGTAAAACACAAATATATCTGTGTAAACCATTCTGGTGTAGGCCAGATAACTAGAAGTTTTGTTTTCCATTTCCACGGTTCAAATCTCAGTATTATCCAGCTTTTGGCCTTTTTTACATAAAAAAAACAGTAATAGTGTCTCCCTGACTGTTCAGTCACAAATACATCTGTTTAAAATATTCTGGTGTAGGCCACATAACTAGATGTTTGATTTTGCAATTCCACGGTTCAAAACTCTATATTTTGCAGCTTTAGTCCATTTTTACATGAAAAAACAGTAATAGTGTCTCCCTGACTGGTCAGACCGAAATAAATCTGTTTAAAATATTCTGGTGTAGGCCAGATAACTAGAAGTTTCGTTCTGCATTTCCACGGTACAAATCTCTGCATTATGCAGCTTTTGGCATTTTTTACATAAAGAAAAACAGTAATAGTATCTCCCTGACTGTTCAGACACAAATATATCTGTTTAAATTATTCTGGGGTAGTCCAGATCATTAGAAGTTTGGTTTTGCAGTTCCATGGTTTAAATTTCTGTATTATGCAGCCTTTTACCTTTTTTACATAAAAAAAAACAGTAGTAGAGTCTCCCTGACTGTTCAGACACAAATAAATCTGTTTAAAATATTCTGGTGTAGGCCAGATAACTAGAAGTTTGGTTTTGCAGTTCCACGGTTCAAATCTCAGTATTATGCAGCTTTTTGCCTTTTTTACATTAAAAAAAACTGTAAAACTGTCTCCCTGACTGCTCAGACACAAATATATCTGTTTAAATAATTCTGGTGTAGGCCAGAAAATAAGGAGTTTGGTTTTGCAGTTCCACAGTTTAAATTTCTGCATTATGCAGCTTTTGACCTTTTTTACATAAAAAAACAATAATACTGTCTCCTTGACTGTTCAGACACATATATATCTGTGTAAAATATTCTGGTGTAGGCCAGATAACTAGAAGTTTGGTTTTGCAGTTCCACGGTTCAAATCTCTGCATTATGCAGCTTTTGGCATTTTTTTACATAAAAAAAAAACAGTAATAGTGTCTCCCTGACAGTTCAGACACAAATATATCTGTTTAAATAATTCTGGTGTAGGCCAGAAAATAAGGAGTTTGGTTTTGCAGTTCCACGGTTTAAATTTCTGCATTATGCAGCTTTTGACCTTTTTTACATAAAAAAAAACAGTAATAGTGTCTCCCTAACTGTTCAGACACAAATATATCTGTGTAAACCATTCTGGTGTAGGCCAGATAAGTAGAAGTTTGGTTTTGCAGTTCCACGGATCAAATCTCAGTATTATGCATCTTTTTGCCTTTTTTACATAAAAAAACAGTATTAGTGTCTCCCTGACTGTTCAGACACAAATATATCTGATTAAAATATTCTGGTGTAGGCCAGATAACTAGAAGTTTGGTTTTGAAGTTCCACGGTTCAAACCTCAGTAGTTTGCAGCTTTCTGCCTTTTTTACATAAAAAAAACAATAATACTGTCTCCTTGACTGTTCAGACACATATCGGTGTAAAATATTCTGGTGTAGGCCAGATAACTAGAAGTTTGGTTTTGAAGTTCCACGGTTCAAACCTCAGTAGTTTGCAGCTTTCTGCCTTTTTTACATAAAAAAAACAATAATACTGTCTCCTTGACTGTTCAGACACATATCGGTGTAAAATATTCTGGTGTAGGCCAGATAACTAGAAGTTTTGTTTTGCAGTTCCACGGTTCAAATCTCAGTACTATGCAGCTTTTGGCCTTTTTTACATAAAAGAAAAACAGTAATAGTGTCTCCCTGAATATTCTGACACAAATATATCTGTTTAAAATATTCTGGTGTAGGCCAGATAACTAGAATTTTGGTTTTGCAGTTCCACTGTTCAAATCTCTGCATTATGCAGCTTTTGGCATTTTTTACATAAAAAAAACAGTAATATATTTGTGTCTGAACAGTCAGGGAGAAACTATTACTGTTTTTTTTATGTAAAAAATGCCAAAAGCTGCATAATGCAGAGATTTGAACCGTGGAACTGCAACAACAAACTTCTAGTTATCTGGCCTACACCAGAATATTTTACACAGATATATTTGTGTCTGAACAGTCAAGGAGACAGTATTATTGTTTTTTTTTATGTAAAAAAGGCAAAAAGCTGCATACTACTGAGATTTGAACCGTGGAACTGCAAAACCAAACTTCTAGTTATCTGGCCTACACCAGAATATTTTAAACAGATAGTTTCTCTCTGACTGTTCAGACAAAAATATATCTGTTTAAAATATTCTGGTGCAGGCCAGATAACTACAAGTTTGGTTTTGCAGTTCCACGGTTCAAATCTCTACATTATGCAGCTTTTGGCCTTTTTTTACATAAAAAAAGCAGTAATAGTGTCTCCCTGACGGTTCAGACACAAATATACCTGTATAAAATATTCTGGTGTAGGCTAGATAACTAGAAGTTTGGTTTTGCAGTTCCATGGTTCAAATCTCAGTACTATGCAGCTTTTGGCCTTTTTTACATAAAAAAAACAGTAATAGTGTCTCCCTGAATATTCTGACACAAATATATCTGTTTAAAATATTCTGGTGTAGGCCACATAACTAGAAGTTTGGTTTTCCAGTTCCACGGTTTAAATTTCTGTATTATGCAGCTTTTGGCCTTTTTTACATAAAAAAACAGTAATAGTATCTCCCTGACTGTTCAGACACAAATATATCTGTTTAAATTATTCTGGGGTAGTCCAGATCATTAGAAGTTTGGTTTTGCAGTTCCATGGTTTAAATTTCTGTATTATGCAGCCTTTTACCTTTTTTACATAAAAAAAAACAGTAGTAGAGTCTCCCTGACTGTTCAGACACAAATAAATCTGTTTAAAATATTCTGGTGTAGGCCAGATAACTAGAAGTTTGGTTTTGCAGTTCCACGGTTCAAATCTCAGTATTATGCAGCTTTTTGCCTTTTTTACATTAAAAAAAACTGTAAAACTGTCTCCCTGACTGTTCAGACACAAATATATCTGTTTAAATAATTCTGGTGTAGGCCAGAAAATAAGGAGTTTGGTTTTGCAGTTCCACGGTTTAAATTTCTGCATTATGCAGCTTTTGACCTTTTTTACATAAAAAAACAATAATACTGTCTCCTTGACTGTTCAGACACATATATATCTGTGTAAAATATTCTGGTGTAGGCCAGATAACTAGAAGTTTGGTTTTGCAGTTCCACGGTTCAAATCTCTGCATTATGCAGCTTTTGGCATTTTTTTACATAAAAAAAAAACAGTAATAGTGTCTCCCTGACAGTTCAGACACAAATATATCTGTTTAAATAATTCTGGTGTAGGCCAGAAAATAAGGAGTTTGGTTTTGCAGTTCCACGGTTTAAATTTCTGCATTATGCAGCTTTTGACCTTTTTTACATAAAAAAAAACAGTAATAGTGTCTCCCTGACTGTTCAGACACAAATATATCTGTGTAAACCATTCTGGTGTAGGCCAGATAAGTAGAAGTTTGGTTTTGCAGTTCCACGGATCAAATCTCAGTATTATGCATCTTTTTGCCTTTTTTACATAAAAAAACAGTATTAGTGTCTCCCTGACTGTTCAGACACAAATATATCTGATTAAAATATTCTGGTGTAGGCCAGATAACTAGAAGTTTGGTTTTGAAGTTCCACGGTTCAAACCTCAGTAGTTTGCAGCTTTCTGCCTTTTTTACATAAAAAAAACAATAATACTGTCTCCTTGACTGTTCAGACACATATCGGTGTAAAATATTCTGGTGTAGGCCAGATAACTAGAAGTTTTGTTTTGCAGTTCCACGGTTCAAATCTCAGTACTATGCAGCTTTTGGCCTTTTTTACATAAAAGAAAAACAGTAATAGTGTCTCCCTGAATATTCTGACACAAATATATCTGTTTAAAATATTCTGGTGTAGGCCACATAACTAGAAGTTTGGTTTTCCAGTTCCACGGTTTAAATTTCTGTATTATGCAGCTTTTGGCCTTTTTTACATAAAAAAACAGTAATAGTGTCTCCCTGACTGTTCAGACACAAATATATCTGTTTAAAATATTATGCTGTAGGCCAGATAACTAGAAATTTAGTTTTGGAGTAACTTGGTTAAATTCTCTGAATTATGCAGCTTTTGGCCTTTTTACATAAAAAAACAGTAATAGTGTCTTCCTGAATATTCTGACACAAATAAATCTGTTTAAAATATTCTGGTGTAGACCAGATAACTAGAAGTTTGGTTTTGCAGTTCCCCGGTTCAAATCTCTACATTATGCAGCTTTTTGCCTTATTTATATAAAAAAAACAGTAAAACACAAATATATCTGTGTTAACCATTCTGTTGTAGGCCAGATAACTAGAAGTTTTGTTTTCCATTTCCACAGTTCAAATCTCCTTATTATCCAGCTTTTGGCCTTTTTTACATAAAAAAACAGTATTAGTGTCTCCCTGACTGTTTAGACACAAATATATCTGTTTAAAATATTCTGGTGTTGGCCAGATAACTAGAAGTTTGGTTTTGCAGTTCCACGGTTCAAATCTCAGTACTATGCAGCTTTTGGCCTTTTTTACTTAAAAAAAAACAGTAATAGTGTCTCCCGGAATATTCTGACACAAATATATCTGTTTAAAATATTCTGGTGTAGGCCATATAACTAGAAGTTTGGTTTTGCTGTTCCACGGTCCAAATCTCTGTACTTTGCAGCTTTTGGCCTTTTTTACATAAATAAACAGTAATGATATCTCCCTGAATGTTCAGACACAAATAAATCTGATTAAAATATTCTGGTGTAGGCCAGATAACTAGAAGTTTGGTTTTGCAGTTCCACGGTTCAAATCTCAGCAGTATGCAGCTTTTGGCCTTTTTTACATAAAAGAAAAACAGTAATAGTGTCTCCCTGACTGTTCAGACACAAATATATCTGTTTAAAATATTCTGGTGTAGGCCAGATAACTAGAAGTTTGGTTTTCCAGTTCTACGGTTCAAATCTCAGTATTATGCAGCTTTTGGCCTTTTTTACATAAAAAAAACAGCAATAGTGTCTCACTGACTGTTCAGGCACAAATATATATGTTTAAAATATTCTGGTGTAGGCAAGATAACTAGAAGTTTGGTTTTAAAGTACCACGGTTCAAATCTCAGTATTATCCAGCTTTTGGCCTTTTTCACATAAAAAAAAAAACAGTAATAGTGTCTCCCTGAGTGTTCAGACATAAATATATCTGTTTAAAATATTCTGGTGTAGGCCAGATAACTAGAAGTTTTGTTTTCCAGTTCCACGGTTCAAATCTCACTATTATGCAGCTTTTGGCCTTTTTTACATAAAAAAAACAGTAATAGTGTCTCCCTGAATATTCTGACCCAAATATATCTGTTTAAAATATTCTGGTGTAGGCCAGAAAACTAAAAGTTTGGATTTGCAGTTCCACAATTCAAATCTCACTATTATGTAGCTTTTGGCCTTTTTTACATAAAAAAAAAAAGTAACAGTGTTAGGTGTCAGTCTGGTGCTGGATTTGAAATGGGTCCAGGACCTTATGTGGTCTCTCATTTGAGTCTATCTGGGGCTGATGCTGCTCAGCATCGCCATCAGCCCCAACGCCTAGCTGGTCCCCGAGCACTGTTTGTCTCACAGCTAGTTGTGCCTAGCAATGTTAAGCCTGGGTTGCAGAGGGAGACAGGGCTTGTGGAATCTAAGTCCAGGATTTGCCGCACTGATCATGTCCGTGACATGGCGGATCATGATTGGTGGGTTAGCACCCACATGACCCGGAGATCTGGCACCGCCTGATTGGTCCACGGGTAACGTCACCAATGGTGCATCAGTGGGCAGGGCTTAGTCTTTAAAAGGCCCGCCCACAAAGATGGCGACGCGCTCAGATAATTTGAGCTGGTTGTTTGGTGTGTGCATGCTTATCTCTCGAGCTCCGCTAAGAGCCATATTGAGCGGGTCAGCTCAGTCCGGTAGCACGCCGGCTGAGTGCACGAATACCTGGCGGGAATCACACCCGCACACTAGCGCCTACTCCTATAGCATAGCGCCTGTATCGCAGACATGGCTACTGCTCCTATTCTGGTCACACGTCTCCCTGCGATTCTTGAAGATTGTGTGAACCGCTTTAGTGCCATTCCCCATAGCGTAGCGCCTGTATCAAAGACAGGGCCACTGCTTCTCCCATGGTCGCACGTCTCCCTGCGGTTCTTGGAGATTGTGCGAACCGTCTTACCCTTTCCGTGTGCATTAACACGAAGGGCTAAGATTGTTGATAGGTGCGTCGCCGGTCGCTCTCCCTCCGTGCAGTTAACGGAGATAGAGCGTACTGCCTTACCCGTTCCTGTGTGAAGAAACACGGAAGGGTTTAACATCTAAGTTGTCGCTTGCCTTTCCACCCGGAAAATGTTTGGCAGCAGTCCTCCAGGCCGCATCGCGGACCCCGGGGCCGGTTGCATTCCATTAAATTTAAGTTGTCTGCAACCGCCCTCCTCACAGTATCTGAGCGCCAGGGTCTTGCCGAACATGGCCGACAACCAACAACTGCAGCGGTATATACAGCAACTGGAGGCCAGACTTAGAACTCTGGAACAAACTGCTCCGGTCGCTGATATCACTGCAGTAGCTTCCCAGGCGGCTACTCTAGCAGCCATCATTATTAACTCGGCTGCGGTGAATACTGCCACCACTGCAAGTGCTCCATTACCCTGGTTTGCCTTCCCGGAGAGATTTTCTGGGGACAGTAAACTCTGTAGGGGTTTTATTAACGTATGCTCTATTCATATGGAGATGATGGAGGCACGTTTCCCCTCCGAAAGAGCCAAAGTGGGATATATCATTTCTTTACTTTCTCACAGGGCTCTGGAGTGGGCTACTCCTCTATAGAAGCGGAACGACCCGGTGGTAGTAAACGCGGGTCTTTTTCTTAAGACCCTAAAAAATGTTTTCCTGGGTACTCAGGTCACGCATGATACGGCTCTTAAGCTTCTTGCGTTGGTCCAGGGTTCGGCCACCGCCAGCCACTATGCCATCCAGTTCAGAACCATAGCGGCTGAACTGGATTGGTCTGAGCGGTCGCTTATTCCGTTGTTCTGGAGGGGTCTGGCTGGGCATATTAAAGATGCTTTATCTACCAGAGAAATTCCAACCTCTCTGGAGGAGTTAATATCTCTCACTGACAGTATTGACTTGCGTCATGCGAAACATAAGTTAGAGCTGGAGGTTACTAGACCTCAGCATCTGTTGGCACCAGGCGCCTTTAGACCCAAACCTAAGACTCTCGACCCAGAGCCTGAGGCTATGGATATATCCCGGACTGAGTCTAGTCCCTCTCGTTCCCTTCCTGCACTTCTCTTGGAGCACCCCGTAAATAAGGGTACCAAGCAGTCAGTAAAACAAGTAGGTCTTATCACCGTTGGAGGAGGTGTATTAGAATCCGGGACTTCTTCCTCCAAATTAGAATACAATCTGACATTGTCCTTTGGTAGATCTACAGTTACTGCCAAGGCGTGGGTTGACTCTTGTGCTGATGGCAATTTATTAACATCTACATTTGCCCGGAGGCATGCCATCCCTACTGAGCTACTCTCCAGATCAATAAACATTTGTGTTGCCAATGGTTCACTCCTGGATGTGCAAATCACTCATCAGTCTATCCCTCTCTCCATGTCATTCCCTCAGGGCCACCGGGAGGTTATCTCATTTCTTATAATTCATGGTGGATTAGACGACGTGTTACTGGGTCTCCCCTGGTTGCGTTGCCATACTCCACACATTGACTGGAAGACGGGGAGAATTTCTTCCTGGGGTGAGAATTGTGCATTTCAATGTTTGGTCAAAGTCACCCGGAGGGTAGTCTTTGATCCTCCTATCATTGCGACATCCGGTACACATTCCTTGTCTGTTTCCAGGACCCGGGTCTTGTCAGATTATGTCGCAAAGAACTCTCAGGAGGAGAAGGTGGCTGCAGTGTCCTACAACCTGGTTCCGTCGGGGAGGACGTTTGTTTCCCCTATTCTACAGAGTATGGTGCTCGCCGGAGCTAACCTGGTAGTCAAACGTACCACTAAGACCCTTCAACGGTCCTATTGGTGGACCCGGTAGCACCAGGACGTCAAGGACTTTGTTCTCGCGTGTCCCGTCTGTGCGAGAGATAAATCATTTCGCCAGAGACCGGCGGGTCCTTCCTCCCCGTCACCTTTGAAAGATCCTACGCATAGAGTACCAGTTGTCACTGCTTCCCGTTCTAAAAGAGGGCACCCTGTACACCGAAGGGGTCACTGTTTCGTGAATCCTCTCTGTGACCCGTTGGACCACATACTTGCCTCCCGGCTCATGGAGGAAAATGAGCGTCAAGTGGAGGGGGATGATGTTAGGCATCGGTCTGGTGCTGGATTCGAAATGGGTCCATCACCTTATGTGGTCTCTCATTTCAGTCCAGCCAGGGCTGATGCTGCTCAGCATCACCATCAGCCCCAATGCCTTGCTGGTCCACGAGCACTGTTTGTCTCCCAGCTAGTTGTGCCTAGCAATGATAAGCCTGGGTTGCAGAGGGAGACAGGACTTGTGGAATCTAAGTCCAGGATTTGCCGCACTGAGCATATCCGTGACCTGGTGGATCATGATTGGTGGGTTAGCACCCACATGACCCGGTGACTTGGCACCGCCTGATTGGTCCTCGGGTAACTTCACCAATGGCGCGTCAGTGGGCAGGGCTTAGTCTTTAAAAGACCCACCCACAAAGATGGCGACGCGCTCAGATCATTTGAGCTGGTTGTTTGGTGTGTATGGCTCCGCTAAGAGCCATATTGAGCGGGTCGGCTCAGTCCGGTAGCACGCCGGCTGAGTGCACGAATACCTGGCGGGAATCACACCCGCACACTAGCGCCTACTCCTAAAGCGTAGTGCCTGTATCGCAGACAGGTCTACTGGTCCTAGTGCAGTCACATGTCTTCCTGCAGTTCTTGGAGATTGTGTGAACCGCTTTAGTGCCATTCCCCATAGCGTAGCGCCTGTATCAAAGACAGGGCTACTGCTTCTCCCACGGTCGCACGTCTCCCTGCGGTTCTTGGAGATTGTGCGTACCGTCTTACCCTTTCCGTGTGCATTAACATGAAGGGCTAAGATTTTTGATAGGTGCATCGCCGGTCGCTCTCGCTCCATGCAGTTAACGGAGATAGAGCGTACCGCTTTACCTGTTCCTGTGAGAAGAAACATGGAAGGGTTTAAAATCTAAGTTGTCGCTTCCCTTTCCACCCGGAAAGTGTTCGGCAGCAGTCCTCCAGGCCGCATCGCGGACCCCGGGGTCGGTTGCATTCCATTAAAATAAAGTTGTCTGCAACCGCCCTCCTAACAAATAGTGTCTCCCTGACTGTTCAGACACAAATATATCTATTTAGAATATTCTGGTGTAGGCCAGATAGCTAGAAGTTTGGTTTTGCAGTTCCACTGTTCAAGTCACAGTATTATCCAGCTTTTGGCCTTTTTTACATAAAAAAAGCAGTAATTGTGTCTCCCAGTCTGTTCAGACACAAATACAGTATATCTGTTTAAAATATTCTGTTGTAGGCCAGATAACTAGAAGTTTGTTTTTTGAGTTACACGGTTCAATTATCTGTCATATACAGCTTTTGGCCTTTTTTACATAAAAAACAGTAGTAGTGTCTCCGTGACTGTTCAGACAAAAAAATATTTGTTTAAAATATTCTGGTGTAGGCCAGATAACTAGATGTTTGGTTTTACAATTCCACGGTTCAAGTCTCAGTATTATCCAGCTTTTGGCCTTTTTTACATAAAAAGAGCATAAATTGTGTCTCCCTGTCTGTTCAGACACAAATATATCAGTTTAAAATATTCTGGTGTAGGCCACATAACTAGAAGTTTGGTTTTGCAGTTACTCGGTTTAAATCTCTGTATTATGCAGCTTTTGGCCTTTTTTACATAAAAAAACAGTCATAGTGTCTCCCTGACTGTTCAGACACAAATATATCTGTTTAAAATATTCTGGTGTAGGCCAGAAAACTAGAAGTTTGGTTTTGCAGTTCCACGGTTCAAATCTCTGTAATATGCAACTTTTGGCCTTTTTTACATAAAAAAAAATTAATAGTGTCTCCTTGACTGATCCGACACAAATATATCTGTTTAAAATATTCTTGTGTATGCCAGATAGCTAGAAGTTTGGTTTTTGAGTTACACGATTCAATTATCTGTCATATACTGCTTTTGGCCTTTTTACATACAAAAACAGTAGTAGTGTCTCCCTGACTGTTCAGACACAAATATATTTGTTTAAAATATTCTGGTGTAGGCCATATAACTAGATGTTTGGTTTTGCAGTTCCACGGTTCAAATCTCAGTATTATGCAGCTTTTTGCCTCTTTTACATAAAAAAAAAGTAATAGTATCTCCCTGACTGATCAGACACAAATATATCTGTTTAGAATATTCTGGTGTAGGCCAGACAACTAGAAGTTTGGTTTTGCAGTTCCACTGTTCAAGTCTCAGTATTATCCAGCTTTTGGCCTTTTTTACATAAAAAAAGCAGTAATTGTGTCTCCCTGTCTGTTCAGACACAAATACAGTATATCTGTTTAAAATATTCTGGTGTAGGCCAGATAACTAGAAGTTTGGTTTTGTAGTTCCATGGTTCAAATCTCAGTATTATGCAGCTTTTGGCCTTTTTTACATAAAAAACACTGTAATTGTGTCTCAGTGACTGTTCAAACACAAATATATCTGTTTAAAATATTCTGGTGTAGGCCAGATAGCTAGAAGTTTGGTTTTGAAGTTCCACGGTTCAAATATCTGTATTATGCCGCTTTTGGCCTTTTTTACAAAAAATAAACAGTAATAGTGTCTCCCTGACTGCTCAGACTCAAATATATCTGGTGTATGCCAGATAACTAGAAGTTTGGTTTTGCAATTGAACGGTTTAAGTCTCAGTATTATGCAGCTTTTGGCCTTTTTTACATAAAAAAAAAAAAAATAGTGTCTCCCTGACTGTTGAGACACAAATATATCTGTTTAAAATATTCTGGTGTAGACCAAATAACTAGCAGTTTGGTTTTGCAGTTCCACGTTGCAAATCTCAGTATTATGCAGTTTTTGGCCTTTTTTTACATAAAAAAACAGTAATAGTGTCTCCCTGACTGTTCAGACACAAATATGTCTGTTTAAAATATTCTGGTGTACGCCAGATAACTAGAAGTATGGTTTTGCAGATCCACGGTTCAAATCTCAGTATTATCCAGATTTTTTCCTTTTTTACATAAAAAAAACAGTAATAGTGTCTCCCCGACTGTTCAGACGCAAATATATATGTTTAAAATATTCTGGTGTAGGCCAGATAACTAGAAGTTTGGTTTTGCAGGTCCACGGTTTAAATCTCTGTATTATGCTGCTTGTGGCCTTTTTTACATAAAAAAAACAGTAATAGTGTCTCCCTGACTGCTCAGACACAAATATATCTGTTTAAAATATTCTGGTGTAGGCCATATAACTGGAAGTTTGGGTTTGCAGTTTCACTGTTCAAATCTCAGTATTATGCAGCTTTTGGCCTTTTTTACATAAAAAAACAGTAATAGCGTCAAACTGACTGTTCAGACAGAAATATATCTGTTTAAAATATTCTGGTGTATGCCAGATAACTAGGAGTTTGGATTTGCAGTTCCAATGTTCAAATCTCAGTATTATTCAGCTTTTGGCCTTTTTTACATAAAAAAAAAAAAAAACGTAATAGTGTCTCCCTGACTGTTCAGACACAAATATATCTGTTTAATATATTCTGGTGTAGGTCAGATAACTAGAAGTTTGGTTTTGCAGTTCCAGGGTTCAAATCTCAGTATTATCCAGCTTTTGGCCTTTTTTACAAAAATAAACAGTGATAGTGTCTCCCTTACTGTTCAGACACAAATATATCTGTTTAAAATACTTTGGTGTAGGCCAGATAACTAGAAGTTTGGTTTTGCAGTTCCACGGTTCAAATCTCAGTATCATCCAGCTTTTGGCCTTTTTTACATAAAAAATAGTGCCTCTCTGACTGTTCAGACACAAATATATCTGTTTAAAATATTCTGGTGTAGGCCAGATAACTAGAAGATTGGTTTTGAAGTTACACTATTTAAATCTCAGTATTATGCAGCTTTTGGCCTTTTTTACATAAAAAAACAGTAATAGTGTCTCCCTGACTGTTCAGACACAAATATATCTGTTTAAAAGATTCTGGTGTAGGCTAGAGAAATAGAACTGTGGTTTTCCTCTTCCACGATTCTAATCTCCTTTTTATTACCCTTTTTCCACTGATAGTGCGAGTGTAAGCTATTTTACTGTAGTTACAATGGGCAAGGCGTGTGGCAAGTGATGTGCAACTGGATGATCTGGTGATGGTGCATGTAGAGGAGTGGGTCGTGGCCAAGGTGAAAATGTGCCACAACCAACAGCCACATCTTCTCACTCCCACATCTTGACCGAATTACTAGGGAAGCACACTACAACACCAGCATTGCAAACTGATCAGTGTGAACAGGTTATTAATTGGATAGCAGAAAATACTTCCAGTTACCTGGGCACCACCACCTCCGGTCTGTCTACAACTCGGTCAAGTTTTAGTAGCTGTGAGTCTCGACCGCATACTCCTCCTCACACTGATGCTCCTTCCTCCCACCATGCCGAGTGTCGTCAGACTGCAACTGATCCCACAGTTGGACACTCTGAAGAGCTGTTCACTGTTCCATTTCCAGATTTGTGCCCCTCGCCTGCTGCTCTTGAAGTGGTTGAAGATGAGATCCCATGTAGCGATGCCCAAATATTTGAACAGCCACGGCCAGAGGAAGTCGACGATGGCAATTTGACACAAAAGGTGGACGATGACGAGACACAATTGCCACAAAGTGAGGAGGAGAATCGTGGTGCGCAAGTGGAAGAGGAGGAGGTGGTGGATGATCTAGTAACTGACCCAACGTGGCAGGAGGACACGCAGAGCGAGGCCAGCAGCACACAGGGGGAGGGAGGCAGAGTACCCCAATAGGCAGGAAGAAGCAATGTGGTGGCCGCACACAGAAGGCGGGCAACAGTTCCCCGTAACACCAACACGAAGGACGTTACCAGTACAACCGGTATGTCTTCCAGGGTCTGGAATTTTTTTAAAGGCTCTGCTGATAACCCCAAAAAGGCCATTTGTACCACCTGCCATGTCAGCATCAGCAGGGGTGACAAAACTACCAGCCTGACCACCACCAGCATGATCAGGCACACGTCAGAAAAAAGCACCCGACTTTGTGGGGCGAACCCCAGGGTCCAGGACGAGTGTCAGCGGGTATCACCACTGCTTCTTCCGCTGTTGTGCATGTAAGAGAATCCCTTGTTGTGCATGCAAGGCAATCCCCTGTCCATGCTGCATGCAAAGATGCCCCCTCCTCTCAGTATTCACTTGTTATGGCAGTTTCTCAAGAAACAGCATCAAGGTCCACGTCCCACCACACCGTTCAATAGTCCATATCCCAGGCCACAGTCCTAAATTCTCACATTTCACGACTGCTTGCTTTGGAAATGCTGCCTTTTAGGTTGGTGGACACGGAATCCTTATGGCGGTGGCCGTCCCTCGGTACTCGGTCCCCAGCCAACACTATTTTGCCCAGTGTGCAATCCCCGCACTACACAAGCACGTGTCCCAAAACATCTGCCATGCCCTCAACAACGCAGTTACTGGGAGAGTCCACCTGACAACGGACACGTGGACAATTGCTTGTGGCCAGGGGCGGTACATCTCCCTGATGGCACACTGGGTAAATATAGTGGAAGCCGGGACCCAGTCGGACCTTGGGACGGAACACATCCTCCCCACACCGAGGATTGCGGGCCTTATGTCAGTCAGAGTTGCCCCCACAGTGTACAGCTCCTGCGCATTATCCTCCTCCTCATGTTCAGCCTCCATCTCAGATATCACCACATTCGTTACAAGCTGGAAGCACTGCAGTACTGTCTCAGCCAAGCGGCAACAGGCTGTGCTGAAACTCATAAGCTCAGGTGATAAACCTCACACTGCTTGTGAGTTGTGGACAGCTGTGAAAGAGCAGGAAGATCTGTGGCTGAGACAGCTGAACCTACATACAGGCATGGTCGTGTGTGACAATGGCCATAACCTGGTGGTGGCTCTGAGGCGAGGCGAGATCACACTTATACCATGACTAGCTCATGTGCTTAACCTCGTGGCCCAGTGGTTTCTTAAATCGTACCCCAAGTTGCCAGATCTGCTCGTCAAAGTACGCCGCCTGTCAGCTCATTTTTGGAAGTCGGCTACAGCTTCCACTGCCCTTGCTGTGTTGCCACAACATTTGCAGGTTCCGGAACAGCGACTGGTGTGTGATGTCCCCACACTTTGGAATTCTACCCTCCACATGTTGCAAAGGATTTGTGAGCAGAAGAGAGCAGTTGTGGAGTACCAGCTGCAACAAGGCCGTCGATATTCAGGTCAGACTCCACACATAAGACTTCAGCAGTGGACCTGGATGTCTGACATATGTACCATACTGGCAAACTTTGAGGAGTCCACCATGATGGTGAGTGGCGATGACGCCATCATTAGCGTCAGCATCCCACTTGTCTGTCTTTTGCAATGCTCTCTGCAGAGAATTATAGAGGAGGCATTGCAGTCAGAGTATGATGAGATGGATCAAGATGCCGTAATGGGCGACTACACACAGCCCAGCCTCATCTCATCCCAATGTGCATTGGGGGACAATGAGGGAGAGGAGGAGGAGGAGGAAGAACAGGAGCTGGTATCATGTGCTGTAGACGGTAGTACCTGTAGACTGTCATATCGTTGGTTCAGCGTGGGTGGCCTGAGGACAGTGGGGAGGAGGAGGAGGAGGAGAGCATGGTCAGTCGTGATCTTGGTGAGGACATGGAAGTCGTGCCCTTTACCAGTCTGGCACGCATTATGTTACACTGCCTTAACCGTGATCCTCGCGTTTTAAAAATGTTGTGTGACAGTCATTACTGGTTGGTGACACTTTTAGACCCCCACAACTAGTGTTGAGCCACCCCCGTAGTGTTCGAGTTCGGTTCGTCGAACACCCGTGTGTTCGCCGAACTGTTCGTCGAACTGTTCGTCGAACACCTTCGAACACCGTTAAAACCAATGGCAGGCAAACAAAAACACATAGAAACACATAGAAAACACCTTCAAAGGTGTCCAAAAGCTGACAAACTGCTCAGAAGACACAACTAACACATGGAAAAGTGACAAGTACATATAGTCATGCGAAAAGAAAAGAGGTGGAGGAGTAAAAGGAGGGGGAGACACAGATATAGGCATGTCATGCCCTTCTAAAATCCAAAAAGTGAGAAGCCGACACGGCCAGTCCGTTCCTGCCTGTGCCACCTCTGTGTCGCCGGGTTTGTGCCAGAGCCGCGGTGGACCCTGACGGCCAGCCCCCCTATCCCAATACTGGTGCCTGTCCGCCGGTGGGTCGAGGCCCCCCACGGTGGGGGGGGAGTAACATCTGCAGAAGAAAGACCATCTTCCAGCCAAACTAAGATGTCGACTTCTTTTCGTGGACAATGTGATACGATCCCATTCTTACGGACACGCCCATCACTACAAATTCTAGATGAGGCACAAAAACAGCAGGTGCTTCAACGGATATCAAGTGCTCCTTCAAGTGGGCTCTCCATCACCTCAATTTCAACATCACAAATACTCCAGTCCTCAGAGGTGTCACCCCAATCGCACTTGCTTCCTCACAGCTCCCAAGTCTCCAGCTGCCCGTCTGAGTATGGGGTAGAACAGATGGCTGAGTCTGCCCAGCTGTTTACTCATACTATAGCCTGGGAAACGGAGGTCTGCTCCAGAGCTTCTGTTAATCCAGATGAGGAAATGATCTGATCCGATGCCCAGAATCTTTATAAGTTGGATCCAGGACCAGAGGAAGAAGGTTCTGAGCATAATGTAGACCCTTGTTCCCAAACTGTAACTCCTGTTGGTGGAGACAATGATGAAGATGATGATGAGACTCAAATACCTGATTGGAGCGACAACTTGACTTTTCGGTCAGGGCAGGAAGAGGTTGGCTCTGAGGGCGAAGGGTGTGATAACACACAGGGTGATGATGACGAGGTTGGAGATCCCACTTACTGTCAACCCACAGTCAGACAGTCGATGAGGTCAGCAGAGGAGGTGGAGGAGGATGTGACTAGCCCTGGGGATGGGGATGACTCGGTACCCGGGCATTTGCCTGGCCTTGGGGATGTCGCGGTGGTCGGCTCCCTGGCCCGTACCCTGGGGTCTCTCTTTAAAAGGGTGGATAATTGTTAATTTTATAAGAGTTCATGACGCCACCTGTGGTATCTGGTGACAAGCACCAGCGCTGCAGCAGTCCACTGAGGCCGGTGATAAGGCAGCTCGATGGTATAGCTCCCCACAGGTGGAGCTAGGTCTCAGGGCAGCGTATGCAGGGGGAATGCAGGACAGGCGAGGCCCAGCTGGGTCAGAACAAGAACGGGAACGGACACGGTAGTCACTTCAGTACCTTTTACTGGTGGAAATTCAGGCACATCCCGGAGCACTGTAGGGTGAAGGGTGCATATCAGGATCCTCCCCAATGAGCGGGTGTAGGGCCTCCTGTTTCTTGCCTCTGCGTAGTAAGTTTCTGACCTGCCTGGAGCTAGGCCTAACTTTGTCTCTGTCCTGCGCTGGCTGACCTTGTGGTAGGGCCTTCTCTTGGAGTTCACGCTCCCAGAATGCGGGGCCTAAGTGTCTCCTGGCTCTGTTACATATCAGCACTTTAGCGATCCTGGGACTTGTAGTTCTCCAGGGATTCCGGTTATGCCTTACTGGGTCATAGAGATACCGGTAAGCTTGGATCCTGTGTCCGGTAAATGCTTCGGGGTGAGTTGGTTAAGCTCCTCTGCCCCTTATGTACTAACTCGCCACTCGCCTTCGGCCTACTCGGGCCCTCACTAGGCTATACACACTAACGGCAGCTTGCAGCGCTTCACTGATCTTACGGCAACGGCACACCTTAAGCTCTATCTGGGTTCCCTGAATCTAGCAAGCAGGAGCCTCGTGCTCCACTGCTGAACTATTAACTGCGTTCTCTAGACTAGACTGAGCTCCACTGCAGACTGACCTCTCTTAGGCTTCTATACTGCAGGAACTCTTCAGAGGAACTGAACTGCCTAGCTCCACCTTCCCTATTTATATCCCTAACGGGCTCCCTCTGCTGGTCTGAGGTGGAAGGTGGAGATGTGTGAATGTTTATGGGGCCTCTTGTGGAGGATTCCATCAATGCACTCTTGTAGGATCTGTGATACCAAGCGCAGCGGGGCATCACAGATGCTATTGACGACGAGGTTAGGTTGCGCCTTCCTGAACAGAGACGGAGTACTGGAAGCACGTCAACAACTGCATCCTCAACCACAACTCTGCCTCTGACCACAAGTCGTAGTGGCTCTTCAGGTCACATGGGCTCTAAGCCTTGCATAGCCTGGGCATTTATTCAGATCGATAAGGATGACCCAACTCGTGTTATCTGTAATATTTGTCAGCAAAAGCTAAGTAGAGGCCAAAAAATACATAGTTTGAGTACTTCATGCATGTACCGTCACATGGATATGAAGCATAAGTTGCAGTGGGAAGCTTACTGTGCTACAATGCGGCCTAGCCGGCTGGGCCAACCACCGTCTGCCCCATCTTGTGCATCCGCAGCCTCTTCATCCTCTGTGACTGGGGGGACAGCAGTCACACATGTTTTTGGACGCAGACCTGCCACCTCTTTACCCGCAACAGCCAGTGTCACTGGCAGGTCGTCAGTTCATTGGGAAGTGGAAACACCTGCTAGTGTTGAGCGCTCTCCGACATCGAGAGCACCACCTTTGGATCAAGGCAACCTAACATGTCCGCCTGCATCTTCCTCACAGACCAGCAGTTGCCGGGGACACCCTACTCAACACCGTCTAAGCACAACAGCCAGCCCTAGGTCCCTCAGATGTGGAAAAGTAAAAGACCATTTCCTCCTAGCCATGAGAAAGCTAAGAGGTTGAATTTCACCATCTGCAAGCTGTTGGCTACAAAAATGCTGCCTTTCCACCTGGAGGACACAGAGGATTTTCAAGACCTTATGTCCGTCACAGTGCCCCAGTACCAGATGCCCAGTCGGCACTACTTCTCAAAGAAAGGTGTGCCTGCGCTCCACTAGCATGTCGCACACAACATCACCGCTTCTTTGAGAAACTCTGTGTGTGACAGGGTGCACTTCACCACAGACACTTGGACGAGAAGGCATGGACAGGGGCGTTACATGTCGCTGACTGGGCACTGGGTAACTATGGTGACAGCAGGACAAGGGGCTGCTGTCCAAGTCTTACCGTCCCCACGAGTTGTGTGTTAATCCTCTTTATGTCAAAGTTCCTCCACTTCTTCTGCCTCCTCAACCTCCTCTCGGTCCTCCACCTGCACCCAAAGCCTGTCTGGTAATGCCACCTGCTTTCTAACTGCGCAGAAGGAATCCTGCACACCTCCTTACTATGCTGGCAGCAGGGCTCAACGCATCAGTGTTTACTTTGAAATGTCTGGGAAATGTGAGTCACACAGCTGAGGAGTTTTGGTCAGCTCTGGAGACCCAGTTTCATGAAAGGTTGTCTCCACTGGACCTGCAACCAGGGAAGGCCATGTGCGACAATGCTGCAAACCTGGGTGCGGCACTTCGCCGGGGCAATGTCACACACGTGCCTTGTATGGCTCACGTGTTGAACCTGGTTGTCCAGCAATTTTTAGCCCACTATCCCGGACTAGATGGCCTTCTGCAGAGTGCACGGTCGCTGTGTGCTCACTTCCGCCGTTCGCATCCCGCAGTTCAACGACTTACATCTCTACAGAAGTCGTTGGGCCTGCCAGTTCACCGGCTGAAATGCGATGTGCCGACACGGTGGAATTCAACTCTGCACATGTTGCAGCGACTGTGGCAGCACCGACAAGCCCTGGTGCAATACGTTCTGACGTATAGGCTGGGCCAACGAGATCCAGAGGTGGGGCAAATCACGCTGGAGGAGTGGTCTCAGATCATGGACCTATGCACCCTTCTGCACAGTCTTGAAATGGCGACGAAGATGTTTAGTGCTGACGATGCCATTATCAGCATGACTATTACGGTGATTTACATGCTGGAGCACATGTTAAACAGAGTTCGGAGTCAGGTGGTGGGACAAGAGGAGGTGGAGGAAGTAGAGGAGGAGTCGAATGCGGAAGGGACAACATCTCCAAGGTCCAGACGGTTGGCAGCACCAAGGCGGCAGGCATGGGAGGGTGGGGGAGAGGGATTAACCAGGGCGCATGGTAGCAGCCAAACTGTTGAGGAAGGTGCAGGAGCCGAGGAAGAAGTGGAGGACGAACTGGCAATGGGCATGGAAGACTCATCAGATGAGGGAGACCTTGATCACATTTCTGTTGTGCGAGGTTGGAGGGAGAGGGCAGAGGAAGGAAGCATGATTCTTACCTCGCTACCAACACAACAAGGACTTGGTCCTTCTGGATGCGCAAGACACATGAGTGCCTTCTTGCTGCACTACCTGCAACATGACCCCCGGATTGTCAGAATTCGAAGTAATCCCGACTACTGGGTTGCCACACTCTTAGATCCCCGGTACAAAAGTATATTTGCCGAAATAATTCCTGCCATAAAAAGGTATTGACGAATGCAGGAGTATCTGTTGCAGAATCTTACATGTGCTTTTCCACAAAACACCAGTGGTGCACGTAGTGAATCTCACAGTTCTAACTTGCCAACGGTGGGACTGTCGAGTCTTCATCACTCAAACAGTAACAGTAACACAGTATCTGCTGGTAACAGCAATTTTGTGGAATCGTTTCACCACTTTTTTAGACCATCCTTTGCAAGGCCACAGGAGACAAGAAGTCTGACACATAGTCAATGCCTAGAGAGGATGGTACAGGAGAATCTCAAAGTGAACATCGAAGCCATGACTGTGTCATTGGACCCTTGCTCATTTTGGTATTCCAATCTTGAAAAATCGCCGGAGCTCACCACTCACGCCTTGGAGATCTTGTCATGCCATGCAGCCAGCGTTCTCTCTGAACGTGTGTTCAGCGCTGCTGGTGGTGTGCTGACAGATAAGTGCACGCGGCTGTCCACTGAGAATGTAGACAGACTCACGTTCATAAAGATGATCAAATCATGGATTCGCAAGGACATTTCTACCCCTGTGTCATCCTTGGGAGACTAAAAGCTTGGGGATTTGGTAAAATCACCTCACCAACCGTTTTAAGCAACAGTGGGGCAATTGATACCACTTAACCCTAGAACGCATGACCATAAAAATCTACACTTTCACATACCTGGGGCCCTTTAGGCCCGTGTGCAAATAACATGGAATAACTCAAACTCATATGACAAACAACTATATACATGAAGAATACCTAGAGTTTCAAAATTCTAACTAAAGCAATCTTGCAGAAAATAGAAAACAATTAACTGGGCGGGCCTGCAAGGCCACAGGTATGCGTTCTAGGGTTAAGTGGTGTATGTGCCACAATTTTGGGAGTCCCCTTGCTGTGTCTTACGTGACGTTGGCATCGTCAATTCCAGGTGGGTTGGGTCGCGCCCCCCCTTTTAACTGTAAGAAACTACATACACTATGGCTTGGGGTAACACAGATGGTTGAGTCTGAAGAGCTGTTTACTCAGAGGTCTGCTCCAAATCTTCAGTGTCTGCTAGTCAGCGTAGAATTTTTAACTGCATCTAGCCTAGGCAATACTTTGGGCGTAGTAGCCCAGCTGCGAAGCAAGCTGCACCGCCTGTGTATCTAATAAGAATTTTTAAATTAATCTAGCCTAGGCAGACTGTGGGGACCCCCAACCAAACCCAGATGCTCAGCCCCCCTACCGCCCCCCTTTCATGGACAACCCAATAATGTAACTCTTACAACTGGATGGGTGAGGATCGGTCACAGCTTTATTAACTCTTTATACTCATTCCATTAGAAAGGTATTTTATTTCTAAAATAATTCAGCTTGTTGCAGCATGCCCTGGGTCCCCACTCCGGCAAGTTGGCCAACAAGTGTAACTCTCCAACATGTCCTTTCTATTTCCAGGCCACGGAGGATCCAGCGTACTCGTATGCAGGACTCTGACCCCCACCCATCACCCTTAACGCTTGTTCCACTCCATCCTGGAGTCCTGACAGGAATATGTCCAGTCCAATATCTATTAAGTGAACACCGTCGGGCCATATGAGGCCTGCTTTATCTCCTTCCAGTTGTCTGTGTCGTATCACTACAACGCCTCTGTCTCTTCTAAATTTTGCCATCCGAATATTTATTACCCGCCTTGTCCATTCGATGGCCGTGATGTCTCGCGCACCTTGCCATACCGCTATCGGCACAATCTCTGACCATACTATAGCTAATTTTGTGAAAAATTCTCTGAAGCGCTCAGTGTCTAGTTTCATTATTGCCATTAGTTATGCGCTCTTGTGATGACCTAGGTTGTTTCCCCCGGCCTGTATAACTAAGATGACCGGACCTCTTGCCTCTCTCCCTACCTTGATTACCTCCATTAGTACCTGTGGCCATAGCAGGCCTCTAATACCTCTCCAGTTGAAATATGTGTTATGAAACTCTAATTTCCTCCCGCCTGGGCGGACTTTCGCCCTTATTTGTGCCCAATATATATACGAGTGGCCTATCACTCACACTGTTGGCTTAGCATCACCTGTAAAAGAAACAAACCACGTTAGGATAACAAGTCCGGTCTTATGTATCTCGCCAAACACGTGGATCGCCATCTCCCTATCCTCTGAACTTCCGTTTCTGACAGTCCTGCTCTTGCTGCTTCCGTGGCCGCACCTATGCAGAATGAGTGTGTCCCGTAATCTTTGGGGTGGTTCCCTGCCGATGTTATGCATTTATTAAATATAGCTTGGAACAGGTATCTTGATAATGGCGTTCCATCAATGTGTGATACGAAGAAATTACTTTGTGATCTGATGGTTAGATATGTTTTTACTATTGTTACCCGTCTCACTGTACCGTTTGTGGGTTGTAGAAGTACCCAAGTACCCCTGCCTGCTGGAACCGTTTTCGATTGGTGTATGCGTACACGTATTGCATTATTGGCTATGACTACTTCCTGGTGTAATAAGCGTCCACTGGTGGTAATTTTGGATTGAGGGACTAATTCGCTTATACATAGCGCCCCGAAAAAGGCGATCACAAATGCAGTAGACATTAGTGTTGCTTCAAATTGTGAGTGTCATGTTAATGGTGTTAGGGATAAGATGTGAGAAATCAGTTTTAGTGACACGGGACGGGACGTCTACATTCCTGACTTGGCTGACCCCTTTTCCACCCTTTTATGGATTGTCTGATGATGAATCTTTGTCACATCTCCCCAATTCAGTAGTTGGAAGTGAAATGCTACTCCGGTCAGACACCGCTGCGCTGACGCCCCTGATATGCCCCTCATCATTAGCTGGTGGAGAAATTCTATGGTGACTTGTGATCTGGCTTGTTCACATTGGTCAACCCGTCTGCCTGCTACTAGTCGTGTCCACTCTTCCCATGCCTTACCGTATGCTTGCCACGTTGACGGGGCAACTGACGCTCTGATTAATGGCATCAACTATTCGCCACTAGATCCCATAGGGAGGGTGGGCAACTGTTGCCCGATGGGTGGGCGTTGTGGAAGAGCTCTGTGAAAATCTGCCAATTGAATTGTTATAAAGCGTTAGCAGCAGCTTTATACCCCTCAGCATAGTGGCTAGCGCGGACCCATACATTGTGTTTTAGGCACAGGAATACTAGCCTGCGTAGTAGGCCTAGCACTGGGAGAGACGATGATGCCATCTTATTAATGCAGTGCGCTAGGCTGGTGTTTTGTGTTATGAAGCGTATATTTTTGTTAGCCAGGCGCGCGCCCCATATTTCTATTGCTACCACTATTGGGAAAAATTATTTTCAGGGCTAGATGCAGCTAAAAATTATTATTAATTTCAAAGCTGGTGCAGCTTGGTATAGATGGCCTAATACAATGAGTCCCACACACTGCTAGAAGCCCAAATATTTTTTCAGAGCTAGATGCAGATAAAAATTATATTCAATTTGCAACCTGATGGAGGTCAGTATAGATGGACTAATAGAACAAGTCCCACACACAGCTAGAAGCCCAAATATTTTTTCAGAGGTAGATGCAGATAAAAATTATTTTTAATTTGCAACCTGATGGAGGTCAGTATAGATGGACTAATAGAGAAAGTCCCACACACTGCTAGAAGCCCAAATATTTTTTCAGAGCTAGATGCAGAAAAAAATATATTCAGTTTGCAACCTGATGGAGGTCAGTATAGATGGACTAATACAACAAGTCCCACACACAGCTAGAAGCCCAATATTTTTTCAGAGGTAGATGCAGAAAAAAATATATTCAGTTTGCAACCTGATGGAGGTCTGTATAGATGGATTAATAGAACAAGTCCCACACACAGCTAGAAGCCCAAATATTTTTTCAGAGGTAGATGCAGATAAAAATTATTTTTAATTTGCAACCTGATGGAGGTCAGTATAGATGGACTAATAGAGAAAGTCCCACACACTGCTAGAAGGCCAAATATTTTTTCAGAGCTGGATGCAGATAAAAATTATATTCAATTTGCAACCTGATGGAGGTCAGTATAGATGGACTAATAGAACAAGTCCCACACACAGCTAGAAGCCCAAATATTTTTTCAGAGGTACTGTAGATGCAGATAAAAATTATTTTTAATTTGCAACCTGATGGAGGTCAGTATAGATGGACTAATACAACAAGTCCCACACACAGCTAGAAGCCCAATATTTTTTCAGAGGTAGATGCAGAAAAAAATATATTCAGTTTGCAACCTGATGGAGTTCTGTATAGATGGATTAATAGAACAAGTCCCACACACAGCTAGAAGCCCAATATTTTTTCAGAGCTAGATACAGAAAAAAATTATATTCAATTTGCAACCTGATGGAGGTCAGTATAGATGGACTAATAGAATGTTGCTATGCCCAAAAGATTTTACTTCACTAGGTTCAGTAAAAAAATTGGTATTCTATACACAGGTGGTATATCTTGCAACACAGATAGGCTACTCCACTGACTAACACACTCTGCAATAGGCCAAAAAGGATTAGCTTTGCTAGATTCAGCCAAATGCTGTGAAAAAAACTTGCACAGCACTGGCACAGACCTGCCTGGCAAAAACTGATAGGAACTGATGTAACCTAGTCCTGAAAAGGACTCCAATTACAATTAGTCTTTACTCCCACAACCTATCTATTTAAGAGCACAGACCTGCCTGATAAAAGTCGTAGGAAATGCTGTAACCTAGTCCTTAAAAGGACTGCAATCACAACTATTCCCTACTCCCAAGCTATCTGTAGATTTGTGCGAAAATTGGCTTGAAATTAACAAGGTATAGCGCACACAGCAACAGCGGTGCCGTCTAACACGCAGCTGCAGCAGTGAGAAAATGGTGGCGACGGGGAAAATGGCTTGGTCTTATAGGGCAAGGACATGTGACATACACTGCCAATGACACATGCCCTTGCATGTGTGAAAAAAAGCACTTCGCTCCGTGTGTGCGCTGCTGATAGGCTGACAGATTGCACCTCCCCACTGTAAATGCGGGAAAGAGAAAAAAAAAATGGAGATCTTCATTGTTCCTGCAGAGATCCATCCCCTGCCCCTCCCCCCACCCCGCTGTACACTCAAACTGCGTATTAACATTCATTTTCATCATTACTGAGAAAAAATCCAGTTATGATTTTGGTGCACGAACAGTTATCGAACATAACCTCGAACAGCCGAATTTTTCTCAAATTGTTCGTGTTCGCCGAACGGCTCAAACACCGCCCAAAACAGCTCGAATTTGAGATTGGCGAACAGTTTGAGTAGAACAACGCTCATCTCTACCCACAACAAGGAGAACTTTCAGTCACTTATTCATGATATGGAGAGGTCTACAAAAATGTGGCAGTACCAGAAGGCCCTTGCTGCAGAACTGTTAAAAAAATTCCCATCTGAACACGCTAGCGGCAGATGTCACAGTTTGTTGACCAACCAAGGCGTACAGGCGAGAGAGACGCAACTCCAATCCAGCAGAGGCAGGGGAACACTGTCAACATCCTGGGACAGTTTTCAGAGACCCGTCCAGCTTACAGACCATCACCCGCGCGGGGTACTCTCTCAATTTGTGGAAAGTTTCAAAAGATGGTGAGGGAGTACCTTGCCAACCGTACCAGCGTTCTCCATGATTCCTCTGTGCCTTTTAATTATTGGGTATCCAAGCTGGACACTTGGAATGAACTCTCTTTGTACGCCTTGGAGGTCCTGGCCTGCCCTGTTGCTAGCATGTTATCGGAGCGTGTTTTTAGTGCCGCTGGGGGAATCATAACTGATAAGCACACTCGCCTGTCAACTGACAATGCTGACAAGCTGACCCTTATCAAAATGAACAAGGGCTGGATTGGGCCAGACTTCTCATAACCACCAAATGACAGCAGAGCAACATAAAGTCAAATCCACTGTGTTATTTCGGGAGGTGTATTCCCATGCACCGCTTCACACACACACATGGGTATACTCTTCCTCGTTTCAGCTGTTTTTTGCTCTTCTCCTTATCCTCAGCCTCCACCACTACTATACCACCAGGGTGACCGTGGTCATTGTGTTGCTAGCATTCCAAGTTCCTTCATCCTAATTTTTGGCAGCTTTTGCTAGGAAGCCATAGGCAAAGACTATGGGAGACCCACTCCCAAATAATGGGAATAATGTTTTGAATATGCTGTACTGCATGGCTCTTGTAAGTGGCATGAAAACAGTCTTGTTAAGCTACTGCGACCTCCACCACTCTTCCAAGGGGCATTAAAACAGTCTTGTTAAGCTACTGCAACCTCCACCGCTCTTCCAAGGGGCATTAAAACCGTCTTGTTAAGCTACTGCGACCTCCACCACTTTTCCGAGGGGCATTAAAACCGTCTTTTTAAGCAATTGCGACCTTCACCACTTTTCCAAGGGGCATTAAACCATCTTGTTAAGCTCGTGCGACCTCCACCACTTTTCCAAGGGGAATTGAAACCGTCTTGTTAAGCTACTGCGACCTCCACCGCTCTTCCAAGGGGCATTAAAACTATCTTGTTAAGCTACTGCGACCTCCACCACTTTTCCTAGGGGCATTAAAACCGTCTTGTTAAGCAACTGCGAACTTCACCACTTTTCCAAGGGGCATTAAACCATCTTGTTAAGCTAGTGCGACCTCCACCGCTCTTCAAAGGGGCATTAAAAACATCTTGTTAAGCTACTGCGACCTCCATCGCTCTTCCAAGGGGCATTAAAACCGTCTTGTTAAGCTACTGCGACCTCCATCACTTTTCCAAGGGGCATTGATATTGTCTTTTTATTCCATTGCGACCCCCACCACTTTTCCAAGGGGCATTAAAACAGTCTTGTTAAGCTACTGAGTCCTCAACCACTTTTCCAAGGGGCACTATAACTGTCTTGTTAAGCTACTGTGGCCTCCACCACTCTTCCAAGGGTCATTAAAACCGTCTTGTTAAGCTACTGCGACCTCCACCACTTTTCCAAGGGGCATTAAAACCGTCTTGTTAAGCTACTACGACCTCCACCACTCTTCCAAGGGGCATTAAAACAGTCTTGTTAAGCTACTGCGACCTCCACCGCTTTTCCAAGTGGCATTAAAACCGTCTTGCTATGCTACTGCGACCTCCACCACTCTTCCAAGGGGCATTAAAAACGTCTTGTTAAGCTACTGCGACCTCCACCGCTCCTCCAAGGGGCATATAAACCGTCTTGTTAAACCACTCTGAACTCCACAGCTCTTCCATCGGGCATTGAAATGTTGTTTTTAATTAACTCTAACCTCCACGACTCTTCCAACGGGCATTGCATTTCCTCCTAATTTTAGTCAGCTTTTGCTTTTCAATGCATAGGCGAACACAAAGGGAGACCCACTCCCCAATAATGGGTAGAAGGTTTTTAGTACGCTGTAATCCACATCTGTTTCAAGGGACATTGCAGTTCCTCATAATTTTTGGAAAGACTTCCATTCACTGCTTAGGCCAACAGTGTACAGGAGACCCAGTTGCTATAAATGGAAAAAACGGATTAGTTAAGGCCCTCTGAGCTCCATGTCATTTCCAAGGGGCATTGGAGTGCCTCAAAATTTTTGGTAGGCATTGCCCTCACTGTATGCCCTATAACAGTGTAGCTGAACCGCTCCTTTTGGTATAGAAACATATCCTACAAGACATGTGTGGTTGACTGGCCTGATATTGATGTGAATGGTTCCTTTTCCTCCTGCTCTTTCTCCTTTGCCACCACCTCATCCATAATTCATCACCTGAAGCTTTGTTTTAACGGGAGTCATAGAACTGTGATAGTAGCAGGAAAACATCCAGCAATCCTCGGAGGAGGTAGTATATGCGCCAAAAAGCTGACGACCTCAGGCCTATCCGCTACTACATACATGCGCTTGCATTCCAAGGAACAGAAGCTACCGAGATGGATGGTCTCATGATCATGAAAAATTTACTCATTGTGTAGGAGGCCGGCCACTGCTGCTGTCTACCTTCTGATCTTTGTGCTGAAGCCTGATTGACCCAGGACCCGCAGTCCTCTATGTCTGAAGGACATAAACAGAAAACAAGCCAGTCTCTTTCTTCCATTTGCTTGCTTTCTCCTTACTTCTCCTAACAGCTGGTGATATATCTGCTAATCCTGAACCTCCACAGCTGATGACCCTCATTATTTCTCCCTCCTCTTTTTGCTCACCAGCTAGAAAATGCTGCAATCTCTCAAATATAAAACCCATTCCCCTGACTCCCACTCCGCCGGTCCCTCTTTCCTCACTACTTCACCTCTTCTCCCCTCTGCAAATCCCTTCATTGGCTGTTAATTCATCAATGTATCCACTTCAAGCTACTAACCATGACCTGCAAAGCTGTATGTTACGGAAGCGGGCAGTGGAACCTCTGTGCTGTGACACATGGAGGGACCAGAGGGGCGTAACTAAGTACCTATCTGGACCGACCCTTGCCACACGGCGGCTTAGTCGACTCCGTGAACCAAGGAGGGACCGGGAAGGTGAACCAGGTGCCACTCTGGGACTGACCTTGTGTGAGAGCAGGCGACTCCCATGGGACTGATGGCCGAAGCCGACAGGGACAGCAGATGAGCATGGCTGATAGGCAGGTGATGCGGGTAGACAAGCAGGTGGGCACGGCAGATAGACAGGCAGGTGTGCATAGCTGATAGATAGGCAGTCGGGCACGGCTGAAAGACAGGCAGGTGGACACAGCTGATAGGCAGATGGGTATGGCTGATAGGCAGGCAGGCAGGCTTGGCTGTTAGACAGGCAGGCGGGAATGGCTGATAGACAGGCAGGCTGGCACAGCTACTAGACAGGCAGGCGGGCACAGCTGATAGGCAGGCGGGCACAGCTGATAGGCAGGCGGGCACAGCTGATAGACAGGCAGGCACGGCTGATAGACAGGCTGGCGGGCACTGGAACATGAGGGCTGGAGAGAGTGTTAGAATACAAACAACAACCTTGCAGGCACCTCCATTTTGGAGGAGGTGCCTTATATAAGGGCAGTCCTCCAGCCATTAGCCGGGGACTCTTTAGTAAGGCACGCGCGGCCCCTTTAAGAGGGAGGTAGCGCACGTGCGTGTGCCCTATGTACAGTGCCCAAGGAACTGCGAGTGGTGCACGCATCCCAGACAGATGCAGCAGGTTAGCCGGAGGATGCCGGACCGGGACCGCGGAGGTGAGGGGATCTGCGTCTCTGCCGTGTAGTCCTCCATATCCATGAGCTCTGGAAGCTTTCTGCCTATGCATACACAGCATACACAAATAACTATTAATCAGTGATGCGGACAGGGTTATAGAGCTGAGCAGTTAGAAAATTGGCTGATCTCTTAGGCTATGTGTCCACGATGCAGAAATGCTCCGGATTTTTTCCTGAGTGTTTCAGCATCTCCCTGGCAGAAAAAACGCATGCGGATTGTACATGCGTTTTTCCTGCCAGGGAGAAGCGGATGTGAAGCTTTCTTCACATGCATTTCCGCATGCGGGATGACAAGCACTTTCCAAGCGATTTTAGCATCACTTGGAAAGTGCTTGACAACTTGGTCACACTAAATAAATCCATGCAAAAGGCATGGACTTATATAGTGTGACCGTAAAGAATGGTAAAAAATAAAAAATAAATCTATACTTACCTTCTGATGGCCCCCGGTGTCTTTATTCCATCCGTCCAGGCTTGCTGGCAGCTCGAGGTACATTGAAGGACCTGCCGACGTCAGCGGTCGCGTGACCCATCACATGACTAAATGACGTCAGCGCAGGTCCTTCAGTCCACCGCGAGCTGCCGGCAAGCAAAGACAAAGACACCGGGGGCCATCAGCAGGTAAATATAATATTTATTTATTGTTTTATTCTTTTTTTTTTTAAAGGTTCTATGGTACCCGGGTCTGGAGGAGAGTCTCCTCTCCACCAGACACGGGTACCATCCCCACATTGAAACGCATGAACGCTGCATCTACAGATGCAGTGATGCGTAATCCATGCGTTTTAATGCAAGTCAATGGCAGAAAAAACGTAACGCTTCCACAAAATAATTGGTAGTGCTGCATTCTTTTCTGCAATGATAACCCGCATGCGGATTATCATTGGGGAACAACATGGCAGGCCTTCTACCAAGCATTTTTTAAGCGCTTCTGCAGCGTTATTGCCGCTGCGGAAGCGCTTAAAAAATGCATAATGGGCACACAGCCATATACAGCACAGTTTTTTTAAGAACTAAAGGAAGAAACCCAGCAAGTGATATACCACTAGAATCAGGGTCACTACCATCATGCTAAACTCAGATAGTGCAACAAAAACCTGGTGACAGATTGCCATTAATGGTTGTCTGAAGAATCATGTTTAGGCCATGCAGGTTGCTCCTGAGCAACATGCAGTCTTGTGTTGTCGTGTTGAAAAACAGATCCTGGGACACCTCGGAGAAATGTTGATTGGCATTGTACCTGTTCATAATTGTAGCTTCATGTGTCTACAATGCAGTGTAATTTGGAGCTCAGAAGCAAGTTGAGAAAGGAGAGCGCACAAACCCCTTTCTGCTAGCAATGATCCAGTGTGGTTTAGCGCATGCCAGCAATCTCAAATGGAAGATGACTCCACCAGGTGGTATGGGAGCAACTGCACCCTCAGCAACTTAATCAGGTGAGAGTTTAGTTGGCAAACCACTGACTGGGAGCACACTCCTGTTTCCCTTACTCACAATCAGTAATGGATATTTGCAGGCGCAATGGAGACGAAGAAGGGGACATCTGTTCTAACAGGGTGTGGCCTGGCTGACAGAAAGCCGATCCTTGCAAAACAAAACGCAAAGTGTTCTAACAGGGATCTGTGAATTACAGTAAATTGAATTCTATTTAATTATATTCAATCATCTCTAACTGTTACTAGACAGTAGCCATCACAGACAGAACTCTGGGGCACTCATGCAGCATTAATATCAATAGCAACCACTACATCTAGGAAGTTAGACTGACAAGAAGTTAAGCTATTGATCCATCAGCATACCAATGTGATAGCAAGGTGACAATGGGTTGCCATGACCGCTGAGGGTCTAAAAACAGTTTATTTTAACCCCTTAAGGACAGAGTGATTTTTCTCTTAGGCACTTCTATTTTTTCCTCACCTTCTTTCCAGAGGCATAACATTTTTATTTTCATAATAACTCTGTGAGGGCTATTTTTTATGGGAGGATTTTATTTATAATTTAGGGGTTATTTTTATTTTTTTTTTTTGCAATTATCTGAGAACTTTTTTTTATCTTCCTTCCATGGATATGCGTAAGGGCTAGATTTTAGCATATTGAGCTATAGCTTTTCATGATGACATTTTGTTAAAAACAAGGCCATTTTGAATTTTACATTTCAACATTGCACTTTTGTGGGCAAGTTTAGTGACCAAAAAACAGCAATTCTGATATAAATATATATATACAGTACAGACCAAAAGTTTGGACACACCTTCTCATTTAAAGATTTTTCTGTATTTTCATGAGTATGAAAATTGTACATTCACACTGAAGGCATCAAAACTATGAATTAACACATGTGGAATTATATACTTAGCAAAAAAGTGTGAAACAACTGAAAATATGTCTTATATTCTAGGTTCTTCAAAGTAGCCACCTTTTGCTTTGATGACTGCTTTGCACACCCTTGGCATTCTCTTGATGAACTTCAGCTGTGGCAGAACCAAGCTGACTGAAGCAGCTACGACCCGGCAAAGGTAAAAACGCTGCTTGATGTGGACATTGATATTGTTACCTTGCTGAAGGCTGTGTCTGGAGCCAAGTGAGCATGTCTGTCACTGGAAAGGCTCTTGGATGTTATATGTGTAACATGTCGGCGAGCTACTGAGATGGACTATGTTATGTGCTGTTTATGAGATGTAATAAACTGCTGTACTACATATTACCGTAAAACGTTGCATGTGTGCTTTAATTGACCAGGTGAAGCGAGTACCCCAGTGTGATGAATAGCGCTACCTTACATGTGGTTGGAGAATGCGGGCAACTGCAGCCTGGTTGCTAGGGGTAACGGCACAGGACGACGATTGTGGATGCAAGCATCTTGCTGTGGCTCGGCGGGGTCACAAAGAATAAAGCATCTGGCTGTAATTCGACGGGGTTACGAAAATTGTCGTCGCACCCAAAGCTGGTTTGCTGTGGCTCGGCGGTGTCACGAAGATAAAAGCATCTGACTGTAACTCGGCGGGGTTACGAAAATTGGAGACAGAGAGGTCTGATTAAGTTCTGCTGGTGAAGGAGCAGTTGAAGCCAGAGGAGCTTCAGAGATGGGTTGCAGAGGGGCGAATAGCTGATCTAGAGAAAGAAGTCGTCAAGCTCAAAGGTCGCTTGGCAAAGTACCAATCAGTGAACGAGGCCTCCTTGGAGAAGGGCAAACAAGTTGCTCTCAGTCCTTTGGGCCATGAGAGGGTGGACCTGAGGAGAGCTGAGAGAGTGTTGAAAGAAAATAAGTATGAAATGGGAATGGTCAAGATGAGAATTCTTGAGTTCATAGCTGTGAGTCAGCTCAGGGGAAGCATAAAGGGTGAAGAAGCTGAAAGTCAGTTGTCCCTGAAACCTGAGCCAGATGATCATTTGGAGACCACTGGTGAGACAGAAATGTCTCGGTACAAGTGTCTCATAGATGTACCCAAAGATTTGAGAGAAGATTGCACTAGAGAGTCAGTGCATGAAGAGTTTAAGAAGGCCGTGGGTGCCTGTAAGGTGTACTCGACCTCAGAATCTAAACAGCTGGTGGTCCTGTCCACAACCGAAGTCACAGTGAAGAGGGTGGCTATCCTAAGTGACATGCACTGGCGATGTATTCGCACGAAGCGGTTTGTCCAGTTGAAGACTGAACAAGCCATTAGACAACTGGAGCTTAAGAGAAAAGCTCAAAGTCTGCGGGAAGAAGTCATCCGGGTGCCTCACGCTCTGGTAAGAAAGCTCATTGGGAGAAATGGCCAAGCCATGCAAAGGATGGTAAAGAAGTCTGGTGTGATGAAAGTAAGCAGTAGAGATGAGCGTTGTTCTACTCGAACTGTTCGCCAATCTCAAATTCGAGCTGTTTTGGGCGGTGTTCGAGCCGGTCGGCGAACACGAACAATTTGAGAAAAATTCGGCTGTTCGAGGTTATGTTCGATAACTGTTCGTGCACCAAAATCATAACTGGATTTTTTCTCAGTAATGATGAAAATTAATGTTAATACGCAGTTTGAGTGTACAGCGGGGCGGGGGGAGGGGCAGGGGATGGATCTCTGCAGGAACAATGAAGATCTCCATTTTTTTTTCTCTTTCCCGCATTTGCAGTGGGGAGGTGCAATCTGTCAGCCTATCAGCAGCGCACACACGGAGCGAAGTGCTTTTTTTCACACAAGCAAGGGCATGTGTGATTGGCAGTGTATGTCACATGTCCTTGCCCTATAAGACCAAGCCATTTTCCCCGTCGCCACCATTTTCTCACTGCTGCAGCTGCGTGTTAAACGGCACCGCTGTTGCTGTGTGCGCTATACCTTGTTAATTTCAAGCCAATTTTCGCACAAATATACAGATAGCTTGGGAGTAGGGAATAGCATTTCCTACGACTTTTATCAGGCAGGTCTGTGCTCTTAAATAGATAGATTGTGGGAGTAAAGACTAATTGTAATTGGAGTCCTTTTCAGGACTAGGTTACATCAGTTCCTATCAGTTTTTGCCAGGCAGGTCTGTGCCAGTGCTGTGCAAGTTTTTTTCACAGCATTTGGCTGAATCTAGCAAAGCTAATCCTTTTTGGCCTATTGCAGAGTGTGTTAGTCAGTGGAGTAGCCTATCTGTGTTGCAAGATATACCACCTGTGTATAGAATACCAATTTTTTTACTGCACCTAGTGAAGTAAAATCTTTTGGGCATAGCATCATTCTATTAGTCCATCTATACTGACCTCCATCAGGTTGCAAACTGAATATAATTTTTTTCTGCATCTAGCTCTGAAAAAATATTTGGGCTTCTAGCAGTGTGTGGGACTTGGTCTATTAGTCCATCTATACTGACCTCCATCAGGTTGCAAATTAAAAATAATTTTTTTCTTCATTTAGCTCTGAAAAAATATTTGGGCTTCTAGCAGTGTGTGGGACTTGTTCTATTAGTCCTTCTATACTGACCTCCAGCAGGTTGCAAATTGAATATAATTTTTTTCTGCATCTAGCTCTGAAAAAATATTTGGGCTTCTAGCGGTGTGTGGGACTTGGTCTATTAGTCCATCTATACTGACCTCCATCAGGTTGCAAATTAAAAATATTTTTTTTCTGCATCTAGCTCTGAAAAAATATTTGGGCTTCTAGCAGTGTGTGGGACTTGGTCTATTAGTCCATCTATACTGACCTCCATCAGGTTGCAAATTAAAAATAATTTTTTTCTTCATTTATCTCTGAAAAAATATTTGGGCTTCTAGCAGCGTGTGGGACTTGTTCTATTAGTCCATCTATACTGACCTCCATCAGGTTGCAAATTAAAAATAATTTTTTTCTGCATCTAGCTCTGAAAAAATATTTGGGCTTCTAGCAGTGTGTGGGACTTGGTCTATTAGTCCATCTATACTGACCTCCATCAGGTTGCAAATTAAAAATAATTTTTTTCTGCATCTAGCTCTGAAAAAATATTTGGGCTTCTAGCAGTGTGTGGGACTTGGTCTATTAGTCCATCTATACTGACCTCCATCAGGTTGCAAATTGAATAAAAAAATTTTCTGCATCTAGCTCTGAAAAAATATTTGGGCTTCTAGCGGTGTGTGGGACTTGGTCTATTAGTCCATCTATACTGACCTCCATCAGGTTGCAAATTAAAAATATTTTTTTTCTGCATCTAGCTCTGAAAAAATATTTGGGCTTCTAGCAGTGTGTGGGACTTGGTCTATTAGTCCATCTATACTGACCTCCATCAGGTTGCAAATTAAAAATAATTTTTTTCTTCATTTATCTCTGAAAAAATATTTGGGCTTCTAGCAGCGTGTGGGACTTGTTCTATTAGTCCATCTATACTGACCTCCATCAGGTTGCAAATTAAAAATAATTTTTTTCTGCATCTAGCTCTGAAAAAATATTTGGGCTTCTAGCAGTGTGTGGGACTTGGTCTATTAGTCCATCTATACTGACCTCCATCAGGTTGCAAATTAAAAATAATTTTTTTCTGCATCTAGCTCTGAAAAAATATTTGGGCTTCTAGCAGTGTGTGGGACTTGGTCTATTAGTCCATCTATACTGACCTCCATCAGGTTGCAAATTGAATAAAAAAATTTTCTGCATCTAGCTCTGAAAAAATATTTGGGCTTCTAGCGGTGTGTGGGACTTGGTCTATTAGTCCATCTATACTGACCTCCATCAGGTTGCAAATTAAAAATTATTTTTTTCTGCATCTAACCCAGCCAATAGTTTTGGCCTAATACCACAGTTTGGCCACTCAGCTCTGCTCGGTTACCATCCATTGTTTTTTTGTGCAAACAACTCCAGAGTTGTGAATTAGTTAACCACCAAAATGAGTGGAAAAAGGCCTGCTGCTGGTGGAAAGGGGAATAGGCATGTTGGGAAGGGGAAAAAAGGTTGTGTCCGTGGGGTAGGTGCAGAAGAAAGACCATCTTCCAGCCAAACTAAAATGTCTACTTCTTTTAGCGGACAATGTGATAAGATCCCTTTCTTACGGCCACGCCAATCGCTACAAATTCCAGATGAGGCACAAAAACAGCAGGTGCTTCAACGGATATCAAGTGCTCCTTTAAGTGGGCTCTCCTCCACATCAACTTCAACATCACAAATACTCCAGTCCTCAAAGGTGTCACCCAAATCGCACTTGCTTCCTCACAGCTCCCAAATCTCCAGCTGCCCGTCTGAGTATGAGGTAGAACAGATGGTTGAGTCTGCAGAGCTGTTTACTCATACTATAGCCTGGGAATCAGAGGTCGACTCCAGCGCTTCTGTGAATCCAGACGAGGAAATGATCTGCACTGATGCCCAGAATCTTTATGAGTCGGATCCAGGACCAGACGCAGACGGTTCTGACCATAATGTAGACCCTCATTCCCAAACTGTAACTCCTGTTGGTGGAGACAATGAGGAAGACGATGATAAGACTCAAATACCTGATTGGAGCGACAACTTTAGTTTTTTGTCAGGGCAGGAACAGGTTGGCTCTGAGGACGACGGGTGTGATAACGCACAGGGTGATGATGATGAGGTCGGAGATCCCACTTACTGTCAACCCACAGTCAGCCAAGAGATGAGGTCAGCAGAGGAGGTGCAGGAAGATGCTAGTGACGACGAGGTCAGGTTGCGCCTTCCTGGACAGAGACGTAGTACTGGAAGCACGTCAACAACTGCATCCTCAAACACAACTCTGCCTCTCACCACAAGTCGTGGTGGCTCTTCAGGTCGCATGGGTGCTAAGCCTTGCATAGCCTGGGCATTTTTTCAGATCGATAAAGATGACCCAACTCGTGTTATCTGTAACATTTGTCAGCAAAAGCTAAGTAGAGGCCAAAAAATACATAGTTTGAGTACTTCATGCATGAACCGGCACATGGACATGAAGCTTAAGTTGCAGTGGGAAGCTCAGTGTGCTACAATGCGGTCTAGCCGGCCGGGCCAACCACCGTCTGCCATATCTTGTGCATCCGCGGCCTCTTCATCCTCTGTGACTGGGGGGACAGCAGTCACACCTGTTTTGGGGCGCAGACCTGCCACCTCTTTACCCGCAACAGCCAGCGTGATTGGCAGGTCATCATTTTCTTTGGAGGTGGTAACACCAGCTGGTCTTGAGCGCTGTCCGACATCGATAGCACCACCTTTGGATCAAGGCAACCTAACATGTCCGCCTGCATCTTCCTCACAGACCGGCAGTTTGCCGGGGACACCCTTATCAACCCCGTCTAAGCACAATAGCCAGCCCTCGGTCCCTCAGATGTGGACAAGTAAAAGACCATTTCCTCCTAGCCATGAGAAAGCTAAGAGGTTGAATTTCACCATCTGCAAGCTCTTGGCTACAGAAATGCTGCCTTTCCGCCTGGTGGACACAGAGGATTTTCGAGACCTTATGTCCGTCGCAGTGCCCCAGTACCAGATGCCCAGTCGGCACTACTTCTCAAAGAAAGGTGTGCCTGCGCTCCACCAGCATGTCGCACACAACATTACCGCTTCTTTGAGAAACTCTGTGTGTGACAGGGTGCATTTCACCACAGACACTTGGACGAGTAGGCATGGACAGGGGCGTTACATGTCGCTGACTGGGCACTGGGTAACTATGGTGACAGCAGGACAAGGGGCTGCTGTCCAAGTCTTGCCGTCCCCACGAGTTGTGCGTCAATCCTCTTTATGTCATTTTTCCTCCACTGCTTCTGCCTCCTCAACCTCCTCTCGGTCTTCCACCTGCACCCAAAGCCTGTCTGGTCATGCCACAAGCTTTCTAACTGCGCAGAAGGGATCCTGCACACCTCCTTACTATGCTGGCAGTAGGGCTCAACGTCATCAGGCGGTTTTTACATTGAAATGTCTGGGAAATGTGAGTCACATAGCTGAGGAGTTGTGGTCAGCTCTGGAGAACCAATTTCATGAATGGTTGTCTCCACTGGACCTGAAACCAGGGAAGGCCGTGTGCGACAATGCTGCAAACCTGGGTGCGGCCCTTCGCCGGGGCAATGTCACACACGTGCCTTGTATGGCTCACGTGTTGAACCTGGTTGTCCAGCAATTTTTAGCCCACTATCCCAGACTAGATGGCCTTCTGCAGAGGGCACGGTTGCTGTGTGCTCACTTCCGCCGTTCGCCTCCCGCAGCTCAGCGACTTACATCTCTACAGAAGTCGTTGGGCCTGCCACTTCACCGGCTAAAATGCGATGTGCCTACCCGGTGGAATTCAACTCTGCACATGTTGCAGCGACTGTGGCAGCACCGACAAGCCCTGGTGCAATACGTTCTGACGTATAGCCTGGGCCAATGAGATTCAGAGGTGGGGCAAATCACGCTGGAGGAGTGGTCTCAGATCAGGGACCTATGCACCCTTCTGCACAGTTTTGAAATGGCGACGAAGATGTTTAGTGCTGACGATGCCATTATCAGCATGACTATTCCGGTGATTTACATGCTGGAGCACATGTTAAACAGAATTCGGAGTCAGGTGGTGGCACAAGAGGAGGTGGAGGAAGTAGAGGAGGAGGAGTTGTATGCGGAAGGGCTAACATCTGCAAGGTCCAGACGGTCAGCAGCACCAGGGCGGCAGGCATGTGAGGGTGGGGGAGATGATTTTACCAGCCAAACTAGTGAGGAAGGTGCAGGAGCCCAGGAAGAAGTGGAGGACGAACTGATGGAAGACTCATCAGATGAGGGAGACCTTGATCACATTTCTGTTGTGCGAGGTTGGGGGGAGAGGACAGAGGAAGGAAGCATGATTGTTACCTCGCCACCAACACAACAGGGACTTGGTGCTCCTGGATGCGCCACACACATGAGTGCCTTCTTGCTGCACTACCTGCAACATGACCCTCGAATTGTGAGAATTAGAAATAATCCTGACTACTGGGTTGCCACACTGTTAGATCCCCGGTACAAAAGTAAATTTGCAGAAATTATTCCTGCCATAGAAAGTGATGCACGCATGCAGGAGTATCAGCAGAGACTGTTGCAGAATCTTACATGTGCTTTTCCAAAAAATACCAGTGGTGCACGTAGTGAATCTCACAGTTCCAACTTGCCAACCGTGGTCTGTATGGAATTGTTCAATAAAGGGCCCAAAATTAAGATAACATAGATGGGAGAGGTCTCTATGAATAGGAATTCTTAAGTATTTGATACCCTGTGAGGGCCAGGCAAAGGGAAAGTTGGACTGGATGGAATCCTATATGGATTTAGGGAGGGAGACATCGAGGGCCTCAGACTTCGCTGCATTGATTTTAAAATTTTACCATGTAACAAAGTGATCTATTTCAGCCATAACAGCAGGGATGGATATATGTGATTGAGTGATATATACTAGGACATCATCAGCAAATAGAGAGCACTTGTACTCGGTGCCTCCCACCTCAATCCACCTAATATTGGGGTTATGGCGAATTGATGAGAGCAGGTGCTCCGTCACTAGGATGTATAAGAGAGGGGACAGAGGACATCCCTGCCTTGTCCCATTGGTGATTGTGAAAGGTGATGAAAATGTTCTGACGCACCCCCTGGGCCTTGGGACACCCGGAGCCGGACCCTTTTTGGTGGATGCTGGTGGTTGTAGTCTTCGTGGCGGTGATCCGGTTCCGTGGCTCAGGGCGGTCAAACCAGTGGCGGAACTATTTATGTGGTTTTGATGTTTAAATGTCCGACTACGCCACCCGTGGATTGCGGTCAGAGTGAACCGCCGCTACAGGGCCGACCGCTAAGGCTGGTGTAGTGGGTGCAGCAGAGCGTAGCATAACTCCCCACGGGAGGAGTATAGCCTCAGGGCAGTGTATGCGGAGGATGCGGGTGATGGTGCAGGGCAGCAGCAGTAACGACACGGAGTCAGTGATGCAGTTCAGGGCCTTTACTCACAGTTCTTATTATCCAGACCACGTCTGCAGGTAACGGCTGCCCACGTCGTACTGTGCTCACCAGGTGAGGGGCTCAGACACCTCCCAGATAACTTTGGAGCGCTTCACAGGACCCCCTTTGTGTGTCCTTTGTCTGGCCTTTCTTACCAACACTTCTGTCCGGCTGCCTCGGGCCTCCTCTTGGTAAACTTGGCGCCAGTTTCCCTGACCCTATGTGGTGCCTTCCTAGCGGGTGGAGCAAGGGGCTGCGCCACATAAAATGTCAGAGCCTCCGGTTTCTAGCTGAGGGTCGTTTCCTGCCTCCACTAGTTCGGGGACCGGTCTCCCCCTTTGGCCTGACCCCTCCACGCAGGTGGATTCGGGCGTGCGGTGGCGACTTGCCCGTCCGCACCCCTGGGATCCCTTCATTCCTCATTCCTGGAGCCTTCTCCGCTCCTCTTCCTTCCTTCTCCCTCTTGCAGGCCTGGGCCTCTGTTACTAGGCCCGCCTCCGGAGCAGAGCTCATGCAGAGCCCCTGCTCCCTGCCACTTCTGCTCAGACTTCTCTGCACTGAACTAAGATGGTGCCCACCTTTTATACTCCCTTCTCAATGCACCCAGGAACTGCTTCCTCCCTGCTCCTGCACTGCAGGGTTCCCCTTCCTCAGTGTTCCCTCCCCCCACTCCAGCCAGGGACAGGGACTGTCGTGCCCATCTCAGGGGCATATTGGTCGCCCTGCCCCACGGCAATGTGGTGTAATCCATGCAGGTGTCGGGTCCTGATCCACACTCCATCCTTATCTGAGAGTGAGATATCACACCTCTGGGTGAGGTGCAATACGTCTGTAGCAACCGAGCCCTCGGTGCTACAGTTCCATTTATCTTCAGCCTAGGTGACGTATTGTGATACAGGGCCGTGATTTTGGCTATAAAAGGGTCCCCTAGACCCCTACCCCAAGCTTTTTAAGAGAATCATATATGGCGTGCCAGGAGACTCTATGAAATGCTTTCTCAGCATCCAACGAGAATATCTACTTACAAATTTTTAACTGCATCTAGCCCAGGAAATACTTTGTGCCTAGTAGCAGTGTCTGCTAGTCAGCGGATTATCCCGGCTGTTAAGCAAGCTACACCACCTGTAGTTTGGACACTTAATTTTTTCAAAGGAAATGCTTCGGGACCACGGGATACTTAGTGAAGAGCATCAGGAGGCACCCCAAGGCATAGGGGCTGGGACTGGCACTAGGATGCCTTGCGGTGGACAGCCGAGCTCGATCCTTATAAAAGCTTTTTAACTGCAGCAGCTTTAGTGGACGCTACTGGAGCTGGAATTACGCGGCTGCTGGCATGAGACTTGCCCTCCAATAGATCCTTGTAAATGGATTTAAAGTGTATTCATTCAAATTAGAGGGACAATTTAAATTAAAAAGCTTAGAGCTGCCTCCACCACAGGGGGGCTCTCTCGACCCACCAGCGGACAGGCACCAGTATTGGGAGAGGGGGGCTGGCCGTCAGGGTTCACCGCGGCTCTGGCACAAACCCGGCGACACGGAGGTGGCACGGGCAGGAGCGGACTGGCCGTCTCGGCTTCTCACTTTTTGGATTTTAGAAGGGCATGACACGCCTATATCTGTTTCTCCCCCTCCTTTTACTCCTCCACCTCTTTTCTTTTCGCATGACTATATGTACTTGTCACTTTTCCATGTGTTAGTTGTGTCTTCTGAGCAGTTTGTCAGCTTTTGGACACCTTTGAAGGTGTTTTCTATGTGTTTCTATGTGTTTTTGTTTGCCTGCCATTGGTTTTAACGGTGTTCGAAGGTGTTCGACGAACAGTTCGACGAACAGTTCGGCGAACACACGGGTGTTCGACGAACCGAACCGAACTCGAACACTACGGGGGTGGCTCAACACTAGTAACCTTGTCAGACCTCCCCCGCTCCCAGGGTCCGGCTCCGGATGTCCCAAGGCCCAGGGGGTGCATCAGAACATTTTCATCACCTTTCACAATCACCAATGGGACAAGGCAGGGATGTCCTCTGTCCCCTCTCTTATACATCCTAGTGACGGAGCACCTGCTCTCATCAATTCGCCATAACCCCAATATTAGGTGGATTGAGGTGGGAGGCACCGAGTACAAATACTCTCTATTTGCTGATGATGTACTAGTATATATCACTCAATCACATATATCCATCCATGCTGTTATGGCTGAAATAGATCACTTTGTTGCATGGTCAAATTTTAAAATCAATGCAGCGAAGTCTGAGGCCCTCGATGTCTCCCTCCCCAAATCCATATAGGATTCCATCCAGTCCAACTTTCCCTTTGCCTGGCCCTCACAGGGTATCAAATACTTAGGAATTCCTATTCATAGAGACCTCTCCCATCTATGTTATCTTAATTTTGGGCCCTTTATTGAACAACTCCATACAGACCACGGTTGGCAAGTTAGAACTGTAAGATTCACTACGTGAACCACAGGTGTTTTGTGGAAAAGCACATGTACACTGTGTTCCAAATTATTATGCAAAAAGTGTTTAGGAGTGATAAGGGAAGAATTTGTTTGTCAGTTAAACTCATTGATGGTGATGTGTGTCAGGGCTCTTTATATCACTGTAAGCAATTGCAGACACCTAGTTTGGCAGGTGTGTCCAATGAAAGGCAAGACTACTTAAGAAGGCTGTCTCACATTATTAAGCAGCCTACATTTTCTGCCAAAATGGGAAAGAAAAAGGATGTGTCGGCTGCTGAGAAGCAACAAATTGTGGAGTGTTTAGGTCAAGGCATGACTACAATCAACATTGTGCGATGATCAGGATGAAGTGTCTTGGCAATCAAGAAGTATGTAGCTGATTCACAGTACACACGTGTGCGTGCTGATAAGGGCAAATTGAGGACTCTTTCCTACAGGCAATTACGTCAGGTTAAAAGAGAAGTGGCAAAAAAGCCTTGTCATAGCAGCAGACAAGTTTTTGAAGCTGCTGGTGCCTCCAACGTCCCCCGAACAACAAGATGCAGGGTCCTTCAGAGGTTTGCAGCTGTGCATATGCCATCCTGTCGACCTCCTCTATCCACTTCACACAAGCAGAAACGGCTCCAGTGGGCCAAACATTACATGAAGACTGATTTCAAAACTGTTTTGTTCACGGATGAGTGCCGTGCCGCGCTCGATGGTCCAGATGGATGGAGTGGAGGATGGCTGGTTGATGGACACCCCACGCAAACACGGCTACAGCGCCAACAAGGAGGAGGTGGAGTAATGTTTTGGGCTGGAATCATGGGGAGACAGATTGTCGGCCCCTTTAGGATCCCTGAAGGCGCTAAAGATGAACTCCATAATGTATGTGGATTTTCTCAAACAGCACTTCCTGCCATGGTTCAAGAAGAACAACCATGTATTTCACAGCAAGATCATTTTTTTGCATGATAATGCACCATCTCATGCTGCACATAAAACATCTGCATCTCTGGCTGATATGGGCATAAAAGGGGACAAACTTATGGTGTGACCCCCATGCTCCCCTGACCTCTACCCCATTCAGAACCTCTGGAGCATCATCAAAAGGAGTGTCTATGATGGCGGGAGGCAGTTCACATCTAAGTAACAGCTCTGGGAGGGTATTCTGTCCTCATGCAAAACAATTGAAGCAGAAACCATCCAAAACCTGACAAATTCAATGGACGAGAGAGTTCAGAAGCTCCTTTCGAACAAGGGGTCCTATGTGAAAATGTAACATCACCTAGAATAAAGTTTTGAGTTGAAAACTGTTTGATTTCAGTTTCTAATAACCTGCTAATGCTTATAATTTCAAAAATGACCATTTTTTTGGTCTTTATTAAAATGAAAAGGTTGATCGAAAAGTTTGGGGGATCTAAGAGTGTGGCAACCCAGTAGTCATGATTAATTCGAATTCTGACAATATGAGGGTCATGTTGCAGGTAGTGCAGCAAGAAGGCACTTATGTGTCTTGCGCATCTCGGAGCCCCAAAATTATTTTCCGGGCTATATGCAGCTAAAAATTATTATTAATTTTAAATCTGGTGGAGCTTAGTATAGATGGGCTAATAGGATCAGTGCTGCACACTGCTACAAAGCCCAAATTATTTTCCAGTCAAGATACAGATAAACATGATTAGTAATTTGAAAGCTTAAAACGGTTGGTAGGGTGATTTTAACCAATCATCAAGCTTTTACTCTCCCCAGGATGACACAGGGGTAGAAAAGTCGTTTCGGATCCATGATTTGTTCATCTTTATGAACGTGAGTCTGTCTACATTATCAGTGGAGAGCCGCGTGCGCTTATCTGTCAGCACACCACCAGCAGCGCTGAACACACGTTCAGACAGAACGCTGGCTGCGGGGCATGACAAGATCTCCAAGGCGTAAGTGGCTAGCTCCGGCCATTTATCCAGATTGGAAGCCCAAAAAGAGCAAGGGTCCAGTGACACAGTCATGGCTTCAATGTTTACTTGGAGATACTCCTGTACCATCATCTCTAGGCGTTGACTATGGGTCAGACTTCTTGTCTCCTGTGGCCTTGCAAAGGATGGGCTAAAAAAGTGGTGAAATGATTCCGCAAAATTGATGTCACCAGCAGATACTGTGGTTCTGTTACGGTTTGAGTGCTGAACACTTGACGGTCCCACGGTTGGCAAGTTGGAACTGTGAGATTCACTACGTGCACCACTGGTGTTTTGTGGAAAAGCACATGTAAGATTCTGCAACAGTCTCTGCTGATACTCCTGCATGCGTGCATCCCTTTCTATGGCAGGAATAATTTCTGCAAATTTACTTTTGTACCGGGGATCTAACAGTGTGGCAACCCAGTAGTCAGGATTATTTCTAATTCTCACAATTCGAGGGTCATGTTGCAGGTAGTGCAGCAAGAAGGCACTCATGTGTGTTGCGCATCCAGGAGCACCAAGTCCCTGTTGTGTTGGTGGCGAGGTAACAATCATGCTTCCTTCCTCTGTCCTCTCCCCCCAACCTCGCACAACAGAAATGTGATCAAGGTCTCCCTCATCTGATGAGTCTTCCATCAGTTCGTCCTCCACTTCTTCCTGGGCTCCTGCACCTTCCTCACTAGTTTGGCTGCTACCATGTGCCCTGGTAAAACCATCTCCCCCACCCTCACATGCCTGCCGCCTTGGTGCTGCCGACCGTCTGGACCTTGCAGATGTTAGCCCTTCCGCATACAACTCCTCCTCCTCTACTTCCTCCACCTTCTCTTGTGCCACCACCTGACTGCGAATTCTGTTTAACATGTGCTCCAGCATGTATATCACCGGAATAGTCATGCTGATAATGGCATCGTCAGAACTAAACATCTTCGTCGCCATTTCAAAACTGTGCAGAAGGGTGCATAGGCCCCTGATCTGAGACCACTCCTCCAGCGTGATTTGCCTCACCTCCGGATCTCGTTGGCCCAGGCTATACGTCAGAATGTATTGCACCAGGGCTTGTCGGTGCTGCCACAGTCGCTGCAACATGTGCAGAGTTGAATTCCACCGGGTAGGCACATCGCATTTTAGCCGGTGAAGTGGCAGGCCCAACGACTTCTGTAGAGATGTAAGTCACTGAGCTGCGGGATGCGAACGGCGGAAGTGAGCACACAGCGTCTGTGCCCTCTGCAGAAGGCCATCTAGTCTGGGATAGTGGGCTAAAAATTGCTGGACAACCAGGTTCAACACGTGAGCCATACAAGGCACGTGTGTGACATTGCCCCGGCGAAGGGCCGCACCCAGGTTTGCAGCATTGTCGCACACGGCCTTCCCTGGTTTCAGGTCCAGTGGAGACAACCATTCATGAAATTGGTTCTCCAGAGCTGACCACAACTCCTCAGCTGTGTGACTCACATTTCAGAGACATTTCAAAGTAAAAACCGCCTGATGACGTTGAGCCCTACTGTCAGCATAGTAAGGAGGTGTGCAGGATCCCTTCTGCGCAGTTAGAAAGCTTGTGGCATGACCAGACAGGCTTTGGGTGCAGGTGGAAGACCGAGAGGAGGTTGAGGAGGCAGAAGCAGTGGAGGAACTTTGACATAAAGAGGATTGACGCACAACTCATGGGGACGGCAAGACTTGGACAGCAGCCCCTTGTCCTGCTGTCACCATAGTTACCCAGTGCCCAGTCAGCGACATGTAACGCCCCTGTCCATGCCTACTCGTCCAAGTGTCTGTGGTGAAATGCACCCTGTCACACACAGAGTTTCTCAAAGAAGCGGTGATGTTGTGTGCGACATGCTGGTGGAGCGCAGGCACACCTTTCTTTGAGAAGTAGTGCCGACTGGGCATCTGGTACTGGGGCACTGCGACGGACATAAGGTCTCGAAAATCCTCTGTGTCCACCAGGCGGAAAGGCAGCATTTCTGTAGCCAAGAGCTTGCAGATGGTGAAATTCAACCTCTTAGCTTTCTCATGGCTAGGAGGAAATGGTCTTTTACTTGTCCACATCTGAGGGACCGAGGGCTGGCTATTGTGCTTAGACGGGGTTGATAAGGGTGTCCCCGGCAAACTGCCGGTCTGTGAGGAAGATGCAGGCGGATATGTTAGGTTGCCTTGATCCAAAGGTGGTGCTATCGATGTCGGACAGCGCTCAACACCAGCTGGTGTTACAAGCTCCAAAGAAAATGATGACCTGCCAATCACGCTGGCTGTTGCGGGTAAAGAGGTGGCAGGTCTGCGCCCCAAAACAGGTGTGACTGCTGTCCCCCCAGTCACAGAGGATGAAGAGGCCACGGATGCACAAGATATGGCAGACGGTGGTTGGCCCGGCCGGCTAGGCCGCATTGTAGCACACTGAGCTTCCCACTGCAACTTATGCTTCATGTCCATGTGCCGGTTCATGCATGAAGTACTCAAACTATGTATTTTTTGGCCTCTACTTAGCTTTTGCTGACAAATGTTACAGATAACACGAGCTGGGTCATCTTTATCGATCTGAAAAAATGCCCAGGCTATGCAAGGCTTAGCACCCATGTGACCTGAAGAGCCACCACGACTTGTGGTGAGAGGCAGAGTTGTGTTTGAGGATGCAGTTGTTGACGTGCTTCCAGTACTACGTCTCTGTCCAGGAAGGCGCAACCTGACCTCGTCGTCACTAGCATCTTCCTCCACCTCCTCTGCTGACCTCATCTCTTGGCTGACTGTGGGTTGACAGTAAGTGGGATCTCCAACCTCATCATCATCACCCTGTGCGTTATCACACCCGTCGTCCTCAGAGCCAACCTGTTCCTGCCCTGACAAAAAACTAAAGTTGTCGCTCCAATCAGGTATTTGAGTCTCATCATCGTCTTCCTCATTGTCTCCACCAACAGGAGTTACAGTTTGGGAATGAGGGTCTACATTATGGTCAGAACCTTCTGCGTCTGGTCCTGGATCTGACTCATAAAGATTCTGGGCATCAGTGCAGATCATTTCCTCGTCTGGATTCACAGAAGCGCTGGAGTCGACCTCTGATTCCCAGGCTATAGTATGAGTAAACAGCTCTGCAGACTCAACCATCTGTTCTACCTCATACTCAGACGGGCAGCTGGAGATTTGGGAGCTGTGAGGAAGCAAGTGCGATTGAGGTGACACCTTTGAGGACTGGAGTATTTGTGATGTTGAAGTTGATGTGGAGGAGAGCCCACTTAAAGGAGCACTTGATATCCGTTGAAGCACCTGCTGTTTTTGTGCCTCATCTGGAATTTGTAGCGATTGGCGTGGCCGTAAGAAAGGGATCTTATCACATTGTCCGCTAAAAGAAGTAGACATTTTAGTTTGGCTGGAAGATGGTCTTTCTTCTGCAGATGTTACTGTGGCTTTAACACCTACCTCACGGACACAACCTTTTTTCCCCTTCCCAACACGCCTATTCCCCTTTCCACCAGCAGCAGGCCTTTTTCCACTCATTTTGGTGGTTAACTAATTCACAACTCTGGAGCTGTTTGCACAAAAAAACAATGGATGGGAACCGAGCAGAGCTGAGTGGCCAAACTGTGGTATTAGGCCAAACTATTAGCTGGGTTAGATGCAGAAAAAAATTATATTCAATTTGCAACCTGATGGAGGTCAGTATAGATTGACTAATAGAGAAAGTCCCACACACAGCTAGAAGCCCAAATATTTTTTCAGAGGTAGATGCAGAAAAAAAATTATATTCAGTTTGCAACCTGATGGAGGTCTGTATAGATGGATTAATAGAACAAGTCCCACACACAGCTAGAAGCCCAATATTTTTTCAGAGGTAGATGCAGAAAAAAAATATATTCAGTTTGCAACCTGATGGAGGTCAGTATACAGTCATATGAAAAAGTTTGGGCACCCCTATTAATCTTAAGCTTAATGTTTTATAAAAATTGGTGTTTTTGCAATAGCTATTTCAGTTTGATATATGTAATAACTGTTGGACACAGTAATGTTTCTGCCTTGAAATGAGGTTTATTGTACTAACAGAAAATGTGCAATCTGCATTCAAACAAAATTTGAAAGGTGCATAAATATGGGCACCCTTATCATTTTCTTGTTTTAAATACTCCTACCTACTTTTTACTGACTTACTAAAGCACTTTTTTTGGTTTTGTAACCTCATGGAGCTTTGAACTTTATAGCCAGGTGTATGCAATCATGAGAAAAGCTACTTAAAGTGGCCACTTGCAAGTTGTTCTCCTGTTTGAATCTCCTCTGAAGAGTGGCATCATGTGCTCCTCAAAACAACTGTCAAATGATCTGAAAACAAAGATTATTCAACATAGTTGTTCAGGGGAAGCATACAAAAAGCTGTCTCAGAGATTTAACCTGTCAGTTTCCACTGTGAGGAACATAGTAAGGAAATGGAAGAACACAGGGACAGTTCTTGTTAAGGCCAGAAGTGGCAGGCCAAGAAAAACATCAGAAAGGCAGAGAAGAAGAATGGTGAGATCAGTCAAGGACAATCCTCAGACCACCTCCAGAGAGCTGCAGCATCAACTTGCTGCAGATGGTGTCACTGTGCATCGGTCAACTATACAAGGCACTTTGCACAAGGAGAAGCTGTATGGGAGAGTGATGCGAAAGAAGCCGTTTCTGCAAGCACGCCACAAACAGAGTTGGCTGAGGTATGCAAAAGCACATTTGGAGAAGCCAATTTCTTTTTGGAAGAAGGTCCTGTGGACTGATGAAATCAAGATTGAGTTATTTGGTCATACAAAAAGGCGTTATGCATGGTGGCAAAAAAACACCGCATTCCAAGAAAAACACTTGCTACCCACAGTAAAATTTGGTGGAGGTTCCATCATGCTTTGGGGCTGTGTGGTCAATGCTGGCACTGGGAATCTTGTTAAAGTTGAGGGACGCATGGATTCCACTCAGTATCAGCAGATTCTTGACAATAGTGTTCAAGAATCAGTGATAAATATGAAGTTACAAAGTGGATGGATCTTTCAGCAAGACAATGATCCAAAACACCGCTCCAAATCTACTCAGGCATTCATGCAGAGGAACAACTACAATGTTCTGGAATGGCCATCCCAGTCCCCAGACCTGAATATCATTGAACATCTGTGGGATCATTTGAAGAGGGCTGTCCATGCTCGGCGACCATCAAACTTAACTGAACTGGAATTGTTTTGTAAAGAGGAATGGTCAAATATACCTTCATCCAGGATCCAGGAACTCATTAAAAGCTACAGGAAGCGACTAGAGGCTGTTATTTTTGCAAAAGGAGGATCTACTAAATATTAATGTCACTTTTCTGGTGAGGTGCCCATACTTATGCACCTGTCAAATTTTGTTTGAATGCAGATTGCACATTTTCTGTTAGTACAATGAACCTCATTTCAAGGCAGAAACATTACTGTATCCAACAGTTATTACATATATCAAACTGAAATAGCTGTTTCAAAAACACCAATTTTTATAGAACATTAAGCTTAAGATTAATAGGGGTGCCCAAACTTTTTCATATGACTGTAGATGGACTAATAGAACAAGTCCCACACACAGCTAGAAGCCCAAATATTTTTTCAGAGGTAGATGCAGATAAAAATTATTTTTAATTTGCAACCTGATGGAGGTCAGTATAGATGGACTAATAGAGAAAGTCCCACACACTGCTAGAAGCCCAAATATTTTTTCAGAGCTTTCTCTATTTGTCCATCTATAATGACCTCCATCAGGTTGCAAACTGAATATATTTTTTTTCTGAATCTACCTCTGAAAAAATATTGGGCTTCTAGCTGTGTGTGGGACTTGTTCTATTAATCCATCTATACAGACCTCCATCAGGTTGCAAATTGAATATAATTTTTTTCTGCATCTACCTCTGAAAAAATATTTGGGCTTCTAGCTGTGTGTGGGACTTGTTCTATTAGTCCATCTATACTGACCTCCATCAGGTTGCAAACTGAAAATAATTTTTTGTCTGCATCTAGCTCTGAAAAAATATTTGGCCTTCTAGCAGTGTGTGGGACTTTCTCTATTAGTCCATCTATACTGACCTCCATCAGGTTGCAAATTAAAAATAATTTTTATCTGCATCCAGCTCTGAAAAAATATTTGGCCTTCTAGCAGTGTGTGGGACTTTCTCTATTAGTCCATCTATACTGACCTCCATCAGGTTGCAAACGGAATATATTTTTTTTCTGCATCTACCTCTGAAAAAATATTTGGGCTTCTAGCTGTGTGTGGGACTTTCTCTATTAGTCCTTCTATACTGACCTCCATCAGGTTGCAAATTGATTATAATTTTTTTCTGCATCTAACCCAGCCAATAGTTTTGGCCTAATACCACAGTTTGGCCACTCAGCTCTGCTCGGTTCCCATCCATTGTTTTTTTGTGCAAACAACTCCAGAGTTGTGAATTAGTTAACCACCAAAATGAGTGGAAAAAGGCCTGCTGCTGGTGGAAAGGGGAATAGGCGTGTTAGGAAGGGGAAAAAAGGTTGTGTCCGTGGGGTAGGTGTTAAAGCAACAGTAACATCTGCAGAAGAAAGACCATCTTCCAACCAAACTAAAATGTCTACTTCTTTTAGCGGACAATGTGATAAGATCCCTTTCTTACGGCCACGCCAATCGCTACAAATTCCAGATGAGGCATAAAAACAGCAGGTGCTTCAACGGATATCAAGTGCTCCTTTAAGTGGGCTCTCCTCCACATCAACTTCAACATCACAAATACTCCAGTCCTCAAAGGTGTCACCCCAATCGCACTTGCTTCCTCACAGCTCCCAAATCTCCTGCTGCCCGTCTGAGTATGAGGTAGAACAGATGGTTGAGTCTGCAGAGCTGTTTACTCATACTATAGCCTGGGAATCAGAGGTCGACTCCAGCGCTTCTGTAAATAAAGACGAGGAAATGATCTGCACTGATGCCCAGAATCTTTATGAATCGGATCCAGGACCAGACGCAGAAGGTTCTGACCATAATGTAGACCCTCATTCCCAAACTGTAACTCCTGTTGGTGGAGACAATGAGGAAGACGATGATGAGACTCAAATACCTGATTGGAGCGACAACTTTAGTTTTTTGTCAGGGCAGGAACAGGTTGGCTCTGAGGACGACGGGTGTGATAACGCACAGGGTGATGATGATGAGGTTGGAGATCCCACTTACTGTCAACCCACAGTCAGCCAAGAGATGAGGTCAGCAGAGGAGGTGGAGGAAGATGCTAGTGACGACGAGGTCAGGTTGCGCCTTCCTGGACAGAGACGTAGTACTGGAAGCACGTCAACAACTGCATCCTCAAACACAACTCTGCCTCTCACCACAAGTCGTGGTGGCTCTTCAGGTCGCATGGGTGCTAAGCCTTGCATAGCCTGGGCATTTTTTCAGATCGATAAAGATGACCCAGCTCGTGTTATCTGTAACATTTGTCAGCAAAAGCTAAGTGGAGGCCAAAAAATACATAGTTTGAGTACTTCATGCATGAACCGGCACATGGACATGAAGCATAAGTTGCAGTGGGAAGCTCAGTGTGCTACAATGCGGCCTAGCCGGCCGGGCCAACCACCGTCTGCCATATCTTGTGCATCCGCGGCCTCTTCATCCTCTGTGACTGGGGGGACAGCAGTCACACCTGTTTTGGGGCGCAGACCTGCCACCTCTTTACCCGCAACAGCCAGCGTGATTGGCAGGTCATCATTTTCTTTGGAGGTGGTAACACCAGCTGGTGTTGAGCGCTGTCCGACATCAATAGCACCACCTTTGGATCAAGGCAACCTAACATGTCCGCCTGCATCTTCCTCACAGACCGGCAGTTTGCCGGGGACACCCTTATCAACCCCGTCTAAACACAATAGCCAGCCCTCGGTCCCTCAGATGTGGACAAGTAAAAGACCATTTCCTCCTAGCCATGAGAAAGCTAAGAGGTTGAATTTCACCATCTGTAAGCTCTTGGCTACAGAAATGCTGCCTTTCCGCCTGGTGGACACAGAGGATTTTCGAGACCTTATATCCGTCGCAGTGCCCCAGTACCAGATGCCCAGTCGGCACTACTTCTCAAAGAAAGGTGTGCCTGTGCTCCACCAGCATGTCGCACACAACATCACCGCTTCTTTGAGAAACTCTGTGTGTGACAGGGTGCATTTCACCACAGACACTTGGACGAGTAGGCATGGACAGGGGCGTTACATGTCGCTGACTGGGCACTGGGTAACTATGGTGACAGCAGGACAAGGGGCTGCTGTCCAAGTCTTGCCATCCCCACGAGTTGTGCGTCAATCCTCTTTATGTCAAAGTTCCTCCACTGCTTCTGCCTCCTCAACCTCTTCTCGGTCTTCCACCTGCACCCGAAGCCTGTCTGGTCATGCCACAAGCTTTCTAACTGCGCAGAAGGGATCCTGCACACCTCCTTACTATGCTGGCAGTAGGGCTCAACGTCATCAGGCGGTTTTTACTTTGAAATGTCTGGGAAATGTGAGTCACACAGCTGAGGAGTTGTGGTCAGCTCTGGAGAACCAATTTCATGAATGGTTGTCTCCACTGGACCTGAAACCAGGGAAGGCCGTGTGCGACAATGCTGCAAACCTGGGTGCGGCCCTTCGCCGGGGCAATGTCACACACGTGCCTTGTATGGCTCACGTGTTGAACCTGGTTGTCCAGCAATTTTTAGCCCACTATCCCAGACTAGATGGCTTTCTGCAGAGGGCACGGTCGCTGTGTGCTCACTTCCACCGTTCGCATCCCGCAGCTCAGCGACTTACATCTCTACAGAAGTCGTTGGGCCTGCCACTTCACCGGCTAAAATGCGATGTGCCTACCCGGTGGAATTCAACTCTGCACATGTTGCAGCGACTGTGGCAGCACCGACAAGCCCTGGTGCAATACGTTCTGACGTATAGCCTGGGCCAACGAGATCCGGAGGTGGGGCAAATCACGCTGGAGGAGTGATCTCAGATCAGGGACCTATGCACTCTTCTGCACAGTTTTGAAATGGTGACGAAGATGTTTAGTGCTGACGATGCCATTATCAGCATGACTATTCCGGTGATTTACATGCTGGAGCACATGTTAAACAGAATTCGGAGTGAGGTGGTGGCACAAGAGGAGGTGGAGGAAGTAGAGGAGGAGGAGTTGTATGCGGAAGGGCTAACATCTGCAAGGTCCAGATGGTCGGCAGCACCAAGGCGGCAGGCATGTGAGGGTGGGGGAGATGGTTTTACCAGGGTGCATGGTAGCAGCCAAACTAGTGAGGAAGGTGCAGGAGCCCAGGAAGAAGTGGAGGACGAACTGATGGAAGACTCATCAGATGAGGGAGACCTTGATCACATTTCTGTTGTGCGAGGTTGGGGGGAGAGGACAGAGGAAGGAAGCATGATTGTTACCTCGCCACCAACACAACAGGGACTTGGTGCTCCTGGATGCGCAACACACATGAGTGCCTTCTTGCTGCACTACCTGCAACATGACCCTCGAATTGTGAGAATTAGAAATAATCCTGACTACTGGGTTGCCACACTGTTAGATCCCCGGTACAAAAGTAAATTTGCAGAAATTATTCCTGCCATAGAAAGGGATGCACGCATGCAGGAGTATCAGCAGAGACTGTTGCAGAATCTTACATGTGCTTTTCTACAAAACACCAGTGGTGCACATAGTGAATCTCACAGTTCCAACTTGCCAACCGTGGGACCGTCAAGTGTTCAGCACTCAAACCGTAACAGAACCACAGTATCTGCTGGTGACATCAATTTTGCGGAATCATTTCACCACTTTTTTAGCCCATCCTTTGCAAGGCCACAGGAGACAAGAAGTCTGACACATAGTCAACGCCTAGAGACGATGGTACAGGAGTATCTCCAAGTAAACATTGAAGCCATGACTGTGTCACTGGACCCTTGCTCTTTTTGGGCTTCCAATCTGGATAAATGGCCGGAGCTAGCCACTTACGCCTTGGAGATCTTGTCATGCCCCGCAGCCAGCATTCTGTCTGAACGTGTGTTCAGCGCTGCTGGTGGTGTGCTGACAGATAAGCGCACGCGGCTCTCCACTGATAATGTAGACAGACTCACGTTCATAAACATGAACAAATCATGGATCCGAAACGACTTTTCTACCCCTGTGTCATCCTGGGGAGAGTAAAAGCTTGATGATTGGTTAAAATCACCCTACCAACCATTTTAAGCTTTCAAATTACTAATTATGTTTATCTGTATCTTGACTGGAAAATAATTTGGGCTTTGTAGCAGTGTGCAGCACTGATCCTATTAGCCCATCTATACTAAGCTCCACCAGATTTAAAATTAATAATAATTTTTAGCTGCATCTAGCCTGGAAAATAATTTTGGGGCTCCGAGATGCGCAAGACACATAAGTGCCTTCTTGCTGCACTACCTGCAACATGACCCTCATATTGTCAGAATTCGAAGTAATCATGACTGGGTTGCCACACTCTTAGATCCCCCAAACTTTTCGATCAACCTTTTCATTTTAATAAAGACCAAAAAAATGGTCATTTTTGAAATTATAAGCATTAGCAGGTTATTAGAAACTGAAATCAAACAGTTTTCAACTCAAAACTTTATTCTAGGTGATGTTACATCTTCACATAGGACCCCTTGTTCTAAAGGAGCTTCTGAACTCTCTCGTCCATTGAATTTGTCAGGTTTTGGATGGTTTCTGCTTCAATTGTTTTGCATGAGGACAGAATACCCTCCCAGAGCTGTTGCTTAGATGTGAACTGCCTCCCGCCATCATAGACACTCCTTTTAATGATGCTCCAGAGGTTCTGAATGGGGTAGAGGTCAGGGGAGAATGGGGGTCACACCATAAGTTTGTCCCCTTTTATGCCCATATCAGCCAGAGATGCAGATGTTTTATGTGCAGCATGAGATGGTGCATTATCATGCAAAAAAATGATCTTGCTGTGAAATACATGGTTCTTCTTCTTGAACCATGGCAGGAAGTGCTGTTTGAGAAAATCCACATACATTATGGAGTTCATCTTTAGCGCCTTCAGGGATCCTAAAGGGGCCGACAACCTCTCTCCCCATGATTCCAGCCCAAAACATTACTCCACCTCCTCCTTGTTGGCGCTGTAGCCGTGTTTGCGTGGGGTGTCCATCAACCAGCCATCCTCCACTCCATCCATCTGGACCATCGAGCGCTGCACAGCACTCATCCGTGAACAAAACAGTTTTGAAATCAGTCTTCATGTAATGTTTGGCCCACTGGAGCCGTTTCTGCTTGTGTGAAGTGGATAGAGGAGGTCGACAGGATGGCATATGCACAGCTGCAAACCTCTGAAGGACCCTGCATCTTGTTGTTCGGGGGACGTTGGAGGCACCAGCAGCTTCAAAAACTTGTCTGCTGCTATGACAAGGCTTTTTTGCCGCTGCTCTTTTAACCTGACGTAATTGCCTGTAGGAAAGAGTCCTCAATTTGCCCTTATCAGCACGCACACGTGTGTACTGTGAATCAGCTACATACTTCTTGATTGCCAAGACACTTCATCCTGATCATCGCACAATGTTGATTGTAGTCATGCCTCGACCTAAACACTCCACAATTTGTTGCTTCTCAGCAGCCGACACATCCTTTTTCTTTCCCATTTTGGCAGAAAATGTAGGCTGCTTAATAATGTGAGACAGCCTTCTTAAGTAGTCTTGCCTTTCATTGGACACACCTGCCAAACTAATTAGCACAGGTGTCTGCAATTGCTTACAGTGATATAAAGAGCCCTGACACACATCACCATCAATGAGTTTAACTGACAAACAAACAAATTCTTCCCTTATCACTCCTAAACACTTTTTGCATAATAATTTGGAACACAGTGTACATGTGCTTTTCCACAAAACACCTGTGGTTCACGTAGTGAATCTTACAGTTCTAACTTGCCAACCGTGGTCTGTATGGAGTTGTTCAATAAAGGGCCCAAAATTAAGATAACATAGATGGGAGAGGTCTCTATGAATAGGAATTCCTAAGTATTTGATACCCTGTGAGGGCCAGGCAAAGGGAAAGTTGGACTGGATGGAATCCTATATGGATTTGGGGAGGGAGACATCGAGGGCCTCAGACTTCGCTGCATTGATTTTAAAATTTGACCATGTAACAAAGTGATCTATTTCAGCCATAACAGCATGGATGGATATATGTGATTGAGTGATATATACTAGTACATCATCAGCAAATAGAGAGCACTTGTACTCGGTGCCTCCCACCTCAATCCACCTAATATTGGGGTTATGGCGAATTGATGAGAGCAGGTGCTCCATCACTAGGATGTATAAGAGAGGGGACAGAGGACATCCCTGCCTTGTCCCATTGGTGATTGTGAAAGGTGATGAAAATGTTCTGATGCACCCCCTGGGCCTTGGGACACCCGGAGCCGGACCCTTTTTGGTGGATGCTGGTGGTTGTAGTCTTCGTGGCGGCGACCCGGTTCCGTGGCTCAGGGTGGTCAAACCAGTGGCGGGACTATTTATGTGGTTTTGATGTTTAAATGTCCGACTACGCCACCCGTGGATTGCGGTCAGAGTGAACCGCCGCTGCAGGGCAGACCGCTGAGGCTGGTGTTGTGGGTGCAGCAGAGCGTAGCATAACTCCCCACGGGAGGATTATAGCCTCAGGGCAGTGTATGCGGAGGATGGGGGTGATGGTGCAGGGCAGCAGCAGTAATGACACGGAGTCAGTGATGCAGTCCAGGGCCTTTACTCACAGTTCTTATTATCCAGACCATGTCTGCAGGTAACGGCTGCCCACGTCGTACTGTGCTCACCAGGTGAGGGGCTCAGACAACTCCCAGATAACTTTGGAGCGCTTCACAGGACCCCCTTTGTGTGTCCTTTGTCTGGCCTTTCTTACCAACCCTTCTGTCCGGCTGCCTCGGGCCTCCTCTTGGTAAACTTGGCGCCAGTTTCCCTGACCCTATGTGCTGCCCTCCTAGCGGGTGTAGCGAGGGGCTACGCCACATAAGATGTCACAGCCTCCGGTTTCTAGCTGAGGGTCGTTTCCTGCCTCCACTAGTTTCGGGGACCGGTCTCCCCCTTTGGCCTGACCCCTCCATGCAGGTGGATTCGGGCGTGCGGTGGCGACTCGCCCGTCCGCACCCCTGGCATCCCTTCGTTCCTCGTTCCTGGAGCCTTCTCCGCTCCTCTTCCCTCCTTCTCCCACTTCCAGGCCTGGGCCTCTGTTACTAGGCCCGCCTCCGGAGCAGAGCTCATGCAGAGCCCCTGCTCCCTGCCACTTCTGCTCAGACTTCTCTGCACTGAACTAAGATGGTGCCCACCTTTTATACTCCCTTCTCAATGCACCCAGGAACTGCTTCCTCCCTGCTCCTGCACTACAGGGTTCCCCTTCCTCAGTGTTCCCTCCCCCCACTCCAGCCAGGGACAGGGACTGTCGTGCCCATCTCAGGGGCATATTGGTCCCCTGCCCCACGGCAATGTGGTGTAATGCATGCAGGTGTCGGGTCCTGATCCACACTCCATCCTTACCTGAGAGTGAGATATCACACCTCTGGGTGAGGTGCAATACCTCTGTAGCAACCGAGCCCTCAGGGTGCTACAGTTCCATTTATCTTCAGCCTAGGTGACGTATTGCGATACAGGGCCGTGATTTTTGCTATAAAAGGGTCCCCTAGACTCCTACCCCAAGCTTTTTAAGAGAATCATATATGGCCTGCCAGGAGACTCTATGGAATGCTTTCTCAGCATCCAACGAGAGTATCTAATTACAAATTTTTAACTGCATCTAGCCCAGGAAATACTTTGTGCCTAGTAGCAGTGCCTGCTAGACAGCGGATTATCCCGGCTGTTAAGCAAGCTACACCACCTGTAGTTTGGACACTTAATTTTTTCAAAGGAAATGCTTCGGGACCACGGGATACTCAGTGAAGAGCATCAGGAGGCACCCCAAGGCATAGGGGCTGGGACTGGCAGTAGGATGCCTTGCGGTGGACAGCCGAGCTCGATCCTTATAAAAACTTTTTAACTGCAGCAGCTTTAGTGGACGCTACTGGAGCTGGAATTACGCGGCTGCTGGCATGAGACTTGCCCTCCAATAGATCCTTGTAAATGGATTAAAAGTGTATTCATTCAAATTAGAGAGACAATTTAAATTAAAAAGCTTAGAGCTGCCTCCACCACAGAGGGGCTCGCTCGACCCACCAGCGGACAGGCAGCAGTATTGGAAGAGGGGGGCTGGCCGTCAGGGTTCACCACGGCTCTGGCACAAACCCGACGACATGGAGGTGGCACGGGCAGGAGCGGACTGAACGTGTCGGCTTCTCACTTTTTGGATTTTGGAAGGGCATGACATGCCTATATCTGTGTCTCCCCCTCCTTTTACTCCTCCACCTCTTTTCTTTTCTCATGACTATATGTACTTGTCACTTTTCCATGTGTTAGTTGTGTCTTCTGAGCAGTTTGTCAGCTTTTGGACACCTTTGAAGGTGTTTTCTATGTGTTTCTATGTGTTTTTGTTTGCCTGCCATTGGTTTTAATGGTGTTCGAAGGTGTTCGACGAACAGTTCGACGAACAGTTCGGCGAACACACGGGTGTTCGACGAACCGAACCGAACTCGAACACTACGGGGGTGGCTCAACACTAGTTACTACTCGGAAATGTGACTTGATGATGGTAGTGACAATGACAGATGGTATGTCTGTAAGGAATGGGATAATGTCGATGACTAATGTTCCAGGGGCTGAGCAGCGCAATTGTCAAGCACGTGGTCTCTGTGAGAACCGTGGATTATAATGTGATTGTGTATGATATGTGTTCAACCCCACGACAGAGGGGGGGATATGTAATGCAGCGGCTTGCTGCATTGCTAGAATGTCCAGGGGGTGTGCTCTAGCTGACCATTTACCTCCTCCTCAGGTGACTGATCACGTGACTGTGACATCATCACAGATCCTTTGTGCACAAAAGGATATATAAACCCTGGTAGTTTTGAAACATGTAGAGAAAGAGTGGCCTGGTGAGGCCTAGAAAGAGAGGCCTGGTGAAGCCTGGAAGGCAGAGGCTGGATCCCCCTGTGTTTGAGATACTAGTAGCCTTTGAAGGTACGTGGCCCGGAAACCCCATCTGGGAAGCCTTAAAGCCACAGCTGTGGCAGAACCAAGCTGACTGAAGAAGCTATGACCCGGCAAAGGTAAAAACGCTGCTTGATGTGGACATTGATATTGTTACCTTGCTGAAGGCTGTGTCTGGAGCCAAGTGGGCATGTCTGTCACTGGAAAGGCTCTTGGATGTTATATGTATAACATGTCTTTGAGCCACTGGGATGGACTATGTTATGTGCGGTTTATGAGGTGTAATAAACTGCTGTACTACATATTACCGGAAAACGTTGCATGTGTGTTTTAATTGACCCGGTGAAGCGAGTACCCCAGTGATGTGATGTGTGTATTTATATATATATATATATATATTTATATATATATATATATATATATATATATATATATATATACTGTATATATAATATTATTTTTTTCACTAATCTCACCTGCTATAAATATTTAGGTGTCACATAAGCTCGGGCATCTACACATGTAACAATTCCAAAAATGTTTTTTTCTTTCTTTTTTTTTACAACTCACTATTTACTTTTGAAGAAAAACAGGTGTTCTTTTATTTTTTTTTTAAACATACTATTACAATTTTCTTTTACATTTCAAATTTGTCCCCTCAGTGTACTTGAACCTGTGTTTGCTTGTTAGTGTTTGCAATATTGTAGCATTGCAGTGTATTGTAAATTGACATTCTCCTATAAAGCTAAGCCACTGGCTGAAACAAGGGCCTTCAATAGAACACTAGGATGCCATGTTGAAGGAAACCACCTTTTAAATGCTGATTTCGCACTTGACAGAGGCATTTCAAAGGCTAATTTTTTACAATTGTAGCTTGCTCTGATTCTAGCTGTGAAACAGAGCTAGAACCTCTGGTATGGAGCATCGTTTAAGCCTACTTCATACAGTGTTCACATCCACCATGCATGTGCGGCTGATGTCACCAAGAGCTTAAAAGTTTCAAAGTTGGAGACTCAGAGCAGGTGTCAGCGTGAAACGACTATGTACAGAGAGATCAGGAGGATCGCATGGAAATAGGTCCGGTTAGGAATGTAGATTACTTGTGATATGTTATCTGGAGAGTAGATCATAGACAACCTGGTCTATCAAAGTAAACTTCTTGAAGTGAATAATTTGGGCAATGGTCAACCAATAAAGGGACTAAGTAAGAGTCAAGGAAGTGGAGGAAAAAGGAATTAGGTGGATTACTAAGATGCATAAAACTTCTTTTAGACAAACACTTGTTTAAATGTATTTATTGAATCTGTACATACATGCCAAAAACAATAGAGTTAAGCCTGTGTGCCCACAATGCATTTTTTAAGTGATTCCGCAGCGGCAAAAACATTGCAGAAACAATTAAAAAATGCATGGTAGAAGGTCTGCCATGTTCCTCCATGCTGTGGAAATTTCTGCTGCGGATTATCAATGCGGAAAAAAACGCAGCACTACCAATTATTTTGCAGAAGTGCTGCGTTTTCGCCGCCATTGACTTGCATTAGAACGCATGTATTCCGCTTCACTAGATAAGCACATGCGGAATACATGCGTTCAATGTGCGGACGGTACCCGGGCCTGGAGGAAAGGAGACTCTCCTCCAGACCCGGGTACCATAGAAAACTGTAAAAAAAAGAATAAAATAAATATACATTATCCTTACCTTCTGACGGCCCCCCGGTGTGCTCCTCCTCCCATGCCGGCAGATCGCGATGGACTGGAGGACCTGCGCTGACGTAATAGTCATGTGACGGCAGGTCCATCAGTGCAGCGTACCGCGATCTGCTGGCAGCCAGGACGGAGGGAAGCAAGACTGCGGGGGCCATCAGAAGGTAAGTATAGATTTATTTTTTTATTTTTAAACATTCTTTCGGTCACAGTATATAAATCCATGCCGGTTGCATGTGACAAAGTTGACAAGCACTTTCCAAGTGATGCTAAAATCGCTTGGAAAGTGCTTGTCAACCCACAATCGAAAATGCAAGTGAAGAACGCTTCACATCCGCATGTCCCTGGCAGGAAAACACATGTACAATCCGCATGCGTTTTTTTCTGCCAGGGAGATGCAGAAACGCTCAGGAAAATTCCAGAGCATTTCTGCATCGTGGGCACATAGCCTTACAGTCTTCTGGATCTAAACATAAGAAATAACTTCTAGAATATTATTAATATAAAGGTGTACTGATCACAATCTAGTTTAAGAAATGCCATTCTTTATAATCCTCAGCAAGGATTTTGATGACATAACTTACTTCACTGGCAGTGGACTACAAAAGCAGACATATGTTGTAACCATACATTGTTACACAGAATCTAAAATCATTTTGCCAAGCAAGACGCTGTTTCAACAATGTTATTTATGATGCCCATGCTGTCATTCCTCAGGATTACCTTGAAGGAGAGTGTCAGCAGGGGATACACTCTATAAACCTCTTACATAGATGTTTTTGGTCTGTAGGTCTTTGTTGAATTTGAAAAGAGAAATCACTGGTTGAAGCCATCAGATTTATGACACTTCCCAGGAACCAGCAAAAATATACGAAAATATCCACACTAAACCTTTACTTTATAAATAGAGAATATATCAGAAAGAGAGGTAGATTAGTGGATTTATCTGAGTAGTGACAGTTTTCTATACTTCACAAGTAGCAAGATGGAATGGATTTTTGTAAGGGATTACATTTTCGAAAAAGGAACTGCATGCATATTTCTTTGAGAGACAAATATTTCTAGGATTTTTACAAAATTTAAATGCATATTTTTTGCAGAAAAATTTAAAGTGGAAAGACATATAAAAAATATGCTCACTGAAATCTATTTAAAATGTACTCAAGATGTAAATACAAGATATTTAGTAATGCCCCAATCTATATTACCTGTATCAAATGTAAGGTGAATTTATTATAGAATGTCTGCTGTCTGCTGATATTATGTGAATATTTTCTCATAAACATGCACACAGATAAGGCTTTGCACTGTAAGCTTCTCATTTTATATTCTATTTGATGGCTACATATTCATTTCATTCATCATTCAAAGACAGATAATCAGGAAGTCATTACCTTGCCAAGACTGGGCTTCTCATGAATGAGGTGTAATACAGCACCTCAATATGCAAATATTACAGATAATAAAGTTTAAAATTGTTTGCAGTATTGGACTTGTCCTTTTACTACATTGTGGTGTCAGATTCAATTAGTGTCAGAAATAGTAAAAGCCTGTTTTGAAGGTCACTTTTTGAAATGTATTTTGGAAGATGTTCTGTTCACTGGGAATTAACCAAGATCTTGGTTTTAATCTACATTAAACTAAAGATGATATTAATTAGATTGTTGAAAATGACAGCCTTGATTTGCTTGCCTTTAAAGATGGCAGCTTTATTAAGAATTTTTACCTAATAAACAAAATGTTTTAGATTTTCCAAGTTAAATCAAATTAAATTGATATTCCCGCCTTCATAACATTTTATCTACTAAATAGAAATAATATTGAAATTAAAATATTTTATCTTTTGGCCATTGTCACAGACAAATATGATATTCTTTCTCAATGTGCTTATTTGTATCAAGTTTAATTAAATACATAAAATTTACATATTTTTTGAAAAAAAAAAGCATTAGTATTACAGGTGGCTCAACAGAGAATTGAAAAGGTGAATATTTTATTTATGTTCAGAAACTATGTTAAGGCTATGCTCCCATGATGAGCTTTTGGTGATTTTTTGAAGTTGCAGATTTTCTGTAGCAATTTTGCACCTATTAAGTTAATTACTTGTATTTTCTTTGTTGCATTTTTGAGTGTCTTTTTTGCTTCTACTTTAATAGCTTTATGCCTTTTTGGTGTGTCATGTTATGTTTTAAATAAATCAGCTTTTGTTTCCTGGCATTTAGTTTGACAAAACTTTATGATACAGTCAAAAAGCGGAAATACACTAAAAACGCATGTGCGTTTTTTTACCTGTGGATTTTCTGCATCTAATGCAATTTTGTGGGAAAAATCTGCACATTGAACTAAATGTATTTGCAAGAGAAATTAACATGTTGCGGATTTGAAGCCCGCACCATAGGTCAGTTTACACTAAGAGAAAAATAAGCCCAGTGGACATGAGTTTTGCATAAATCTCTTCCTTTTACTGAAACTGCAAGACGCTGTGGTTATAACGCAACGAAAATACCCATCAAAAACTCACCAATAACTCATCATAGGCACAGAGCCTAAAGAGGTTGTGTAAGATAATTGAAAAGCTGCACACAGGTATAAATACATAAAAAAATGAAATATTATATACTCACTCTTTTTCTTCCTGAAATCCATCATCATGTCCTCCGATGCTTTTTTCTGGTCTTCATTTTACCTTGGCTGCAGACGTCACAGCCTATATACTTCATATGAAGGTGACCTCTGCAGCCAATCACTAGCCTCAGTTGTCTTGTGTGGTATACTGATGAGTAGTGATGAGTGTACGTGCTCGCCATTGCTCGGTACTCGCCCGAGCACCTCACTGCTCGAGATGCTCGGTGCTCTGCGAGTAATTTCTAGGTGCTCGGGATGGAGCTCGGGTCCCCTCTCTGCATGTTTGGTGCTCTTTAGAGAGCCATTGAACATGCAGGGATTGCCTGCCACACACTGTAATTCCGTAGCCATGTTGGTTGTGGCATTACAGTGATTGGCTGGCCGCACAGCGTCATCAGGTCTGTATAAAACCTTGCGCCGCCATGCTCATCACCGTCTACTCCGCAATCAGGCAGTGTAGGGAGAGATGCTGCTAAGCTAGGGATATATTTGCTTGTTTATTAGTTAGTGTAGGTATACCACAACATCTCTATATATCCATCTGAACCAACAGTCCTTCTGAGAACTAATCAAGCTGCATCTATTCAGTGGTGACAGCAGGAGTTAGGCAGTCAGTGTATGTGGCAGACTGCAGTGCATAAAGCAAGAGAGTCCAGTGAACGTTCTGTTAGCCTAGGTATTCCACTATATATATATATATATATATATATATATATATATATATATATATATATATATATATATATGAGCTAGGCAGGCAGTATGTGTGGCAGAATGCAGTGCATACAACACAAGAGGCTCCATTCCAGTTCTGTCTGCTGCTGCTGTTACAGATATTTCTAGAAATAGCCCCAGGTATCAGAGGCCAGGGATAATTTTTATTTATCTTAATCCTGATTATTTGCTTTAAAAGCAATCTGCTCCATTTGCTTGTTGCCACTGCAGAATGCAGCCAGATCCTTTTCATATTACAGCAATAAAAATCCAAAAATGTGTAGCAAACGTGGAAAATATTGGCCAGCTATTTAAAACTGTGTGTTTCCTTCACACGTATGATATATAAGTTTGCTCCAAATTCAGCCATCTCTGGACTCCATTTAAATTTTGTTGCAGTGTGTCAGTGAAGTTATTGACACAAGATCGCTGTGAAAAATAGTAACCTACAGGCCAGGTATTTAAAACTGTGGTTTTCCGTCACATGTATCACATTTAAGCTTGCTCCAAATTCAGCCACTTCTGGCCTCCATTTAAATTTTGTTGCAGTGTGTCAGTGAAGTTATTGACACTAGGTCGCTGTGAAAAATAGTAACCTAAAGGCCAGCTATTTAAAACTGTGATTTTCTGTAACAAGTATCACATATAAGTTCACTCCAAATTCAGCCATTTCTGGTATCCATTTAAATTTTGTTGCAGTGTGTTAGTGAAGTTATTGACACCAGGTCGCTGTGAAAAATAGTAACCTACAGGCCAGCTATTTGAAACTGTGGTTTTCCGTTACATGTATCACATATAAGTTCGCTCCAAATTCAGCCATTTCTGGCCTCCATTTAAATTTTGCTGCAGTGTGTCAGTGCAGTTATTGACACGAGGTCGCTGTGAAAAATAGTTACCTACAGGACAGCTATTTATAAATGTGGTTTACCGTCACATGTATCACATATCACTGTGGTTCAAATCCAGCCATTTGTAGTCATTGTGGAGAATATTGTCCTCCATTTAAATTGGGCAAGGCACATGGCAAGGGACGGCAAAGTGCACGTGATGGTGATGGTGCATGCAGAAGGCAAGGCCGAGGCCGTGGGCAAGCTGAAATTGTGCCACAACAAAAACCCACATCTTCTCGCTCGACCTTCCTGTCCCAATTAATAGGGGACCGCAGAACATCAATATTGAACACAGAGCAATGTGAAAAGGATATTGGTTGGATGGCAGATAATGCTTCCAGTCACTTAGCCACCACCATCACCCTGTCTTCCACATGGTCAAGTCTCAGTAGCCATGAGTCTGGACTGCATATTCCTCACCCTGATCCTCCTTCCTCCCACCATACTGAGTGCCCGGAGACAACTAATACCACACTTGGACGCTCCAAAGAGCTGTTCACTTTTCCATTTATAGATTTGGGCTTCTCGCCCGGTCCACTTGAAGCGGGGCAAGAGGAGATCGCATGTAGCGATGCCCAAATATTTGAGCAGCCACGGTCACACAAAGGAAACGGTGGTAAAGTGTCACAAGAGGTGGATGATGATGAGACACAATTGCCAGAAAGTCAGGAGGAGGAACAGAGTGCAGAAGTGGAAGATGAGGTGGTGGACGATGAAGTCACTGACTCAACCTGGCAAGGTGACATGAAGAGCGAGGACAGCAGCACACAGGGGGAGGGAGGCATAGCACCACAACAGGCAAGAACAAGCAGTGTGGTGGCCGCAGACAAAAGGCGGGCAATTGTGCCCTGTAACATCAACATGACGGAAGTTGCCAATACAACTGTTAGATCTTCCCGAGTCTGGTTGTTTTGGAAAGAGTCTGACGATAACCCCAAAAAGGCCATTTGCACCACCTGCCAGGCCAGCATCAGCAGGGGTAGCAAAAGTACCTGCCTGACCACCACCAGCATGATCAGGCACATGGCAGCAAAGCACCCGACTAAGTGGGTCGAACCCCAAAGTCCAGCAACAGTGTCTGCTGGTGACACCACTGCTTGTTCCGCTGTTGTGTATGCAAACCAATCCTCTGTCCATGGCGCATGCCAATATGCCTCCCGCCCTGCACCGGTCGTTAAACACTCTCAACTAGCACCATGAGCAAGTACATTCATGTCCTTGTCCCAGCGAAGCGTTCAGTTGTCCCTACCCTAGTCCTTGGAATGCAAACACAAAAGCGCCCCACAGGCCACACTACTAAATTCACACATTTCGTGAATGCTTGCGCTTGAAATGCTGGCTTTAAGGCTCGTGGAGACGGAAGCTTTCCGCAACCTGATGGCAGTGGCTGTTCTGCGGTATTCAGTCCCCAGATGCCACTATTTCTCCCGGTTAGCCATCTCTGCATTACATGTCCCACAACATTAACCGTGCCCTCAACAATGCAGTTACTGGGAAATTCCACCTAACCACAGACATGTGGACCAGTGCTTGTGAGCAGGGATGGTATATCCGGCTGACGGCACGCTGGGTTAACATAGTGGAAGCTGGGACCCAGTTGGACCTTGGGACGGAACACGTCCTCCTGATTCTGAGGATTGCGGGCCCTGGGTCAATCAGGGTTGCCCCCACATTCTACAGCTCCTGCACCTCCTCCTCCTCCTGTTCAGCCTCCATCTCTGAAATGGGCACATCAGTCACAAGCTGGAAGCACTGCAGCACTGCCTCAGCCAAGCGGCAACAGGCTGAGCTGAAGCTAATATGCTTAGGTGACAAACCACACAATGCTGAAGAGTTGTGAACAGCTCTGAAAGAGCAGGCAGATCTGTGGCTGACACCGCTGAACCTAGAGCTAGGCATGGTCGTGTGTGACAATGACTGGAATCTTGTGGTGGGTCTGAGGCGAGGCGAGCTCACAAACGTACCATGCTTAGCCCATGTGCTTAGCCTCGTGGATCAGTGGTTTCTCAAAACCTACCCGGATCTGTCAGATCTGCTCGTCAAAGTACTCCGCCTGGGTGCCCATTTTAGAAAGCTAGCTATAGCTTCCACCACACTTGCCATGCTTCAGCAGCATTTGCAGCTTCCTGCTCACCGAGTGGTGTGTGATGTCCCCACACAATGGAACTCTACATTGCAAATGTTGGGAAGGATTTGTGAGCAGAAAAGGGCAGTTGTTGATTAGAGATGAGCGGTGTTCGACTCGAACTGTTCGCCAATCTCAAATTCGAGCTGTTTTGGGCAGTGTTCGAGTCGTTCGACGAACTCAAACGATTTGCAAAAAATTTGGCTGTTCGAGGATATGTTTGATAACTGTTCGTGCACCAAAAGCGTAACTGGATTTTTTCACAGTAATACTGTTAATTAGTGATGAGCGAGCATGCTCGCCACTGCTCGGTACTCGCCCAAGCATCTCAGTACTGAAGATGCTCGGAGCTCGCCGAGTACTTGCGCGATGCTCGAGCGGGAGCTCAGGTCCCCGCCCTGCATGTTTGGCTCTATTTAGAGCACCAATCATGCAGGGATTGTCTACCACTCACTGTAATGTCACAGCCATGGTGGTTGTGGCATTACAGTGATTGCCCAAATCGATGGGAACAGTGCTCACAGTGAAACATGAAAAGCCGGCAATTCATCAGCGGCATACACCGGTACCCGACAATTTAGAACAGAAAGAATAGAGCATCACACATAGATTAGATAGATAGAAACATGTCAGTCACATATATAATAAGTACAGTGACAGTGTTGGTTACTGTACTTGTCATTTAGTGTTAAAATAAAGGAATTATTAAAAAAAAATTGGCGTGGGGTTCCTCGTAATTTTAGTCTCTAGCGGAGGTTAAGCAGACGGCTGGGACAGATGTTTGAAGCCTGGGAAGGGGGTGATATCCACGGAGCTTCCCAGGCTACTAATATCAGCCACCAGCTGGACACAACAATATAGGGAAGCCTTTTTTTAATTATTTCATGAATTTCATGAAATAATTAAAAAAAAATTGATGAAATTGACGTGGGGCGTTGCCCTATTTTTGTGTCCAGCCAGGTACAACTAAGCAGCTGGGGGCTGGAATCCACAGCGTAGGGTGGCCCAAGCTTACTGGGCCCCCCCCGCTGCAAATTGCAGTCTGCAGCAAACCCAGAAAATGGCGTGCTCAAAGAAGCCCCACCTTCTGGCGCTGTACCCAACTCATCCAGGGCCCTGGTGCAGTGGCTTGCTGTGTAATAAAGGGGTTAGGGCCAGCTTGATATTATCAGCTGGCCCTAAGCCCGAAATTCATGGGGTCACGCCAATATTAGACATGACCGCCATGAATTTCTAGTAAAGTATTTAAAAAAAACAACACCCAGAATAAAGTCCTTTAATTGAAATAAACAGACATTCCTTTAATGTTCTAAATTAAACTCTACTTACCGTATCGCCCATTCCAGCTGAAGCCAATGTCTTCTGTAATAAAAGTAAAATAATAAATCAACCTCATCCTTACCTTTCCACGGTTCCCAGGACGGCTTCAGCTCTGCTACATTGACATGACAGGCTGGATCACAACAGAGAGCTGCCATCCAGCTTGCCATGCCACAGACACTGAGAAGCGCAGGCATGCTAGCGCTCCTCAGTGTCTCGCTGTGACGGCATCCAGATTAGCTGAGTTCATGTCCTTTGAACTCAGCTCACCTCATGCACATCGTGACAGCATGGGAGAATTCTCCTGCGCATGCTGTGCTGGCAAATGACGTCACCGCTTGAGCAGGAGAATTTTCCCATGCTTGGATGTCATTGAGATGGTAGGCTGGACGGTAGCTGAACGCTGCCATTCAGCATCACTATGGGGTTAGTAATGGGGGCGTCTTATAGACTCCTCTCCATTACTAACCTGGCCTTGATGTCAGCTGGCATTATAAGCTGACATCAACCCCAGCCCTATTACCCTACTGCCACCGCTACAGGGCAGTGGGAAGAGCGAGGCTAAGTGCCTGAATTGTCACATCCTATGGATGTGCCATTTTTGGTGCCGCTGAGGGATGGGGTTTCTATCTTGGGAGGGGGCCAATATTCATGGCACCCTTCCTGGGTTATTAATATCAGCCCCCACCGGTCTGCCTAGCCTTTGCTAGCTATTAAATAGGGGGGACCCCACGTAGTTTTTTTGGGGGGTCCCCCATTTTAATAGCTAGTAAAGGCTAGACATTCAGCTGGGGGCTGATATTAGTAGCCTGGGAAGCTCCGTGGGAATTACCCCCTTCAAAGGCTTCAAACATCTGCCCCAGCATTCTGCTAAACCTCCGCTAGTGACTAAAATTACGGGGAACCCCACGCCAATTTTTTTTTTAACAAATCCTTTATTTTAACATTAAATGACAAGTACAGTAACCAACACTGTCACTGTACTTAGAAATATGTCAGTCACATATATAATATCTATCTAATCTATGTGTGATGCTCCATTCTATTCTATTCTATTCTGAGCAGTTTGTCTGCTTTTGGACACCTGAAGGTGTTTTCTATGTGTTTTCTATGTGTTTCTATGTGTTTTTGTTTGCCTGCCATTGGTTTTAACGGTGTTCGACGAACCGTTCGACGAACCGTTCTACGAACATGCTGGTGTTCGACGAACCGAACCCGAACACTACGGGGGTGGCTCAACACTATTGTTGACTACCTGCATCAACAAGGCCGTCGGTATTCAGGTCAGACTCCACATATAAAACCTCATGAGTGGACATGGATGTCAGACATTTGTACCATCCTCCAAAACTTTGACGACTCCACTAAGATGGTGAGCGGCGATGACGCCATAATTAGCATAACCTTCCCGCTTCTGTCTTATTAAATGCTCTCTGCTCTAAAATAAAGAGGATGCATTGCAGGCAGGGCACGATGAAATGGAGCAAGGAACCATACAGGGTGATTACACACAGCCCAGCCTCATCTCATCCCAACGTGGATTGGGTGACAATGAGGAAGAGGAGGAGGAGATTGAAGAACAGGAGCTAGTTTCCTGCGCTATAGACGGTACTACCTGCACAACTGTCATACCGTCTGTTCAGCGTGAATGGCCTGAGGACAGGGAGGAGGAGGAAGAGGAGGAGGATGAGGAGGAGAGCATGGTGAAGGAGTATCTTGCTGACCGTACCAACGTCCTCCGTGATTCCTTTGTGCCTCATAATTATTGGGTATCCAAGCTGGACTCGTGGCATGAATTAGCTCTCTACGCCTTGGAGGTCAAGGCCTGCCCTGCCTCTAGCGTTTTGTCAGAGCGGGTTTTTAGTGCCGCTGGTGGAATTATAACCGATAGGCGCATCCGCCTGTCAACTGAAAATGCTGACAGGCTGACTCTTATAAAAATGAACAAGGGCTGGATTGGGTCAGAGTTCTCAACACCACCAAATTATAGCAGCGTAACATGAACTCAAATGCAGTGTGTTTTTTTGGGGAGTTCTGCAATGGGTACGGAAAGTATTCAGACCCCTTTAAATTTTTCACTCTTTGTTTCATTGCAGCCATTTGGTAAATTCTAAAATGTTAATTTTTTTTCTCATTAAAGTACACTCTGCACCCCATCTTGACTGAAAAAAAACAAAATGTAGAAATTTTTGCAAATTTATTAAAAAAGAAAAACTGAAATATCACAGGATCATAAGTATTCAGACCCTTTGCACAGAAACTCATATTTAAGTCACATGCTGTCCATTTCCTTGTGATCTCCTTGAGATGGTTCTACTCCTTCATTGGAATCCAGCTGTGTTTTATTAAACTGATAGTACTTGATTTGGAAAGGCACACACCTGTCTATATAAGACCGCACAGCTCACAGTGCATGTCAGGCCAAATGAGAATCATTCATCAAGCTGAAAGGAACTGCCCAATGAGCTCAGAGACAGAATTGTGGCAAGGCACAGATCTGGCCAAGGTTACAAAAGAATTTCTGCATTACTCAAGGTTCCTAAGAGCACAGTGGCCTCCATAATCCTTAAATGGAAGAAGTTTGGGACCACCAGAAGTCTTCCTAGACCTGGCCGTCCAGCCAAATGTGGGAGAAGAGCCTTGCTGAGAGAGGTAAAGAAGATCACTGTGGCTGAGCTCCAGAGATGCAGTAGGGAGATGGGAGAAAGTTCTACAAAGTCAACTATCACTGCAGCCCTCCACCAGTCGGGCCTTTATGGCAGAGTGGCCCGAAGAAAGCCTATCCTCTGTGCAAGACATATGAAAGCCCGCATAGAATTTGCTTATAAACACATGAAGGACTCCCAGACTATGAGAAATAAGATTCTCTAGTCTGATGAGATGAAAATAGAACTTTTTGGTGATAATTCTAAGCAGTATGTGTGGAGAAAACCAGGCACTGCTTATCACCAGCCCAATACAATCCCAACAGTGAAACATGGTGGTAGCAGCATCATGCTATGGGGGTGTTTTTCAGCTGCAGGGACAGGATGACTGATTGCAATTGAAGGAAACATGAATGCGGCCGAGTACAGAGATATCCTGGATAAAAACCTCTTCTAGAGTGCTCTGGACCTCAGACTTGGCCGAAGGTTCACCTTCCAACAAGACAATGACCCTAAACACACAGCTAAAACAACAAAGTAGTGGCTTCAGAACAAGTCAGTGACCATTCTTGACTGGCCCAGACAGAGCTCTGACCTAAACCCAACTGAGCATCTCTGGAGAGACGTGAAAATGGCTGTCCACCAATGTTCACTATCCAACCTGATGGAACTGGAGAGGATCTGCAAGGAAGAATGGCAGAGGATCCCCAAAATCCAGGTGTTGAAAAGCTTGTTGCATCAATCCCAAGAAGACTCATGGCTGTACTAGCTCAAAAGGGTGCTTCTCCTCAATACTGAGCAAAGGGTCTGAATACTTATGACAATGTGATATTTTGGTTTTTCTTTTTTAATAAATTTGCAAATAATTCCACTTTTTTTTTCAGTCAAGATAGGGCACAGAGTGTACTTTAATGAGAAAAAAAAAACTTAGAAATTACCAAATGGCTGCAATGAAACAAAAAGTGAAAAATTTAAAGGGGTCTGAATACTTTCCATACCCACTGTAATTCTATTCCCATGCACCTCTGTCTTCACACCCAGACATGGGCATACCCTTCTTAATTTTGTCTATTTGCTATTTTCCTCCACCATCTTTGCATCCTCATCCTCCAACACCATATCACCACTATATGTACCATATCAACATATCTACGTCTCTTGCAAGGGGCATTGGAGTTCCTCCAAATTTTTGGCAGCCGTTGCTTCACTGCACAGACAAACACTATGGGGGACCCAATTCCTAATAATGGGAACATTATTTTTAGGAGGCTCTCTGACCTCTATGTCTCTTGCAAGGGGAATTGGAGTTCCTCCAAATTTTTGGCAGCCGTTGCTTCACTGTATTGGTAAACACTATGGGACACCCACTTCCTAATAATGGGAACATTGTTTTTAGGAGGCTTTCTGACCTCTACGTCTCTTGAAATGGGCATTGGAGTGCCTCCAAATTTTTGGCAGCCCTTGCAGCCACTGCATACGCAATAACAGTATAGGAGACCCACTCGTTAATAATGGGAACAACAAAGTATAGCCGGCTGATGGCTCTAACAATAGCGAGGGCCATTTAAGAATAGTAAGGGCCGCTTGATGGCCCTATAAAAATAGGCTTGTGACTTTCAGAGTCCCTCCATCTTAAATAAAACAGAATGTGTCTGATGATGTGTCACACACCACATGGCCAGATAAGGTTGTAAAATGTTAAAATGAAATTTCCTGGTAAATGCATTTGTCTTAAAAAATAACGTAAAAAAAAACCTGTAGGATCTTTCTTTAGTATAAAAACCAGAGTCGCCAATGTAACCTCAATGTAATCACATTGTTCTGCTCCTGCACCTCCTCTTCCAGTTCGGTCTTCATCTCTGAAATGACCACATCAGTCACAAGCTGAAAGCACTACAGCATTGCCTTGGCCAAGCGGCAACAGGCTGTTCTGGAGTTAACATGCTTAATGCTTAGGTGACAAACCGCCCACCACTGCAGAGTTGTTGAAAGCTGTAACACAGCAGCCTGATCTGTGACTCTCACCACTGAACATACAGCCAGGCATGGTCATGTGTGACAATGGGCAGAACCTGGTGATGGAGAAATGACAGCCGTAGTAGATGCAGTTTCCCAAAAGTCAGTCCTTTCACTGAGAAAAAAAATATGGCTGTGGTGAAATACAGCTCATCGACAAGCTGTGGACTGGCTCCCTACCATCCCTGGGCACATTCACTGGTCCATGTGTTTGTGGTTAAGCGGTTGTTCCCAGTAAGTGCACTGGTGAGGTCATGGGTAATGCTGTGGGACCCATGCTTGCAGAAGGTGGAGACGACACCGGGAGTAATAGTGGCGGCTGGGGACCAAGTATGGACAACCGGCTGCCACCGCAATGAGGTTGTGGACAGCTTCCACCTCCACGAGCCTAAAAGGCCACATTTCAAGTACAAGCAGCTTTAGAGGACTTCCTGGGAGAAATTACAGCTGGAGTAGATACGGTTTACCAAAAGTCAGTCCTTTTATCAAGCTAAAAAATATGGCTGTGGTGAAAATACAACTCACCGACAAGCTGTGGATTGGCTCCGTACCATCCCTGGTCACATTCACTTGTTCGCGTGTTTGTGGTTAGGCGGACCTTCCCAGTAAGTGCACTGGGGAGGGCATGGGTAATGTTGTAGGACCCGTGCTTGTGGAAGGCGGAGACGACACCGGGACAAATAGTGGCGGCTGGGGACCGAGTATGGAAATCCAGACGCTGGCATGAGGTTGTGAAAAGCTTCTGCCTCCACGAGCCTAAAAGGCTACATTTCAAGTGCAAGCAGCTACCCAGAAATCTGGCAGTTTAGTATTGCGGCCTGTGGGTGGATGGGTATCTGACTGCATACTTGCCCTTGCATTCCAAGTAACAGAAAACTAAACAGATGGTGGCCTCTATCATCATCACGAGTTCTCACCTCAGCACTATGAATTCTCCTGATATAGTGGCCAGGGCCCACCGGAGAGCCTAAAATGCCTCATTTCAAGTGCAAGCAGCTGTAGAGAACTTCCTGGGAGATATGACAGATGGAGTAGATATGGTTTCCCAAGTCCTTTCACCAAGCTAAAGAATATGGCTGTGGTGAAAAACAACTCTAAGCAAAAAAATCTGTGGGCTGGCTTCGTACTGTACCTGGCCACATTCACTTGACCACGTGTTTGTGGTTAGGCGGTCCTTCCCAGTAAGTCCACTGGGGAGTGCTTGGGTAATGTTGTGGGACCCGTGCTTTTGGAAGGAGGAGACGAGCCTAAAAGGCCACATTTCAAGTGCAAGCAGCTTTAGAGGACTTCCTGGGAGAAATGCCAGCTGAAATAGATACGGTTTCCCAAAAGTCAGTCCTTTCACCGAGCTTAAAAATATGGCTGTGGTGAAATACAACTCACCGACAAGCTGTGGACAGGCACCGTACCATCCCTGGCCACATTCACTTGTCCACGTGTTTGTGGTTAGGCGGTCCTACCCAGTAAGTGCACTGGAGAGGGCACGGGTGATGTTGTAGGAACCATGCTTGTGGAAGGCAGAGACGACACCGGCACATATAGTGGCGGCTGGGGACGGAGTATGGACATGCCATTAGGTTATGGATAGCTTCCGCCTCCACGAGCCTAAAAGGCCACATTTCAAGTGCAAGCAGCTGTCAATAATTTGGCAGTATAATAATGCAGCCGGTGGGTGGCTAGCAGCATACTTGTGCTTGCATTCCAAGGAATGGGGTAGGGACTAGTGATGAGCGAGTATGTTCGGTTAATCCTTTCGGCAAGTATACTTGGGCGAGTACCGAGTATCTTCAGCGTACTCGGTGATATGTTTGAATCACTCCCGTGTGCATGATTTGCGACTGTTTGACAGATTTAATACATGTGAGGAATGCTTGTTTCTTTCGCATTCCTCACATGTATTAAAGCTGTCAAACAGTCAAAAATCATGCACACGGGAGTGATTCAAACATATCACCGAGTATGCTGAAGATACTCGGTACTCGCCCAAGTATACTCGCCGAAAAGGTTAACCGAACATACTAGCTCATCACTATTAGGGACAACTGAACGCTGCGCTGGGACAAGGATGGGGACGGTGATTGTTGCAAGTCTGCAATGATAGGTGCATTGCGGGAGGCATCTTCGCATGCGCCAAGGATCACTTATGTTTATGATGGGAACACTTTTAGGCAGTGACCTGGGAGTCAGAGATGCTTCCAGAGGTCTTCCCAATGCTGTTCCCATGTCTTTTTAGCATTGTATGCATGTGTCTGATAATGTGTCACACACCACATGGCCAGATAAGGTTGTAAAATGTTAAAATGACATTTCCCAGTGAATGCATTTGTCTTGGTTGAAAGCAATGCAAAAGTGCAAAAACGCATCAAAAACGCAATGTGTGAACATAGCCCAAGGTGTGGAGGAGTATTTTTGTTTTTGGCTATTTATTTTGCTTTATATACAAGTCATTACCCTGCAAAGGATGTTCCTTAACATATTTCACAGAAAATCCATTTTGGTTTTGCATGTTTTATTGTGAGTCCGTAAAAGTGGCGTAATACCTCTGACAACGTTTTTGACAGCAGTGACCTAGGAGTCAGAAATGCTTCCAAGGGTCTTACCCATGCTGTTCCCATGTCATTTGAGCACTGTTCCCATCGATTTGGGCAATTTTTAGGCCCTCTGCAGACCGCCGGGGGGAGCCGCAGGAAAAAATGCTTGAGTTTCCCATAGACTTACATTGGGTTCGATACTCGGTCCGAGCACTCGAGCATTCCAATTTGCTCGACTCAAACAACGAGTACCCGAGCATTTGATGAGACCAGTGATTGGCTGATGTGGTCACATTGGTAATACATGCTGTGAAATCTGCAGCTGAAGTGTAAGCAGAAGGGGTGGGGGGTGGGACTTGGGACTTAACACTAGTGTTGAGCCACCCCCGTAGTGTTTGGGTTCGGTTCGGTTCGTCGAACACCGGGATGTGCGTGGAACTGTTCGTCGAACACCTTAGAACACCGTCGAACACCGTTGAAACCAATGGCAGGCAAACAAAAACACATAGAAACACAAAGAAAACACCTTCAAAGGTGTCCAAAAGCTGACAAACTGCTCAGAAGACACTCTCTTTAAAAAAGCTGACCGGCAATTCAGCTGCAGCATACACCGGTACCCGACAATATACACAGGAAGGAATAGAGCATCACACATAGATTAGATTGATAGAAACATGTCAGTCACATATATAAGAAGTACAGTGATAGTGTTGATTACTGTACTTGTCATTTAGTGTTAAAATAAAGGATTTCTAAAAAAAAATTGGCGTGGGGTTCCCTTTAATTTTAGTCTCTAGCGGAGGTTAAGCAGACTGCTGGGGCAGATGTTTGAAGCCTGGGAAGGGGGTAATACCCACGGAGCTTCCCAGGCTACTAATATCAGCCCCCAGCTGAATACCTAGCCTTTACTAGCTATTAAAATGGGGGACCCCAAAAAAAATGACGTGGGGTCCCCCTATTTTAATAGCTAGCAAAGGCTAGGCAGACAGCTGGGGGCTGATATTAATAGCCCAGGAAGGGTTCCATGAATATTGGCCCCCTCCCAGGCTAGAAACACCAGCCGTCAGCCGCTCCAGAAATGGCGCATCCATTGGATGCGCCAATTCTGTCACTTAGCCTCGCTCTTCCCACTGCCCTGTAGCGGTGGCAGTGGGGTAATAGGGATGGGGTTGATGTCAGCTTATAATGCCAGCTGACATCAAGCCCAGGAGAGGCGTCTATAAGACACCCCCATTACTAAGCCCATAGTCAAAGTTACAAAAAAACACAAACACCCAGAATAAAGTTTTTTAATTGAAATAAGCACACAATTCTTTATTGTTCTAAATGAATCCATACTTACCGTCACGCCCATTCCAGCGGAAGTCAACGATCTCCTGCAATAAAAGTAAAATAATAAAGCAACCTCATCCTTACCTTTCCATGGTTCCCACGACAGCTTCAGCTCTGCTACATTCACATGACAGGCTGGACCGCAGCAGAACGCTGCCATCCAGCTTGCCATGCGGCAAACACTGAGAAGCGCAGGCATGCTTGCGCTCCTCAGTGTCAAGCTGTGACGGCATCCAGATGAGCCGAGTTCATGTCCAATGAACTCAGCTCTCCTCATGCACGTCACTGACAGCGTGGGAAAATTCTCCTGCGCATGCGGTGAATGCAGGAGAATTTTCCCACGCTGTCAGTGACGTGCATGAGGTGAGCTCATGTTAAAATGAACTCGGCTCATCTCATGCACGTCACTGACAGCGTGGGAAAATTCTCAGCGCTCAGCGCTTCAGCAGGAGATTTCTCCCACGCTGGGATGGCATTGAGATGACCGGCTGGATCACAGCTGAGCGCTGCCATCCAGCTTGTCATCCTTCAGAGACACTGCAGAGCTCAAGCATGGAGAATTTTCTCACGCTGTCAGTGACGTGCATGAGGTGAGCTGGGTTCATTGGACATGACCTCGGCTCATCTTTATGCCGTCACAGCCAGACACTGAGGAGCACAAGCATGCCTGCGCTTCTCAGTTTCTGTGGCATGGCAAGCTGGATGGCAGCGTTCTGCTGCAGTCCAGCCTGTCATGTGAATGTAGCAGAGCTGAAGCTGTCGTGGGAACCATGGAAAGGTAAGAATGAGGCTGCTTTATTATTTTACATTTATTGCAGGAGATCGTTGGCTTCAGCTCGAATGGGCGTGATGGTAAGTATGGTTTAATTTCGAACACTAAAGAATTGCGTCTTTATTTCAATTAAAGGACTTTATTCTGGGTGTTTGTGTTTTTTTTTAACTTTGACTATGGGGTTAGTAATGGGGGTGTCTTATAGACGCCTCTCCATTACTAACCTGGGCTTGATGTCAGCTGGCATTATAAGCTGACATCAACCCCAGCCCTATTACCCCACTGCCACCGCTACAGGGCAGTGGGAAGAGCGAGGCTAAGTGCCAGAATTGGCGCATCCTATGGATGCGCCATTTCTGGGGCGGCTGACGGCTGGTGTTTCTTGCCTGGGAGGGGGCCAATATTCATGGCACCCTTCCTGGGCTATTAATATCAGCCCTCAGCTGTCTGCCTTGCCTTTGCTAGCTATTAAAATAGGGGGACCCCAAGTCACTTTTTTGGGGGTCCCCCATTTTAATAGCTAGTAAAGGCTAGGTATTCAGTTGGGGGCTGATATTAGTAGCCTGGGAAGCTTCGTGGGTATTACCCCCTTCCCAGGCTTCAAACATCTGCCCCAGCCATCTGCTTAACCTCCACTAGAGACTAAAATTACAGGGGGCCCCACGCCAATTTTTTTTTTTTAAGAAATCCTTTACTTTAACACTAAATGACAAGTACAGTAATCAACACTATCACTGTACTTCTTATATATGTGACTGACATGTTTCTATCTATCTAATCTATGTGTGATGATCTATTCTTTCTGTTATAAATTGTCGGGTACCGATGCAGAATTGCCGGCCGGCTTTTTTAAAGAGATGGTGCATGAAAACACTAATATTTTTTTAATAAATCCTTTAACACTAAATGACAAGTACAGTAACCAACACTGTCGCTGTACTTCTTATATATGTGACTGACATGTTTCTATCTATCTAATCTATGTGTGATACTCTATTCTTTCGGTTTTAAATTGTCGGGTACCGGTGTATGCCGCTGCTGAATTGCCGGCTTTTCATGTTTCACTGTGAGTACTGTTCCCATCGATTTGGGCAACCACTGTAATGCCACAACCTCCATGGCTGTGGCATTACAGTGAGTGGCAGACAATCCCTGCATGATTGGTGCTCTAAATAGCGCCAGACATGCAGGACACGCTTTTGGTGCACGAACAGTTATCGAACATAACCTCGAACAGCCAAATTTTTTGCAAATCGTTCGCGTTCGTCGAACGACTCGAACACGGCCCAAATCAGCTCGAATTTGAGATTGGCGAACAGTTCTAGTCGAACACCACTCATCCCTACTTAACACTTGAATTGTAGGGAGTAAAATGGTGAGTATATATTATTTATTTATTTTAGATGTATCATCATTTGTGCTTCTTTTTAATTATCTTTTACAAATCCTTAAGCATTACACAATTACCATTTAAATAGAAATGGACAGGTCACCCCAAATGAAACATGTTGTTTGCGACTGCACTCCACTTTGGACAAGTGTTGACTGGGAACATAATATCTTGACTAAATACTCCTTAAAATGGAACTGTGCTGAATATGAAAATGACTTTTCTTAAGTAGACATTTCCTTTAGCCAATTACCAATTTTGCTTCACTTTCTAACATCCACAAACTCATTACAGTGCAGATGTAGCAAGTGCCAAATGAATGTTAATTTCTATGTGAAGAGATAATTGCATTGTGCTTATGCTATTTGCGCAGCATGGGCTATTCAATAACTTTATATTGTGGCCAATTTATTCAAAATGTGTTGTGCATCATGGTGCAAGACTAACGCTCCTTTGATGCAATGTACATTTGTTGGTCACGTTTAACATCTGTACTGTAATGGGTTTGACCCAATTATGACATGAGTGAGCCTAATGGGCATTGTCTTATCTGCAGGTGGAACCAGAATCACAGTAAAGAATACATTTTTTTTAAAGGTGAATATTACAGTCACTTGCTAGAAAAATAAACATACTTTTTAAATAGATATTCTGAAACTGAGTAATCTAATGAAGATAATGAATCTGGGCTCTTTACCTTCCTAGATATTTAGTAGGTTAGCTGATAATCGACAGCAAGCTGGTAATCGACTGAAGACTGGTTTCTACTCACCTGGACTATATTTTTTACAGCTGCAGTTCAAGATTTTGCTGTATTGTTCCATAAAAGTAAAAAATAAAGCTATAAAATACAGCAAAAGCAAATACGAACCAGCCTTGAGCTGATGTAAACAAAAAAGAGGGTGTGATACTATCAAAGCATCTTCATCTGTTGACTATATGAGTATACCATCTAATATTGATAGCCTATCCTAAGAATGAGCCATCAATTTTTAAAAGCTGGTATGCACCTTTAAAACTAGACAGCTAAATAAAAATAGCATTTAGTGAAGGGAACATACTAAGTGTCCAAACTGAGACACTAACTATTGTTTAACCCGTTCCTGTCGCATCCAGTTTTCCTTTTTAGGTTTTAATTTTTGCCTCACCTTCTTCCAAAAGCCACAATTTTTTTCTTTTCCATTCACATGTACATATAAGGGATTGTTATTTACACTTTTTAATGACATAATCCATTTTACCACACAATGTAGTAAAAAACAGGGAAAAAAAAATTCAAGCACGATAAAATTGCTAGAAATACAATTTCAACATGGCTTTTGTTTTTACGGCTTTCGTTGTATGGTAAAAATTGCTTATTTACCAGATTCTCCAGGTCAGTGTGATTAAGGAGATACGAAGCTATATTATATTGTCACCACATTCTGAGACCTAAAATGTTTCCATTTTTTTTAATTGATGGAACAGTATGAGGGCTTGTTTTTTGAAGGACAAGCCGATGTCTTTTTATTGCATATTTCATTTTTTTGCTGTGCCCAAAAAAATGCAATTTTGTTGTTTTGGGGTTTTTTTTGGTTTGAATTGTTTGCTGGTCAGGTTAATTAGTTTCATAACTTGAAAGACTAGACTTTTATGGATGCAGTGAATCTAAGTGTGTGTATTTTTATTACTTTTATTTTTAATGCAGGAAATTAGGAGTGAATTAAATTTTTATGTATTTTACATTTTTTAGAACATTTGTTTGTCTCCCTATGGATCTTGAAACTGCAATAATTTAATCAATTCTGTTATATATAATAAAAATCAGAACCCCAACTACAATAGCAACCTATTGGCAACCTTCAATCGCATTGCAATTTAGTATATCAACAATTGAATCAGGAGGGAAAGATTAGCTCTTCTGGAGCCGATAAGATAGTAGATTGCGTTTATATATGTGTTCTTTCCCTTTTTCCTTTCTCATTTGGCAGTTGAATTTGATGGATATTGGTCTTTTATCAACCATATCTACTATGTATCCATGTAAGTAGTGTCGGAATGTACCACCAGTGCACCGTACAATTCTCCGATAGGCCCTTCCCCTTTCTTTTACATATTTGGAGCAGACACTTCAAATAGAGTCAGGAGCATCATTTAAGCAGTACTGACTAGAGATGAGCGGTGTTCGACTAGAACTGTTCACCAATCTCAAATTCGAGCTGTTTTTGGCGGTGTTCGAGTTGTTCGACGAACCCGAACGATTTGCAAAAAATTCGGCTGTTCGAGGTTATGTTCGATAACTGTTCGTGCACCAAAAGCGTGTCCTGCATGTCTGGTGCTATTTAGAGCACCAATCATGCAGGGATTGTCTGCCACTCACTGTAATGCCACAGCCATGGAGGTTGTGGCATTACAGTGATTGCCCAAATCGATGGGAACTGTGCTCACAGTGAAACACGAAAAGCCGGCAATTCAGCAGCGGCATACACCGGTACCCGACAATTTAGAACCGAAAGAATAGAGCATCACACATAGATTAGATAGATATAAACATGTCAGCCACATATATACGAAGTACAGTGAAAGTGCTGCTTACTGTACTTGTCATTTAGCGTAAAGGATTTATCAAAAAAATAATAGTGTTTTCATGCACCGTCTCTTTAAAAAAGCCGGCCGGCAATTCAGCAGCGGTACCCGACAATTTAGAATAGAAGGAATAGAGAATCACACATAGATTAGATAGATATAAACATGTCAGCCACATATATACGAAGTACAGTGAAAGTGCTGCTTACTGTACTTGTCATTTAGCGTAAAGGATTTATCAAAAAAATAATAGTGTTTTCATGCACCGTCTCTTTAAAAAAGCCGGCCGGCAATTCAACATCTGTACCCAACAATTTAGAATAGAAGGAATAGAGAATCACACATAGATTAGATAGATAGAAACATGTCAGTCACATATATATGAAGTACAGTGACAGTGCTGCTTACTGTACTTGTCATTTAGTGTAAAGGATTTATCAAAAAAAATAATAGTGTTTTCATGCACCGTCTCTTTAAAAAAGCCGACCGGCAATTCAACATCTGTACCCAACAATTTAGAATAGAAGGAATAGAGAATCACACATAGATTAGATAGATAGAAACATGTCAGTCACATATATATGAAGTACAGTGACAGTGTTGCTTACTGTACTTGTCATTTAGTGTAAAGGATTTATTTAAAAAAATAATAGTGTTTTCATGCACCGTCTCTTTAAGAAAGCCGGCCGGCAATTCAGAATCTGTACCCGACAATTTATAACAGACAGAATAGAGCTTCACACATAGATTAGATAGATAGAAACATGTCAGTCACATATATATGAAGTACAGTGATAGTATTGGTTACTGTACTTGTCATTTAGTATTAAAATAAAGGATTTATTATTAAAAAAATTGGCGTGGGGTTCCCCTTAATTTTAGTCTCTAGCGGAGGTTAAGCAGACAGCTGGGGCAGATGTTTGAAGCCTGGGAAGGGGGTAATACCCACGGAGCTTCCCAGGCTACTAATATCAGCCCCCAGCTGAATACTAAGCCTTTACTAGCTATTAAAATGGGGGACCCTCCCAAAAAAATGACGTGGGGTCCCCCCTAATTTAATAGCTAGCAAAGGCTAGGCAGACAGCTGGGGGCTGATATTAATAGCCCAGGAAGGGAGCCATGAATATTGGCCCCCTCCCAGGCTAGAAACACCAGCCGTCAGCCGCCCCAGAAATGGCGCATTCATAGGATGCGCCAATTCTGGCACTTAGCCTCGCTCTTCCACGCTGCCCTGGTGCGGTGGCAGGGGGTAATAGGGCTGGGGTTGATGTCAGCTTATAATGCCAGCTGACATCAAGCCCAGGTTAGTAATGGAGAGGCGTCTATAAGACACCCCCATTACTAACCCCATAGTCAAAGTTAAAAAAAACACAAACACCCAGAATAAAGTCCTTTAATTGAAATAAAGACACAATCCTTTATTGTTCTAAATTAAACCATACTTACCGTCACGCCCATTCCAGCTGAAGCCATCGATTGGACATGAACTCGTCTCATCTTTATGCCGTCACAGCCAGACACTGCAGAGCGCAAGCATGCCTGCGCTTCTCAGTGTCTGCGGGATGACAGGCTGGATGGCAGCGTTCTGCTGCGGTCCAGCCTGTCATCTCAATGTAGCAGAGCTGAAGCTGTCGTGGGAACCATGGAAAGGTAAGGATGATGTTGCTTTATTATTTTTCTTTTATTGCAGGAGATCGTTGGCTTCAGCTGGAATGGGCGTGATGGTAAGTATGGTTTAATTTAGAACTATAAAGGATTGTGTCTTTATTTCAATTAAAGGACTTTATTCTGGGTGTTTGTGTTTTCTTTTAACTTTGACTATGGGGTTAGTAATGGGGGTGTCTTATAGACGCCTCTCCATTACTAACCTGGGCTTGATGTCAGCTGGCATTATAAGCTGACATCAACCCCAGCCCTATTACCCCCTGCCACCGCACCAGGGCAGCGTGGAAGAGCGAGGCTAAGTGCCAGAATTGGCGCATCCTATGAATGCGCCATTTCTGGGGCGGCTGACGGCTGGTGTTTCTAGCCTGGGAGGGGGCCAATATTCATGGCTCCCTTCCTGGGCTATTAATATCAGCCCCCAGCTGTCTGCCTAGCCTTTGCTAGCTATTAAATTAGGGGGGACCCCACGTCATTTTTTGGGGGGGTCCCCCATTTTAATAGCTAGTAAAGGCTATGTATTCAGCTGGGGGCTGATATTAGTAGCCTGGGAAGCTCCGTGGGTATTACCCCCTTCCCAGGCTTCAAACATCTGCCCCAGCTGTCTGCTTAACCTCCGCTAGAGACTAAAATTAAGGGGAACCCCACGCCAATTTTTTTTAATAATAAATCCTTTATTTTAATACTAAATGACAAGTACAGTAAAAAACACTATCACTGTACTTCATATATATGTGACTGACATGTTTCTATCTATCTAATCTATGTGTGAAGCTCTATTCTGTCTGTTATAAATTGTCGGTTACAGATGCTGAATTGCCGGCCGGCTTTTTTAAAGAGACGGTGCATGAAAACACTTATTTTTTTTAATAAATCCTTTACACTAAATGACAAGTACAGTAAGCAACATTGTCACTGTACTTCATATATATGTGACTGACATGTTTCTATCTATCTAATCTATGTGTGAAGCTCTATTCTGTCTGTTATAAATTGTCAGGTACAGATGCTGAATTGCCGGCCGGCTTTTTTAAAGAGACAGTGCATGAAAACATTATTATATTTTTTAATAAATCCTTTACACTAAATGACAAGTACAGTAAGCAACACTGTCACTGTACTTCATATATATGTGACTGACATGTTTCTATCTATCTAATCTATGTGTGAGGCTCTATTCCTTCTTGTCTAAATTGTCGGGTACCGGTGTATGCCGCTGCTGAATTGCCGGCCGGCTTTTTTAAAGAAAGCGTCTTCTGAGCAGTTTGTCAGCTTTTGGACACCTTTGAAGGTGTTTTCTATGTGTTTCTATGTGTTTTTGTTTGCCTGCCATTGGTTTTAACGGTGTTCGACGGTGTTCTAAGGTGTTCGACGAACAGTTCGACGAACAGTTCCTCGAACATCCCGGTGTTCGACGAACCGAACTAAACCCGAACACTATGGGGGTGGCTCAACACTAGTACTGACATCTACATTGAGTTCTGCAGTACTACTTTAATAAAATTCCTTGTGCCACATTAACATGTCCTTCCATGCCCCTTACATACACAATTGTTTTAAACTCTGCACCAGGCTCTTAGGGCACCAGGCTCTGAACACAGAATGGCGGTGAAACATGTGATCCGGCCTTTATACAGGCCGGGTCTTGTGGTGCCTTGGCTAATCACAGCCATGCCAATACTTGGCTGTGATGGGGCCGGAAGTGCCCACAGCCTTAAGGCTTGTTGATTGGCTGCACTGCAGCCTTTCAACAAGCTTTATTTGGCTGGCAAATCTGAACAGTAACACGGTCTTCTGTTTAGAAGTTTGTGTTCTGGGTTCGGTACCGGACACTACCAGACATTTTACAGTTCGTGCTCACTCATCCCTATGCGTTATAAAATCCTCTTTCATGGCAATTTGTCTATTAGACCATACAGTGTTGTACTGTGACATAGATGCAATTAGATGGCCTTATAGTCAAATGACAAAGGAGCTAAAATAAGCAAAATAAAATACACTTTATGAACTAAAAATTGTTCAACTGACAATATGAACCGCTAATATAAATACATATAAAATATAAACTGGTACATCTATAAAAAGCTTGGAGTATTTGTCTAATGTTTCTGTCTTTTAATGAGAACTATGCATCAAATAACATTTGATCAAGGATTATATACTGACCAGATTCCAATATAATCTACTTTTTTAAAATGCAACAGTGTATGATATAAGATAGTTTTTGCAAATCAAAATATTCCCTCCTGAAGCTATTATATTCAGCTGGTCCCTTGACTCAATATATTGTTAATTTATCTCTGTCTTCTAAAATATTCTTAAGAATGTAATTTAGTATCATATTTTGCCACGTACTAAATAGTAATGAATTTTATTCCTACAAACTGGATTGATGTGTTTTTGTGTATATATCATTTCTATTATTGATACATCCCAAATATGAGAGTATATTAAATTATTGAAATCTACAGTATTACATATTTACATGCTGCTCTACGGACTCTGTTACACATTTAAAACGTTAATAGTATATGCCGTGTTACAATGAAACATTATTAAAGACGTATTAAAAAAGCTTGATATACTCCAGTTTAAAGTGGTATTATTTTTTATAAAAAAATAAAAGCAAAATATATATTTTACATTTGACGTACGGTAAGTTTTAATTAGCAATAATTTAGACACTTAAATAATAATCTATGCAAATCTGTTTCTATTCTCTCACTGCTCTGTAGCACCTCCTCCTCGAGGGTGGGGCCCGCATCTTTCATAATTCTCTTGTGATCCGGTTTCCCCCGGGAATCGAATCCGCAACCTCTATCTTTGCAGGCAGTAGCTAATGGTATAAGCTACAGTATACACTATGGAAGATTGTATAAGTGAATATGCATTGTAAGCTCTGAACCCACAGGCAAATTATTCAGGTACATAGAGATGCATCTGTAAATAGCAGTGTATTTCTATGTCTCTGTATTGTAGATGTGAAGAAAAAGTTAGTTTTTTTTTGCTCCTATAAAACTACTAAAAGAAGGAAAAACAATTCCAAAAACGAAATTTTCTCTTTTTTTTGGGTGTGATCTAGTCTAACACAGGATTTGAACCCATAACCTACAGGTGCTTCTCACTAAATTATAATATCATCAAAAAGTTAAGTTATTTCAGTTCTTCAATACAAAAAATGAAACTCATATATTATATAGAGTCATTGCAAACAGTTATCTATTTCAAGTGTTTATTTCTATTAATGTTGGTGATTATGACTTACAGCCAATGAATACACAAAAGTCATTATCTCAGCAAATTAAAATAATTAACAAAAAATACCCACAAAGGCTTCTTAAGCATTTAAAAAGATCCCTTAGTCTGTTTCAGAAGGCTCCACAATCATGGGGAAGACTACTGACTTGACACATGTCCAGAAGGCAGTCATTGACACACTCCACAAGGTCCCAGAGTTCCAATTTTCATTTGGAAATCAAGGTCCCACAGTCTGGAGGAAGAGTGGAGAGGCACACAATCCAAGCTGCTTGTGGTCTAGTGTGAAGTTTCCACAATCAGTGATGGTTTGGGGAGCCATATCATATGCTGGTGTAGGTCCACTGCGTTTTATCAAGACCAAAGTCAGCACAGTCGTCTACAAGGAAATTTTAGAGCACTTCATGCTTCTCTCTGCCCACAAGCTTTTCGGAGCTGGAAATTATATTCTCCAGCAGGGCTTGGCAACTATCCACACTGCCAAAAGAACCAATACCTGGTTTAACACTAGGACTACTGGACTCGTGACCCCGCCTAGAACTACTGAAAGGAGTCATTTTGACTCCTTGCTTGTTTTCGTTTATTTTTAGAGTTTCATTTGTGGTTATTTATTAATAATTATATTTTTTGTAATGTATTATTATTGTGAGATCCAACAGTAATGCTTTTGATTGTTTTTTTTCTGCTTTTCTTATTTTTCTACAGAAAATAACAATAATTATAATAGACGTTTTTCAAACAATTTTTTTTATTCAAGTGCACACATATAAACAACAACTGAAGAACAAAAAGCAGAGAAAATGTAGGTGGAGGAGCATAAAAATGAAAATATGGCGCAGAATTCACCTTCTAAACATTTGGTGTTTCGCATTTTAGGCATTGCCTTTGATTTATGGCAGTACATTGCCCACACAAAGACTTACCACAAGTCTTACTATTTCCGACAGATCTATTTTTCTTGCACTTTTCTTTGATCTGGCAAAATTTTGTTTGAACCATCACTTCTGAGCATGTAGAAACTTGGGACGTGGAACCCTTTTCCCTATCTGTGACATAAGGACCACTCAACTCTCTCACAAGCGTTTGCAAAAATGCCTTGCGTGACATTTTTTGGTGGGTAATCTCCTTGAATATTATCCATGCATTTATACCCGCAAAGTCTAAGGCATTTTCAAATGCATGAACAGGCCATCTCCTTGTGCATGTTCGTGTGGTATATTTTCGTGCCATCTGATCCACTACATCTACTCCATATTTTGTTTCATTGTAAAACTTTACCGTTTCTGGAGTTTTTTTAGCGGAATCAGACGCAACAACAACAAATGACAACATTTTTGTTGAGCTTTCCTTGATATACTGTAAGTGTAAAATTGTCTTCATTTCTAAACACTTAGTGTTGTACAATTCCTCTTTCATGGATTTTATTTCTTTAGGCACTTCTCGCCTTATCTTGTTCAGTGTTCCCACGATGGTTGTTCCTTTGCTTTTTAGCTGTTTAGCTAATTTTACTGAAGTAAAATAATTATCGGTTGTAACATTGCGACCTTTTTTCAAAAACGGGTCCAATAACTTCATTACCACATGGTCAGCTAAACGGTCCTCAGCACGGCGTGTGTCATCTTTGCCTAGATAAGGGAAGCCATTTGCCAGATATTTGCTCCTCTTATCAACAGCTAGCCAATATTTGTGGCCATATTTATCTGGTTTGGAAGGCATGTACTGCGTGAATGGACACCTAGTATTGCTTGGGAAAAGTTGCTCATCCACCGTTATGTATGGGCCAGGTTTGTAACACGCAATACAATTTTCAATAAACCTGTCCCACACAGTAGAAAATAGAGCAAACTTGTCCGTTTGCAGTCTCTCCGATCGAGTAGATTTCTCATCAAATCTGAGAAACCTCATAATTTCAACAAAGCGGTCCCTAGACATTGTCGCTTTGCAAAACGGTATTCCCCAGTCATTACACCAAATACTACTAATCGAGTGACGGTTCGTGCCAGATATTCCACGAGCATAGAATATCGCAATAAATGCATCTAGCTCCTCATCAGATAGAGTAAACTGTAAATTATTGTTCCTGCATGCTTCTGCAAGCGTACAGTTCTTTATATGTGTCAATATATATGAATCAAAAAATAAACGCCATGCGCTCAAAGGACTATCGATAATGATATTTCTTCTGGCGTATCCTGTAGGGCCAGGTGCTTCTCGAATAATATTTTGGCTGTCACGCCTACCAGGCAAGTGTTCTCCAATTTCAACAGGTTTCCATTGAATACCATCCGCTGAAACTAGTATTCCTTCAGATTCGCCTTCTCTGGTGTTTGTTGTTGCATTACCTTCGCCGCCATCGTTATCTGTTGTTCTTTCATTTATGGGACGTTTTGCTGATTTTTTCTGTCCACGACCAGGAGGATGGTCACGAGGCAACATAACTGCATGAGCCCGATCCCCAGTTGATGTGCTTGGAATATCTGTAAAAAAGTTGATGAATATTTAGAATTTTTGTTTTGTAAGGGTCCGTGCACACTGGCTGGATTAGCGGCGGAATATCCGACCGGATATTCTCACCACAATCCGGCCCGTACCTGCCCGCTCAGGTACAGAGCGGAGTTTCATACCTGAAGCTCCGCTCCGAACCCCGGGCTGGAGCCGCTGTCTGGGACGGAGCCGTGCTCGCGCGTAAGCAAGCGCTGCTCTGTCCCTGACAGCGGCTCCAGCCCGGGGTTCGGAGCGGAGCTTCAGGCATGAGCGGGCAGGTACGGCCTGTATTGCGGCAAGAATATCCAGATGGCTATTCAGCCAGAATTCTGCTAGTGTGCACAGGCCCTAACTCAGTGTGTGGAAGAACAAATAAATACACATAACTACTTACCTTCTGGATTTGTTCCTTCTGAGTCTTCAGATTCACTTGATATGTTCTGAGGAATGAAATCTTCATCACTGTCAGAATCAAATACATGTTCCTGCAATTCGGATTCCGATTCATCCTCCGGTATGGATTGCAAAGTAGCCAGAATATCCTGAGGCTTTATCAAACGTCTTCTCTCCATATTCCTCACAAATTCCATAATTCTATATAGTTCCCTGCTGAAAAATAGAAATGAAATGAAAACTAAAAGAAATAATAACTGTTCTGCCACCTTCAAAAGTAGGTGGGCTGAATCAGTTGACAGACAGCTAAACTATTTCATAACAATTCATACCTGTATGAGTCTTCAGAGCTCGTATGTCTGCGTCTGTTCTCTTTGTCTCTTCAGCTGAACTGAAAGTAAAGTTACTATCCAGAATACTGTCTCCTGCTAGGACCTTAGAAAAACACCACCCTTCATTAGCATAAGATAAGAGCCTAGAGTAAACAAGCTATTTTGTTCAGCATTACACAGTAATACAAGCAGGTAAAACACAAGGAAAATGTGAAAAGTTGACATGTAAATTGAACTACATCTATATGAACATCAGGGTAAATAAGACAGAGTGAAAAAATTATGCACAAAACTTTATAGCAACATTTAGTGACAAAAGGACCTCAAAATATAGTAGGGAGTCAAAATGACTCCCTTCAGTAGTTCTTGGTAAATTTTGAAAAAAACGCGCAAATTTTTCACCAAAATTATTTATTCTCACAAAATCTTTTTTCACATCATATTTGAGGAAAAGTCACCGAGTTTCAAGCAGGAATTCTGAAAAATGTAGTCACAGAAGAGAAATAAAAAATGAAAGGAGTCAAAATGACTCCATCAGTAGTTCTAGTGTTAAAAATAACAGCATCAGTGTGCTTGATTGGCCATCAAACTTGCCTGACCTTAACCCCATAGAGAATCCTAAAAATAATTACAAAAATGTAATTTTTAACACTGACCTGGATGCTGGGACAGAATCCCGTGATTTTATCCACTGATCTCTAGTAGTGTTGAGTGAGCACTAAAATGCTTGGGTGCTCGAAGCTCGGACCGAGCTCACCGTGATACTCGGTTGCTCGACCCGAACAACAAACCCAATGTTAGTCTATGGGAGACCCGAGCATTTCTGTGGCGGCACCCCCGGCAGTCTGTAGAAAGCCTAAAAAGTGGCCAAAACAATAGTGACATTGCTCATATGACATGGGGACAGCATGGGGATCACCCCAGGAAGCATTTTTGACCCGCAGGTCACTGCTATCAACAACATGGTCAGAGCTTTTAAGCCACTTTTACAGGCTCACAATAAAACATTCAAAAATGAAACTAAAACAATTTTCCTGTGAAATATGTTAAGGAACATCCTTTCCAGGGTAAAGACTTGTGTATAAGGTAAAATAAATAACCAAAAACAAAAATGCTCCTCCACACCTTGGGCTATGTTCACAAGTAACATTTTTTATGCGTTTTTACACTTTTGTATTGCTTTCAACCGTGAAAAATGCATTCATTGGGGAATGTCGTTTTAACATTTTACAACCTTATCTGGCCATGTGCTGTGTGACACATGCATACAGTGCTGAAAAGACATGGAAACAGCATGGGGAAGATCCCTGGAAGCATCTCTGACACCCAGGTCACTGCCTAAAAGTGTGTCCATCAGAAGTGATCCTTGCCGCATCAGAAGATGCCATCCCCTTGCAAGTTCTTGTGCCAGGGCAGTGTTCAATTGTACCTCCCCCATTCCTTGCAATGCAAGTGCAAATATGTAGTCAACCACCCACCCGCAGGCTGCAATACTATACTGCTAGCTTGCACTTGAAATAGGGCCTTTTAGTTTGGAGGAGGCCGAAGCTGGTCACTACCTCATGGCTGCTTCAGCAGCGAGGTCTCCATACTCAGTCCCCAGCCGCCATTACTAGTCCCGGTAACCTTCCTACACTTTTCTTAGCCTGGGCTGCTTTAGGGCAGCATTTGACTAGCCCACCAGACAACCAGACTTCTCCGGTGGGCCCTGGCTTTTCCATCAGGGGAGTTGAGAGTGCCTAGGTGAGGAGGATGATGATGATGATAGAAGTTAGCATCTGCATTGTTTTCTTGGAATGCAAGCGTAAGTGAGAAGCCTGCCACCCACCCACCCCCACTCTGCAATACCATACTGCTAGCTTGCTTGCACTTGAAATGAGGCCTTTTAAGCTTGTGGAGGCAAACGCCGGTCATGATGTCATGGCTGCATCGGTGGCCTGGTATCCATACTCAGTCCCCAGCCCCTCGGTGGCCGGGTGTCCACACTCACTCCTCAGCTGCCGGGAGGCGGCCGGGTGTCCATACTCTTTCCCCAGCCGCCCCAATTTGTCCCAGTGCGCCTTGTACACAAGCAAGCATATCAAAACATTACTTGTGCCCTAGTAACTAGTGCATTTAGTGGGAAGGACAGCCTAACCACAAACACGTGGACAAGTGAATGTGGCCAGGGATGGTCCATCTCACTGACGCCTTCACACTGGGTTAATATTGTGGAAGCCAGGACACAGTTGAGCACTGGGATGCAACACGTCCTCCAGACATAGAGGATTGCGGGTCAATCAGGATTCAACACAAGGTTCAGAAGGTAGACAGCAGCAGTGGTTGGCCTCCTACACAACGAGTAAATTATTCATGATAATGAGACCATCCATCTCCTTAGCTTTCTGTTCCTTGGAATACAAGCGCATGCATGTAGTAGCGGCTAGGCCTGAGGTCGTCAGCGTTGTGGCGCATATCCTACCTCCTGCGAGGATTGCTGGATGTTTTCCTGCTACTATCCCAGTTCTTTGACTCCCGTTAAAAAAAAGCTTCAGGTGATGAATGATGGATGAGGTGGTTGCAAAGGAGAAAGAGCAGGAGGAACAGGGACCATTCACATCAATATCAGGCTAGTCAATCAAACATGTTTTGTAGGATATGTTTCTGAACCAAAAGGAGCGGTTCGGCTACACAGTTTTAGGGCATACAGTGAGTGCAATGCATAACAAAAATTTTGAGGCACTCCAATGCCCCTTGGAAGTAACATGGAGGTCAGAGGGCCTTAACTAAACTGTTTATTCCATTTATAGAAACTGGGTCTCCTGTACACTGTTGGCCTAAGCAGTGAATGGAAGGCTTTCCAAAAATTATGAGGAACTGCAATGCCCGTTGAAACAGATGTGGATTACAGCGTACTAAAAACCTTCTACCCATTATTGGGGAGTGGGTCTTCCTTAGTGTTCACCTATGCATTGAAAAGCAAAAGCTGACTAAAATTAGGAGGAAATGCAATGCCCGTTGGAAGAGTCGTGGAGGTTAGAGGTAATTAAAAACAACATTTCAATGCCCCTTGGAAGAGCTATGGAGTTCAGAGTGGTTTAACAAGATGGTTTTAATGCCCCTTGGAAGAGACGTGGAGGTCACAGTAGCTTAACAAGACGGTTTTAATGCCCCTTGGAAGAGACATGGCGTTCAAAGTGATTTAACAAGACGGTTTTAATGCCCCTTTGAATAGACGTGGAGCTCCCAGTGGAATAAAAAGACAATATCAATGACTTTTGGAAGAGTGGTGGAGGTCCCAGTTGAATAAAAAGTCAATATCAATGACCCTTGGAAGAGACGTGGAGGTCACAGTAGCTTAACAAGACGATTTTAATGCCCCTTGGAAGAGACGTGGAGTTCAGAGTGTAATAAAAAGACAATATCAATGCCCCTTGGAAGAGTGGTGGAGGTCGCAGTGGAATAAAAAGACAATATCAATGCGCCTTGGAAGAGTGGTGGAGGTCCCAGTGGAATAAAAAGACAATATCAATGCACCTTGGAAGAGTGGTGGAGGTCACAGTGGAATAAAAAGACAATATCAATGACCCTTGGAAGAGATGTGGAGGTCCCAGTGGAATGAAAAGACAATATCAATGACCCTTGGGAGAGACGTGGAGGTCACAGTAGCTTAACAATACAATTTTAATGCCCATTACAAGAGCCATGCAATACAGCATATTAAAAACATTATTCCCATTATTGGGGAGTGGGTCTCTCATAGTCTTTGCCTAAGCCTTCCAAGCAAAAGCTGCCAAAAATTAGGACGGAGGAACTTGCAATGCTGGCAAACAAGAGCCATGCAGTACAGCATATTAAAAACATTATTCCCATTATTGGAGAGTGGGTCTCCCATAGTCTTTGCTTATGCCTTCCAAGCATAAGCTGCCAAAGATTAGGATGGAGGAACTTGCAATGCCCCTTACAAGAGCCATGCATTACAGCATATTAAAAACATTATTCCCATTATTGGGGAGTGGGTCTCCCATAGTCTTTGCCTATGCCTTCCAAGCAAAAGTTGCCAAAAATTAGGATGGAGGAGCTTGCAATGCTGGCAACACGGACCACGGTCACCCTGGTGGTAGAGTGGTGGTGGAGGCTGAGGAGAATGAGAAGAGCAAAAAACAGCCGAAATGAGGAAGCGTATACCCATGTGTCGGTGTGAAGCGGTGCATGGGAATACACCTCCAAAAAACACAGTGGATTTGACTTTATGTTACTCTGCTGTCATTTGGTGGTGATGAGAAGTCTGGCCCAATCCAGCCCTTGTTCATTTTGAAAAGGGTCAGCTTGTCAGCATTGTCAGTTGAGAGGCGAGTGCGCTTATCAGTTATGATTCCCCCAGCGGCACTAAAAACACGCTCCGATAACACACTAGCGGCAGGGCAGGCCAGGACCTCCAAGGCATACAGAGCGAGTTCATCCCAAGTGTTCAGCTTGGATACCCAATAATTAAAAGGCACAGAGGAATCACGGAGGACGCTGGTATGGTCGGCATGGTACTCCCTCACCATCTTTTGAAACTTTCCACTCATTGTGAGAGTACCCCGCGCCTCAGGGCCTGTAAACTGGGCGGGTCTCAGAAAACTGTCCCAGAACGTTGACAGTGATCCCCTGCCTCTTCTGGATTGGAGTTGCGTCTCTCTCGCCTGTACGCCTTGGTTGGGTAATGAAATGTGACCTCTGCCGCTAGCGTGTTCAGATGGTAATTTTTTTAACAGTTCTACAGCAAGGGCCTTCTGGTACTGCCACATTTTTGCAGACTTCTCCACCTCAGGAATAAGAGAGTGAAAGATCTCCTTGTTGCGGGGGTCGAAAAGTGATGTAATGACTGTCACCCAACATTTTGACAACGTGAGGGTCACGGTTAAGGCAGTGTAACATAAAGTCAGCCATGCGTGCCAGACTGGTAACAGGCAAGACTTCCGTGTCCTTACCAAGATTACGACAAACCATGCTCTCCTCCTCCTCCTCCTCCTCCTCCCCCCTGTCCTCAGGCCACCCTTGCTGAACCGACGGTATGACAGTTGTACAAGTACTACCGTCTACAGCGCATGATACTGGCTCCTTTTCTTCCTCTTCCTTCTCCTTTTCCTCCTCTCCCTCATTGTCCCCCAATACACGTTGGGATGAGATGAGGCTGGGCTTTGTGTAATTGCCCGCTATGGCTTCTTGATCCAGCTCATCATACTCTGGCTGCAATGCTGCCTCTTTAATTGTCTGCAGAGAGCATTGCAAAAGACAGATAAGTGAGATGCTGATGCTAATGGTGGTGTCATCGCCACTCACCATCTTGGTGGACTCCTCAAAGTTTGTCAGGATGGTACATATGTCAGACATCCAGGTCCATTCTTGAGGTCATATGTTTGGAGTCTGACCTGAATATCGACGGCATTGTTACAGTTGGTACTCAACAACTGCTCTCTTCTGCTCACAAATCCTTTGCAACATGTGGAGGGTAGAGTTCCAATGTGTGGGGACATCACACACCAGTCGGTGTGCCGGAAACAGCAAACTCTGCTGCAACATAGCAAGGGCGGCGGAAGCTGTAGCCGACTTCCGAAAATGAGCTGACAGGCGGCGTACTTTGACGAGCAGATATGGCAACTCGGGGTTTGATTTAAGAAACCGCTGGGCCACGAGGTTAAGCACATGAGCCAGGCATGGTACAAATGTGATCTTGCCTCGCCTCAGAGCCGCCACCAGGTTACGGCCATTGTCACACACGACCATGCCTGTATGTAGGTTCAGCGGTCTCAGCCACAAATCTTCCTGCTCTTTCACAGCTGTCCACAACTCACAAGCAGTGTGAGGTTTATCACCTAAGCTTATGAGTTTCAGCACAGCCTGTTGCCGCTTGGCTGAGGCAGTACTGCAGTGCTTCCAGCTTGTAACTGATGTGGTGATATCTGAGATTGAGGCTGAACATGAGGAGGAGGAGGAGGATGATGCGCAGGAGCTGTACACTGTGGGGGCAACTCTAACTGACATAGGGCCCGCAATCCTCAGTGTGGGGAGGATGTGTTCCGTCCCAAGGTCTGACTGGGTCCCGACTTCCACTATGTTTATCCAGTGTGCCGTCAGGGAGATGTACCGTCCCTGGCCACAAGCACTTGTCCACGTGTCCATTGTCAGGTGGACTCTCCCAGTAACTGCGCTGTTGAGGGCATGGCACATCGGGCAAAATAGTGTTGGCTAGGGACCGAGTACCGAGGTACAGCCACCGCCATAAGGTTGTCGAAGGATTCCATCTCCACCAGCTGCAAGCAGTCATGAAATGTGCAAATTTAGGACTGTGGCCTGTGGGGTGTTGGCTGCGAATTTGCACTTTCATTCAAAGCTCTGGGATATGGACAATTGAACGCTTCGGTGGGACGTGGACGTTGATGCTGTTCCTTGAGAAACTGCCATAACAAGTGAAGACTGAGAGGAGGGGGCATCTTTGCATGCAGTATGGACAAGGGATTGCCTTGCGTGCACAACAGGGGGTTCTCTTACACGCACAATAGCGGAAGAAGCAGTGGTGACACCCGCTGACACTGGTCGTGGACCCAGGGGTTCGCCCCACAAAGTCGGGTGCTTTGCTGACATGTGCCTGATCATGCTGGTGGTGGTCAGGCTGGTAGTTTTGTCACCCCTGCTGATGCTGGCCTGGCAGGTGGTACAAAGGGCCTTTTTGGGGTTATCAGTGGAGTCTTTAAATAAATTCCAGACTCTGGAAGACCTATTGGTTGTACTGGCAACGTCCCTCGTGTTGGTGTTACGGGGAGCGGTTGCCCGCCTCTGTCTGCGGCCACCACACTGCTTCTTCCTGCCTGTTGGGGTACTCTGCCTCCCTCCCCCTGTGTGCTGCTGGCCTTGCTCTGCGTGTCCTTCTGCCACGTTGGGTCAGTTACTAGATCATCCATCACCTCCTCCTCTTCCACTTCCGCACCACGGTCCTCCTCCTCATTTCATTTCAATTGTGTCTCGTCATCGTCCACCTCTTGTGACAAATTGCCAGCATCGCCTTCCTGTGGCCGTGGCTGTTCAAATATTTGGCCATCGCTACATTTGATCTCCTCTTCCACCACTTCAAGCGGAGCAGGCGAGGGGCCCAAATATGGAACTGGACCAGTAAACAGCTCTTCAAAGTGTCCAACTGTGGGATCATTTGCTGTCTGACGACACTCGGCATGGTGGGAGGAAGGAGCATCAGGGTGAGGAGGAGTATGCGGTCGAGACTCACGGCTACTAAGACTTGACCATGTGGAAGACAGACCGGAGGTGGTGGTTCCCAGGTGACTGGAAGTATTATCTGCTATCCATTTAATATCCTGTTCACACTGATCAGCTCGCAATAGTGGTGTTGTGTGCTTCCATAGTAATTCAGTCAAGAACTGGGAGCAAGAAGATGTGGCTGTTGGTTGTGGCACATTTTCACCTTGGCCATGGCCCCGTGCTCTGCACGCAACATCACCAGAACGTCCAGTTCCACGTCCCTTGCCACGTGCCTTGCCCATTGTAAATGAAGTAAAATAGGTTTCACTCGCACTATCAATGGCAAAAGGGTAATAAAAAGGAGATTTGAACCGTGGAAGAGGAAAACCACAGTTCTAGTTCTCTGGCCTACACCAGAAGCTTTTAAACAGATATATTAGTGTCTGAACAGTCAGCGAGACAATCAAACTGTTATTTTTTATGCAAAAAGGTGGATTTCACCCAGATTTGAACAGTGGAAGAGGAAAACCACAGTTCTATTTCTCTGGCCTACACCAGAATCTTTTAAACAGATATATTTGTTTCTGAACACTCACAGACGCACTCAATTTTTTTTTTTTTTGGGGGGGGGGGGGGGATACCAAAAGGTTAATAAGACGGGGGTATTTGTACAGTCTGACTGAGGGAAAAAAAAAAAAGAGGATTTAGATGGAAAAAAAAGGATTTTTCCTGGCCCCTGAGACCTGGGGCTAAGTCTAGCAGCTTGTTGGTAGAACCACTGCGTCTTCTTTACAGCCTGCCTGCTATCTGGGATTGATATTAGTCCTCAGAAGGACTGTTTGTTTGATTTTGCAAGCTTTAGAGACCCTACACTACCTATTTCGCAGTATAAATCTCTCCCTAGCTCAGCAGCACTCTCCCTACACTGTCTGATCCATAGCAACTGTGTCCAAGATGGCGGCACCCCGTTTTAAATACTCAAGGTGACGCTGTGCGGCCAGCCAATCACTGTAATGCCCACAACCTACATGGCTGCGGCATTACAGTGACTGGATGGCAATCCCTGCATGTTCATTGGCTCTGTAAAGAGCACCAAACGTGCAGGGTGGAGACCCAAGCTCCTGCCCTAGTAACCCGAAAATGCTTGGTGCTCGCCAAAATCCCGAGTAGTGAGATGCTCCGGCGAGTACCGAGCAGTGTCGAGCATGCTCGCTCAACACTAATCTCTAGTCCCAAACTTCCGGATAAGTGGAACAGTCCTGTATTTGGGATACACTCTGCTTTCCCGGGCATCTGCTGAATGTCCCTCACTGCCACTGCCCCCTCTGAAATCTCCTCCTGCCATGGTAGCAAGAAATGGTAAATGGTTATAGCTTGGGGCATGGTTAAGGTTAGAGAGCGGAATCCGCTGACCATTAGAGCTTAATAAGTAATTTAACTTAGTTATTGAGAATAATAACTTAGGTATCTACAGTATATTGCAGATGAAGGAATATCTCCATAAATTTTAATACACAACTTAGAATGTGGCCTACTTGATAGAGGAAGTCTAAAACACCAGATTTTCTGTGTCTAAAAGCACAGTCAGATGGCCGTATTACATATTTCTATGCAGCGATCACTCTGAGGTCAGGATAGCCGCCAGCCGTGCATTGCAATACGATTGTTGTCCTTGTTATTTGACAGTCTGACTGCACCTTTAATGTAAACAGCACAAGACTCAGATCTAAGTGATTGTCTTCAGCATTAATGTGCAGTGTATTTATGATGTCACCACTTCAGCCAGTAATCAGAGGAATATTAAAGGAGAAGCAACACTGGTACAAAGGAGAGTAAGTGTAGCACCGACATCTCTGCACTCTCCCTCCCTCCCCTGGCAGAGATGTAAAACTCACTCACTGACATGGTCTCCACTCCATCCCTGCTCCTCCTCCCACTGCTGCTGCTGCCCGGAATCTGCGCACAGCTCACAGAACTCAGACACTGTGCTTAGGGCGTGTGCACACTCCCTGCTTCTAAAAGAGCCATTGTGCATTGTCCTAAAGTGTCCCCAGCCAATGGCTTGCAGACACTTATTATTTAAGGCACCTCCACCTGGTTGGGAGGTGCCTGAGCAATGTTGTTAGTATGCTCCATGCATGATTCGTCATTGTCAGGTCCCCAGTTTCTTTGTACCTGCCAGTACCCGCTAGTATCCCCTGGAGTCTGCCTGCATCTGCCCTACCCATACTTGCTTGTTCTTGTCTCACTCCTGCCTGTCCTTGTTTGTGCCTTCCAACCATACCAGCTTGTACCCACCAGTATACCAGCAGTGCCCACCTGCATCTGCCTGTGCCCACCTGTATACTAGCCGTCCCTGCCTGTGCCCACCTGTATACCAGCCGTCCCTGTACCTGCCTGTGCCCAGCTGTATACTAGCCAAACCCGCCAGTACCTGCCTGTGCCCACCTGTGTACCAGGCGTACCAGCCTGTCTACCAGCTGAGTCCACTAGCACCTGGGTTCCTGCTGTTCCTGCCTGCATCAGCTGAACTTTCCTATGTGGCCATTCAAGTCTCCTGTCCCTTGGGGGTAAGCCGCCGCGCATCCGAGGTCGGTCTTGGTGTAGCTTTTAGTCACGCTGATTTTATTATATTTCCCTTGGTCACTGGAGGCTGCCATTGTATTGTCTGTAATGTCTTAGTTATCACAATATTTGAGAGCCACACTTCGGCTGAGCATGGCATGTTCAGAAACAGGATTAACCTTCATAGCTCCAAGAGGATTAGATTAACCTATATGCAACTACCATTGGACCACTATTGTTTTGTATTACTGCGATGCTTGCAGGGTCATGACCCTAGATGATAATATGCAACAGTAAGTTATCAGGCAGTTATTATTATTATTATTATTATTTATTATTAGCAGTTAGCTAACATTATCATTCTGCTCAGTGTTTGTTATAGTATATAAATTTATGCAAATTTATTTTTCTAGGAGCAGTCTATATGGGTTTGTGTGATCCATAGTTGCATGTAGTATTTATCCTCTCAATACATGATTGTCCAGCGCATAGATTAGCTTGATTTATGAAATATAAATTATAAGATTTATGAAATATAAAATTATTTAAATCAATCGGTTAACCCTAGAACGCATACCTGGGGCCTCGCAGTCCCGCCCTGTTAATTGTTTTCCATTTTCTGCAAGATTACTTTAGTTAGAATTTTGAAACTCTAGGCATTCCTCAGGTATATAGTTGTTTGTCATTTTTGTTTGAGTTATTCCATGTTATTTGCACACGGGCCTAAAAGGCCCCAGGCATGTGAAAAAGTAGATTTTTATGGTCATGCGTTCTAGGGTTAATGGCATAATGAGAAACAAGATCAAAATGCCAGAATTGTGCTTTTTTGGTTGTAGAAACACTGTAAAAAATGCAATAAGCAGTAATAAGAACATTGTATCTACCCCAAAATGGCATTAATAAAATAATAAGTTTAATGGAAAAAACAAGCCCTCACAAAGCTCCATCGATAAGAAGCTGAAAGCATTAATAGCCTTAGAAGATAGCGACACAAGCAATTTTTTTTTAAGAATTTAAATTTTTCTTCCACCAAACTAAAAAGAAACATATACAAGTTTTGTATCGACATAAATAAAAATAAATGAAATAACAAATAAATAAAAAAAACTGATAAACAAATGCAGAATTGTGTTTTTTTAGCAATTTCACTACAATTGGGATTTTTTCCTGTTTTCCAGTACATAGGTAAAAGGAATGATGAAATCCAAAACTACAACACATCCCACAAAAATCACGCCCTTACACTATATGCAGGGAAAATTTAAAAAAGAGGAGAAAGATTGTATTAACATTACTGAAGTAGCACTGTGCAATACTATGTATTAGACTATCTAGTCAGGCCAAACCTCTTGCAGGATTTGATAGGCTGTGGTGTATGATAAACCTGGAGGACTTTATCAGGGCTCCATTTTCCATAGCAACCAATCAGCCCCCAAAGATCACACTACAGAGATACTCATGATCTGACAGAGAGTGCTTCTCCTCTGTCAAATTCCTCATGTACAGCTGTTACATTTGACATCAGTCATAAGCACATATCTTTGTTCTCCATTATATATATGCACATCATGCTCATTGCAAAGTGCAGCTTAGGTACAGTACTGTTGTATTTAGGAAATCTCCTCATGTACCTCTATTACATTTGACAGTGGCAATTGAGGGATTCAACTGCTAAGATAAGCAACAATGCTGATCCTAGCAGTTATAGAAGGAGCTTGCCTATGTATATCACTTGGGCATCTGCAGTTATACGCAACAGTATACAAGCTGCACTGTGTAATGAGCACAATGTGCATATCCATAATGAAGTACAAAGATACGTGCTCAATACTGATGTGTATATGATATAGCGTTAAAGGACTCAAAGAGACAATAGCTTTTGATGCATTTTTCAAACCAATTGCAATGAGATTTAAAGCCAACTGTTGCACTAAAAATGTCATTATTGTCTTTAAACCCTTCGCTCCGAGGCCTGCTTTCAGCTTCCACACCAGGCCAAATTTTACAATTCTGACCAGTGTCACTTTATGAGGAAATAACTCAGGAATGCTTCAATGTGACCTAGCGATTCTGAGACTATTTTTTGATGACATGTTGTACTTTATGGTAGTGGTAAATTTAGGCCAATATTTTTTGCATTTGATGGTGAATAAATCTGAATTTTGCCGAAAATGTAGCATTTTTCAAATTTTGAATTCTTTTGCCCTTAAACCAGATAGTTATATCACACAAAATAGATAATACATAATATTTACCACATGTTTACTTTACATCAGCATCATATTTGAAACATATTTTGTTGTTAGAAAGGTTAAAAGCTTATCAACAATTTCTCATTTTTTCATCATCCGGTATCCAAGGGGTAACGTTTCTCCATGTGGAGAAACGTTACCCCTTGGATACCGGATTATGGAAAGGAGGGAGGGACATGTTAAGCATGTCATGGAGAGGAGACATTTAAGCCGCAATGCTCCTCTTGGAAATATGCAAATTGTCTCTTCAGAGAGGAAGAGAACTAGAACTCTAGCGCCACCCATATGAAGAAGCAATCCTAAAAGTCAATATCGACCCTTTAACGAGCCTTGTCTCATATCGGCGTACTGCCCCTCATCAGTGGAAAGTGTGAGATATGGTTTGGCTGGATGAGAGGTATCAGACCGGGATCCAAGAGGTAATGTTTCTCCTTGCAGAGACTGATATGTTAAGCATGTCAAGATGAGGAGACTTTTAAGCCGCAATGCTCCTCTGGGAAATATGCAAATAGTCTCTTCAGAGAGGAAGAGAACTAGGTGTTGCTTCAGTCACAAATTTTTATTTTTCTGAAGAGTAACAGGAGAAAATGGACTATATGGTTTATTGTGCAATTTCTCCTGAGTACATTAATACCTCATATGTGGTGGAAAATTCCTGTTTGGGCGAACAGTAGGGCTTGGAAGGGATGGAGCGCCAACTGATTTCTGGAGCACAATTTTTGCTGAAATAAATTGCGGATGCCATGTGACATTTGAAGAGGCCCTGACATGCCAAAACAGCAGAAACCTCCAAAAGTGACCCCATTTTGGAAACTACACCTCTTGTGTAATTAATCTAGGGGTGTAGTAAGCATTTTTAACCCTCATGCTATTTAAAGAATTTTATAACATTGGGCTGAGTAAATGGAAAATAATAATTTTTTCCACTAGAATGTTATTTGGCCCCAAGTTTTCAAATTTCAAAAGGGATAATAGGAGAAAATGAATGATGACGTTTGTTACGCAATTTCTCCTGAGAGCACCAATACCCCATATGTTGTTGAAAACTACTTTTGAGGCACAGTGCAAAGCTCAGGAGGGAAGGAGCGCCATATTGGAGTTCAGATTTTGCTGGAATGGTTTGAGGGTGGTATGTCACATTGGCACATTACCAAGCCTCTAAGGTGCCAGAACAGCAAAAACCCTGCATAAGTGACCAAATTTTACAAACTAAACCCCTCAATGTATTAATTTATGGGTGCAGCAAGCATCTTGACAGGACACAGAATTTTATACCATTGGATGGTGAAGAAAGAATAATTAAATTTTTACCATTAAAATGTTGTTTTTGCCTCAAATTTTTAATTTTTATAAGGGATAATAGGAAAATGTGGATCTCACATTTTATTGTGAAAATTCTCCTGAGTGCGTGAATACCCTACATGTAATAGGGAACTACTTTTCAGGCACAGACAAAAGCTCAGAAGAGAAGGAGCGCAATATTGGGTGCAGATTTTGCTGTTAAGGTTTGCTGGTGCCATGACCCACTGGAAGAGATTTTATACTGGGAAATAGGTAAAAATGTCAACAAAATTTGTCACAAAATTTCTTCTGAACTTGGCAATACCTTATACTGTATGTGTCTGTACAGTACTGCTGAGCCACATGACGTGGCTCGGAGGTTAGGAGCGCTATTTGACTCTGGAAGAACGAAAAGTTTGCAGACTCCATATAGAGAACCCCTAAGTGCCATATTAGCAGAATCCCTCCTCAAGTGACCTCATTTTGTAAATTATACCTCTCTGGGAATTTATCTACAGGTGTAGTGTCAATTTCATCTCAATCAGTGTTTTCCAGAAACAAGCAGCAGTGGATGTTGCTAAGTAAAAATAGCAAATCTGACATTGTAGTGCCCATTACATTGTAGTGCCTATATATATTGGGCCCAGCTCATGCTTCTGGAGACATTGACTTAATTAAGCAGGCTACAGAAATGCCTAACATGTGGATTCTAAATGTGGTTTTAGGCACATTGTGGACCTCAGAATTGAGGGTGGCATTTCGATTTTGGAGCGCAGAATTCACTGGAATTCTTTTGGGGGGCGAGGAGCCATAGTTCGTTTCCTCAACCTTTGAGCTACCAGTAATGTGGAAAACTCCTGTATTTCCATTGACAGATGGTGGACCTTAGTGGGTCTTGCTTTTGTGTGGATTGAGTTGAAGCTTTTATTAGAAACATTTTACATAACATTTTGGTTCACATTTATCATGTGGTCTGCACTGAGCACTTACTTTGGGGCTTCCATCTAAATCTCTAAATGACATGATTCAGATAAAACCCCCAATGGATCCATTCACTACAATGAGGCAGCAGCAGTGCTACTCTGGACTCCTTCTGACCTCTGTTAAGCGGTATCCTTCTTTTCAGAGGTGCACAAAATTGTGGCCCACCACAACTTGGAAAGACGAACTTGGAAAGACGGTACCAGATTTATTGCGTTTTTTTATGTTTGCTACTATCACAAACTAGCATATACTTGTTTTTTGCTAAACAAAGTTTTTGAATCACTATATCTTGAGAGCTATAATTTTTCTGTATTTCTTCCGACTGAGTCATGTGAGGGCTTGTTTCTCTGTGGAGCAAGTTGAATTTTTTTATTGTTATCATTATCGGACACAAAACATTTTTTGATCACTTTCTATTCCAATTTTTGAGAGGCAGAATGAATAAAATCAAACAATTAATGAAATGTTTTTCTTTGTGCCATTCACTGTATGGTAAAAGAGATAAGGCAACTTTATTCTTTGGGTCAGTATGATTGCAGCGATACCACATTTATATCACTTTTTTAAGTTTTGCCACTTTTACACAACAAAAACAATTTTATGAAAAAAAAGAATTGTTTTTTGCATTGCCATTTTCTGAAAGCTTTAGCTGTTTTATCTTGCCACTGATGGAGCTATATGACAGCTTGTTTTTGCAGGTAAGATGATGTTTTTGAATACAATTTTTACTTACATTCAACTTTTTGATCTCATTTTAGTCCACCTTTTTCTTATTGGTATGATGCAAAAGCATCGTTATCTTTGGCGCATTTTATTTTTATTCACTTATTGAATTAGTGTAACAGTTTTAAAGGTCGGGTCGTTCTGAATTTGGCAATGACCAATATCTGTAATTTATTTATTTTTTTAAATACATATATGTATTTTTTGGTATGATATTGTTTGATTTTTTTTGTTCTTTATTTTGTGATTTTTTTTTTATTTTTACAATATAAAACATCAACTTTCCCTGCTCTGATCACTGCAGCATATTAGATCAGTGCATCACTCACAGGCAGGAGGCATATCAGCCCCTGGTTTCAGCAGGAGCTTACTGGCTACTGTATCTGTGTGACCCCATGGCTATCTTTTGGACCGTTGTCACCATGGAGACTATTGATCACAATCACGTTGTACCAATTGGAGCAGAGAGGGAGCTCCCTCCCTCTGCAAGCCAATCGATGTAGCTTTCTCTATTAACAGCGGCATCAGACGGGAAAAATGCCAGCAATAGGCACTAGCACCAATCATGGGCATTGCTGCAGGTTGTCAGCTATCGTATAACTCTGATACTCGCTGATGATTACACCGCCACTGGGAGTGAGCACACGCGATCATCATGTCGTACATGTAGGGTGGTTTGCTGAAACGCACATCCCACGACGCCATATATGTAAGGTGCAGGTCGTGAAAGGATTAATAATAGCTTCAATAATGCTATGGACAAGATCAGGGACCTGAACAGATTAGAAGAATCATCAGAGATAGCCAACTGGCATTGTTTACTATTGTCTAGTTACAGCTACTCTGCAATTTCATTTTAGATTCTTCTAGATGAATAACCTACTATCTTGTAATATTCCCTAACATTTGGCAGGAGTTCAGTCAAATCACTAAAGGTGCTGATGCTACATAAGCTTTGGATAAGGGAATTCTCTATCCATTGTCTACAGGAATAAATCAGCAATTTGATGAAGTTATAGCTTTGGGAACAGTGCGTACCTATCAAGTGTAAAATAGCAAGGTGGCAATGTCACAAAGTATGCCACACAGGCAAGTTCATATTCAGCATATTTACCTCTTAGAAGAAGAATAAATAAACTATGCAAAAGTTAAATGAATAGCAACAATGAAAACAGTAAAGTGAGGGTCAGATGAATTATTTTATTCTTAAATGGTGAATAAATACATTTGTAACTAATCTATTCTTTTTAAAATATTTGTGTACAGTTCTCTGATTTTCTGCATAATGTTCTTAGTGGAGTGTAAGCTACTTATTAGTTTTCCCAAATCTTGAATTTTAAAATCTTAAGTGCTGCTTTTCATTTTAATGTTTTTGGTTAATTATTTGGTCAATTTTTTTCAAATTAAGATTAACCTGGATCAACAATTTTTTTTCCAAAAAAACCTGATTCGCTGCACATTGCAATATTGCAAAGCCTCCAAATGCCCTGAAAAGGCGTAACACTCTAAGATCTTCTCAAACTGCATTCAACTCCTTTGAAGTTATTTAACTCAAATATAGCCATATTAATTTCAACATGACCTTACCATTGAATAGGATAGTAAATGGGTAAAAACAAACAGCCCATTTAATAGCTCAGTATACTGCTAAAATTTTTAAGTTACTTACAATTTAGAAGTGGTCCAAAATCTCACGTGATCAAGTAAATGGTTCTTTGCACAACACTGACTCCAACTACTGACAGTGTTGCTCTCAGAAGTAACATTATACTGATGTAGCTAAGATGAGTGATGTACCATATGTTTAATAATGCCCTCCACTTTGCGCCGACCAATACACTTGCTGCTTTTGGTCATACTGCTGCAACGCTGGCTGATTCCACTAGTGTTGGTGGGGCTTCAACTGCTACTGGCAGCTCCCACACTCTTAGATATAGCATATTTTTTATTTTACACTATTTTGTGCACTATCATTGCCACATTTTGTTTTGGTCCAAAAATTTGCTGTTGTCATCCATACAGTTTAACATGTTCTGTGTGAAATTATGGTGGTTTGAAATTTAATAAAAACGCTTGGCCTGCTACAGATAACCCAATTTTTTTGTTCCAAAAATTGACTATTGTCATCGATACAGTATAACCTGCATTGTGTGAAATTGCGAAGGTTTGAAATTAAAAAAAACGCTTGGCCTGTTACAGGTGATCAAATATTTTTTTTAATTTAAAAAATGTATTTTTAATTAATGTGAAGGAAACATCCCAGACACTTAGCAATTAGAAAATGCGTAAGGCGTGCAGTAAGGGAAAGGGAAGTGGAAGTGCTGATGATGGTGCACACAGATGGCGAGGACGTGGGGCAAGTATGACTGCGCCTGTTGCTGGAGCACACGAAACATACCCATTCACGACACTTAGCTTCCTGTCCCATTTTGCAGGGAGTCAAGGTGCACAACTTCTGAAGCATCACCAATGCAGTCAGGTGTTCGATTGGATAGCAGATAATGCTCCCAGCATGCTTGCCAGCACCACCCAGTCTTACCAACGGTCCAGTCTCACCAGCCAAGAATCAGGATCACTTAATCCTCACCCTGATCCTCCTTATTCCCACCATGTTGAGTCTCAGGATACTAGTGATCCCACACTAGGACACTCCGAGGAGCTCTTTACAACATTATCTCTTGATTGTACCCTCTTGCCCTGCGTGTTTCAAAAGGGACTGGAGGACATGCTGTTTAGTGATGCACAAAATTTAGAGCAGCCACAGTCAGAAGATGATGGTGGGAAATGGCAAATTTTGTCTAAGTAGGTAGATGATGATGAGACACAGTTGCCGATAAGTCATGTTGCTATTAAATCACGAAGTCAGAAGGACCACAGTGCGGTGGTGGTAGATGAGGTAGTGGATTGGATGACTGAGTCACTGACCCAACCTGGGAGGCTGGCATGTAGAGCAAGGCCAGAAGCACTGAGGGGTAGTGATCTGCAGGTCCGAAACAGGCAGCAAGAAGCAGGGGGGTGACCAGAGGAAGAAAGAGGGCTACTGTTCCGCAGAGCACAGATACTCAAAAATTTCTCCGTAAAAGAGTTATGTGTTCCCCAATCTGGGACTTGATAAAGAGAGTTCTTAGGCAAAAAAATGGTCATTTGCTACCTGTGCCATGCCAAGATTAGCAGGAGTCTGACCACTAAAAGCTTAATCACCACCAGCATGATCAGGCACATGTCATGTAAGCACTCAACTTGGTGGGTCAAACATGTGAGTCCACAATTGGTGCCAGTGGGTGACACCACTGCCTCTTCCCCTGTGCTAGGTGCTTGCCAATCCCCTGTTCATTACATTGACGCAGATGCCACCTGATCTGCACCTGTCCTTGCACACTCTGAGGCACCATCATCAGGCACTTCCAAATCTTTATTCCAGCACAGCGTTCAGTGTACCCCAGGCCTTGGAACAAAATAGAAAGTTCCAAGCCACCCATTCACAAGCTCAAACGCTAAACGGGCATATTTTCAGGCTGCTTGCCATGGAAATGTTGCTGTTTAGGCATGTGGATTTCCACCGACTCACGGCAGCAGCCGTTCCTCTATACTCTGTCCCCAGTAGAGATGAGTGAAAATGTTCAGAAAATGTTTGTTTTTCAAATTTGGCACGAACATTGCACATTCAAATTTGTGATTGGACCCCCGAGCGTTATTACTCAAAATTGGCAAAATTCGGCCAAAGTCCGGTGAATGATCGTGTTTTCACTAGTGTATTTTTTAGGACTTTGGCTAGGAGAGTGGTGCTGTATGATGAGCGGGGGTACAAGTGTTTGATGAGGGGAGGGAGTGGGGAAAGGTCAGAGGAGTGGCGAACTGTTATTCTTAATTTTTTTTTCTTAACTTAATATGTGGAGATTCCGGAAAGCCAATCAAAGAGCAGGAACCATCTACAACTTCCAGACACAAGGGCTTGTGTCATTGGCTGCTGAAATCACATGTCCCTCTCCATATAAAAACCTAACATGTTGTTTTGGCTCCATTTTGTCAGAGTAACAGCACAGAGAGGCTGTTCCTGCTGCTGCTACTGAATAGTGAGAGAGTGAGATAGTTAGCTAGGTGATTGCTTGTAAGTCAGATAGTTTAGATAGATAGGATACTGTGTGGGTATAAAATCAACCTTCCAGCAGATCAATCGTTTTTGCTATTAGTGTGGTCCAGGCAGACACACCAAGCCATATTTCAGCATAGTACTCTGTTGTGCTGATATTGTGATCCATGCAGCAGTACACCTCAAACTCAATTTTTTTCTGTTTCTACCGTGCTACATACAACAGGCCACATCTGAGCTGGTAATTGTTTTGCGCTGAGATTCTGCTCTATCCAGAGCTACACAGTACAACATCTAAATGTGTTCTGCTACTATGTGGCATGGCAGAAACCATGCCACATTTGAGCTTTAATTCTTTGGTACTGATATTGTGATCCATCCAGGAGTTCACATTACAAAATCTCAATATTTGCCATTACTCAAATGCTAAAGAAATTAGGCCACATTTGAGCTTTTAATTCTTTGGTACTGATATTCTGCTCAGTCCAGGGGTTGACATTATAAAATCTAAATTTGTTACCACCAGGTTACAGAAACCATGCCACATTTGAGCTTGTAATTACTTTGTGCTGAGATTGTGCTGTATCTAGGGCCTCACAGTAGAAATTCTAATTTTTTATGGTTCTACATGGTTTCTATGCTACAGAAACCATGCCATATTTCAGCTTTTAATTTTTTTTTGCTAGCATTGTGCTCCATCCAAGAGTCCAAATTTCCAAATCTAATTTGGTTGTTCTTAAAGTGTAGTCCAGAAACCAGTCCACATTTCAGTACTGGACAGGGCTTGGAGCAGCATTTCTAGCTTAAACTTTGATCAGTAACAGGTGGATGAGTGAAAGGTGTAGGCCTGGTGCTCTGAGAGCTCTGCCAAATTAAGGCAACACACGTTAAAGAGACCCAACTTGGAGACAAAATATTTCCATGAAGTATGGACAGATACAAATAAAGTGGCATCAATATTTATTTTTTACTTATTTTACTCACTTATATAGCACCATTAATTCCACAGCGATTTATAGACAATTTCCCCAGAGAAGAAATAGTATAATGGGGCTCTGACACTCCTTCCACTACAGGCAACCCACCAAATGGAGACCCAATTTAGAGTCTCCACATTTCAAAAAATTGTTAGCAACATCAGCAGCAATAGCAACAGCTGGCACATAATCCACAAATAGAACTGTGGTTTTGCAGTTCCTCGGTTCAAATCTCTGTATTATCCTGCTTTTGGCATTTTTTCCGTAAAAAAAAAAAAAAACAGTAATAGTGTCTCCCTAACTGTTCAGACACCAATATATCTGTTTAAAAGAGTCTGGTGTAGGCCAGATAACTAGAACTTTGGTTTTGCAGTTCCACGGTTCAAATCTCTGTATTATCCTGCTTTTGCCATTTTTTCCGCAAAAAAAAAACAGTAATAGTGTCTCCCCGTCTGTTCAGACACCAATATATCTGTTTAAAAGAGTCTGGTGTAGGCCAGATAACTAGAACTGTGGTTTTGCAGTTCCACGGTTCACATGTCTGTATTATCCTGCTTTTGGCATTTTTTCCGTAAAAAAAACAGTAATAGTGTCTCCCTGACTATTCAGACACCAATATATCTGTTTAAAAGAGTCTGGTGTAGGCCAGATAACTATAACTTTGGTTTTGCAGTTGCACGTTTTTAAAATCCCTGTATTATCCTGCTTTTGGCACCAGTATTGCGAACTGATCAGTATGAACAGGTTATTAATTGGATAGCAGATAATACTTCCAGTTACCTCGGCACCACCACCTCCGGTCTGTCTTCCACACGGTCAAGTTTTAGTAGCCGTGAGTCTCGACCGCATACTCCTCCTCACCCTGATGCTTCTTCCTCCCACCAGTTGCCAGTACAAGCGGTAGGTCTTCCAGAGTCTGGAATTTTTTTTAAGACTCTGCTATAACCCCAAAAAGGCCATTTGTACCACCTGCCATGCCAGCATCAGCAGGGGTGACAAAAATACCAGCCTGACCACCATCAGCATGATCAGGCACATGGCAGCAAAGCACCCGACTTTGTGGGGTGAACCCCAGGGTCCACGACCAGTGTCAGCGGGTGTCACCACTGCTTCTTCCGCTGTTGTGCATGTAAGAGAACCCCCTGTTGTGTGTGCAAGGCAATCCCCTGTCCATGCTGCATGCAAAGATGCCCCCTCCTCTCAGTCTTCACTTGTTATGGCAGTTTCTCAAGGAACAGCATCAACGTCCACGTCCCACCGCAGTGTTCAGTTGTGGATATCCCAGAGTTTTGAAAGAAAGCGCAAATTCGCAGCCAACGCCGCACAGGCCATAGTCCTAAATTCGCACATTTCACGACTGCTTGCGTTGGAAATGCTGCCTTTTAGCTGGTGGAGATGGAATCCTTCGACAACCTTATGGCGGTGGCCGTCCCTCGGTACTCGGTCCCTAGCCAACACTATTTTGCCCGGTATGCCATGCCTTCAACAGCGCAGTTACTGGGAGAGTCCACCTGACAATGGACACGTGGACAAGTGCTTGTGGCCAGGGACGGTACATCTCCCTGACGGCACACTGGATAAACGTAGTGGAAGCCGGGACCCAGTCGGACCTTAGGACAGAACACATCCTCCCCACACCGAGGATTGCGGGCACTATGTCAGTCAGAGTTGACTCCACAGTGTACAGCTCCTGCGCATCATCCTACTCCTCCTCCTCCTCATGTTCAGCCTCCATCTCAGATATCACCACATCAGTTACAAGCTGGAAGCACTGCAGTACTGCCTCAGCCAAGCGGCAACAGGCTGTGCTGAAACTCATAAGCTTAGGTGATAAACCTCACACTGCTTGTGAGTTGTGGACAGCTGTGAAAGAGCAGGCAGATCTTTCGCTGAGACCGCTGAACCTACATCCAGGCATGGTCGTGTGTGACAATGGCCATATCCTGGTGGCGGCTCTGAGGTGAGGCGAGGTGAGATCACACACGTACCATGCCTGGCTCATGTGCTTAACCTCGCGGCCCAGCGGTTTCTTAAATCGTACCCCGAGTTGCCAGATCTGCTCGTCAAAGTACACGACTTGTCAGCTCATTTTCGGAAATCGGCTACAGCTTCCACTGCCCTTGCTGTGTTGCAGCAGCATTTGCAGCTTCCGGCACAGTAACTGGTGTGTGATGTCCCCACACATTGGAACTGTTAGGTGTTGGTCTGGTGCTGGATTCAAAATGGGTCCAGGACCTTCTGTGGTCTCCCATTTCAGTCCAGCCGGGGCTGATGCCACGCAGCATCACCGTCAGCCCCAACGCCTAGCTGGTCCGCAAGCACTGTTTGTCTCCCAGGTAGTTGTGCCTAGCAATGTTAAGCCTGGTTTACAGAGGGAGACAGGGCTTGCGGAATCTGAGTCCAGGATTTGCCGCACTGAGCATGTCCGTGACCTGGCGAATCATGATTGGTGGGTTGGCACCCACCTGACCCGGTGACCTGGCACCGCCTGATTGGTCACGGGTGTTGTCACCAATGGTGCGACAGTTGGGCAGGGCTTAATCTTTAAAAGGCCCGCCCACAAACATGGCGGCGCACTCAGTTCATTTGAGCTAGCTGTTTGTGGTGTGCACGCTTACTCCGGGCTCAAAGAGCCATAGCTTTAGCTAGGCAGGCCGGGCTCAAAGAGCCATAGCTTTTAGTAGGCAGGTAGCTTCGCCTCACTGACTGGCTCTAACCAGGGGGTTCGCCTTGCTCCACAAGCCGCCTGTGAGCTAAATAGAGCGGGTTTGCTCAGTCCGGTAGCACGCCGGCTGAGTGCTTCAATACCTGGCGGGAATCACACCCGCAGGCTAGCGCCGTCTCTTATAGCGTACCGAAGACAGGGCTACTGCTCATAGTCCGGTCACACGTCTCCCTGCGGTTCTTGGAGATTGTGTGAACCGCTTTAGCGCCAATCCCCATAGTGTAGCGCCTGTATCAAAGACAGGGCTACTGCTGTTCCCACGGACGCACGTCTCCCTGCGGTTCTTGGAGATTGTGCGTAACGTCTTACCCTTCCGTGTGCGTTAACACGAAGGGCTAAGATATTTGTCAGGTGCGTCGCCGCTCGCTCTCTCCTCCGTGCAGTAAACGGAGATAGAGCGTACCACTATACCCTGTCCAGTGTGTAGTTAACACGGAAGGGTTTATCTTTTAGTTGTCGTTTGCCTTTTCATCCGGAAAGTGTTCGGCAGCAGTTCTCTAGGCTGCATCGCGGACCCCGGGGTCGGTTGCGTTCCATTAAATAAAGCTGTCTGCAACCGCTCACCTTAACAGTATCTGAGCGCCAGGGTCTTGCCGAACATGACCGACAATCAACAGCTGCAGCGTTATGTACAGCAACTGGAGTCCAGACTTAGAACTCTGGAACAAACTGCTCCGGCTGTTGATATCACTGCAGTAGCGTCCCAGGCGGCAACTTTAGCAGCCAATATTATCAACTCGGCTGCAGCGAATACTGCAACCAGTGCAAGTGCCCCATTACCCCAGTTTGCTCTCCCGGAGAAATTTTCTGGGGATAGTAAACTCTGCAGGGGTTTTATTAATGTACGCTCCATTCACATGGAGATGATGGAGGCACGGTTCCCCTCCGAAAGAGCCAAAGTGGGATATATCGTCTCATTGCATTCTCACAGGGCTCTGGAGTGGGCTACTCCTCTATGGGAGCAGAACGACCCGGTGGTAGTAAATGCGGGTCTCTTTCTTAAGAACCTAAAAAGTGTTTTCTTGGGTCCTCAGGTCACGCATGATACGGCTCTTAAGCTCCTTGCATTGGCCCAGGGTTCGACCACCACCAGTCACTATGCGGTCCAGTTCAGAATCTTAGCGGCTGAACTGGATTGGTCTGAGCGGTCGCTTATCCCAGTGTTCTGGAAGGGTCTGGCTGGGCATATTAAAGATGCTTTATCTACCAGAGAGATTCCAACCACCCTGGAGGAGTTAATATCTCTCGCTGACCGTATTGACTTACGTCATGCAGAACACAGGTTAGAGCTAGAGGTTGGCAGTCCCCAGTACCTGTTGGCAACAGGCGTCTTTAGACCCAAATCCAAGACCTCCGACCCGGAGCCTGAGGCTATGGATGTATCCCGACATGAGTCTAGTCCCTCTCGTTCCCGTTCTGCACATCTCTCGGAGCACCCCGTAAATAAGGGCTCCAAGCAGCCGGCAAAACGAGTAGGACTTACCACCATTGGTGGGGACACATTAAAATTTGGGTTCTCTTCCTCCAAGCTATCTTATAAGGTGACCTTGTCCTTCAGTAAATCTGCAGTTACTGCCAAGGCGTGGGTGGACTCTGGGCAAATGTTGATGATAGAAAATTGCCATCAGCACCAGAGACATGCCATCTCTACTGAGCCACTCTCTAGGCCAATGAACATTAGTGTTGCCAATGGGTCACTTCTGGATGTGCAAATCCATCATCGGTCGATCCCTCTCACCATGTCATTTCCTGAGGGCCACCGGGAGGTTATTTCTTTTCTTATTATTCCCGGTGGATTAGACGAGGTGTAGTTGGGTCTCCCCTGGTTACGTTGTCATTCTTCATACATTGACTGGAATTTGGGGAGAATTTCTTCCTGGAGTGAGAATTGTGCATCTCAGTGTTTGGGCAAAGTCACCCGGAGGGTACTCTCTGATCCTCCTATCAACGGGACATCTGGTACAGATTCCTTGTCGGTTTCTAGGACCCGGCCCTTGTCAGACTATGTCGCAGAGAATTCTCAGGAGGAGAGAGTGGCTGCAGTGTCCTCCAATCCGGTTCCGTCGGAGAGGACGTTTGTTTCCCCTAATCTACGGAGTATGGTGCTCTCCTGGGCTCATGCCCCTAAGTCCGGAGCTCCCCTGGGGGTGAAACGTACCACTAAGTCCCTTCTACGGTCATATTGGTGGCCCCGGTGGCGCCAGGACGTCAAGGACTTTGTTCTCGCATGTCCCGTCTGTGCAAGAGATAAATCTTTTTGCCAGAGACCGGCGGGTCCTTCCTCTCTGTCACTCGTGAGGGAACATACGCATAGAGAACCTGTTGTCACTGCTTTCTGTCCTCAAAGAGGGTACCCTGTACACCGGAGGGGTCTCTGTATCGTGGGTCCTCTCTGTGACCCGTTGGACCACATCCTTGCCCCCGGCTCATAGAGGAAAATGAGCGTCAAATGGAGGGGGATGTTAAAAGGGGGGATAATGTTAGGCGTCGGTCTGGTGCTGGATTCGAAATGGGTCCAGGACCTTCTGTGGTCTCCCATTTCAGTCCAGCCAGGGCTGATGCCATAGCTTTAAGTAGGCAGGTAGCTTCGTCTCGCTGACTGGCTCTAACCAGGGGGTTCGCCTTACACCTCGAGCCGCCTGTGAGCTAAATAGAGCGGGTTTGCTCAGTCCGGTAGCACGCCGGCTGAGTGCTCGAATACCCGGCGGGAATCACCCGCACGCTAGCGCAGTCTCCTATAGCGTAGTGCCTGTACCGAAGACTGGGCTACTGTTCATACTCCGGTCACACGTCTCCCTGCGGTTCTTGGAGATTGTGTGAACCGCTTTAGCGCCAATCCCCATAGTGTAGCGCCTGTATCAAAGACAGGGCTACTGCTGTTCCCACAGACGCACGTCTCCCTGCGGTTCTTGGAGATTGTGCGTACCGTCTTACCCTTCCGTGTGCTTTAACACGAAGGGCTAAGATATTTGTTTGGTACGTCGCCGCTCGCTCTCTCCTCCGTGCAGTAAACGGAGATAGAGCGTACCGCTATACCATGTCCAGTGTGTAGTTAACATGGAAGGGTTTATCTTTTAGTTGTCGCTTGCCTTTCCACCCGGGAAGTGTTCGGCAGCAGTCCTCTAGGCAGCATCGCGGACCCCGGGGTCGGTTGCGTTCCATTAAATAAAGTTGTCAGCAACCGCTCCCCTTAACAGGAACTCTACCCTCCACATGTTGCAAAGGATTTGTGAGCAGAAGAGAGCTGTTGTGGAGTACTAGCAGCAACAAGGCCATCGATATTCAGGTCAGACACCACACATAAGACCTCAGGAGTGGACCTGGATGTCTGACATATGTACCATCCTGACAAACTTCGAGGAGTCCACCAAGATGGTGAGTGGCGATGACGCCATCATTAGCGTCAGCATCCCACTTGTCTGTCTTTTGCAATGCTCTCTGCAGAGAATTAAAGAGGAGCCATTGCAGCCATAGTATGATGAGATGGATCAAGAACCCGTAATGGGCGATTACACACAGCCCAGCCTCATCTCATCCCCAACGTGCATTGGGGGACAATGAGGGAGGGAAGGAGAAGGAGGAGGAAGAACAGGAGCTGGTATCATGCGCTATTGACGGTAGTACCTGTACAACTGTCATACCGTCGGTACAGCGTGGGTGGCCTGAGGACAAGGGGGAAGAGGAGGAGAGCATGGTCAGTCACCATTTTGTTGAGGACCCGGAAGTTTTGCCCATTACCAGTCTGGCACGCATGGCTGACTTTATGTTACGCTGGCTTAACCGTGTCCCTCACGTTGTCAAAATGTTGGGTGACAGTCATTACTAGTTGGTGACACTTTTAGACCCCCGTTACAAGGAGAATTTTCACTCTCTTATTCCTGAGGTGGAGAGGTCTACAAAAATGTGGCAGTAACAGAAGGCCCTTGCTGCAGAACTGTTAAAAAAATTCCCATCTGAACACGCTAGCGGCAGAGGTCACAATTCGTTGACCAACCAAGGCGTACAGGCGAGAGAGACTCAACTCCAATCCAGCAGAGGCAGGGGAACACTGTCAACATTCTGGGACAGTTTTCTGAGACCCGCCCAGCTTACAGGCCCTGAGGTGCGGGGTACTCTCGCAAGGAGTGGAAAGTTTCAAAAGATGGTGAGGGAGTACCTTGCCGACCATACCAGCGTCGTGCGTGATTCCTTTTAATTATTGGGTATCCAAGCTGGACACTTGGAATGAACTCGCTCTGTACGCCTTGGAGGTCCTGGCCTGCCCTGCCGCTAGCGTGTTAACGGAGCGTGTTTTTAGTGCCGCTGGGGGAATTATACCTGATAAGCGCACTCGCCTGTCAACTGACAATGCTGACAAGCTGACCCTTATCAAAATGAACAATGGCTGGATTTGGCCAGACTTCTCATCACCACCAAATGACAGCAGAGTAACATAAAGTCAAATCCACTGTGTTATTTCGGGAGGTGTATTCCCATGCACCGCTTCACACCGACACATGGGTATATGCTTCCTCATCTTGGCTGTTTTTTGCTCTTCTCCTTATCCTCAGCCTCCACCAACACTATACCACCAGGGTGACCGTGGTCCGTGTTGCCAGCATTGCAAGTTCCTCTGTCCTAAGTTTTGGCAGCTTTTGCTTGGAAGGCATAGGCAAAGACTTTGGGAGACCCACTTCCCAATAATGGGAATAATGTTTTTAATAGGCTGTACTGCATGGCTCTTGCTTGCCAGCATTGCAAGTTCCTCCATTCTAATTTTTGGTAGCTTTTACTTGGAAGGCATAGGCAAAAACTACACTGTGTGCAGAATTATTAGGCAAGTTGTATTTTAGAGGATTATTTTTATTATTGATCAACAACTATATTCTCAATCAACCGAAAAGACTCATAAATATCCAAGCTTAATATTTTTGGAAGTTGGAGTGGTGTTTTTTTTAGATTTGGCTATCTTAGGAGGATATCTGTTTGTGCAGGTAACTATTACTGTGCAGAATTATTAGTCAACTTAATAAAAACCAAATATAATCCCATCTCACTTGTTTATTTTCACCAGGTAAACCAATATCAGTGCACAAACTTTAGAAATAAACATTTCTGACACACAAAAACAAAAACCCCAAAAATTAGTGATCAATATAGCCACCTTTCTTTTTGATGACACTCAACAGCCTTTTATCCATACATTGTGTCAGTTGCTTGATCTGTTTTCGATCAAAATTGCGTGCAGCAGTCACCACAGCCTCCCAGACACTGTTCCGAGAGGTGTACTGTTTTCCCTCCCTGTAGATCTCACATTTTATGATGGACCACAGGTTCTCTATGGGGTTCAGATCAGGTGAACAAGGGCGCCATGTCATTATTTTTTCTGGTTTTAGACCTTTACTGCCCAGCCACACTGTGGAGTAGTTGGATGCATGTGATGGAGCATTGTCCTGCATGAAAATCATGTTTTTCTTGAATGATACCGACTTCTTCCTGTACCACTGCTTGAAGAAGTTGTCTTCCAGAAACTGGCAGTAGGTCTGGAAGTTGAGCTTCACTCCATCCTCAACCCAAAAAGGTCCCAAAAGTTCATCTTTGATGATACCAGCCCATACCAGTACCCCACCTCCACCTTGCTGGCGTCTGTGTCGGAGTGGAGCTCTCTGCCCTTTATTGATCCAGCCTCTGGCCCATCCATCTGGCCCATCAAGAGTCACTTTCATTTCATCAGTCCATAAAACCTTTGAAAAATAAGTCTTAAGATATTTCTTGACCCATTCTTGACGTTTTATCTTATGATTCTTGTTCAAAGGTGGTCGTTTTTCAGCATTCCTTACCTTGGCCATGTCCCTGAGTATCGCACACTTTGTGGTTTTTGATACTCCAGTAACGTTGCAGCTCTGAAATACGGCAAAACTGGTGGCGAATGGCATCTTGGCAGCTTCACGCTTGATTTTCCTCAATTCATGGGCTGTTATTTTGCGCCATTTTTGGCCAACACGCTTCTTGCGACCCTGTTGTCTATTTGCCATGAAATTCTTGATTGTTCGGTGATCACGCTTCCAAAGTTTGGAAATTTCAAGACTGCTGCATCCCTCTGCAAGACATCTTGCAATTTTGGACTTTTCAGAGCCCGTCAAATCTCTCTTCTGACCCGTTTTGCCAAAGGAAAGGAGTCTGCCTAATAATTAAGCACACCTTATATAGAGTGTTGATGGCATTAGTCAACACCCCTCCTCATTACAGAGATGCACATCACCAGATTTACTTAATTGGTATTTGTCTCTCAAGCCTACGCAGCTTGGAGTAGGACAACATGTATAAAAAGTATTAAAGTGATCATAATACGCATTTGCCTAATAATTCTGCATGCGGTGTATGGGAGACCCACTCCCCAATAATGGGAATAATGTTTTTAATTTGCTGTACTGCATGGCTCTTGTTTGCCAGCATTGCAAGTTCCTCCATTCTAATTTTTGGCAGCTTTTGCTTGGAAGGCATAGGCAAAGAATATGGGAGACCCACTCCCCAATAATGGGAATAATGTTTTTAATATGCTGTACTGCATGGCTCTTGTAAGGGGCATGAAAACCGTCTTGTTAAGCTACTGTGACCTCCACAACTCTTCCAAGGGGCATTAAAACTGTCTTTTTAAGCTACTGTGATCTCCACCAGTCTTCCAAGGGGCATTAAAACCATCTTGTTAAACTACTTTGACCTCCAGCACTCTTCCAAGGGGCATTAAATACATCTTGTTAAGCTACTGTGACCTCCACCACTCTTCCAAGGGGCATTAAAACCATCTTGTTAAGCTACTGTGACCTCCACCACTCTTCCAAGGCGCATTAAGACCATCTTGTTAAGCTACTGTGACCTCCACGTCTCTTCCAAGGGGCATTAAAACCGTCTTGTTAAGCTACTGCGACCTCCACGTCTCTTACAAGGGAAATTAAAACCGTCTTGTTAAACCACTCTGAACTCCTCGTCTCTTCCAAGGGGCATTAAAAGCATCCTGTTAAGCTACTGTGACCTCCACGTCTCTTCCAAGGGGTATTAAAACAGTCTTGTTAAGCTACTGTGACCTCCACGTCTCTTCCAAGGGGCATTAAAACAGTCTTGTTAAGCTACTGTGACCTCCACCACTCTTCCAAGGGGCATTAAGACCGTCTTGCTAAGCTACTGTGACCTCCACGTCTCTTCCAAGGGGTATTAAAACCATCTTGTTAAGCTTTTGTAACCTCCACGTCTCTTCCAAGGGGCATTAAAACTGTCTTGTTAAGCTACTCTGACCTCCACGTCTCTTCCAATGGGCATTAAAACCGTCTTGTTAAACCACTCTGAACTCCACGTCTCTTCCAAGGGGCATTAAAACCATCTGATTAAGCTACTGTGAATTCCATCACTCTTCCAAGGGGCATTAAAACCGTCTTGTTAAGCTACTGTGACCACCACCACTCTTCCAAGGGGCATTAAAACTGTCTTTTTAAGCTGCTGTGACCTCCACGTCTCTTCCAAGGGGCATTAAAACCGTCTTGTTAAACCACTCTGAACTCCACAGCTCTTCCAAGGGGCAATGAAATGTTGTTTTTAATTAACTCTAACCTCCACGACTCTTCCAACGGGCATTGCATTTCCTCCTAATTTTAGTCAGCTTTTGCTTTTCAATGCATAGGCGAACACTAAGGGAGACCCACTCCCCAATAATGGGTAGAAGGTTTTTAGTACGCTGTAATCCACGTCTGTTTCAAGGGGCATTGCAGTTCCTCATAATTTTTGGAAAGCCTTCCATTCACTGCTTAGGCCAACAGTGTACAGGAGACCCAGTTGCTATAAATGGAAAAAATGGTTTAGTTAAGGCCCTCTGACCTCCATGTCACTTCCAAGAGGCATTGGAGTGCCTCGAAATTTTTGTTAGCATTGCAGTCACTGTATGCCCTATAACTGTGTAGCCAAACCGCTCCTTTTGGTACAGAAACATATCTTACAAGATATGTGTGGTTGACTGGCTTAATTTTGATGTGAATGGTCCCTGTTCCTCCTGCTCTTTCTCCTTTGCCACCACCTCATCCATCATTCAGCACCTAAAGCTTTGCTTTAACTGGAGTCATAGAACTGGGATAGTAGCAGGAAAACATCCAGCAATCCTCGAAGGAGGTAGGATATGCGCCAAAACACAGACCACCTCAGGCCTAGCCGCTACTACATATATGCGCTTGCATTCCAAGGAACAGAAAGCTAAGGAGATGGATGGCCTCATGAACATGAATAATTTACTCGTTGTGTAGGAGGCTGACCACTGCTGCTGTCTACCTTCTGAACTTTGTGTTGAAGCCTGATTGACCCAGGACCCGCAATCCTCTTTGTCTTCAGGACGTGTTGCATCCCTGTGTCCAACTGTGTCCCGGCTTCCACAATATTAACCCTGTGTGAAGTCATCAGTCAGATGGACCATCCCTGGCCACATTCACTAGTCCCCGTGTTTGTGGTTAGGCTGTCCTTCAAATAGGGTTGGCTGGGGACCGTTTATGGACACCCGGCCGCCCCAGGTGGCTGGGGACCAAGCGTGGACACCCGGCCGACGGGCGGCTGGGGACTGAGTATGGATAACAGGCTACCGACGCAGCCATGATGTGGTGGCCAGATTCCTGCCTAAAAGGCCCAATTTCAATTGCAAGCAAGCAGTATGGTATTGCAGCCTGGGGGTAGTTGGGTGGCAGGCTGCATACTTGCGCTTGCATTGCAAGGAATGGTGGAGGTACAATTGAACACTGCCCTGGCACAAGGACTTGCACGGGGATAGTTGCACGTCTGCATCTTCTGACGCGGCAAGGATCACTTATGATTTGCACACTATTAGGCAGTGACCTGGGTGTCAGAGATGCTTCCAGAGGTCTTCCCCATGCTGTTACCATGTCTTTTCAGCACTATATGCATGTGTCACACAGCACATGGCCAAATAAGGTTGTAAAATGTTAAAATGACACTTCCCGGTGAATGCACTTGTCATGGTTGAAAGCAATACAAAAGTGCAAAAACGCATAAAAAATGCTACTTTTGAACAAAGCCCAAGGTGTGGAGGAGTATTTTAGTTTTTGGTTATTTATTTTACCTTATACAGAAGTCTTTACCATGGAAAGTATGTTCCTTAACATATTTCACAGGAAAGCAGTTTCAGTTTCGTTTTTTAACATTTTATTGTGAGCCCGTAAATGTGGCTTAATACCTCTGACCACATTGTTGACAACAGCGACCTAGGGGTCATAAATGCTTCCTGGGGCGATCCCCATGCTGTCCCCATGTCATTTGAGCACTGTCACTATCGTTTTGGGCACTTTTTAGGCTTTCTACAGACTGCCGGGGGTGCCGCCGCAAAAATGCTCGGGTCTCCCATAAACTAACATTGGGCTTATTGCTCGGGTCGAGCACCCGAGTATCACGGTGAGATCGGCCTGAGCTTCGAGCACCCAAGCATTTTAGTGTATGATCAACACTACTGCTAATGTTTTTACATTGATGGCTCAATGTTTCTGGGGTTGGAAGTCTATAACTGCGATGCACACTGTTACAGATCCGTGTGGTGGAACCTCTGTGCTGCGGTGCAAGGAGGGGCCAGAGGGGCGTGACTAAGTTTAAACTCAGTTAGACCAAGGTCGCATGGAAACTCAGTCAACTCCTTGAACCAGGGAGGAACCGAGCAGAGGGACCAGGTGCCACTCTGGGAACGACCTTGTATGAGAGCAGGTGACTCCCACGGGTCAGAAGGCAGGAACTGACCGGTACAGTGGATGAGATTTGGCTTGCAGGCTGACGGCTTGTCCGGGTAGACAAGCAGGCTGATTAGGCAGATAGTCAGGCGAGTGTTCTGGGTAGGCAAGCTGGCGGCACAACATGTAGCTGGCTGGTGCTTCCAAGTAAGCGGGCTGGCAGGCACGGCAGGTAACAGGCAGGTGCTTCCAGGTAAGCGGGCTGGCAGGCTCGGCAGGTAACAGGCAGATGCTTCCAGGTAAGCAGGCGGGCAAAGCCCATAGACAGACTGGCGGACTGGACTATAGACAGACTGTCGGGCAGAAGAAAAGTCAAGCTAGCGGACTGAGCAGAAGATCAGACTGGCGAACAGCACTGAAATGCAGAGGACCTGGGGGCTGAAGCAAAGTAATAATCACAAAGCAAGAACCTTGCACGGGCACCTCCATATTGGAGGAGCTGCCTCTTATAGGGAAAGCCCTCCGGTGATTGGCCGGGGACTTTTTAGTATGGCGTGCGCGGCTCCTTTAAGAGGGAGGGAGCACGCACGCCCAAAGCACAGAGCCAGGGAAGCTGTGAGCACCAGCAGCAGCTGCAGGGAGGCCGGAAGATGCCGGAGCAGGACCGTGGCGGTAAGGGGGACGAAGTTTCTGCCTGGCAGGGGGCAGAGACACCGATGCTACAGTACCCGCCCCTTTACCTCTTTTTCAGGCCAGCAAGAAATTTTTTAAGAAGAAGAGGGGCATGGATGTTCTCCCTGGGTTCCCAAGACCTCTCCTCCGGGCCAAACCCCTTCCAATCCACCAGAAAAAATGTTTTTCCTCTTACCCTTTTGGTGGCCAACAATGTTCTCATAGACATCCTCAGCGGAAACTGGAGCTGGAGTGGTACCAGAATCGTCAGAAAAAGAATTAAGAACAACTGGTTTGAGGAGAGATACGTGGAAGAAGTTAGGAATCCATAAGGTGGCCGGGAGTTTTAGCTTGTAATCCATGGGATTGAATTGCTTGAGAACCTCAAATGGACAGATGAACCGAAGACCCAACTTATATGATGGAATTTTGAGCCGAACATGTTTGGAGGAGAGCCAGACCCTGTCTCCCGGACGAAAAAGAGGCGGATCCAGACGTCTCTTATCGGCATGTCTCTTCATCCGTTCAGAGGACTGAAGAAGTGCGGATCTAGTGTTTTCCCAAATAGTAGAAAATTCGCTCAACAGAGACTCCGAGGCAGGATTGTCCACTGAAGCAGAGACGGGAAACAGGACCCGGGGGTGTTGACCATAGACCACAAAGAATGGGGATTTGGAAGAACTCTCACTCTCATGGTTGTTATAGGAGAACTCGGCCCAAGGTAGGAGCTCAACCAAATCATTATGGTGAGCATTGACGAAATGCCGGAGAAAGCTGGTAAGGACCTGGTTGATACGTTCCACTTGACCATTGGACTGAGGATGATAAGCAGAGGAGAAATCCAGGGTGACATCCAAAAGCTTATACGTAGCTCTCCAGAAGCGCGGAGTGAACTGGACTCCGCGATCAGACACAATGTGGAGGGGTAGGCTGTGTAGACGAAAGATGTGAGGGATGAAGTTCTTAGCCAGCACAGATGTGGACGGGAGACCAGGCAGAGGGATGAAGTGGGCCATTTTAGAAAAGCGGACAGCGACCACCCATATGACCGTACAACTGGCAGAAACAGGGAGATCGGTAATAAAGTCCATAGCAATGTGTTGCCACGGGGCGGAAGGTATGGGTAGAGGCAGGAGACGGCCGGCGGGCAGATGCCTAGGAACTTTGTTATGGACACAGGAGGAACAAGCCGAGACGAAATCCGCAACATCCTTGCGTAGCGAAGGCCACCAGTAATGCCGGGCGATGAGCAGGAAGGTCTTCCTCTGGCCAGCATGGCCGGCTAGTTTGGATGAATGACCCCAGAGAAGAACCTTCTTACGATCCGGAACCACTACAAAAGTCTTACCGGGTGGAAGACGAGACAGGTCAAACGGGGCCACGGTCATTACTCTGGAGGGGTCGATGATATGCAGAGGCTCCTCCTCTTGGTCGGAGGACAGGAATGAGTGGGATAGAGCGTCGGCTTTAACGTTCTTGTCAGCAGGGCGGTAATGTAGAGAAAAACCGAATCGGGCAAAGAACAGAGACCACCGGACCTGACGTAGATTGAGTCTCTGGGCGTTTTGTAGATAGGCCAGGTTTTTGTGATCTGTGTAGATGATCACCGGGTGCAGAGCCCCTTCCAGCAGGTAGCGCCACTCCTCCAGCGCCAATTTGATGTCAAGCAGCTCACGATCTCCTATGGAGTAGTTGCGCTCAGACGAGGAGAAGAGCTTGGAGAAAAAGCCGCAGGTTACCATTCTCCCGGACAGGGATTTCTGGGTGAGCACAGCTCCGGCTCCGGAGGAGAAAGCATCAACCTCCAGGAAGCACTGCTTGTTGCAATCTGGGTGGTGCAGCACAGGGGCGGAGGAGAAAGCTTGTTTTAGGGAGACGAAGGCCTCCTCCGCTTCAGAAGTCCATTCCTTGGGATTTGCTCCCTTACGGGTGAGCATGGAGATGGGAGCGGTCTGGGAGGAGAAATGAGGAATGAAGAGGCGGTAATAATTTGCGAAGCCTAGGAATCGCTGAATCGCCTTCAACCCCTCCGGTCGGGGCCATTTTAAGACATCAGAAACCTTCTCGGAATCCATCCGAAGACCAGTCTCGGAGATAATATATCCCAGAAATGGAAGGGAAGTCTGCTCGAAGAGACATTTTTCAAGATAAGTGTAGAGACGATTCTGCAGAAGCCTAAGCAGAACCTGACGAACATTCCTCCTGTGTGAGGGCAGATCCGGAGAGAAGACCAGGATATTGTCCAGGTACACCACTACGCAAGAATACAAGAGGTCACGGAAAATGTTGTTAACTAGCTCCTGGAAGATGGCTGGGGCATTACAGAGACCAAAGGGCATCACGCGGTATTCATAGTGACCATCCCGGATGTTGAATGCCGTCTTCCACTCATCGTCCTGATGGATCCGGCCCAAATTGTACACCCCACGTAGATTGAGCTTGGTGAAGACCCTCGCGCCTTTAAGGCGGTCAAACAGCTCTGAGATGAGAGGCAGGGGGTACTTATTTTTGATGGTAATTTGGTTAAGCACCCGTTAATCGATACATGGCCATAGCGAGCCGTCTTTCTTTTTAACGAAGAAAAATCCTGCTCCAGCCGGGGAAGTAGATTTCTGAATGAATCCAATAGCAAGATTCTCCTCGATGTACTCAGACATGGCCTGGGTTTCAGCCAGCGACAAGGGGTAGATACACCCGCGGGGAGGTGAAGCGCCAGGTACCAGGTCAATGGGGCAATGATACGGCCTATGAGTTGGTAGTGTCTCGGCGTTCTTCTTGTCGAAGATGTCCGCATAGGACCAGTAGGGTGGCGGCAGACCGGGTAGATTAGCCGGAGTAGACGGAGGTCGAGCCGGGCGAACCGGAACCAGGCAGGTCTCATGGCAATCCCGCCCACAATGGAGCACCTCACCGAATCAGGTTTCTGTAGCCAGGGTAGACCTAGCAAAAGGGAGTGAGAGAGTCCGGATAGCACATGAAAGGAGATCCTCTCCGAGTGCAGCATTCCCACCTGAAGGGTTATAGGCTCTGTGACGAGCAAGATGGTCACTGGAAGTAGTCTCCCATCCATGGAACCGACTGCCAATGGTTCAGCCAGATGTTTGGTGGGAATCTGATACTTCTCTACAAGGAACTGAGAAATGAGATTCCCAGCGGCTCCGGAATCCAGGTGAGCGGTTTCAAAGAAGCGGGTCTATCCACTGGAAATAGAAACAGATAGAGTCAAGGACGGAGAGGATTTACTCTTGCCTAGGATGACCTCTCCGAGCGGTCCTAGACACTGGAGTTTCCCAGCTTCACTGGACAGGAATGGATCAGATGCTCCTTACTACGACAGTAGAAACAGCTCCCCTCAGCTCGGCGTGTTTCTTGGCGAGACTTTACCATCTTGGTCAGGTCAATCTGCATGGGTTCGGGCGAGCGTGCCCAGGGAGTTGCTGGTTGGGAGGTAGGTTTCTGGAAAACAGGAGCGAGATGAGGAAATCTTCTCTCCCAGGTAGTCTCCTTAGCTCGCTCCAGGAAACAGATGTCAATCCGGATAGCTAGTGACACCAGGTCTTCCAGGGTGGTAGGAATGTCCCGGCCGGCTAGCTCGTCCTTGATCTGTCCGGAAAGACGCTCCCAGAAGGTGGACACCAGGGCCTCATTGTTCCAGGCAAGCTCAGATGCGAGGGTACAGAACTGTATGGCATACTGGCCCACGGTGAGACTCCCTTAGCAGAGACGGAGCAATGAGTAGGCGGTAGAAGTCCTTCGTCCTGGCTCATCGAAGACCTTCCAAAAGGCAGTGAGGAAAGCCGGAAGATCGGACACCAGGGGATCCCCTCTCTCCCATAAAGGGTTTAGCCATGCCAATGCTTCCCCGGTGAGATGAGACATGATAAAGGCCACCTTGGCCCGGTCGGAGGGAAACTGATGTGCCAGGAGTTCAAAGTGCAGAGTGCACTGGTTCAGAAAACCCCGACATAAGACGGGGTCACCCTCAAAACGAGGAGGCGCAGAGAGCCGGGGTCCAGAGCTGGATGCCATGGCACCAGTAGGCTGAGGCGCCGTCGGAGCGGGTGCCGCTCGGCTCGTGGTGGACATAGGTGGGACGGATAGCGTGTCCAGATGGGAGTTGACAGACAGCAGGTAGGTCAGGATGGTTTCCTGTTGGGATCTCTGACGAGAAACCTCCTGGTACAGGTCAGCAAGTGAAGGAGCCTGGGGGCCACCGGGTTCCATGGCCCATGCAAACAGTTACAGATCCGGGTGGTGGAACCTCTGTGCAGCGGTGCAAGGAGGGGCCAGAAGGGCGTGACTACGTTTCAGCTCGGTTAGACCATGGTCGCATGGCGGCTCAGTCGACTCCGTGAACCAGGGAGGAACCGAGCAGAGGGACCAGGTGCCACTTTGGGACCGACCTTGTATGAGAGCAGGTGACTCCCACGGGTCAGAAGGCAGGAACTGACCGGTACAGCGGATGAGCTTTGGCTGGCAGGCTGACTGCTGGTCCGAGTAGACAAGCAGGCTGATTAGGCAGATAGTCAGGCGAGTGTCCTGGGTAGGCAAGCTGGCAGCAGAACAGGTAGCTGGCTGGTGCTTCCAGGTAAGCGGGCAGGCAGGCACGGCAGGTAACAGGCAGGTGCTTCCAGGTAAGCAGGCTGGCAGGCACGGCAGGTAACAGGCAAGTGCTTCCAGGTAAGGAGGTGGGTGATATAACCCTCCTGTTTGTTTTTTCCATCTTGTGTTTTGCGGTCACGTGACCATCTGTCTATATATTCCAGCTCTGCCCTTCTGGCTGTGCTGGACTTCAGTGTTTGACTGTTTCTCTAGCCTGGTGCTTCGGTGCCTCTCTCTGTCAGTTCGCTTGGTCCTTCTGGGACCTCTAGTGCCTTTTGTCAGTTTGTCTTTTTGTGTTCTGCAACAACTTCTCTGTTTAGGAGGTGTCCCATTTTTGTCCCAGTCCTTAGTTCTTTTAGGGATCCCTCCCTTAATGCTATAGGTCTTCGTTCAGACTAGCCGAGGACTAAGGTAGATCTGTTCTCTAGGAACAGGCAGTCCGCTATATCGTAGGGATTCAGCTTAGTCTTACTGTAGGGACAGCTTTCCCCTATCTTTCCTTAGTGCATGTTGCAAATCATAACAGTAAGTCCAGCCCAAAAAACTAAAAGGAAAGAAATTCGGGGATCAGTATGGTTTCCGTCCAGGATTTGGCTCAACACCTGCAGGGATTGTGTCTGGACGTGGCCGAGCTTCAGCAACACGTGTGTAGCTGTTCTGGAGCGCATTTTGTCAATCCCAAGGTAGGACTGCCTGACATTTTTTATGGTAAACAGCAAGATTTTTTTTCCTTTAAAAATGCTTGTTTGTTATATTTTCGTTTGAGACCAAGGTCCTCTGGGAATGAATCACAGTGCATTGGTTTTATTATGTCACTTCTGCGCAATGAACCACAGGGGTGGGCCTCTTCTCTCCAACCTAATGATCCGTGTTTAAGGTCTGTTGAAGAATTTTTTTCTGCTATGGGGCTATTATATGATGATCCTGACCGAGTCGCATCTGCTGAGGCAGACCTCAGGCATTTGAATCTGGGGTCAGGTGATGTTGAAAATTATTGCACACACTTCAGGAGTTGAGCCTCAGAAGTTAAATGGAATGATGCTGCGCTGAAATGTTTATTTCTTGCTGGTTTGAGTGAAAGGGTTAAGGATCTGCTAATTGCATTCCCTGCACCTGAGACTCTGCAGGATGCCATGCAATTAGCTGTTCTTGTGGACAGGAGGCTGAGGTGCAGGCTGAATGAGGTAAAGACTCCTGTAATGTCAGTTCCTAGTCCCAGAAAATCTTCTCAGATGGCGGAGAACCGATGGAGGTTGGGGCGATGTCACTCCGCTCTCATGAAAGAGACCGGAGGTTCGCCGAGGGATTGTGTCTTTATTGTGGTAAAGCTGACCATTTGATTAAGTATTGTGAGCGTCGTTTAAGCAAAGGAAAAAAAAAAGGTCAGCTATGCCCGTTTAGCTTGTTTACCCTCTGCAGGAGTATTTCTTTCTGGGAGTACTACTTTGCAGGAAAATTTGATTGAATTTCAGGTATTTGTGGATTGTGGTTCAACCCTTAATGTGATTGATAAAGGGTATTTGGAAAACCTTAAATTGAAATCCAAACCTTTGTCATCACCTATTTCTGTGATTTCAATTGATAACACTCCCTTGAAATCTATTACTCACAAGGTTGCTGCATTTCTCCTCACTATCAATGGAGTTCACCAAGAAATTTTGGACTTGGTTGTTTTAGATAATTTACCCTCTACGGTTGTTATAGGATTGCCTTGGTTAAAACTGCACAATCCTTTACTGGACTGGTCTATTAATGTGATTAAGTCTTGGAGTCCGAAGTGCTATGATAAATGTTGTAATGGTCGCATTGCGGCTGTGGAAAAAGGGAATTACCTGTACCTATTCAAGATTATTGGAGGGTTTTTTCGGAGGAGGAGTCGCAAGTTTTACCTCCTCATAGGGATTATGATTGCGCCATTGAGTTTGTTCCGGGAGCTACTCTTCCCAAGAGTCGCTTATTTAATCTGACTATCCCTGAAAGAAAGGCCTTGGAGGAGTACATATAGACTAACCTGGCTGCTGGTCACATTAGACCTTCTAAGTCACCTGTGGCAGTTGGGTTTTTCTTTGTTAAAAAAAAGGACGGGAGTTTACGTCCATGTCTGGATTTTCGTGAAATTAATAAGATTACCATACACAATTCCTACCCATTGCCGTTAATTCCTGACTTGTTTACACAGTTAGTGGGGGCCAAGTGGTTCTCTAAAATTGATCTCCGGGGGGCATACAATTTGTTACGAATGAAGGAGGGTGATGAGTGGAAAACTGCTTTTAACACTCCGGGAGGTCATTTTGAGAATCTGGTGATGCCTTTTGGTCTTACCAATGCACCTGCATTTTTTCAGAACCTTATTAATGACATCCTGAGACCTTTGATTGGTAAGAATGTGGTTGTGTATTTGGATGACATTTTGATTTATTCACCAGATCTAGAGTCCCATTGGCAGAGCGTACGTGAAGTTTTGCAGTTATTGAGTGATAATTCACTGTTTGCTAAGCTGGAGAAATGTGAGTTCGCTGTGCAGAAAATTAGTTTTTTGGGCTACATTGCCTCCAGCGAGGGATTTGAGATGGACCCTGTGAAGGTTCAGGCTGTGCAGGAATGGCCTAGGCCTATTGGTTTGAAATCTATACAGAGATTTTTGGGTTTTGCCAATTATTACAGGAAATTCATTAAGAATTTTCCTGTAATTGTTAAACCTCTAACCGATCTCACCAGGCAAGGTGCGAATACGGCCCAGTGGACTACTGAGGCCATTGAAGCGTTTAAGTATCTCAAAGAGAGGTTCAGTTCTGCCCCTATCCTTATGCATCCTGATGAGACCAAGCCTTTTTTGGTCGCGGTCGATGCTTCATCGGTGGGGGTCGGAGCAGTTTTGTCTCAGGAGATCAAGGGTGCAGTACATCCTTGTGCCTTCTATTTGAAAAAAATTTCGGAAACCGAACTGAATTATGATGTTGGAAATCAGGAGTTGCTGGCAATTAAACTTGTGTTTGAACATTGGCGTCATTTTTTGGAAGGTGCTAGATTTCCTATTCAGATTTTCACAGATCATAAGAATTTGATCTATCTGGATGCTGCCAAGCGCTTGAATGCCCGTCAAGGTAGGTGGGCACTTTTTTTTTCTCAGTTTCAGTTTTCTGTTACCTATATCCCTGGTACTAAGAATGTTAAAGCCGATGCTTTATCTTGCAGCTTCTCTTCTACGGTCGGTGCCGAGGAGGAGAGAATTTTACAGAAAGGAGTTGTGGTGGCGGCATTGGACTCCGGTTTGGAGAATGGGATTCTGAAAGCTCAAGATGATGCTCCATCTAACACTCCCCATGGGAGGTTGTTCGTACCTAGAGCCTTTAGGAGAGATTTGTTTGTGGAGTGTCATGAGTCTCGGTTGGCAGGTCATCCAGGAATTTCGGAGGCTAAGAGACTTATCAGTCGCAGTTTTTGGTGGCCTGGATGGCAGAAGGAAATCATCAAGTAGGTGCGTCAGTGTACTGTGTGTGCTAGGTCAAAGGCTTCACATACTCCTGCTGCGGGGTTGCTTTGCCCTCTGGAGGTTACTGGTGCACCTTTGACGCATCTCACAATGGATTTTATTACTGATCTTACTGTGTCTGAGGGTTTTACTGTCATCTGGGTGGTCATGGACTGTTTTAGTAAGATGTATCATTTGCTTCCATTCATTAAGTTGCCCTGCGCCAAGACACTCGCTAAGGCGCTTGTTAAGGAGATTGTCAAGCTCCATGGCATTCCCACGGATATTGTTTCTGATAGAGGACATCAGCTTGTGGCTCGCTTTTGGCGTGCTTTTTGTGACAGGTTGGGAGTCCATTTGTTATTTTCGTCTGGTCATCATCCTGAGTCTAATGGACAGACTGAAAGAAAGAACCTGGATGTTGAACAGTTTTTGCGTTGTTTTGTGGCGGACAATCAAGAGGTATGGTCTGAGTTTCCGCCTTTCGCAGAATTTGCTCTTAACAATCAAACATCCTCCTCTGCTGGGTGTTCTACTTTTTTTTGCTGTACTGGGAGACATCCGTCTTTTGGTTCGTTCTCCAAATTGGGGTCGGCGGTACCGGAGGAGGAGAATTTTTCCGTTGATTTGGAGAGAGCTTGAACTAATGTACGTTGCAACCTTCAAGAGGCTAACAAGAAGTCCAAGAAGTATTTTGACAGGAAGCATAAGGAGGTTTTGTTTACTGTGGGTGACATGGTTTGGTTGTCCTCGAAGAACCTGCGGTTGAGGATTCCCTCTAAATAACTGGGTCTTAAGTTTGTGGGTCCATTTAAAGTACTACAGGTTGTTAACCTGTCTGCTGTTAGGTTGGATGGCCCTACTTCCTGGAACATTAATCCTGTATTTCATGTTTCCTTGTTGAAAAAGGCTGATGTATCTTATAGGGACACCACTGTCACAGTTCCTCCTGTGGTGGAAGACGGCGAATGTGAAATTTCTTGTATCTTGAATTCTATAAGGCATAGAGGGAGATTACAGTATCTTGTCTCCTGGAAGGTTTTCGGTTCCGAAGACAACTCCTGGGTAAGGACGGATGATGTCTCTGCTCCTAGGCTTGTTAAAGCTTTCCACAGAAGGTTTCCGGATAGGCCTGGGCCTGGAGGATCCGGAGGATTCTCATTAAAAAGGGGGTACTGTTAGAATCCTCCTGTTTGTTTTTTCCATCTTGTGTTTTGCGGTCACGTGACCATCTTCCTTTATATTCCAGCTCCGCCCTTCTGGCTGTGCTAGACCTCAGTGTTTGACTGTTTCTCTAGCCTGGAGATTCGGTGCCTTTCTCTGTCAGTTCGCTTGGTCCTTCTGGGACCTCTAGTACCTTTTATCAGCTTGTCTTTTTGCGTTCTGCAACAACTTCTCTGCTTAGCTGGTGTCCCATTTTTGCCCCTGTCTTAGTTCTTTTAGGGACCCCTCCCTTAATGCTATAGGTTTTCGTTCAGACTAGCCGAGGACTAAGGTGGGTCTTTTCGCTAGGAACACGCTGCCCGCTACATCGTAGGGATTCAGCTTAGTCTTACTGTAGGGACAGCTTTCCCCTATCTTTACTTAGTGCATGTTGCAGATCATAACAGTGGGCAGAGTCCATAGACAGACTGGCAGACTGGATTGTGGACAGACTGTTGGTCAGAAGAGAAGTCAGGCTAGCGGACTGAGCAGAAGATCAGACTGGCGAACAGGACTGACTTGCAGAGGACCTGGGGGCTGAAGCAAAGTAAGAATCCCAAAGCAAAACCTTGCACGGGCATCTCCATATTGGAGGAGGTGCCTCTTATAGGGAAAGCCCTCCGGTGATTTGCCGGGGACTTTTTAGGATGGCGAGCATGGCCCCTTCAAGAGGGATGGAGCGCGCGCACCCTAAGCACAGAGCTAGGGAAGCTGCGTGCACCAGCAGCAGCTGCATGGTGGCTGGAAGACGCTGGAGCAGGACGGCATCAGTAAGGGGGGCGGCGTCTCTGCCTGGCAGGGGGCATAGACGCCGATGCTACACACAATATGTACCTCACTGCTGTCTTGGGGAAAACCACACTCAAGATTGTCTTCAAGCATATTTTGACAACATGGGTGCATCCCTTTCCATGGGGGGAAACATCCGGCAAAATTTACTCTTGTACCATGGATCTAACAGAGTGGTAACCTAGTAGTCAGCACTATTTGTAATTCTAACAATATGGGTAAGAATCATGTTGCTGACAATTCAGCAAAAAGGCGTTCATGGGTTGATCTCTTCAATGAGGTCCAAGTCCATGATGTTTGCAGCGGGATAACACTCAAGCTTACTTCCTCCATCCTCTCACGCCAACCATGGACAACAGAGAAGGGATCAGTTTCCTTTTCATCTCCTAACTGTTGTATGCCCATCACCTCTTCCTCCTTGTCCTCCTCCATTTGTTCCTCGGCTCCTGCACCTTCACTAACAGTTTTTCTGGTATCACAAGCTCCCCTCGATCACTGTAATCCACCCTCCAATGGCAACGGCCTGTGCAATAACAGTCCATCACTTAGAGATTTTTTTTTATCCTTCACCATCTTCCTCTGCTTCCTTCTCTTCCTCCTCTTCCCCTGGGATCACCACTTCCTCCTGCAGACTATTCAAAGTGTGCTCCAGCATGTAGATGATCGGAATACTGATGCTGATGACAGCATCATCAGCGCTAACCATCTTAGTAGCCATTTCAAAACTGTGCAGAAGGGTGCAGAGGTCCTTCATCTGTGCCCACTCCACAAGCGTGATACTGCGTTGGCCCAGGCTATGCAAAATTACATACTGCACGAGGGCTGCCACAATTGCTGCAATATGTGCAGAGTTGAATTACACTATGTCAGCACATTGCATATCAATCAGTTAACCGGTTGGCCGAAAGATCTCTATAGCATTTCAAGTCGATGACCCGCTGGTTGCAAATGGCAGAAGTGATCACACAGCAACCGTGATTTCTGCAGCAGCGAATTCAGGCTGGGATAGTGGCAGAGAAATTGCTGTACCACCAGGTTGAGGATGTGAGCCATGCAAGGAACGTGTGTGAGATTACCCCGGTGTAGGGCTGCCACCAGGTTCACACTATTATCGCACACGGCTTTCCCTGTCTCCAGGTTCAGTGGAGACAGCCTTTGCTCAAACTCGACCTGGATAGCTGTCCACAACTCATGAGCTACTGTATATAACTGCAATCTACAAGGCATAATAATATAAACAATGCCTAATTGTAGTGAACCCTATCTGTGCAGTACAGAGGTGGGAGGGATTCCCTCTGCACTGTTGGAATGCGTGTCTCATTAAGGCAGAAGCTGAGGGCACAGATGTAGGTCCTAGAGGAGGTAGAGGAGGCAGAAGCAGTGGAGGAAGTGTAAGATACAGAGGTTTGTCTCGCAAGCCTTGGGGATTCCAAGACTTGGTGTCTAGTGGTTTAGTTCTCCATCTCCTGTTGTGTAGTGGTTTAGTTTTACAACCCTAGCTGTTTAGTAGTTTAGTTTTACAACCCCTGTTATCTATTAGTTTAGTTCTCCATCTTCTGGAGCGCATTGGTTTTCGTTCTCCAACAGTAGGTGTTTAGTAGTTTAGTTCTCCAACCCCTGTTGTTTATTAGTTTAGTTCTCCATCTTCTGGTGAGTAGTGGTTTAGTTCTCCATCCGCAAGCACCCTGCAAGCCTTGAGAATTCCAAGACTTCTGGAGCAGCCCATTTTCGAGCCTGCACCCACAGCCACCAGTGTCACCCAGTGCCCAGTCAATGACATGTAACGCCCCTGGCCATGCTTGCTTGCCCAGGTGTCAGTGGTTATATGAACCCTGTCAAACATAGATTTTTTTCAAGAAATGGGTAATGCTGTCTGCAACATGCTGGTGTAGCGCAGGCACATCTTTCTTGAAGAAGTAATGGCGACTGAGCAACTGGTTCTGGGGAACTGCGACGGCCATCAGCTTTTGGACAATGTCTGTATCTACCAGGCAGTTATACAACATTTGCATGCCCAACAGATTGGAGATGGTGAAGTTTAAGCTCTTTGCTTTGGCATGTGTAGGAGGAAACAATCTTTTACGTGACCGCAACTGAGGGACAGAGGGCTGACTGCTGTGCTGAGAGAAAGTGGAGTAGGGTGATCACGACAAACTGCTGGACTTTGAGAGAGATGCAGGTGGAGAGATATTATGGTGGATAGAGAAGATGTTCTATACTCTGTGTCTATCGGTCAAAAAAAGCAGGCATGTCCACTTCCATAACAGCTGATGGGCTCTCACTCACCTCGACTGTAGCAGCTAAACAAGAGGAGGTTCTGCGGCCGGAGACCTGTGTGAGGACACTTGCCATGCTGACAGAGGAGGAAGAAGCAGCAGTTCTGGTTGATGGGGCAGCCGGTGGTGGGTGAGGCCCGCTGGTCTGCAATTTAGAGCAGTGAGATTCCTAGTCTAACGCATGTTAATCGCGAATGTGCCAGTTCATGCAAGTAGTAGTAAAATTTGTTACGCTCTCGCCCGGACTGACTGGCGTGAGCGTGATTAGTGATCCCACTGTACAAGGAACCAAGGAGTGCCTGGAGGGACGTAACTAAGTATCAACCCGATCCGACCAAGGTCGCACGGCGGCTTAGTTGACTCCGTGGACCAAGGAGGAACCGAGCAGAGGGATCAGGTGCGACTCCAGGTCAGACCCCGGACACAGTTGTTGACCCACACCGGGGAATGCAGGAACAGGCAGGTTAGACTGGCATACAGGCAGGTGGGTATTGGCAAGTACGGCTGGTATGCAGACAGGTGGGTACTGGCAAGTAGAGCTGGTATGCAGACAGGTGGGCACTGGCAAGCATGGCTGGTATGCAGACAGGTGGGCACTGGCAAGCACGGCTGGTATGCAGACAGGTGGGAACTGGCAAGCACGGCTGGTATGCAGACAGGGAGATACTGGCAGGTTGGCGCGCAGGCTGGATAGGGTCCAGCACAGACTGGGAGACAGGTACAGAGCCGCAGATGTGGTAGACAAGCAGAGTAAAGCGAAACAGCCAGAGCGGAGGACAAGGCAGAGCAGAGAGGAACTGCTGGTGCGGTGAGCAAGCAGAGCGGAGAGAAAACCGCAGGTGCGGTGGGCAAGGCAGAGCAGAGCGGAACCGCTGGAGCGGTAGACAAGGCAGAGCAGAGAGAAACCACCGGAGTGGTGGGTAAGTCAGAGCATAGAGAAGCCGCCGGAGTAGTTGGCAAGTCAGAGCAGAGAGAAACCGCTGGTGCGGTGAGCAAGGCAGAGCAGAGAGAAGCTGTCGGAGCAGTGGGTAAGTCAGAGCAGAGAGAAGCCGCCGGAGCGGTGGGCAAGTCAGAGCAGAGAGAAGCCGCCGGAGCGGTGGGTAAGTCAGAGCAGAGAGAAACTGCCGGAGCGGTGGGCAAGGCAGAGAGGACAGGGCTCTGTTCACATGGAGCAGACTGGAAAATACAGGAAGATATGGAGGAAGGGAAAAGGGACAAGCAGAACCAGATACACACAAGGTACTTCCTATGAAGTAGCGAGTGGACACAAAACTCACAAACAGAAGTAGGTGTAGGTTCAGATACTGCAGGAAAAGGGAAGGTACGGACATAGAGACAAACAGGTAACAGGCTAGGATACAGTTCAGACAAGAACTGCTACTGCAAAGAGATACAAGAACGAGCCTGGGTATACAGCCCCCAGAGATGGCGGAAACGGACCAGAAGTCAAAGATTACAGCTTTGGGTATGCAGTCCCCAGAGATGGCGGAAACGGACAGAAGTAACAGATAACAGGTCTGGGAATGCAGCCCCCAGAGATAGCGGAAACAGACAAGAAGCAGAACTGGACCTGGCAACTTCAGAGTCAAGGAGCACACTGAATGCTAGTGTTTCTCATGCACCTCCTACTGGGTGGAGGTGGTTTAAATATCCAGTGACTCACAGCAATAGGCTGGAGACGCATTAGGGGTGCGCCCACAGCAGCTATAAGAATCAGGAAGTAACCGGGCCACCGCCCTTAGCAGTCAGTCAAGAGGCATGCACACAGCATGAACTGGAGCAATATTTTCAGGCTGGACGGACAGGTAAGATTGCGGTCTTGCATAGAGGGAGGTGGTGCTCTATGCAAGCACGCCGCCAGGGATGTTACAAAATTATTGCAATTTTGCCTCTACTCAGTTGTTTTTGGCAGATAACGTGAGTTGTGTCATCCTTTGTGGTCTCCAAAAAGACCCAGGCTAGGCAACCCTTGCCGTCCATCCAAAATGCAGACCCACGACTGCTGCTGACACTGGATGCAGTGCTTGTTATGGTTGCATCATTCTGTGTCTGTGCGGGAAGTGGCAACGTAACCTCCTTGTCTTCCTCCTTCTCCACCTCTTCTGCTGAACTACTCAGTTGCGTGCTTCTGGGTTCACACCAAGTGGGATCTACTACCTCATCATTATTCTATCTGTTTTCCCACTCCTCGCCCTGAGAATCACCCTCCTCCTCTTCCTGCCCCGACAGCACAGTACAGTTCGTGTGCGCCTCAGGTATCTAAGTCTCGTCAGTATCATCTATATGCTGATCACACACAGATCAACCTCTCTGGACCTGATATCACCTCCTTACTAAACCAGAATCCCACAATGTCTTTTCGCTGTTTCAACTTTCTTCTCTGCTAGATTTCTAAAACTTAACATAGATTAAACCGAATTCATTATCTTTCCACCATCTCAGTCAACCTCCCTAACTGACCTATCCATCAAATTCAATGGCTGCCCCCTCTCTATTCAGTCCTGCAAGCTTGACTCTGATCTCTCCTTCAGACCTGAGACCCAAGCCCTTTCCACTTTCTGCCGACTCCGACTCCAAAATATCTCCCAAATCCGCACATTCCTCAACCATGAAGCTTAAAAAACACTAGTGCGCGCACTCATCACCTCCCGCCATGACTACTGCAACCTACTGCTCTGTTGCCTTCCTTCTAACACTCTTGCACCCCTCCAATCTATCCTAAACACTACTTCCCAAGTAATCCACCTGTCACCCCGCTATTCCCCAGACTCTCCCCTCTGTCGATTCATGCACTGGCTCTCTGTTGCCCAGAGACTCCAGTTCAAAACCTTAACTTTGGCATACAAAGCCATCCAAAACCTGTCTCCTCCATACATCTGTGACATAGTCTCCCAGTACTTACCTGCATGCAACCTCCGATCTTCACAAGATCTCCTTCTCTTCTACCCTCTTATCTCCTCTTCCCACAATCGCATACAAGATTTCTCCTATGCATCCCCCTACTCTGGAACTCTCTACCCCAACATATCAGACTCTCACCTACAGTGGAAACCTTCAAAAGGAACTTAAAGACCTACCTCTTCCAACAAACATACAACCTTTAGCAACACTCACGGGCAGGGTCTTTTCTCCTTAACTACCAGTCGGTGACTCGTTTTTGTTCAAGATTATTGGACTTGTTATTTGCTATGTATAGCCCTTTTACATGTAAAGCATCAAGGAATGAATGGCGCAATAATAATAAATAATGATTATACTATTTGTACTGAGTCAATTTCCTGGTGTTTGCCCCTAATTTGAGCTGTTTTGGCAACCTTTGGGCCCCTATGAAGGTGTTGTCTATGAGTTTTGTTTTGCCTCCCATTGAATGCAATGGGATTCGGATATGTTTGACGAACTGTTCGACGAACTGTTTGGAGAACATTGAAAAGTTTGACGATCTGAACTTTATCGAACCTGGAAAGGTTCGCTCATCTCTAGTGCTGAGTACACACAGCAGCTTTTTTGCAGACTGCGCAGCCTAACACTGTCCCTTACTCCAACTGCGTCTTGTCCCTACACTAATCAGAGCAGAATGGTGGCGACACTCGTGATTCAGCGTTTATACAGGTTGGGTCACATGCTGCGCGGCCAATCATACTTGTCAAAATAAGTCCTTGCTCAAAAATATAGCATGCTTTCGGGTTTTCCTGTTTTTCCCAAAAAATTAAAAGGTAAATGTTTTTGGAAGGCTATAAGATCCCTTACAGGCTTATGTGTGGGCACCATGAAACCATATTGGGAACTCTGCTTGGGAAAGGGTAGAGATGTAATTAAATCAAAAATGCAATTCATGTATGAATTGTATGTCTGACTTAGCTTTCCTCTACAGGTCAAATATTTGACTTAGTTTATTTGGTATGTTCATGCCTCGGACATTTAAAAATAAAATTTTAAGAGATCCCATGACTGTAACATTTAAAGAAAACGACTTGAAGAAGGTTGCTAGCACTCCTAATATATAAGGGAGATACATAACAGATGTACAGAGAACAGCTTTCAATGAAAAATTAAAGAGTTTCTATCACAAATATGGGGCTCGCCTTTTTATTTATTTAAAGAGTAGACCACACCAGACTGGATATTTTATAAGTTAGTGTCAAAAGTGCTCTATATTACCCCTGTTGGTTTTCTTCCAAACTTTGACCCTGAACTTCCGAGATGTGGAATCCTGGCATGTAAATTTGGATCCCACAAACCTGCATGGTCCTTCTCATAGTAAAAGGTAACATCATCACAGTGATTACTATAAGGCAATAGCATAATAAAGTATGCAGCATTGCTGGCTTAATGGAAAGTGAAGAATCTTGCAAGACCTTAATCTTTCACTGCGAGGGGGGCAAAGGAGGATTGAGGGATCCCATTCTGCATGTTGAAATCCCACAATCTAAGAGGCTAGACTTTTATAGAAAGTTAGGCCACTTTGGGGGACATTAGTAATACTAACTTAGATTTTTTTAAATCATCAGTTTTGAGCTGCACACTCCTTTATTAAATTAAAAGGGCAGACCAAGATAAGTGATAGGTACTCTTTAAGGCAGAGAGCAAAACAGCAATGGCCATAGATGACCAAAAAGATATTGACAATAAAGAATATAATTCATTAACAGTAACAAATATACTCTTAGTAAGTGGAGCTTAGTATTACTGATGACGTCAAAGGAGGTTAATCACCTCCCATCAACTCAAGTAATGTCTGTAATAATTCTTATATAAATTGTAGAAGAAAAAAATTGATCTTTTAGAGCTAAGGTAATGTATGATCCATCTTCATGATCTGACAATACTGTGCACATTGTTGCGACAGCAATAAAGGCAATATAGTAACACTATGACATATGAACAACAGTTTTATCAACTCACAGAACACACACGTGAAAAAATCTGGAATCCCAATGAGTGTTGCAAATTACAAAGATAATACCGGTTTCTTCAGATGACACAGGGTGGTGCTGGGATCCACTTGGACTTAAGAACCTTATTATTTTGCTGGCACATCCATGGTTGCTTGCTGGGCAGCTGCAGGATGGATGCATCCTTAGGGAGTAATATACATGATAGGATTGCCAGTGAGGCCATTTTCAGTTTGGACTAAGGGAATTTTAGATTGCTTAGTTGTCAGATAATAAATGAGTGAACATCCTTGGTAATGGTGAGGCCAAAGTCATCAGAAAGAAATTCTTTGTGGTGATGAGTAGAGATGAGCGGTGTTCGACTTGAACTGTTCGCCAATCTCAAATTCGAGCTGTTTTGGGCGGTGTTCGAGTCGTTCGGCGAGCACAAACAATTTGAAAAAAATTCGGCTGTTCGAGGTTATGTTCGATAACTGTTCGTGCACCAAAATCATAACTGGATTTTTTCTCAGTAATGCTGAAAATTCTGTTAATACACAGTTTGAGTGTACAGCGGGGTGGGGGGAGGGGCAGGGGATGGATCTCTGAAGAAATAATTAAGATCTCCATTTTTTTTTCTCTTTCCCGCATTTACAGTGGGGAGGTGCAATCTGTCAGCCTATCAGCAGTGCACACACGGAGCGAACTGCTTTTTTTCACACAAGCTAGGGCATGTGTCATTGGCAGTGTATGTCACATGTCCTTGCCCTGTAAGACCCAGCCATTTTCCCCGTCGCCCCCATTTTCTCACTGCTGCAGCTGCATGTTAGACGGCACCGCTGTTGCTGTGTGCGCTATACTTTCAGTGTTAATTTCAAGCCAATTTTCGCACAAATCTACAGATAGCTTGGGAGTAGGGAATAGTTGTGATTGCAGTCCATTTGAGGACTAGGTTACATCATTTCCTATAACTTTTATCAGGCAGGTCTGTGCTCTTAAATAGATAGGTTGGGAGTATAGACTAATTGTAATTGCAGTCCTTTTGAGGGCTAGGTTACATCAGTTCCTATCACTTTTATCAGGCAGGTCTGTGCTCTTAAATAGATAGGTTGGGAGTAAAGACTAATTGTAATTGCAGTCCTTTTGAGGGCTAGGTTACATCAGTTCCTATCACTTTTATCAGGCAGGTCTGTGCTCTTAAATAGATAGGTTGGGAGTAAAGACTAATTGTAATTGCAGTCCTTTTGAGGGCTAGGTTACATCAGTTCCTATAACTTTTTGCCAGGCAGGTCTGTGCCAGTGCTGTGCAAGTTTTTTCACAGCATTTTTGCTAAATCTAGCAAAGAAAATCCTTTTTGGCCTCTTGCAGTGTGTGTTAGTCAGTGGAGTAGCCTATCTGTGTTGCAAGCTACACCACCTGTGTATAGAATACAAATTTTTTTACTGCACCTAGTGAAGTAAAACCTTTTGGACAAAGTATCATTCTATTAGTCCATCTATACTAACCTCTACCAGGTTGCAAATTCAAAATAATTTTTATGTGCATCTAGCTCTGAAAAAATATTTGGGCTTCGGCTTGTAGCAGTGTGTAGAACTTGTTCTATTAGTCCATCTATACTAACCTCTACCAGGTTGCAAATTCAAAATAATTTTTATCTGCATCTAGCTCTGAAAAAATATTTGGGCTTGGGCTTGTAGCAGTGTGTGGGACTTGTTCTATTAGTCCATCTATACTAACCTCCACCAGGTTGCAAATTCAAAATGATTTTTATCTATATCTATCTCTGAAAAAATATTTGGGCTTCGGCTTGTAGCAGTGTGTGGGACTTGTTCTATTAGTCCATCTATACTAACCTCCACCAGGTTGCAAATTCAAAATAATTTTTATCTGCATCTAGCCCGGTAAAATAATTTTGGGCTAAGTAGCAGTGTGTGGTACTCATTATATTAGGCCATCTATACCAAGCTCCACCAGCTTTGAAATTAATAATAATTTTTAGCTGCATCTTGCCTGTAAACTAATTTTGGACAAAGTAGCAGTGTGTGGTACTCATTCTATTAGGCCGTCTATACTAAGCTCCACCAGCTTTGAAATTACTAATAATTTTTAGCTGCATCTTGTCTGGAAAATAATTTTGGGCATAGTAACAGTGTGTGGTACTCATTGTATTAGGTCATCTATACCAAGCTCCACCAGCTTTGAAATTAATAATAATTTTTAGCTGCATCTAGCCCGGAAAAAATTTTTTCTTCCCAATAGTGGTAGCAATAGAAATATGGGGCGCGCTCCTGGCTAACAAAAAAATATGCTTCATAACAAAAAACACCAGCCTAGAGCACCTAATCAATAAGATGGCATCATCGTCTCTCCCAGTGCTAGGCCTACTACGCCGGCTAGCCTTCCTGTGCCTAAAACACAATGTATGGGTCCGCGCTAGCCACGATGCTGAGGGGTCTAAAGCTGCTGCTAACGCTTTATCACAATTCAATTGGCAGATTTTCACAGAGCTCCTCCCCAACGTCCACCCATCGGGCAACAGTTGCCCTCCCTCCCTATGGGATCTAGTGGCGAATAGTTGATGCAATTAATCAGAGCGTCAGTTGCCCCGTCAACGTGTCAAGCATACAGTAAGGCATGGGAAGAGTGGACACGACTAGGAGCAGGCAGACGGGTTGACCAATGTGAACAAGCCAGATTACAAGTCACCATAGAATTTCTCCACCAGCTAATGATGAGGGGCATATCAGGGGCATCAGCGCAGCGGTGTCTGACCGGAGTAGCATTTCACTTCCAACTACTGAATTGGGGAGATGTGACAAAGAGATTCATCATCAGACAATCCATAAAAGGGTGGAAAAGGGGTCAGCCAAGTCAGGAGTGTAGACTTCCCATCCCGTGTCACTAAAACTGATTTCTCACATCATATCCCTAACACCATTAACATGACACTCACAATTTGAAGCAACACTACTGTCTACTGCATTTGCGATCGCCTTCTTCGGGGCGCTATGCATAAGCGAATTAGTCCCTCAATCCAAAATTACCACCAGTAGAGGCTTATTACACCAGGACGTAGTCATAGCCAATAATGCAATACGTCTACGCATACGCCAATCGAAAACAGTTCCAGCGGGCAGGGGCACTTGGGTACTTCTACAACCCACAAACGGTACACTGAGTGGGGTAACAAGAGTAAAATAAAGTAATTTCTTCCTATCACACATTGATGGAACGTCATTATCAAGATACCATTTCCAAGCTATATTTAATAAATGCATAACATCGGCAGGGAGCCACCCCAAAGATTACGGGACACACTCATTCCGCATAGGCGCAGCCACAGAAGCAGCGAGAGCAGGACTGTCAGAAACGGAAGTTCAGAGGATAGGGAGATGGCAATCCACGTGTTTGGCGAGATACATAAGACCGGACTTGTTATCCTAACGTGGTTTGTTTCTTTTACAGGTGACGCTAAGCAAACAGTGTGGGTGATAGGCCACTCGTATATATATTGGGCAGAAAAAAGGGCGAAAGTCCGCCCAGGTGGGAGGATATTAGAGTTTCATAACACATATTTCAACTGGAGAGGTATTAGAGGACTGCTATGGCCACAGGTACTAATTGAGGTAATCAAGGTAGGGAGAGAGGCAAGAGGTCCGGTCATCTTAGTTATACAGACCGGGGGAAACGACCTAGGTCATCACAAGTGAGCATAACTAATGGCAATAATGAAACTAGACACTGAGCGCTTCAGAGAATTTTTCACAAAACTAACTATAGTATGGTCAGAGATTGTGCCGATAGCGGTATGGCAAGGTGCGCGAGACATCACGGCCATCGAACGGACAAGGCGGGTAATAAATATTTGGATGGCAAAATTTAGAAGAGACAGAGGCGGTGTAGTGATACAACACCGACAACTGGAAGGAGATAAAGCAGGCCTCATACGGCCCGACGGTGTTCACTTAATGGATATTGGACTGGACATATTCCTGTCAGGACTCCAGGATGGAGTGGAACAAGCGTTAAGAGTGATGGATGGGGGTCAGAGTCCTGCATACGAGTACGCAGGATCCTCTGTGGCCTGGAAATAGAAAGGACATGTTGGAGAGTTACACTTGTTGCCAACTTGCCGGTGTGGAGACACAGGGCATGCTGCAACAAGCTGAATTATGTTAGAAATAAAATGCCTTTCTAATGGAATGAGTATAAAGAGTTAATAAAGCTGTGACCGATCCTCACCCATCCAGTTGTAAGAGTTACATTATTATATTGTCAAGGAAAGGGAGGCGGTAGGGAGGCTGAGCGTCTGGGTTTGGTTGGGGATCCCCACAGTCTGCCTAGGCTAGATGCATTTAATAATTCCTATTAGATACACAGGCGGTGCAGCTTGCTTCACAGCTGGGCTACTACGCCCAAAGTACTGCCTAGGCTAGATGCAGTTAAAAATTCTACGCTGACTAGCAGACACTGAAGCTTTATAGCAGACCTCTGAGTAAACAGCTCTTCAGACTCAACCATCTGTGTTACCCCAAGCCATAGTGTATGTAGTTTCTTACAGTTAAAAGGGGGGGGGAGCGACCCAACCCCACTGGAATTGACGATGTCAACGTCACGTAAAACACAGCAAGGGGACTCCAAAAAGAGTCTCCATTTTTTCCAAAAATTGTGGCACAGACACCACTTAAGTGGCATCAATTGCCCCAGAGTTGCTTAAAATGGTTGGTGAGGTGATTTTAACAAATCCTCAAGCTTTTCGTTTCCTCAGGATGACACAGGGGTAAAAAAGTCCTTGCGGATCCATGATTTATTCATCTTTATGAACGTGAGTCTGTCTACATTCTCAGTGGACAGCCGCGTGCCCTTATCTGTCAGCACACCACCAGCAGCGCTGAACACACGTTCAGAGAAAACGCTGGCTGCGGGGCATGACAAGATCTCCAAGACGTAAGTGGCGAGCTCCGGCCATTTATCCAGATTGGAATCCCAAAATGAGCAAGGGTCCAGTGACACAGTCATGTCTTCGATGTTCAATTGGAGATACTCCTGTACCATCCTCTCTAGGCGTTGACTATGTGTCAGACTTCTTGTCTCCTGTGGCCTTGCAAAGGATGGTCTAAAAAGTGGTGAAACGATTCCACAAAATTACTGTTACCAGCAGATACTGTGTTACTGTTACGGTTTGAATGATGAAGACTCGACAGTCCCACGGTTTGCAAGTTAGAACTGTGAGATTCGCTACGTGCACCACTGGTGTTTTGTGGAAAAGCACATGTAAGATTCTGCAACAGCCTCTGCTGATACTCCAGCATGCGTGAATCCCTTTCTATGTCAGGAATTATTTTTGCAAATTTACTTTTGTACCAGGGATCTAAGAGTGTGGCAACCCAGTAGTCGGGATTACTTCAAATTCTGACAATCCGAGGGTCATGTTGCAGGTAGTGCAGCAAGAAGGCACTCATGTGTCTTGCGCATCCAGGAGGACCAAGTCCTTGTTGTGTTGGTAACGAGGTAAGAATGATGCTTCCTTCCTCTGCCCTCTCCCCCCAACCTCGCACAACAGAATTGTGATCAAGGTCTCCCTCATCTGATGAGTCTTACATGCCAATCGCCAGTTCGTCCTCCACTTCCTCCTCAGCTCCTGCACCTTCCTCAACAGTTTGGTTGCTACCATGCGCCCTGGTTAATCCCTCTCCCCCACCCTCCCATGCCAGCCTCCTCTTGTCCCACCAACTGACTCTGAATTCTGTTTAACGTGTGCTCCAGCATGTAAATCACCAGAATAGTCATGCAGATAATGGCATCGTCATCGTCGAAGAAGCTTTCAAGATTGGAGTATTTATATCAGGGTTCACATTAAATGAACACTATAGACACACAAATATGACTGATCATAGTTACATAATGACATAGGTTGAAAAAAAAGACCTAGGTCCAACAAGTTCAACCTTTTTCAACCAATTATACATTTTGTCACTAAATTTACTGTATCCCATAATGTTATGTACTGAGCAGTGTTGAGCATTCCGATACTGAAATATTGGGTATCGGCCGATATTCGCGGTATCGGAATTCCGATACTTAATTCCGATACTTTTACAATATCGAATACCGGAATCGGAAGTTCCCATAATGCCTGCGCTCTGCAGTGTCTCTGAAGGATGACAAGCTGGATGGCAGCGCTCAGCTGCGATCCAGCCTGTCATCAGAATGCCATCCCAGCGTGAGAGAATTCTCCTGATTGTTTAAAAGCCGGCGGGCGGTAAAAAGCTGCCGGCTTTTAAACCATCACACAGCCCCATACTGCTTCCCCGCAGCCTCCCACCCCGATCCTCCGCTCCCCTCGCCACCTTCCATCCCGATCGTAAGTTAGGACCGGGCGGGGAGCGCAGCACCAAGGAGCGGGGAGCGAAGGACCCGGGCGGGGAAGTCGGCAGTGAAAAGACTTCACCGCCGGCTTTCCCGTTCTGTGCTGCGCTTTCCCGCCGGTTATTTTCAAATGAACAGCTGAGGTATCTGGTGATGCCGATCAGCTGTTCATTTGAAGTAGCCGCGGTGCCCTCGGAGGGTTCATGTGAGTTCATGCTTGACTGCATTGCAAGAACTCACATGAACTTTCCCACGGTCGCACAGGTCAGATTAGTGTGTGTGGGTGTCTGTGCGATGTCTGCGGGTGTGTGCGGATGTGCGCGGTGTCTGTGGGTGTGTGCGGGTATGTGCGGGTGTGCGCGGTGTCTGTGCGATGTCTGCGGGTGTGTGCGGTGTCTGTGCGATGTCTGCCGGTGTCTGCGTGCAGGCAAACATAGGCCGATGTGACACTACTACTCCCATCGGCCTATGTCTGTCCCCCGTCCACTCGTGCCAGCAGGATCAGCTCGATGGGAGCAGTAGTTCCCATCAGCCTGATCCTGCTATTTAAACTGCCCCATGGTCCCCAATAAATTTTAAATACATGTCATTGGTGGCCAGTGGTTACCTACAATAAATTAGTTTATACATTACCTGTCCCCGCCGATTGCCACCTAAAATAAAGTAAAAAATAAAAATCTACACCTATACTCACCTAGACCCCTAATTCCCCGAAGCCATCAATCTACGGTAATAAAATATAAAATAATAAACCACAACCTTATCCTTACCCCTCCGTAGTAGTCCATGAGAGTCCAACGATGATCTCCAGTTTAGAGCAGCCACATAGAATGTGACCGCTCTGAACCGCTGCCTCCGCTAGAATGATGGGGCCGTAAAGCAGCCCCGTCATTGCATAAGTGGGTTCGCCGGAGTTCAGGCAGCGCTGCTCCGGTTAGCTGCTTTACGGCCCCGCTGTACCGTGAGAAATTCCCACGGTACAGCAGTGCCGTTAAGGAGGTCTCCGGAGCAGCGCTGACTGAATGCACTCCGGTGAACTCAGTCAGTGGCTCCCGCTGCCGGGAGCAGACGTGTTCCCTGCAGTGTGAGCTTACAGCAGCAATGACAGCTGTCACATCTCCAGATGTGACAGCTGTGCATGGGAGATCAGCGCAGGAACGTGGACAGGTAACTATTTTTTTTTTAGTAAACTAAGAATTAAATAAAATGGTGTGTTTTATTTCAAATAAATTATTTTTTTCTGGGTGTAGTGTGTGTTTTTTATTTTTAACACTTTGTAGGTTAGTAATGGGGGTGTCTTATAGACGCCCATCATTACTAACCTGGGCATCATGGCAGCTGGCGCTGACATGAACCCCACCACTATTACCCCACTGCCACCGCACCAGGACAGTGTGGAAGAGCGAGGCTAAGTGCCAGAATTGGCGCATCCTATGGATGCGCCATTTCTGGGGCAGTTGACGGCTGGTGTTTCTAGCCTGGGAGGGGGCCAATATTCATGGCACGCTTCCTGGGCTATTAATATCAGCCCCCAGCTGTCTGCCTAGCCTTTGCTAGCTATTAAAATAGGGGGGACCCCACGTCATTTTTTGGGGGGTCTCCCATTTTAATAGATAGTAAAGGGTAGGTATTCAGCTGGGGGCTGATATTAGTAGCCTGGGAAGCTCCGTGGGTATTAGCCCCTTCCCAGGCTTCAAACATCTGCCCCAGCCATCTGCTTAACCTCCGCTAGAGACTAAAATTATGGGGGATCCCACGCCAATTTTATTTTTAATAAATACTTTATTTTAGCACTAAATGATCCTTGAGGTGTTAATAAAGATGCAGTCCCTAAATTATTATTTATTTTTCAATTAATTTTTCCCAAAAATTTTGACGTGGGCTTTGCCATATTTTTGTATGCCAGCCAGGTACAGCAGGCAGGAACGGGCTGCCCCCAACTCCCAGCTGCCTATTTGTACCTGGCTGGACACAACAATACAGGGAAGCCCTTTTTTTAAATTATTTCATGAAATAATTAAAAAAAAATTGAAGTGGGGCTTCGCCCTGTTTTTGTGTCCAGCCAGGTACAACTAGGCAGCTGGGGACTGGAATTCGCAGCGCTGGGAGGCCCAAGCTTTCTGGGCCACCCGCGCTGCAAATTGCAGCCCGAAGCCACCCCTGAAAATGGCGCGTTCATAGAAGCGCCATCTTCTGGCGCTGTACCCAACTCATCCAGGGCCCTGGTGCGGTGGCTCACTGGGTAATAAAGGGGTTAGGGCCAGCTTGGCATTATCAGCTGGCCCTAAGCCCGAAATTCATGGGGTCACGCCAATATTAGTCATGACCACCATGAATTTCTAGTAAAGTATTTAAAAAAAACACAACACCCAGAAAAAAGTCCTTTAATTGAAATAAACACACAATTCTTTATTGTTCTAAATTAAACCATACTTACCGTCACGCCCATTTCAGCTGAAGCCAACGATCTCCTGCAATAAAAGAAAAATAATAAAGCAACATCATCCTTACCTTTCTATGGTTCCCACGACAGCTTCAGCTCTGCTACATCGAGATGACAGGCTGGACCGCAGCAGAAAGCTGCCATCCAGCCTGTCATCCCGCAGACACTGAGAAGCGCAGGCATGCTTGCGCTCCTCAGTGTCTCGCTGTGACGGCATAAAGATGAGCCGAGGTCATGTCCAATGAACTCGGCTCACCTCATGCACGTCACTGACAGCGTGGGAAAATTCTCCTGCACTCAGCGTTTCAGCGTGAGAATTCTCCCACGCTGTCAGTGACGTGCATGAGGTCAGCTGAGTTCATTGGACATGAACTCACCTCATTGTTTATTTCAATTAAAGGACTTTATTCTTGGTGTTTGTGTTTTTTTTTTACTTTGACTATGGGGTTAGTAATGGGGGTGTATTATAGATGCCTCTCCATTACTAACCTGGGCTTGATGTCAGCTGGCATTATAAGCTGACATCAACCCCAGCCCTATTACCCCACTGCCACCACTACAGGGCAGTGGGAAGAACGAGGCTAAGTGCCCAAATTGGCGCATCCTATGGATGCGCCATTTCTGGGGCGGCTGACGGCTGGTGTTTCTAGCCTCGGAGGGGGCCAATATTCATTGCACCCTTCCTGGGCTATTAATATCAGCCCCCAGCTGTCTGCCTAGCCTTTGCTAGCTATTAAATTATGGGGGACCCCACGTCATTTTTTGGGGGGGTCCCCCATTTTAATAGCTAGTAAAGGCTTAGTATTCCACTGGGGGCTGATATTAGTAGCCTGGGAAGCTCCGTGGGTATTACCCCCTTCCCAGGCTTCAAACATCTGCCCCAGCTGTCTGCTTAACCTCCGCTAGAGCCTAAAATTACGGGGAACCCCACGCCAATTTTTTTTAAAATAAATCCTTTATTTTAACCCTAAATGACAAGTACAGTAATCAACACTGTTACTCTACTTCATATATTTGTGACTGACATGTTTCTATCTATCTAACCTTTGTGTGATTCTCTATTCCTTCTATTCTAAATTGTCGGGTACAGATGCTGAATTGCCGGCCGGCTTTTTTAAAGAGACGGTGCATGAAAACACTATTATTTTTTTTTTATAAATCCTTTACACTAAATGACAAGTACAGTAATCAACACTGTCACTGTACTTCATATATATGTGACTGACAAGTTTCTATCTTTCTAATCTATGTATGATGCTCTATTCTTTCTGTTGTAAATTGTCGGGTACCGCTGCTGAATTGCCGGCCGGCTTTTTTAAAGAGACGGTGCATGAAAACACTAATATTTTTTTAAATAAATCCTTTACACTAAATGACAAGTACAGTAAGCAACACTGTCACTGTACTTCATATATATGTGACTGACATGTTTCTATCTATCTAGTCTATGTGTGAAGCTCTATTCTTTCTGTTGTAAATTGTCGGGTACCGGTGTATGCCGCTGATGAATTGCCGGCTTTTCGCGTAATACATTCTACATTATTCTTAGTTGTTTTACTTCATGTAGAATTAACCTACAAAGAAAGAAAGGGTTTATTTTCATTCCGATATTTGTGTCCCATTGACTTGCATTGGTTTCCGGTATCGGAATCGGCGATATCCGATACTTTTTGGGTATCGGTCCGATCCAATCCGATACGATATTTCCTGATATCGGAAGGTATCGCTCAACACTAGTACTGAGGAAATCATCCAACCTTTTTTTAAAAGCTGTTATAGTGTCTGCCATTACCTCTTGTGGTAGGGCATTCCACAGTCTGACTGTTCTGACTGTAAAGAACCCTTTCCTATTTAGATCAATTGGGCTAAGAAATTTTAGGGGGCTTTTAATAAACAGATATAAGAAAGTACTCAGTGAAAGGTCCAGGGTCAGGTTTCCTGCAGGGTAGTCCTGTGGTGTAAAACATTGATGGAAGTATTTCCAATGCTCTTATATGTCGAATATTTATATTTTCTGAATCCAACATTACCATCACATATATTTTTGTTTTCCTAAAATATCTCCCTGGTGATTATATCATGTTATATAAAGAAAATTATTTGCTAGTCATTGTGTTTCCCAATGTGTAGCCACCCAATTCATTCTTTTTTTTCAGCACCACAGGTGTATTTATAAGCTAAAAACAGATTTTGAAACTCACTTCCCCCTTCCATGGGTTACTCACTCAAGAAACACTGGTGTCCTCAAGGCTAGAGGAGTTGTGGTATGCTCTAACGTGTTTTGTCAGATGATTATTTCAAAAACACTTAAAATGTTTGTGGGGGTTTCAGTGATTGTTGTGATTGGTTCAAATGGTGAGGATGACTCCTATAAAGCACAGGATGGATTGGGATTCAATTACTTGTATAGAAGCTCTGCAACAGTGTAATTATTCCCCTGTAAGGCTATGTTGCAAATTTTCTATACCCATTAAGCAAAATAGGTTACTTGCACTCTTTTTGAAAATGCTCAGCATAAAAAAACTCACTAGCAACTCATAGTTGGAACATAGCCTTGGCCGTTTTTGTATTGATCTCTGACAAACCCTTTGATATAATAAAGTTAGACATTCTCTTTCATATATATAAAAGTAGAAAGGGAAAAACACTTCAGATTTTCTTATTTTTCTGTAAAATCTGTTTGTGATTTCTGCATTTAAGATCAAATCTGTATACAGTCCCTGACTAGTTTCAGAATATACCAATTACCTACAGAAACAGAGATTTTGTGGGTTAAGCAAAGCTGTTCCTGTTTCATATTTAGATACAGACTTGTTCTTAACTGTAAAAAATCCCCATAAATACACAAAACATGTATTTTTCCATCATTAAATTACTATTTCCTTTTACGAGATGATATTTTAGTAAAGGTAGGCAAAGAGTTACAGTAAGACTGATTCCGGTTAAGCAATAAAAAAATTAGTCAGGAGTCCGGGGAAATACTTTAAACTGACTTGCTCCTATGCGGCCATATGCTGTTCATCTAACCGTGTGCTACATTGTTTAACTAAATCACTTGTTAAATTTGACAGGAGTCAATGTTTACATGGAGTCAAACCCCAATGCTATATTATGAAGAACTCTACAGAGAAATCTTAGCAAAAACTCAATTTCTTCAAAACAAGACTGGAAAGCAAATACAAGACACTTCTGTCATTTAAATGAGAAAGATACATAGTAACAGTGATGTTTGTTTTTATTAATATTTCATTTTTCACTTTTTTATTTATTCTAAAAAGAAACAATGTTGCAAACAAACACAAATATAGAAAAAAACAACAACATGGTTTAAGAAGCGATACTATCTAGTTATAGGTAAAATGTACATGCTGTTTAGAATTACTTACCATATAAGGTTAAAAATGGAACTTAAATTCCTGCATTTATATAGGTATTTATGTAGCCATTAGTTATGTTAACAGTTGGAATCCATATGTAAGATTTAAATTTCTTTTTTTGTGTATCTTGAAGTTGAAGTTGTGAAGCAAATAATATTTTCCTTTTATTATAAAATGGGCCCCTACTAAAAATATGCAGATGGCTACACATGACCCTGGTCCATGGGCCATGACCGGATGTCTGAATCCAGCCTAACAGTAAGACCACGTTCACACATTCAGTATTTGGTTAGTATTTCATATCAGTATTTTGAAAGCCAAAAACAGTGGGTGATAAATCCAGAAGTGGTGAGGTGTTTCTATTACACTTTTCCTCTGATTGTTCCATTCCTGATTTTGGCTTACAAATACTGATGTAAAATACTGACCAAATACTGAACGAGTGAATGTGGCCTAAGAAAAATCAAAAGATCTATGATATCCTAATTTTTTTTTTTAAATCACACATTCATAAATTTTTCACCTGTGGGAAAAAAATCCCATTAGTATCGTATGTGCTGTACACTTTTATTGGGATTCTTCCACACCAGCAGCACAGCCAGAACATTCTGCTACCGCTGGAACTTTTCTTCATTATACATGCAGGCAAGGTGGATCTTTATATATCCCTGCAGGATCATCAGCAGTGGCTGGAACTACCTTTGCCCCATGCATATGATGTGTCCTCTACAGAACGAGCTAAAGTGAGTGCACACTTTTTAAACCTTTCTTAGTGCCTATCCTCAATGTTATCACCCTATGGGCACTATTCTCTCTCACTATTATCTGCGGAGCATAATGAGGCACTTTCAAATTGTATTGAATTAAGTCAATGTAAATCAAATTTACTGGCCAAATTCAAGTAAACTACTGAAATCAAATTATAAATAACCCATTGATGTTAGTGAGCACTGTGGCATGCTTAATTTCCCATGTGATACTTCTAGGAAAATTAAACACTTGTTGCTACATCTTTGCAACATGAGCTAATACTCTGTAGTAAGTAAATAAATAATAAAAGTACATGTAAGAAGAGTTAAGTACTGTCCCAATTGGCAGCACATTGTCGTGATGGAATGGCTAATATATTTTTAGATCAAAACAATGTTAACTCAGTACCCTATGTTATTTACATATACTTATTATTTACTTACTACAGGGTATTTGCTCATTTTGTTTTTATCTTGGGTTCTCCTTGGTAAATGAGCATAGTGTGAACGCACACCGATGCATTGCACTCAGGACTGCCACCAGGAATTTTAGGGCCCCATTCTGGCAAAAATTTTGGACCACCTTGAGACTCCACCCAGACTCCACCCCAGCTCCGCCTCCACCCCTTGAACTTTCCACAGTCCTACCGTCCACTCTTGGAAAAGCTCTACTTCTGCACCACATTTTGAGATGTATTCCCAACCAGTATGATCTTTTAAATTATTTTGTAATAAATTGAGGATTTTAATTATTTTTGGGACTCAACAAAATTATTTTCTTATGTGAAGCCGTAAGTCAGGGCTACTGGTTGGAGACCCACAACATTGTAAGACGGACTGAGTCATATAAATAGGACACAGTGAGGCTGCTTTTTTGTTTATTTACCTTCTGCACCACATCCTCATCAATCACAGATTAACAGTTCTCATCAAACTTTATATCACATACATAGCCATTATCTTTTGTTTTGGCCAAAAGATTTTTTTAAGACGCCACCAAGACAAGATAGACTCTTTCGGCAGGGCCCAACTCTACTCTAACCTAATAAAAATTTGTTTTAAATATCCAATACTCTTTTTAGGTATATATTTATTTTTCTTTAAGAGAACGTGGTACAATTTTTATTTAATGATCAATAATATCACATATAAGGGACAAATACTGTCACACCATGGTCAGACCACATATTACCACCACAAAATGATTGAATAATACCGCATACAAGGAATAAATTCTGCCACATGATGACCAGACGACATATTACCACCACATAGGGTCTGAATAATACCACATACAAGGAACAAATACCACCACACCATGACTAGACCACATATCACCACCACATAGTGACTGAATAATACCATATACAAGGGACAAATACTGTCACACCAAGACCAGGTCCCATAATACCTTCACAAGGTGACTGAATAATACCTTGTAAAATGAACAAATACTGCCACACCATGACCAGATCACATATTACCACCACATACCAAATACTACAATTCTGATCATTAATAAAAAAACACACAATACTAATATTACCATAAGTGCCATTATACACAGGAGTTCTGTACATAATATACAGTGTATAGAGTAAGTGTACAGGTAATACAGTGACTTACCAGTGACTTTATACACAGGAGCGCTGTATATAGTATATAGTGTAAGTGTACAGGTAATACAGGGGCTTGTGACATTATACACAGGAGCTCTGTATATGGCATATAATATAGTGTGTCAGTGTACAGGTAACAGGGACTCACCAGTGACATTATACACAGGAGCTCTGTATATAATATAGAATGAACAGGTAATACAGTGATCACCAGTGACATTGTACATAGGAGCTCTGTATATAGTATATATACTACACAGTGTACAGTGTCAATGCACAGGTAACATATTGACTCACCAGTGACATATCTAGTTGAAGTCCTAACACCGTTATCTAGAGCACATTCTCCACCTTTTGCCCAACTTCTACACTATGCTAGATGAAGGAAAAAGCAACGTAGTGCTGCCCTGCACAGTAACAGCCCACCTCAATTCATAATTTGCTCTCCCCCACCCTCAATTCATCATCATTTGATGTTCCCCACCCCCCACCCTCAAATCATCATCATTTTCTGTCCTCCACTCACAGTTTCAATTCATAATCATTTTCTCTCCCCCACCCTCAATTTATCATTTGCTTTCCCCCCCACTTTCAATTCATCATTTTCTGTCCCGTCCCCCACCCTGAGTTCATCATTTATTCTTACTTGCCCCAATATCATTTGCTCTCTCCCACTCCCAATTCATCATTATTTGTGCCCCCCACCCTCAATACAGCATCATTTGCTTCCCCCAACACCCATTTAATTTTATTAACAAAATGTTTTTCATACTTCCCTCTCCCTGAAGCTCCACTTCTGGTATCCAGCGGGCGTACATGCTGGCACCTGCACGATTATGTAACCACGTAGGAGCTGTCACTAGCACGCCACTAAAAAGGTGGCGGGATCTCCCCTTGAGCTGCCCTGCCATTATGTTTTGATGGCCATGGAGCTCCAGGAAAGCACCCTTCACCGGGATGTGCATCGCAGCCCACCTCTGCCCATGGGGCCCGCTGAGTAGAAGTGAAAGAGAGGGGCCAAGACCAGGTCCGGGTCCCCCATGTTTGGCTCTGCTCACTGGGCCCCTTACACCAGTAAGGGTAGTAATGCCCTGACGGCGGCCCTGATTACACTTATACCAACATATGCTCTAGCTCAATTTTTTTAGGTTGAGGTTTTACCAAAGCGTACAGCTCATAACTGGAGGACAAATTGTGATCAGCTACATTTTTAACAGACCTTTTTAACAAATATATACTGCCTACACAATACTTTTTCAAAAAATTGGTGATGTTTCTCCACTTACGTACATTTTTTGAATGCTGCTTAAGTGTGGCTATTGCCACCCCTCACCTACGTTGCAAATGAAGGGTGAGATTCCAAGGCAACGTAGGAAATCCCAATGGAAGACTAGAATGATATATATACTTGTGTATATAGATAGTTTATACTGTATCTATCAAGAAATTAAAAAGGAAAAAAACATCTTTCGTACAGTCTCATCCATAAATGTCTGCTGTGTACATATCTAAAATTTATTAACCTATACACTAAATGGCATCTTAAAATGAGAAAAAAAACAAGTGCCATCATTTCTGTTTTTTCATTCACCATGCCTGCACGAAGGAAAGATTGCCTTATGTTTATGAGGCTTGTTGTTGTATTTTCCTTGGGTAGTATAGAGGAGCATGATATTAGACAGAGTATTGTTTTGCAGCACATGTACAGTAGTTCTGTACATAGTACATGTGGTTTTCTAAGGGCACTGTAAAGACTTCCTGCACGAGGTCTTAGAAAACCAATGTTCACAGTACAATGGACCACAGCTGAAAAACATAAAATATACTGCATATAGAAATGGTCAAATCCTGGCAAATCACTGCTATTTTCTGAACAAGAATTTCCTCCCTCTTTTATTAAATTCCCTTTTGTCTAAAAGCAAATAAAAGGCACTTCAACATAATATCTTTATATAGTGTTAATCACATGCAAGAAAAAGAGAACAACTGTGACTTTTATCTTTAGTACAAGAGGGTTAATATCACAATTCTAAAGAGTTCTTGACATATATTTAAATTTTCCACCAACCTGAAAGATACAGATGAGGTGATGAATCATGCTGGTAATTGCTGCTAATTTGCAAAATCATTTGTGTCAAATGAATGCAAATTTTTGCAAACTCTCATGCTAATCCCACCTTGTGCCCTACTCATTTCTTCTGAACTACTGTACCAATAGACAGATTTTGCAACTGTATATTTTACACATTTCTAAAGCATTTTTATTGTATTCAGTATGGAAAACAATGAAAAGCAAAAATTGTGAAATGCAATGTAATTTTACAGCTTTCTCCATCCGATCTCCATTATCCTTTATTGTAATGATGTTGATGGTAAAAGGAAGGAAATTATACATCATTTAATATTCTAAACTCAACTATTTAGAACAGCATTGATGAGTCTTCCATTCCCTTTGAATGCATCCATCATTATAACAAAGGATGTGGACAAATATAATACTACTTATTTGCTGTTTTAGTTTTTTGTTTTGCACTTGAAGGATGACTCATTGCTAGTGGCATGCATTACTCATGAAAATTACATTTTTTATGGACTTATAGGTTTCCCAGAAGCCTTAATACATAGAATGTGATTGATCAAGTCTTAATAAAGTATTCATTGGAGTGAGATGTGCCAAATTCATTAATATGCGTGCATCTTTTAATGAATTTGGTGTCTCTTTCAGCTACCATTAACCTGTGCAATAAAATATACCCCAGTCAGGGAATGGAGGAAATTTCAGTTGTTTTTTAAGACACTTTTGTGCTGTACATTATGATGAATTTGTTTGTTCACATTTCAAAAAGTTGCAGTTACCTACCAGAGATGGTGTGGAAGTATTAAAATTCACAAAATTTATATTCCCTCCCTACATACCTTTTACAAATAGACAGCATGGCGCACGAAACAAATCTGTGCAACAAGAACCCTATACGAGTGTTATTTTATATGTTTTTAGAAAAGTAAACATCTACCCTCCTGATGGATAATAGGTGTTATGATCTGCAACATGTACTAAGGAAAGATAGGGGAAAGCTGTTCCTACAGTAAGACTAAGCTGAATCCCTACGATGTAGCGGGCTGTCTGTTCCTAGTGAACAGACGCGCCTTAGTCCTCGGCTAGTCTGAACGAAGACCTATAGATTTAAGGAAGGGATCCCTAAAAGAGCTCAGGACTGGGACAAAAATGGGACACCTCCTAAACAGAAATAGTTACAGAATACAAAAAGACAAACTAACAAAAAGTACTAGAGGTCCCAGGGGACCAAGCAAACTTGACAGAGAAAGGCACAGAAGCACCAGGCTAGAGAAACAGTAAAACACTGAAGTCCAGCACAGCCAGAAGGGCGGAAATGGAATATAAAGGAAGATGGTCACATGACCGCAAAACACAAGATAGAAAAAACAAACAGGAGGGTTCTAACAGTACCCCCTCTTTTATGAGGATCCTCCGGTTCCTCCAGGCCCAGGCCTATCCGGACAACTCCTGTGGAAAGCTTTAACAAGACTAGGAGCAGAGACATCATCCGTCCTTACTAGAGATGAGCGTTGTTCTACTCGAACTGTTCGCCAATCTCAAATTCGAGCTGTTTTGGGCGGTGTTCGAGCCGGTCGGCGAACACGAACAATTTGAGAAAAATTCGGCTGTTCGAGGTTATGTTCGATAACTGTTCGTGCACCAAAATCATAACTGGATTTTTTCTCAGTAATGATGAAAATTTAATGTTAATACGCAGTTTGAGTGTACAGCGGGGTGGGGGGAGGGGCAGGGGATGGATCTCTGCAGGAACAATGAAGATCTCCATTTTTTTTTCTCTTTCCCGCATTTGCAGTGGGGAGGTGCAATCTGTCAGCCTATCAGCAGCGCACACACGGAGCGAAGTGCTTTTTTTCACACAAGCAAGGGCATGTGTGATTGGCAGTGTATGTCACATGTCCTTGCCCTATAAGACCAAGCCATTTTCCCCGTCGCCACCATTTTCTCACTGCTGCAGCTGCGTGTTAGACGGCACCGCTGTTGCTGTGTGCGCTATACCTTGTTAATTTCAAGCCAATTTTCGCACAAATATACAGATAGCTTGGGAGTAGGGAATAGTTGTGATTGCAGTCCTTTTAAGGACTAGGTTACAGCATTTCCTACGACTTTTATCAGGCAGGTCTGTGCTCTTAAATAGATAGATTGTGGGAGTAAAGACTAATTGTAATTGGAGTCCTTTTCAGGACTAGGTTACATCAGTTCCTATCAGTTTTTGCCAGGCAGGTCTGTGCCAGTGCTGTGCAAGTTTTTTTCACAGCATTTGGCTGAATCTAGCAAAGCTAATCCTTTTTGGCCTATTGCAGAGTGTGTTAGTCAGTGGAGTAGCCTATCTGTGTTGCAAGATATACCACCTGTGTATAGAATACCAATTTTTTTACTGCACCTAGTGAAGTAAAATCTTTTGGGCATAGCATCATTCTATTAGTCCATCTATACTGACCTCCATCAGGTTGCAAACTGAATATAATTTTTTTCTGCATCTAGCTCTGAAAAAATATTTGGGCTTCTAGCAGTGTGTGGGACTTGGTCTATTAGTCCATCTATACTGACCTCCATCAGGTTGCAAATTAAAAATAATTTTTTTCTTCATTTAGCTATGAAAAAATATTTGGGCTTCTAGCAGTGTGTGGGACTTGTTCTATTAGTCCTTCTATACTGACCTCCAGCAGGTTGCAAATTGAATATAATTTTTTTCTGCATCTAGCTCTGAAAAAATATTTGGGCTTCTAGCGGTGTGTGGGACTTGGTCTATTAGTCCATCTATACTGACCTCCATCAGGTTGCAAATTAAAAATAATTTTTTTCTGCATCTAGCTCTGAAAAAATATTTGGGCTTCTAGCAGTGTGTGGGACTTGGTCTATTAGTCCATCTATACTGACCTCCATCAGGTTGCAAATTAAAAATAATTTTTTTCTTCATTTATCTCTGAAAAAATATTTGGGCTTCTAGCAGCGTGTGGGACTTGTTCTATTAGTCCATCTATACTGACCTCCATCAGGTTGCAAATTAAAAATAATTTTTTTCTGCATCTAGCTCTGAAAAAATATTTGGGCTTCTAGCAGTGTGTGGGACTTGGTCTATTAGTCCATCTATACTGACCTCCATCAGGTTGCAAATTAAAAATAATTTTTTTCTGCATCTAGCTCTGAAAAAATATTTGGGCTTCTAGCAGTGTGTGGGACTTGGTCTATTAGTCCATCTATACTGACCTCCATCAGGTTGCAAATTGAATAAAAAAATTTTCTGCATCTAGCTCTGAAAAAATATTTGGGCTTCTAGCCCTGTGTGGGACTTGGTCTATTAGTCCATCTATACTGACCTCCATCAGGTTGCAAATTAAAAATATTTTTTTTCTGCATCTAGCTCTGAAAAAATATTTGGGCTTCTAGCAGTGTGTGGGACTTGGTCTATTAGTCCATCTATACTGACCTCCATCAGGTTGCAAATTAAAAATAATTTTTTTCTTCATTTATCTCTGAAAAAATATTTGGGCTTCTAGCAGCGTGTGGGACTTGTTCTATTAGTCCATCTATACTGACCTCCATCAGGTTGCAAATTAAAAATAATTTTTTTCTGCATCTAGCTCTGAAAAAATATTTGGGCTTCTAGCAGTGTGTGGGACTTGGTCTATTAGTCCATCTATACTGACCTCCATCAGGTTGCAAATTAAAAATAATTTTTTTCTGCATCTAGCTCTGAAAAAATATTTGGGCTTCTAGCAGTGTGTGGGACTTGGTCTATTAGTCCATCTATACTGACCTCCATCAGGTTGCAAATTGAATAAAAAAATTTTCTGCATCTAGCTCTGAAAAAATATTTGGGCTTCTAGCGGTGTGTGGGACTTGGTCTATTAGTCCATCTATACTGACCTCCATCAGGTTGCAAATTAAAAATAATTTTTTTCTGCATCTAGCTCTGAAAAAATATTTGGGCTTCTAGCAGTGTGTGGGACTTGGTCTATTAGTCCATCTATACTGACCTCCATCAGGTTGCAAATTAAAAATAATTTTTTTCTTCATTTAGCTCTGAAAAAATATTTGGGCTTCTAGCAGTGTGTGGGACTTGGTCTATTAGTCCATCTATACTGACCTCCATCAGGTTGCAAATTAAAAATAATTTTTTTCTTCATTTAGCTCTGAAAAAATATTTGGGCTTCTAGCAGTGTGTGGGACTTGTTCTATTAGTCCTTCTATACTGACGTCCAGCAGGTTGCAAATTGAATATAATTTTTTTCTGCATCTAGCTCTGAAAACATATTTGGGCTTCTAGCGGTGTGTGGGACTTGGTCTATTAGTCCATCTATACTGACCTCCATCAGATTGCAAATTCAAAATAATTTTTTTCTGCATCTAACCCAGCCAATAGTTTTGGCCTAATACCACAGTTTGGCCACTCAGCTCTGCTCGGTTACCATCCATTGTTTTTTTGTGCAAACAACTCCAGAGTGGTGAATTAGTTAACCACCAAAATGAGTGGAAAAAGGCCTGCTGCTGGTGGAAAGGGGAATAGGCGTGTTGGGAAGGGGAAAAAAGGTTGTGTCCGTGGGGTAGGTGCAGAAGAAAGACCATCTTCCAGCCAAACTAAAATGTCTACTTCTTTTAGCGGACAATGTGATAAGATCCCTTTCTTACGGCCACGCCAATCGCTACAAATTCCAGATGAGGCACAAAAACAGCAGGTGCTTCAACGGATATCAAGTGCTCCTTTAAGTGGGCTCTCCTCCACATCAACTTCAACATCACAAATACTCCAGTCCTCAAAGGTGTCACCCAAATCGCACTTGCTTCCTCACAGCTCCCAAATCTCCAGCTGCCCGTCTGAGTATGAGGTAGAACAGATGGTTGAGTCTGCAGAGCTGTTTACTCATACTATAGCCTGGGAATCAGAGGTCGACTCCAGCGCTTCTGTGAATCCAGACGAGGAAATGATCTGCACTGATGCCCAGAATCTTTATGAGTCGGATCCAGGACCAGACGCAGAAGGTTCTGACCATAATGTAGACCCTCATTCCCAAACTGTAACTCCTGTTGGTGGAGACAATGAGGAAGACGATGATAAGACTCAAATACCTGATTGGAGCGACAACTTTAGTTTTTTGTCAGGGCAGGAACAGGTTGGCTCTGAGGACGACGGGTGTGATAACGCACAGGGTGATGATGATGAGGTCGGAGATCCCACTTACTGTCAACCCACAGTCAGCCAAGAGATGAGGTCAGCAGAGGAGGTGGAGGAAGATGCTAGTGACGACGAGGTCAGGTTGCGCCTTCCTGGACAGAGACGTAGTACTGGAAGCACGTCAACAACTGCATCCTCAAACACAACTCTGCCTCTCACCACAAGTCGTGGTGGCTCTTCAGGTCGCATGGGTGCTAAGCCTTGCATAGCCTGGGCATTTTTTCAGATCGATAAAGATGACCCAACTCGTGTTATCTGTAACATTTGTCAGCAAAAGCTAAGTAGAGGCCAAAAAATACATAGTTTGAGTACTTCATGCATGAACCGGCACATGGACATGAAGCATAAGTTGCAGTGGGAAGCTCAGTGTGCTACAATGCGGTCTAGCCGGCCGGGCCAACCACCATCTGCCATATCTTGTGCATCCACGGCCTCTTCATCCTCTGTGACTGGGGGGACAGCAGTCACACCTGTTTTGGGGCGCAGACCTGCCACCTCTTTACCCGCAACAGCCAGCGTGATTGGCAGGTCATCATTTTCTTTGGAGGTGGTAACACCAGCTGGTCTTGAGCGCTGTCCGACATCGATAGCACCACCTTTGGATCAAGGCAACCTAACATGTCCGCCTGCATCTTCCTCACAGACCGGCAGTTTGCCGGGGACACCCTTATCAACCCCGTCTAAGCACAATAGCCAGCCCTCGGTCCCTCAGATGTGGACAAGTAAAAGACCATTTCCTCCTAGCCATGAGAAAGCTAAGAGGTTGAATTTCACCATCTGCAAGCTCTTGGCTACAGAAATGCTGCCTTTCCGCCTGGTGGACACAGAGGATTTTCGAGACCTTATGTCCGTCGCAGTGCCCCAGTACCAGATGCCCAGTCGGCACTACTTCTCAAAGAAAGGTGTGCCTGCGCTCCACCAGCATGTCGCACACAACATCACCGCTTCTTTGAGAAACTCTGTGTGTGACAGGGTGCATTTCACCACAGACACTTGGACGAGTAGGCATGGACAGGGGCGTTACATGTCGCTGACTGGGCACTGGGTAACTATGGTGACAGCAGGACAAGGGGCTGCTGTCCAAGTCTTGCCGTCCCCACGAGTTGTGCGTCAATCCTCTTTATGTCATTTTTCCTCCACTGCTTCTGCCTCCTCAACCTCCTCTCGGTCTTCCACCTGCACCCAAAGCCTGTCTGGTCATGCCACAAGCTTTCTAACTGCGCAGAAGGGATCCTGCACACCTCCTTACTATGCTGGCAGTAGGGCTCAACGTCATCAGGCGGTTTTTACATTGAAATGTCTGGGAAATGTGAGTCACACAGCTGAGGAGTTGTGGTCAGCTCTGGAGAACCAATTTCATGAATGGTTGTCTCCACTGGACCTGAAACCAGGGAAGGCCGTGTGCGACAATGCTGCAAACCTGGGTGCGGCCCTTTGCCGGGGCAATGTCACACACGTGCCTTGTATGGCTCACGTGTTGAACCTGGTTGTCCAGCAATTTTTAGCCCACTATCCCAGACTAGATGGCCTTCTGCAGAGGGCACGGTCGCTGTGTGCTCACTTCCGCCGTTCGCATCCCGCAGCTCAGCGACTTACATCTCTACAGAAGTCGTTGGGCCTGCCACTTCACCGGCTAAAATGCGATGTGCCTACCCGGTGGAATTCAACTCTGCACATGTTGCAGCGACTGTGGCAGCACCGACAAGCCCTGGTGCAATACGTTCTGACGTATAGCCTGGGCCAACGAGATTCAGAGGTGGGGCAAATCACGCTGGAGGAGTGGTCTCAGATCAGGGACCTATGCACCCTTCTGCACAGTTTTGAAATGGCGACGAAGATGTTTAGTGCTGACGATGCCATTATCAGCATGACTATTCCGGTGATTTACATGCTGGAGCACATGTTAAACAGAATTCGGAGTCAGGTGGTGGCACAAGAGGAGGTGGAGGAAGTAGAGGAGGAGGAGTTGTATGCGGAAGGGCTAACATCTGCAAGGTCCAGACGGTCGGCAGCACCAGGGCGGCAGGCATGTGAGGGTGGGGGAGATGATTTTACCAGGGCGCATGGTAGCAGCCAAACTAGTGAGGAAGGTGCAGGAGCCCAGGAAGAAGTGGAGGACGAACTGATGGAAGACTCATCAGATGAGGGAGACCTTGATCACATTTCTGTTGTGCGAGGTTGGGGGGAGAGGACAGAGGAAGGAAGCATGATTGTTACCTCGCCACCAACACAACAGGGACTTGGTGCTCCTGGATGCGCAACACACATGAGTGCCTTCTTGCTGCACTACCTGCAACATGACCCTCGAATTGTGAGAATTAGAAATAATCCTGACTACTGGGTTGCCACACTGTTAGATCCCCGGTACAAAAGTAAATTTGCAGAAATTATTCCTGCCATAGAAAGGGATGCACGCATGCAGGAGTATCAGCAGAGACTGTTGCAGAATCTTACATGTGCTTTTCCACAAAATACCAGTGGTGCACGTAGTGAATCTCACAGTTCCAACTTGCCAACCGTGGGACCGTCAAGTGTTCAGCACTCAAACCGTAACAGAACCACAGTATCTGCTGGTAACATCAATTTTGCGGAATCATTTCACCACTTTTTTAGCCCATCCTTTGCAAGGCCACAGGAGACAAGAAGTCTGACACATAGTCAACGCCTAGAGACGATGGTACAGGAGTATCTCCAAGTAAACATTGAAGCCACGACTGTGTCACTGGACCCTTGCTCTTTTTGGGCTTCCAATCTGGATAAATGGCCGGAGCTAGCCACTTACGCCTTGGAGATCTTGTCATGCCCCGCAGCCAGCGTTCTGTCTGAACGTGTGTTCAGCGCTGCTGGTGGTGTGCTGACAGATAAGCGCACGCGGCTCTCCACTGATAATGTAGACAGACTCACGTTCATAAAGATGAACAAATCATGGATCCGAAATGACTTTTCTACCCCTGTGTCATCCTGGGGAGAGTAAAAGCTTGATGATTGGTTAAAATCACCCTACCAACCGTTTTAAGCTTTCAAATTACTAATCATGTTTATCTGTATCTTGACTGGAAAATAATTTGGGCTTTGTAGCAGTGTGCAGCACTGATCCTATTAGGCCATCTATAATAAGCTTCACCAGATTTAAAATTAAAAATAATTTTTAGCTGCATCTAGCCCGGAAAATAATTTTGGGGCTCCGAGATGCGCAAGACACATAAGTGCCTTCTTGCTGCACTACCTGCAGCATGACCCTCATATTGTCAGAATTCGAAGTAATCATGACTACTGGGTTGCCACACTCTTAGATCCCCCAAACTTTTCGATCAACCTTTTCATTTTAATAAAGACCAAAAAAATGGTCATTTTTGAAATTATAAGCATTAGCAGGTTGTTAGAAACTGAAATCAAACAGTTTTCAACTCAAAACTTTATTCTAGGTGATGTTACATTTTCACATAGGACCACTTGTTCGAAAGGAGCTTCTGAACTCTCTCGTCCATTGAATTTGTCAGGTTTTGGATGGTTTCTGCTTCAATTGTTTTGCATGAGGACAGAATACCCTCCCAGAGCTGTTGCTTAGATGTGAACTGCCTCCCGCCATCATAGACACTCCTTTTAATGATGCTCCAAAGGTTCTGAATGGGGTAGAGGTCAGGGGAGCATGGGGGTCACACCATAAGTTTGTCCCCTTTTATGCCCATATCAGCCAGAGATGCAGATGTTTTATGTGCAGCATGAGATGGTGCATTATCATGCAGAAAAATGATCTTGCTGTGAAATACACGGTTCTTCTTCTTGAACCATGGCAGGAAGTGCTGTTTGAGAAAATCCACATACATTATGGAGTTCATCTTTAGCGCCTTCAGGGATCCTAAAGGGGCCGACAATCTCTCTCCCCATGATTCCAGCCCAAAACATTACTCCACCTCCTCCTTGTTGGCGCTGTAGCCGTGTTTGCGTGGGGTGTCCATCAACCAGCCATCCTCCACTCCATTCATCTGGACCATCGAGCGCTGCACGGCACTCATCCGTGAACAAAACAGTTTTGAAATCAGTCTTCATGTAATGTTTGGCCCACTGGAGCCGTTTCTGCTTGTGTGAAGTGGATAGAGGAGGTCGACAGGATGGCGTATGCACAGCTGCAAACCTCTGAAGGACCCTGCATCTTGTTGTTCGGGGGACGTTGGAGGCACAAGCAGCTTCAAAAACTTGTCTGCTGCTATGACAAGGCTTTTTTGCCGCTGCTCTTTCAACCTGACGTAATTGCCTGTAGGAAAGAGTCCTCAATTTGCCCTTATCAGCACGCACACGTGTGTACTGTGAATCAGCTACATACTTCTTGATTGCCAAGACACTTCATCCTGATCATCGCACAATGTTGATTGTAGTCATGCCTTGACCTAAACACTCCACAATTTGTTGCTTCTCAGCAGCCGACACATCCTTTTTCTTTCCCATTTTGGCAGAAAATGTAGGCTGCTTAATAATGTGAGAGAGCCTTCTTAAGTAGTCTTGCCTTTCATTGGACACACCTGCCAAACTAATTAGCACAGGTGTCTGCAATTGCTTACAGTGATATAAAGAGCCCTGACACACATCACCATCAATGAGTTTAACTGACAAACAAACAAATTCTTCCCTTATCACTCCTAAACACTTTTTGCATAATAATTTGGAACGCGGTGTACATGTGCTTTTCCACAAAAAAACAGTGGTTCACGTAGTGAATCTTACAGTTCTAACTTGCCAACCGTGGTCTGTATGGAATTGTTCAATAAAGGGCCCAAAATTAAGATAACATAGATGGGAGAGGTCTCTATGAATAGGAATTCCTAAGTATTTGATAACCTGTGAGGGCCAGGCAAAGGGAAAGTTGGACTGGATGGAATCCTATATGGATTTAGGGAGGGAGACATCGAGGGCCTCAGACTTCGCTGCATTGATTTTAAAATTTTACCATGTAACAAAGTGATCTATTTCAGCCATAACAGCAGGGATGGATATATGTGATTGAGTGATATATACTAGGACATCATCAGCAAATAGAGAGCACTTGTACTCGGTGCCTCCCACCTCAATCCACCTAATATTGGGGTTATGGCGAATTGATGAGAGCAGGTGCTCCGTCACTAGGATGTATAAGAGAGGGGACAGAGGACATCCCTGCCTTGTCCCATTGGTGATTGTGAAAGGTGATGAAAATGTTCTGACGCACCCCCTGGGCCTTGGGACACCCGGAGCCGGACCCTTTTTGGTGGATGCTGGTGGTTGTAGTCTTCGTGGCGGCGATCCGGTTCCGTGGCTCAGGGCGGTCAAACCAGTGGCGGAACTATTTATGTGGTTTTGATGTTTAAATGTCCGACTACGCCACCCGTGGATTGCGGTCAGAGTGAACCGCCGCTACAGGGCAGACCGCTAAGGCTGGTGTTGTGGGTGCAGCAGAGCGTAGCATAACTCCCCACGGGAGGAGTATAGCCTCAGGGCAGTGTATGCGGAGGATGGGGGTGATGGTGCAGGGCAGCAGCAGTAACGACACGGAGTCAGTGATGCAGTTCAGGGCCTTTACTCACAGTTCTTATTATCCAGACCACGTCTGCAGGTAACGGCTGCCCACGTCGTACTGTGCTCACCAGGTGAGGGGCTCAGACAACTCCCAGATAACTTTGGAGCGCTTCACAGGACCCCCTTTGTGTGTCCTTTGTCTGGCCTTTCTTACCAACACTTCTGTCCGGCTGCCTCGGGCCTCCTCTTGGTAAACTTGGCGCCAGTTTCCCTGACCCTATGTGGTGCCTTCCTAGCGGGTGGAGCAAGGGGCTGCGCCACATAAAATGTCAGAGCCTCCGGTTTCTAGCTGAGGGTCGTTTCCTGCCTCCACTAGTTCGGGGACCGGTCTCCCCCTTTGGCCTGACCCCTCCACGCAGGTGGATTCGGGCGTGCGGTGGCGACTCGCCCGTCCGCACCCCTGGGATCCCTTCATTCCTCATTCCTGGAGCCTTCTCCGCTCCTCTTCCTTCCTTCTCCCTCTTGCAGGCCTGGGCCTCTGTTACTAGGCCCGCCTCCGGAGCAGAGCTCATGCAGAGCCCCTGCTCCCTGCCACTTCTGCTCAGACTTCTCTGCACTGAACTAAGATGGTGCCCACCTTTTATACTCCCTTCTCAATGCACCCAGGAACTGCTTCCTCCCTGCTCCTGCACTGCAGGGTTCCCCTTCCTCAGTGTTCCCTCCCCCCACTCCAGCCAGGGACAGGGACTGTCGTGCCCATCTCAGGGGCATATTGGTCGCCCTGCCCCACGGCAATGTGGTGTAATGCATGCAGGTGTCGGGTCCTGATCCACACTCCATCCTTATCTGAGAGTGAGATATCACACCTCTGGGTGAGGTGCAATACGTCTGTAGCAACCGAGCCCTCGGTGCTACAGTTCCATTTATCTTCAGCCTAGGTGACGTATTGTGATACAGGGCCGTGATTTTGGCTATAAAAGGGTCCCCTAGACCCCTACCCCAAGCTTTTTAAGAGAATCATATATGGCGTGCCAGGAGACTCTATGGAATGCTTTCTCAGCATCCAACGAGAGTATCTACTTACAAATTTTTAACTGCATCTAGCCCAGGAAATACTTTGTGCCTAGTAGCAGTGTCTGCTAGTCAGCGGATTATCCCGGCTGTTAAGCAAGCTACACCACCTGTAGTTTGGACACTTAATTTTTTCAAAGGAAATGCTTCGGGACCACGGGATACTTAGTGAAGAGCATCAGGAGGCACCCCAAGGCATAGGGGCTGGGACTGGCACTAGGATGCCTTGCGGTGGACAGCCGAGCTCGATCCTTATAAAAGCTTTTTAACTGCAGCAGCTTTAGTGGACGCTACTGGAGCTGGAATTACGCGGCTGCTGGCATGAGACTTGCCCTCCAATAGATCCTTGTAAATGGATTTAAAGTGTATTCATTCAAATTAGAGGGACAATTTAAATTAAAAAGCTTAGAGCTGCCTCCACCACAGGGGGGCTCTCTCGACCCACCAGCGGACAGGCACCAGTATTGGGAGAGGGGGGCTGGCCGTCAGGGTTCACCGCGGCTCTGGCACAAACCCGGCGACACGGAGGTGGCACGGGCAGGAGCGGACTGGCCGTCTCGGCTTCTCACTTTTTGGATTTTAGAAGGGCATGACATGCCTATATCTGTGTCTCCCCCTCCTTTTACTCCTCCACCTCTTTTCTTTTCGCATGACTATATGTACTTGTCACTTTTCCATGTGTTAGTTGTGTCTTCTGAGCAGTTTGTCAGCTTTTGGACACCTTTGAAGGTGTTTTCTATGTGTTTCTATGTGTTTTTGTTTGCCTGCCATTGGTTTTAACGGTGTTCGAAGGTGTTCGACGAACAGTTCGACGAACAGTTCGGCGAACACACGGGTGTTCGACGAACCGAACCGAACTCGAACACTACGGGGGTGTCTCAACACTAGTCCTTACCCAGGAGTTGTCTTCGGGACCGAAACCCTTCCAGGAGACAAGATACTGTAATCTCCCTCTATGCCATCTAGAATTCAAGATATGAGAAATTTCATATTCGCCATCTTCCACCACAGGAGGAACTGTGACAGTGGCGTCCTTATCAGATACGTCAGTCTATTTCAACAAGGAAACATGAAACACAGGATTAATCTTCCAGGAAGTAGGGACATCCAATCTAACAGCAGACGGGTTAACAACCTGAAGCACCTTAAATAGACCCACAAACTTAGGACCCAGATTCTAAGAGGGAATCCTCAACCGCTGGTTCTTCGAGGACAACCAAACCATGTCACCCACAGTAAACAAAACCTCTTTACGTTTCCTGTCAAAATACTTCTTGGACTTCTTGTTAGCCTCTTGAAGGTTACAACGTACATTAGTCCAAACTCTCTCCAAATCACCGGAAAAATTCTCCTCCTCCGGCACCGCCGACCCCAATTTGGAGAACGAACCAAAAGACGGATGTATGATTGTTAAGAGAAAATTCTGCAAGAGGCAGAAACTCAGACAACACCTCTTGATTGTCCACAACAAAACAACGCAAAAACTGTTCAACATCCTGGTTCTTTCTTTCAGTCTGTCCATTAGACTCAGGATGATAACCAGACGAAAATGACAAATGGACTCCCAACCTGTCACAAAAAGCACGCCAAAAGTGAGCCACAAACTGAGGTCCTCTATCAGAAACAATATCTGTGGGAACGCCATGGAGCTTGACAATCTCCTTAACAAACGCCTTAGCGAGTGTCTTGGCGCAGGGCAACTTAATGAATGGAAGCAAATGACACATCTTACTAAAACGGTCCACGACCACCCAGATGACAGTAAAACCCTCGGACACCGGAAGATCAGTAATAAAATCCATACTGAGATGCGTCCAAGGCGCACTAGGAACCTCCAGAGGGCAAAGCAACCCCGCAGCAGGAGTATGTGAAGCCTTTGACCTAGCACACACAGTACACTGACGCACCCACTTGATGATTTCCTTCTGCCATCCAGGCCACCAAAAACTGCGAATGATAAGTCTCTTAGTCTCTGAAATTCCTGGATGACCTGCCAACAGAGACTCATGACACTCCACAAACAAATCTCTCCAAAAGGCTCTAGGCACGAACAACCTCCCATGGGGAGTGTTAGATGGAGCATCATCTTGAGCTTTCAGAATCCCATTCTCCATAACGGAGTCCAAAGCCACCACCACAACTCCTTTCTGTAAAATGCTCTCTTCCTCCTCAGCACCGACCGTAGGAGAGAAGCTGTGAGATAAAGCATCAGCTTTAACATTCTTAGTACCAGGGATATAGGTAACAGAAAAATGAAACTGAGAAAAAAAAAGTGCCCACCTAGCTTGACGGGCATTCAAGCGCATGACAGCATCCAGATAGATCAAATTCTTATGATATGTGACAACCTGAATAGGAAATCTAGCGCCTTCCAAAAAATGACACCAATGTTCAAACACAAGTTTAATAGCCAGCAACTCTCGATTTCCAACATCATAATTCAGTTTGGTTTCTGAAAATTTTTTCGAAAAGAAGGCACAAGGATGTACTCCACCCTTGTTCTCCTGAGACAAAACTGCTCCGACCCCCACCGATGAAGCATCGACCTCGACCAAAAAAGGCTTGGTTTCATCAGGCTGCATAAGGATAGGGGCAGAACTGAACCTCTCTTTGAGATACTCAAACGCTTCAATGGCCTCAGTAGTCCACTGGGCCGTATTCGCACCTTTTCTGGTGAGATCGGTTAGAGGTTTAACAATTACAGAAAAATTCTTAATGAATTTCCTGTAATAATTGGCAAAACCCAAAAATCTCTTTAAAGATTTCAAACCAATAGGCCTAGGCCATTCCTGCACAGCCTGAACCTTCACAGGGTCCATCTCAAAGCCCTCGCTGGAGACAAAGTAGCCCAAAAAACTAATTTTCTGCACAGCAAACTCACATTTCTCCAGTTTAGCAAAGAGTTAATTATCACTCAATTACTGCAAAACTTCACGTACACTCTGCCAATGGGACTCTAGATCTGGTGAATAAATCAAAATGTCATCCAAATACACAACCACATTTTTACCAATCAAAGGTCTCAGGATGTCATTAATAAGGTTCTGAAAAAATACTGGTGCCAAAAGGCATCACCATATTCTCAAAATGAGCTACTGGAGTGTTAAAAGCAGTTTTCCATTCATCACCCTCCTTCACACGTAACAAGTTGTGTGCCCCCCGGAGATCAATTTTGGAGAGCCACTTGGCTCCCACTAACTGGTTAAACAATTCAGGAATTAACGGCAATGGGTAGGAATTGAGTACGGTAATCTTATTAATTTCACGAAAATCCAGACATGGACGTAAACCGCCGTCCTTTTTTTAACAAAGAAAAATCCAACTGCCACAGGCGACTTAGAAGGTCTAATGTGACCAGCAGCCAGGCTAGTCTCTTTGTACTCCTCCAAGGCCTTTCTTTCAGGGATAGTCAGATTAAACATGCGACTTTTGGGAAGAGTAGCACCCGGAACAAACTCAATGGCGCAATCATAATCCCTATGAGGAGGTAAAACTTGCGACTCCTCCTCTGATAAAACCCTCCAATAATCTTGAATAGGTACTGGTAATTCCCCTTTTTCCACAGCCGCAATGCGACCATTACCACATTTATCATAGCACTTCGGACTCCAAGACTTAATCACATTTGTAGACCAGTCCAATAAAGGATTATGCAGTCTTAACCAAGGCAATCCTAGAACAACTGGAGAGGGCAAATTATCCAAAACAACCAAGTCCAAAATTTCTTGGTGAACTCCATTGATAGTGAGGGGAAATGCAGCAGTCTAATGAGTAATACATTTCAAGGGAGTGTTATCAATTACAACCACAGAAATAGGTGATGACAAAGGTTGGGATTTCAATTTAAGGTTTTCCAAAAACCCTTTATCAATCACATTAAGTGTTGAACCACAATCCACAAATACCTGAAATTCCATCAAATATCCCTGCAGAGTAGTACTCCCAGAAAGAAATACTCCTGCAGAGTGTAAACAAGCTATACGGGCATAACTAACCTTTTTTTTTCTTTACTTAAACGACGCTCACAATACTTAATCCAATGGTCGGCTTTACCACAATAAAGACACAATCCCTCGGCGAATCTCCGGTATCTTTCCTGAGAGAAAAGTGATATCCCCCCCAACCTCCATCGGTTCCCTGCCAGATTTTATGGGGACTAGGACCTGACATAACAGGAGTCTTTACGTCATTGAGCCTGCACCTCAGTCTCCTGTCTATTCGAACAGCTAACTGCATAGCTTCCTGCAGAGTCTCATGTGCAGGGAATTGAATTAGCAAATCCTTAACCCTTTCACTCAGACCAGCAAGAAATAAACATCTCAGCGCCGGATCATTCCACTTAACTTCTGAAGCCCATCTTCTGATTCAGCAGATGAGATTTGATCAGGATCATCATATAACAGCCCCATAGAAGAAAAAAAAATTCTTCAACAGACCTTAAGCATGGATCATTAGGCTGGAGAGAAAAGTCCCACCCCTGTGGTTCATTGCGCAAAACTGAAATAATAAAACCAATGCGCTGTGATTCATTCCCAGAGGATCTTGGTCTCAAACGAAAATATAACAAACCAGAATTTTTAAAGGAAAAAAAATCTTGCTGTTTACCATAAAAAACATCAGGCAGTCCTACCTTGGGTTCGACAAAATGCGCTCCAGAACAGCTACTCACGTGTTGCTGAAGCTCGGCCACTTCCAGAGACAATCCCTGCAGGCATTGAGCCAAATCATGGACGGAAACCATACTGATCCCCAAATTTCTTTCCTTTTAGTTTTTTGGGCTGGACTTACTGTTATGATCTGCAACATGTACTAAAGAACGATAGGGGAAAGCTGTCCCTACAGGAAGACTTAGCTGAATCCCTGCGATGTAGCGGGCTGCCTGTTCCTAGTGAACAGACCCGCCTTAGTCCTCAGCTAGTCTGAACGAAGACCTATAGATTTAAGGAAGGGATCCCAAAAAGAACTAAGGACTTGGACAAAAATGGGACACCTCCTAAACAGAAGTAGTTGCAGAACACAAAAAGACAAGCTGACAAAAAGTACTAGAGGTCCCAGAGGACCAAGCAAACTTGACAGAGAAAGGCACAGAAGCACCAGGCTAGAGAAATAGTAAAACACTGAAGTCTAGCACAGCCACAAGGGCGGAGCTGGAATATAAAGGCAGATGGTCACGTGACCGCAAGCTACAAAATAGAAAAAACAAACAGCAGGGTTCTAACAATAGGTTTGTTGGTGGATGTTTATCATTGTTTGGCACCTGTGCTGCCTCCAACATGCATCAATGGGCCCGTCTACATCCTGCAGTGAACTAGTATTTTAACCATGAACAAAAACGCTTTATTTCAGTGATGTGTCATGGATTTTAAGTCCTTTTCATTGAATTTCTTACAATTTTACTTTAAAGTCTCACAAGAAGAAAGTCTCACAATGGGGTCCCTTGATGCAGGCTTTGATCTTGCTCATTTTGGCCAAAAGTATAAACCAACCAATTTTCTGTGACCAATTAGGACAATAGCATGATACCAGTCTGCACTGCTGTAATGAAAAACCCTTAGGACCAAGATGAGTTGAGAGGTTTTTATTTCCACAATGTGTTTCAATGCTGTATTAGTGTCTTTTTCACATGAAAAACCAATTGCATTGTCCTAATTGGTCAACTATCCTGGAGGAGATCATCCCCCAGCCACGAGGCAGCAGCAGCTGATATCTTCAAGTGTTCATATGAGTTGTGCCTGCAGAAAACCTGCTCAGGTGTGCACCTTCCTTTTACTTTCCTTGAACCCAAAATGGTATCACCTGATGGTCTTGTGCACTTTTATTCCCCTACACATTTTCAACCAATTTTCTTTATCATCTTTCTATTATGTAATCAGGTCCTATAATGTTGTTTGGGGAAAATAGGGTATCAATACTTATGGGGTGGTGTTATAGGGGTCCTATAAGTCTGCTTGACTTAATAGTATTGGCATGACGATCAGGCTGTTAACTGTTAGTCAACATACAGACAATAAATACAAGTTTTATTTCTATGCATTTACAATACTATGCAATCCTCTCTGTCATGTAATAATAATAATAATCTTTATTTTTATATAGCTCTAACATATTCCGCAGCGCTTTAGTATGTATAGTAGGTATGTCAGTGTACGTTCAACAGTGCTTTGCACCCATGCTACCTCTATCATATACACATGCTGCTTGGCTGTACACTGCGGAACAATCATATTTTGGTGATTTATTGGTAACTGTGACCTTTTTTCAGTGACCAGTGGTATTTGTAATCAAAATTCTGCATTTTTTTTCAATTTCTGGCATTTTTTCAAGCTTTTCTCTCTTATCAGACCTTCAGATATGCCTGGAAAAAATCTTGAACAAAATGATACAGATTAAAAATGGCAACTAAAAGTATTGCGTAAAGGAAAGTGTTAAACAATATTTCCCCTCCCTATTCTTTACAAGTCACAATTATGAAAATAAATGAATAAAAAAAATCTGCACTTTTTTTAAATGAATATTCGTATGCCAGACGTCAAACAAAATGCAAGTCAATCATTGCTCGTTTAAAAGCCTCTTCACACAGCTGATACAATTTGTCATTAATGCGATTGTCATGTTCTTAAACAGCATATGTATTATGCCAGCACATCTGCTGTTTATATGAGGAGATGTATTACTGAAGATGATGAATTTTAGGCAAGTTTAAACCTTTCAATCAACCAATATATATATAGTGGTGGCCAAAAGTATTGGCACCCCTGCAATTCTGTCAGATAATACTCAGTTTCTTCCTGAAAATGATTGCAATCACAAATTCTTTGGTATTATTATCTTCATTTAATTTGCTTGCAAGGAAAAAACACAAAAGAGAATGAAGCAAAAATCAAATCATTGATCATTTCACACAAAACTCCAAAATGGGCCAGACAAAAGTATTGGCACCCTCAGCCTAATACTTGGTTGCACAACCTTTAGCCAAAATAACTGCGAACAACCGCTTTCGGTAACCATCAATGAGTTTCTTACAATGCTCTGCTGGAATTGTAGACCATTCTTCTTTGGCAAACTGCTTCAGGTCCCTGATATTTGAAGGGTGCCTTCGCCAAACTGCCATTTTGAGATCTCTCCACATGTGTTCTATGGGATTCAGGTCTGGACTCATTGCTGGCCACCTTAGAAGTCTCCAGTGCTTTCTCTCAAACCATTTTATAGTGCTTTTGGAAGTGTGTTTTGGGTCATTGTCCTGCTGGAAGACCCATGACCTCTGAGGGAGACCCAGCTTTCTCACACTGGGCCCTACATTATGCTGCAAAATTTGTTGGTAGTCTTCAGACTTCTTAATGCCATGCACACGGTCAAGCAGTCCAGTGCCAGAGGCAGCAAAGCAGCCCCAAAACATCAGGGAACTTCCACCATGTTTGACTGTAGGGACCGTGTTCTTTTCTTTGAATGCCTCTTTTTTTTCCTGTACACTCTATGTTGATGCTTTTTCCCAAAAAGCTCTACTTTTGTCTCATCTGAACAGAGAACATTCTTCCAAAACGTTTTAGACTTTCTCAGGTAAGTTTTGGCAAACTCCAGCCTGGCTTTTTTATGTCTCGGGGTAAGAAGTGGGGTCTTCCTGGGTATCCTACCATGCAGTCTCTTTTCATTCAGACATCGACAGATAGTACGGGTTGACACTGTTGTACCCTCGGACTGCAGAGCAGCTTGAACTTGTTTGGATGTTAGTCGAGGTTCTTTATCCACCATCCGCACAATATTGTGTTTAAATCTCTAGTCAATTTTTCTTTTCCGTCCACATCTAGGGAGGTTAGCCACAGTACCATGGGCTTTAAACTTCTTGATGACACTGCGCACGGAAGACACAGGAACATTCAGGTCTTTGGAGATGGACTTGTAGCCTTGAGATTGCTCATGCTTCCTCACAATTTGGTTTCTCAAGTCCTCAGACAGTTCTTTGGTCTTCTTTCTTTTCTCCATGCTCAATGTGGTACACACAAGGACACAGGACAGAGGTTGAGTCAACTTTAATCCATGTTAACTGGCTGCAAGTGTGATTTAGTTATTGCCAACACCTGTTAGGTGCCACAGGTAAGTTACAGGTGCTGTTAATTACACGAATTAGAGAAGCATCACATGATTTTTCAAACAGTGCCAATACTTTTGTCCACCCGCTTTTTTAGGTTTGGTGTGGAATTATATCCAATTTGGCTTTAGGATAATTCTTTTTGTGATTTTTCATTGAAGACAAATTAAATGAAGATAATAATACCAAAGAATTTGTGATTGCAATCATTTTCAGGAAGAAACTGAGTATTATCTGACAGAATTGCAGGGGTGCCAATACTTTTGGGCACCACTGTAAGCATTTTGTTAGTTCATCAACTGATCAGCATCATGTTTACAATGACCAATGATCAAATACAAGCGCCGCTATGAACTCTCATTCACTGATTATTGGCTCTTGTAAATGGACCTGTACATTGTATATAAAGGCATGTTTAAATTTGGAAATAGCATTTTTATGCAGGACTCAACGGTATTCTGTTGTGCACACAAGTTTATGTTTTGCTTATTGTACCATGCTGAGGAATAAAATGCATGGATCCTTCTGTACCTCAATATGGCTTCTGAATTGTGATGAGTGGATCATTGGAAAATGGAACTGATGAGTTTTCCCAAATGGCCCTCAAAAATTAGATTTATGTTGAATTAATTTCCTGCAAATCGCAATACTGTAAGGGGGTGACAGAGGCTGTCTTGCATCTCTCCCTTACTAAACAGTTTTTGTTGTTTGTGGGTCTCTTGTCTTCTTGTGACAGTAATGTAATGAAATGTATAATGTTATTTATATAGAGTATATAGGGAAAGCATAGCACATTGCCTAGTGTTTAGTTATGAATTGATAGGAATATTGGGGTTGATACGCAGTGTTGGACCTATTAGTATATAGAAGATAAGGCTGAGTTTTGAGTTTAGGAAGTTTAGTGTACGCTATTAGTGGGTGAATACGGCAGTTGAAGGGAGAAGTTTGCCCAGCGACCAGCGGAGACGGTTGCTGATTGGTCCAGTTAAAAAGGGGGAGGAGTTTGGGCCAGAGGGGAGCAATAGTTATTCTTGTCAGGAATCAGTTCAGTCAGAGCTGTAGTTCTTGTTGGTAACATTAGGGTATGTGCTGGAGGAAGACTGAGGAGAAATTCAGGGCCCTGGAGGCTGAAGGTCAATAGAGATAGAGACGGATGATGGAAAAAGAGTTAGCCAACTTGGGGAACGATAAAGTGGACAACGCTGAAGAAAATTCCCTAAACGTCCGAGGCCTGTAGAAGGACTGATGGAGCTAGCCTTCACTACTCCCAAAGAGGGGAGAGCAGACGGGGACATACCTGAGGAGGCAAGGACCGTGTTCTGGAAACCTGTGTTTCCCAGGATAACTAACTCTGAGGATAGGACAGGAAGGGACAGTAGAGAAAGCTGAAACTGTAACGGTAATGTCCCAAAAGATTGTATTAATGACCATAAGTGAACTGAAGAAAAAGTTAAGTAAAGTTTGTTTTTAAAAGAAACAGAGTGTGAAAGTGATAGCTTGCCTTCAACTTCTGGGTTCCTAAAGAAGATGGAGTAACAACAGGAAACTGTGAGTGTTGTGCACTACATGGAAATCACAAGACAACACGGACATTATCTTTTATTTGTTGGCGGACAGGGTGAGAATGTAAATGCACAACAACTGCAGTCCGTCGCCACTACTACCACCCTGTACCCCTCATAATACTAGAAAGCCTCTAATTGTCAGGAAAATACATGTATAATGATGTAGACAGATGCCTGTATGAATTGGATGGAAATTGAAACGCAATGCTCAGACTGGCCAGCGGCTCTCCCAACCCTAGATTGACAGCTGCATAAAAATATGTGCAGCTGCCACACTCGGATCAGGAGAGCCATCGGCCAGTTTGTGCATGGTGTTCCGATCTCTGTGCTACATATTCAGCTGTCTTATTCTGCCCTAAGGTGAAGCGTTCAATAAAAAACAGGCTTCTATAATGTAGTAACAGCAGCTCAATATCTGAAATCAATCAATTCACATAAATGGCTACACTGGTATATCACTTAAATCTATGGATTATTATTCACAGACTGAGACTACCACTCCCATTTTCAATCTGGTTCAGCTCTAAAGTAGTGCACCACAATTAAATTAGGCCTATTTAGTAGGTACAATAAATCAGTTTTATAATTAAGGCCTCTAGAATGTCTTGTATCTAGTTTTAAAATCCAGCTTGCCTAACATTTCAAAAGTGTTTTCTTCCCAATGGTCTCCTCTAGGGGGCCTATTAACTCTCTCAATACTGGTTACTATAAGAGAAGCAGTATTGCCCTGAAGTTTATCCAGAAAATGTCTAGTGATGCCCAACATCAAACGTTTAATTTTGAGGGGGTTGTAGGCGGCATCATAAACATATTCCGCTAACATGACTTTTAACTTGCGGGTCATCCAGACTTCATATTGAACGGTACAAAAAAACCCGTCAGGTTATATTAGTCAAGTGTGCACAATTGCCTATTACCAACTAAAACATCATATACATTGTGTGCACAAAAGGTACAATAAATCAGCTTTATAATTAAGGCCTCTAGGATATCTCATGATAAGTTTTAAAATTCAGTATACCTAACATTTCAAAAGTGCTTTTTTCCAATCGCCTCCTCTAGGGGGCCAATTAACTCTCAATTCCGGTAACTATAAAAGAAGCAGCATTGCCGTGATGTAAATAAAGAAAATGTCTAGAGATGCCTGACATCGAACCTTTAATTTTGAAGGAGTTGTAGGCGGCATCATAAACATGTTCCGCTAACCTGACTTTTAACTTGTGGGTGGTGCAGCCTACACATTGTTTAGCCCATGATTTACAATCTGGATTGTACAGGGGAACTATGGGATACAAAAGACAATGTTTTAAACATATATTTACATAAACTGCATTTGGGTAAGCCACATCTAAAAATACCTGTGAAAGATAGCCAAGTATTTTGAGCATGGATAGTGTCACAAAAAAGACTAGGAGAAAGCATATCACCTATGGATCTAGCACGACATGCAAAATGTTTCACGCCAGGCTTAAGTATATTAGCCAGTTTGTCAACCTGAGAAAGACTAGGAATTGTTGCGTGAATGCTCAGATGACTTATTAAGAAGATCGCTCTGTGATTTAGATGCGGCTATATTTTGAGCCCAATCTAAAATTATATTTTATTTTGTACCCCCTAAGTGCTAATCTCTTTTTTATGTTGGCACATTCCTGCCTGAAGGAAAGGTTGTCAGAGCAGGCACGACGGGCTCAGACGAACTCACCCACTGGCAGGTTTTTAGTCTCGTGTTGCGGATGACAGCTAGTGGCATACAAAACTGTGTTGTCACCTGTCGATTTTCTGTAAAGTCCAGTACTAATAGTATGGTTTGCCTGTAAGAGAGATTTCAAGAAAAAGTATATGCAGACCTAAGCAGACCACAGTAAAATGCAAATTTAACATATTGTTGTTCAAAAAGGAAGAAAACTCCAAACAACTCCTAAATGTTATTAGACCATATGAATGAGGAGGTCATCGATATATATCTACCATACAAAATGATGTTGGAATGAAAAGGATTGGTTGGTAGATATAGCACTGTTTCCTCCCACTATGCAATATAAAGGTTGGTCAATGATGGTGAGAAGTCAGCCCCCATTGGACAACCTAATACCTCGAGAAAAAAGTCATTATTAAATGAGAATTGTTGTTAAGCAGAAAAGAAGCAACCTGTAAAATAAAATCAATAATTAGTAACGAATAAGCACTGAATTTATGCAGATGGTAAGACACAGCTTCCAAAGCTTGCTTATGCGGAATGCTTGAATATAGAGCCACCACATCACTGGTAACCCAGTTACACCGACAAGCAAAAGGGTAGAAATGTTTTAAACTTTTGACTTTCAGGCTCAATATCTCACCATCCACTACAGCTTTGAATGGGAGGCTACCACCATTTTATAGACAGTCATCTTGGCTATCTCATACATAAATTTGGCTTGCAACTATTTAGCATGTGATTAGTTAAGCAGATTCTTGTCATGTCACTGCATTGTTACTGTTTTGCTCCTGGTGGTGGAAAAATCTTTTTCTTCCTGTATACTACAAATGATAACCTCTTCTCACATCCCCTAATAGCTCAGTGCATTATTAGGTTGATTCCCAAGTGAAAGGTCACTGGTTTGAATCGAGGAGCAGCTATGAAGATTTCCCAAGAAAAGAGAAACCGCATCATCCAGTTCATCAATAGCAGTCTCTCCGCAAAGAAAATTGCCATACTGCATCATGTGAGTGTCATGATAGTTGGAAGAATACAAAATGAAGTGCTTCCATCCATCCATTCTAAAGCCAAGAAGTGGACGTCCAGGCAAAATGTCAGATTCAACAAGTCGGCTCATCACAAAGTTTATCAGGTATCGTGCAGCAAACACTGCAGTGAAGGTGAATTCTAATATAGTGTTAGAGCAGGACAACAACCCAAAGCATAAGCAGTGATTGGTGCAAAAATTGTTCAATAACAATGAAGTAGAGGAGCTGGATTGGCCCCCATAGTTTCCAGACCTCAATCCAATCGAACACTTCTGGGAAGAGTAGAAAAAAAAACTGTATACATACCCAGTGGAATAGAAAAAAATGGAAAAATCATTGGAGATCATGTCAGTCGAAACCAAGACATCATTCTCAATATTGACATTGGTATCATAGAAATGTTTCTTAATAGTGTTGAGCGAACATGCTCGACACTGCTCGGTACTCGCCCGAGCATCACGCTACTCGGGATGTTCGGCGAGCACCGAGCATTTCCGGGTTACTCGGGCGGGAGCTCGGGTCTCCGCCCTGCATGTTTGGCGCTCTTTACAGAGCCAATGAACATGCAGGGATTGCCAGCCAGTCACTGTAATGCCGCAGCCATGTTGGTTGTGGGCATTACAGTGATTGGCTGGCCGCACAGCGTCACCTCGAGTATTTAAACCAGGCGCCGCCATCTTGGACACAGTCGCTCCGGATCAGACAGTGTAGGGACAGCGCTGCTGATTTAGGGAGCGATATAAACTGCAAAATAGTTAGTGTAGGGTCTGTAAAGGCTGCCAGATCAAACAAACAGTCCTTCTCAGGACTAATATCCATCCCAGATATCAGGCAGGCAGGCTGTATAGGAGACGCAGTGGTTATACCAGCAAACGCTGCATTACAGTCCTGTGTGCTGCTCCTGTTGCTGAAATTGCTGGACTTAGCTCCAGGTCTCAGGGGACAGGAAAAATCCTTTTTTTTTTCATCTAAATCCTCATTTTTTTTTCCTCCTTCACACTGTACAAATACACGTCTTATTAACCTTTTGGGGTCCCCCCCCAAAAAAAAGCGTGTCTCTGATTTTTCAGACACAAATATATCTGTTGAAAATAGTCAGGTGTAAGCTAGAGAAACAGAAGTGTTGTTTTGCACTTCCACGGTTCAAACCTCTGTATTATCCACTTTTGGGCCATTTGGTATCTTAAAAAACACAGTTTGAGTGTGTCGCTCATTGTTCAGCCGCAATTATATCTATTTAAAAAAGTCTGGTATACCCCAGTAAACAATAACTGTGGTTTTGCCATCCCACGGTAAAAAATCTCTATTATTCAGGCTTTGGTATATTTTCCGTAAAGAAAAACAGTAGTGTCTCCTGACTGTTGTGACACAAAAACATATCTGTTGAAAATAGTCTGGTGTAGGCCCGACAAATCCCAGTGTACTTTTGCAGTTCAACGGGTCAAATCTCTGTACTATCCAGTTTTGGGCCTTTGGTATCTAAAAAAACACAATTTGAGGGTGTCGCTCACTGTTCAGCTGCAATTATATCTATTTAAAAAAGTCTGGTATACCCCAGTAAACAATAACTGTGGTTTTGCCATCCCACGGTAAAAAATCTCTATTATTCAGTTTTGGTATATTTTCCGTAAAGAAAAACAGTAGTGTCTCCCGACTGTTGTGACACAAAAATATATCTGTTAAAAATAGTCTGGTGTAGGCCCGACAAATCCCAGTGTGGTTTTGCAGTTCAACGGGTCAAATCTCTGTACTATCCAGTTTTGGGCCTTTGGTATCTAAAAAAACACAGTTTGAGTGTGTCGCTCACTGTTCAGCCGCAATTATATCTATTTAAAAAAGTCTGATATACCTCAGTAAACAATAACTGTGGTTTTGCCATCCCACGGTAAAAAATCTCTATTATTCAGGTTTTGGTATGTTTTCCGTAAAGAAAAACAGTAGTGTCTCCTGACTGTTGTGACACAAAAATATATCTGTTGAAAATAGTCTGGTGTAGGCCCGACAAATCCCAGTGTGGTTTTGCAGTTCAATGGGTCAAATCTCTGTACTATCCAGTTTTGGGCCTTTGGTATCTAAAAAAACACAGTTTGAGTGTGTCGCTCACTGTTCAACTGCAATTATATCTATTTAAAAAAGTCTGGTATACCCCAGTAAACAATAACTGTGGTTTTGCCATCCCTCGGTAAAAAATCTCTATTATTCAGGTTTTGGTATATTTTCCGTAAAGAAAAACAGTAGTGTCTCCTGACTGTTGTGACACAAAAATATATCTGTTGAAAATAGTCTGGTGTAGGCCCGTCAAATCCCAGTGTGGTTTTGCAGTTTAACGGGTCAAATCTCTGTACTATCCAGTTTTGGGCCTTTGGTATAAAAAAAAACACAGTATGAGTGTGTCGCTCACTGTTCAGCCGCAATTATATCTATTTAAAAAATTCTGGTATACCCCAGTAAACAATAACTGTGGTTTTGCCATCCCACGGTAAAAAATCTCTATTATTCAGGTTTTGGTATTTTTTACATAAAGAAAAACAGTAATAGTTTCTCCCTGATTGTTCAGATTGTTTAAAAGAGTCGGGTGCAGGCCAGAGAAGAAGAACTGTGGGTTTCCTCTTCCACGGTTCTAATCTACTTTTTATTACCCTTTTTCCATTGATAGTGCAAGTGTAAGCTATTTTACTTCCTTTACAATGGGCAAGGCGCGTGGCAAGGGACGTGGAAGTGGACGTTCTGGTGATGGTTCGTGCAGAGGACGGGGCCGTGGCCAAGGTGAAAATGTACCACAACCAACAGCCACATCTTCTCGCTCCCACTTCTTGACCGAATTACTAGGGAAGCACAGAACAACACCAGTATTGAGAACTGATCAGTGTGAACAGGTTATTAATTGGATAGCAGATAGTACTTCCAGTTACCTGGGCACCACCACCTCCGGTCTGTCTTCCACACGGTCAACTCTTAGTAGCCGTGAGTCTCGACCGCATACTCCTCCTCACCCTGATGCTCCTCCCTCCCACCATGCCGAGTGTCGTCAGACAGCAATTGATCCCACACTTGAACACTCTGAAGAGCTGTTCACTGGTCCATTTCCAGATTTGTGCCCCTCGCCTGATACGCTTGAAGTGGTGGAAGAGGAGATCCCATGTAGCAATGCCCAAATATTTGAACAGCCACGGCCACAGGTAGTCGACGCTGGCAATTTGTCACAAGAGGTGGACGATGACGAGACACAATTTCCAGCAAGTGAGGAGGAGCATCGTGGTGTGCAAGTGGAAGAGGAGGAGGTGGTGGATGATCTAGTAACTGACCCAACGTGGCAGGAGGACATGCAGAGTGAGGCCAGCAGCACACAGGGGTAGGGAGGCAGAGTACCCCAACAGGCAGGAAGAAGCAGTGTGGTGGCCGCAGACAGAAGGCGGGCAACCTTTTTAAAGACTCTGCTGATAACCCCAAAAATGCCATATGTTCCACATGCCATGCCAGCATCATCAGGGGAGACAAAACTACCAGCCTGACCACCAGCATGATCAGGCACATGGCAGCAAAGCACCCGACTTTGTGGGGCGAAACCCAGGGTCCACGACCAGTGTCAGCGGGTGTCACCACTGCTTCTTCCACTGTTGTGCGTGCAATAGAACCCCCTGTTGTGTGTGCAAGGCAATCCCCTGTCCATACTGCATGTAAAGATGGCCCCTCCTCTCAGTCTTCACTTGTTATGGCAGTTTATCAAGAAACAGCATCAACGTCCACGTCCACGTCCCACCGCAGCGTTCAATTGTCCATATCCCAGACCTTTGAACGAAAGCAGAAATTTGCAGCTAACGCCCCACAGGCCACAGTCCTAAATTCGCACATTTCACGACTGCTTGCGCTGGAAATGCTGCCTTTTAGGCTGGTGGAGATGGAATCCTTCCGCATTCTTATGGCGGTGGCCGTCCCTCAGTACTCGGTCCCCAGCCGACACTACATTGCCCGGTGTGCCATCCTCGCACTACACAAGCACGTGTCCCAAAGCATCAGCCGTGCCCTCAACAACGCAGTTACTGGGAGAGTCCACCTGACAACGGACACGTGGACAAGTGCTTTTGGCCAGGGACGGTACATCTCTCTGACGGCACACTGGGTAAACATAGTGGAAGCCGGGACCCAGTCGGACCTTGGGAGGGAACACGTCCTCCCCACACCGAAGATTGTGGGCCCTATGTCAGTCAAAGTTGCCCCCACAGTGTATAGCTCCTGCGCATCATCCTCCTCCTCCTCATGTTTAGCCTCCATCTCAGATATCACCACATCAGTTACAAGCTGGAAGCACTGCAGTACTGCCTCCGCCAAGCGGCAACAGTCTGTGCTGAAACTCATAAGCTTAGGTGATAAACCTCACACTGCTTTTGAGTTGTGGACAGTTGTGAAAGAGCAGGCAGATCTGTGGCTGAGACCGCTGAACCTACATCCCGGCATGGTCATGTGTGACAATGGCCGTAACCTGGTGGCATCTCTGTGGCGAGGTGAGACCACACACGTACCATGCCTTGCTCATGTGCTTAACCTCATGTTTCAGCGGTTAATTAAATCGTACCCCGAGTTGCCAGATCTGCTCGTGAAAGTACGCCGCCTGTTGGCTCATTTTCGCAAGTCGGCTACAGCTTCCGCCACCCTTGCTGTGTTGCAGCAGCGTTTGCAGCTTCCGGCACACCGACTGGTGTGTGATATCCCCACACGTTGGAACTCTACCCTCCACATGTTGCAAAGGATTTATGAGCAGAAGAGAGCAGCTGTGGAGTACCAGATGCAACAAGGCCGTCGATATTCAGGTCAGACTCCACACATAAGACCTCAGGAGTGGACCTGGATGTCTGACATATGTACCATCCTGACAAACTTTGAGGAGGCCACCAAGATGGTGAGTGGCGATGACGCCATCATTAGTGTCAGCGTCCCACTTGTCTGTCTTTTGCAACACTCTCTGCAGAGAATTAAAGAGTAGGCATTGCAGGCAGAGTATGATGAGATGGATCAAGAAGCCGTAATTGGCGATTACACACAGCCCAGCCTCATCTCATCCCAACGTGCATTGGGGGACAATGAGGGAGAGGTGGAGGAGGAGGAGAAGGAGGAAGAACAGAAGCTGCTATCATGCGCTGTAGACGGTAGTACCTGTACAAGTGTCATACCGTCGGTTCAGCGTGGGTGGCCTGAGGACAGGGGGGAGGAGGAGGAGGAGGATGAGGAGGAGAGCATGGTCAGTCGTCATCTTGGTGAGGACACGGAAATCTTGCCCGTTACCTGTCTGGCACACATGGCTGACTTTATGTTACGCTGCCTTAACCGTGACCCTCGCGTTGTCAAAACATTGGGTGACAGTCATTACTTGTTGGTGACACTTTTAGACCCCCGCTACAAGGAGAACTTTCACTCTCTTATTCCTGAGGTGGAGATGTCTACAAAAATGGGGCAGTACCAGAAGGCCCTTGCTGCAGAACTCTTAAAAAATTCCATCTTAACACGGTTGCGGAAGAGGTCACAGTTCGTTGCCCAACCAACTCGTACAGGCGAGAGAGATGCAACTCCAATCTAGCAGAGGCAGGGGAAAACTGTCAACGTTCTGGGACAGATTTCTGACACCCGCCCAGCTTACAGGCCCTGAGGTGCGGGGTACTCTCACAAGGAGTGGAAAGTTTCAAAAGATGGTGAGGGAATACCTTGCCAACCATACCAGTGTCCTCCGTGATTCCTCTGCGCCTTTTAATTATTGGGTATCCAAGCTGGACACTTGGAATGAACTCGATCTGTATGCCTTGGAGGTCCTGGCCTGCCCTGCAGCTAGCGTGTTTTCGGAGCATGTTTTTAGTGCCGCTGGGGGAATTATAACTGATAAGCACACTCACCTGTCAACTGACAATGCTGACAAGCTGACCCTTTTCAAAATGAACAAGGGCTGGATTGGGCCAGACTTCTCATCACCACCAAATGACAGCAGAGTAACATAAAGTCAAATCCACTGTGTTATTTCGGGAGATGTATTCACATGCACCGCTTCACACCCACACATGGGTATACGCTTCCTCATTTCGGCTGTTTTATGTTCTTCTCCTTATCCTCAGCCTCCACCACCACTATACCACCAGGGTGCCAGCATTGCAAGTTCCTCCGTCCTTATTTTTGTCAGCTTTTGCTTGGAAGGCATAAGTAAATCCTATGGCAGAACGACTCCGCAATAATGGGACTTATGTTTGTAATATGCTGTACTGCATGGTTCTTGTAAGGGGCATTGCAAGTTGCTCCGTCCTAATTTTTGGAAGCTTTTGCTTGGAAGGCATCAGCAAATACTGTGGGAGACCCACTCCCCAATAATGGGACTTATGTTTGTAATATGCTGTACTGCATGGTTCTTGAAAGGGGCATTGCAAGTTGCTCCTTCCTAATTTTTGGAAGCTTTTGCTTGGAAGGCATATGCAAATCCTATGGGAGACCCACTCCGCAATAATGGGACTTATGTTTGTAATATGCTGTACTGCATGGTTCTTGTAAGGGGCATTGCAAGTTGCTCCGTCCTAATTTTTGGAAGCTTTTGCTTGGAAGGCATAAACAAATACTATGGGAGATCAACTCCGCAATAATGAGACTTTTGTTTGTAATATGCTGTACTGCATGGTTCTTGTAAGGGGCATTGCAAGTTGCTCCGTCCTAATTTTTGGAAGCTTTTGCTTGGAAGGCATAAGCAAATACTATGGGAGACCCACTCCGCAATAATGGGACTTATGTTTGTAATATGCTGTACTGCATGGTTCTTGTAAGGGGCATTGCAAGTTGCTCCGTCCTAATTTTTGGAAGCTTTTGCTTGGAAGGCATAAGCAAATCCTATGGGAGACCCACTCCGCAATAATGGGACTTATGTTTGTAATATGCTGCACTGCATGTTTCTTGAATGGGGCATTGCAATTTGCTCCGTCCTAATTTTTGGAAGCTTTTGCTTGGAATGCATAAGCAAATACTATGGGAGACCCACTCCGCAATAATGGGACTTATGTTTGTAATATGCTGTACTGCATGGTTCTTGTAAGGGGCATTGCAATTTGCTCCGTCCTCATTTTTGGAAGCTTTTGCTTGGAAGGCATAAGCAAATCCTATGGGAGACCCACTCCATAATAATGGGACTTATGTTTGAAATATGCTGTACTGCATGGTTCTTGTAAGGGGCATTGCAATTTGCTCCGTCCTAATTTTTGGAAGCTTTTGCTTGGAAGGCATAAGCAAATACTATGGGAGACCCACTCCGCAATAATGGGACTTATGTTTTGTAATATGCTGTACTGCATGGTTCTTGTAAGGGGCATTGCAAGTTGCTCCATCCTAATTTTTGGAAGCTTTTGCTTGGAAGGCATAAGCAAATCCTATGTGAGACCCACTCCACAATAATGGGACTTATGTTTGTAATTTGCTGTACTGCATAGTTCTTGTAAGGGGCATTGCAAGTTGCTCCGTCCTAATTTTTGGAAGCTTTTGCTTGGAAGGCATAAGCAAATACTATGGGAGACCCACTCCGCAATAATGGGACTTATGTTTGTAAGATGCTGTACTGCATGGTTCTTGTAAGTGGCATTGCAAGTTGCTCCGTCCTAATTTTTGGAAGCTTTTGCTTGGAAAGCATAAGCAAATACAATTGGAGACCCACTCCGCAATAATGGGACTTATGTTTGTAATATGCTGCACTGCATGGTTCTTGTAAGGGGCATTGCAAGTTGCTCCGTCCTAATTTTTGGAAGCTTTGGCTTGGAAGGCATGAGCAAATACTATGGGAGACCCACTCCGTAATAATGGGACTTATGTTTGTAATATGCTGTACTGCATGGTTCTTGTAAGGGGCATTGCAAGTTGCTCCGTCCTAATTTTTAGAAGCTTTTGCTTGGAATATATAAGCAAATCTTATGGGAGACCCACTCCGCAATAATGGGACTTATGTTTGTAATATGCTGTATTGCATGGTTCTTCTAAGGGGCATTGCAACTTGCTCTGTCCTAATTTTTGGATGCTTTTGCTTGGAAGGCATAAGCAAATCCTATGGGAGACCCACTCCGCAATAATGGGTCTTATGTTTGTAATATGCTGTACTGCATGGCTCTTGTAAGGGGCATTGCAGTTCCTCATAATTTTTGGAAAGCCTTCCATTCACTGCTTAGGCCAACAGTGCACAGGAGACCCAGTTGCTCTAAATGGAAAAAAAGGTTTAGTTAAGGCCCTTTGGAGTGCCTCGAAATTTTTGGTAGGCATTGCACTTACTGTATGCCCTATAACTGTGTAGCCAAACCGCTCCTTTTGTTACAGAAACATATCCTACAAGACATATCTGGTTGACTGGCCTGATATTGATGTGAGTGGTCCCTGTTCCTCCTGCTCTTTCTCCTTTGCCACCACCTCATCCATCATTTATTACCTGAAGCTTTGTTTTAACGGGAGTCATAGAACTTGGATAGTAGCAGGAAAACATCCAGCAATCCTCGGAGGAGGTAGGATATGCTCCAAAACGCTGACCACCTCAGGCCTAGCCGCTACTACATACATGCGCTTGCATTCCAACAAAACAAAGCAGATGCTAATTTCTGTCATCCTCATCATGCTCCTCACCTTGGCACTCTCAACTCCTCTGATGGAGAAGCCAGGGCCCACCGGAGGAGTCTGGTTGTCTGGTGGGCTCGGCCAATGCTGCCCTAAAGCAGGCCAGGCTAAGAAAAGTGTGGGAAAGGTTACTGGGACAAATAGGGGTGGCTGGGGACCGAGTATGGACACCCGGCCGCCCCCTGGAGGCTGGGGAGCAAGCGGGGACATCCGGCCACCGGGCGGCTGGGGACTGAGTATGGATACCAGGCCGTCGACGCAGCCATGGCGTGGTGGCCAGATTCCGCCTCCACATGCCTAAAAGGCCCAATTTAAAGTGCAAGCAAGCAAGCAGTTTAGTTTTGCAGCCTGGGGGTGGGTGGGTGGCAGGCTGCATACTTGCGCTTGCATTGCAAGGAATGGGAGAGGTACAATGGAGCACTGCCCTGGGACAATGACTTCAACGGGGATAGTTGCAAGTCTGCAACGACAGGTGCAGGGTGGGAGGCATCTTCGCATGTACCATGAACAGGGGTTTTGCATGCGCACACTACACCGGAATAGGCTCTCCTTCCCACTAAATGCACTGGGGAGGGCACAGGTAATGTTTTGGTATACGCACTTAATCTTATGCATAAGGCACACCAGGACAAATAGGGGCGGCTGGGGACTGAGTATGGATACCTCGCTGCCGAAGCAGCCATGAGGTAGTGGCCAGCCTCGGCCTCCTCCAAACTAAAAGGCCCCATTTCAAGTGCAAGCTAGCAGTATGGAATTGCAGTCTGGGGGTGGGTGGGTGGCAGGCTGGACACTTACACTTGCATTAAAAGAAAACATAGCAGATGCTAACTTCTGTCATCATCATCATGCTCCTCACCTTGGCACTCTCAACTCCACCGATGGAGAAGTCATGTCCCACCGGAGGAGTCTGGTTCTCTGGTGGGCTCGTCCAATGCTGCCTAAAGCAGGCCGGGCTAAGAAAAGTGTGTGGGGGGATGTTCCAAGGAGAAATAGGGGCGGCTGTGGACCGTTTATGGACACCCGGCTGCCCCCAGGCAGCTGGGGAACGTGTGTGGACACCCGGCCGCGGGGCGGCTGGGGACCGAGTATGGACACCCGGCCGCCAGGCGGCTGGGGACTGAGTATGGATTCCAGGCCGCCAACACAGCCATGACGTGGTGGCCAGTTTCCGCCTCCACATGCCTAAAAGGCCCAATTTCAAGTGCAAGCAAGCAGTATAGTATTGCAGCCTGCGGGTGGGTGAGTGGCAGGCTGCATAGTTGCGCTTGTATTGCAAGGAATGGGGGAGGTACAATTGAACACTGCCCTGGGACTACAACTTGCACGGGGATAGTTGCAAGTATGCATCTTCTGATGCGGCAAGGATCACTTATGATGGGCACACTTTTAGACAGTGACCTGGGTGGCAGAGATGCTTCCAGGGGTCTGCCCCATGCTGTTCCCATGTCTTTTCAGCACTGTATGCATGTGTCACACAGCACATGGCCAGATAAGGTTGTAAAATGTTAAAATGACATTTCCCAGTGAATGCACTTGTCACGGTTGAAAACAATACAAAAGTGCAAAAACGCATAAAAAATGCTACTTGTGAACATAGCCCAAGGTGTGGAGGTGTATTTTTGTTTTTGGTTATTTATTTTACCTTATACACAAGTCTTTACCCTGTAAAAGAAATTCCTTAACATATTTCACAGGAAAAAAGTTTGTTTAGTTTTTGAACGTTTTATTGTGAGCCCATAAAAGTGGCTTAATACCTCTGACCACGTTGTTGACAGCAGTGACCTGGGGGTCAGAAATGCTTCCTGGGGCGATCCCCATGCTGTCCCCATGTCATTTGAGCACTGTCACTATCGTTTTGGGCACTTGTTAGGCTTTTAAAAGACTGCCGGGGGTGCCACCTCAAAAATGCTCGGGTCTGCCATAGACTAACATTGGGCTCATTTCTCGGATCGAGCACCCGAGTATCACGGCGAGCTCGGCCCGAGCTTCGAGCACCCGAGCATATTAGTGCTCGATCAACACTATTTCTTAACAGTAAGAAGTCTTATGAATTTATTGATGTCCAAAAGCTTGTTAAAAAGGTCAGCTTCCCTAGTGGGAACGAAACTCAGACCCTTGGCAAGTACATTCATTTGGTCAGCAGAAATGATGATAGTGGACAAACTAAGGATGGTAAATTGATCCACAACAGATGAAAAATTAGATTCAAGGTTCACCATTTCTTCCTCCTTGTGTAATAAAGGTGTGGTTTCTTATGTTTTTTTCCTGCTGTTTGTCCTGGTCATTTTTTGTATGAAGTTGTGGATAATGCTTGGATAGAGTAGGATTATGCGATTTCTTGCTTTTATTACTGCTTGGAAATAGATCTACTTCTGACCCACTAGTGCCCCTTTTGTCAGAAACACCATCACAGGAATCCAGTTCAGATGAACTGAAGCTAACATGAGGTTGAAAAGAATGTTGCCTTTTAGTATGGTAGGTGGTTTTAAGGATGGATCTTGGAGTATGCATTTTTTGCTCCTCATGCCAGGTGTATACAGAGTCATTCTTGTAATCTTGTAGATCTCTATTGAACTTTTGCTTTTTCATTGAGGTAATAGTATCCTCATGTTCATTAGAGATGAGCGAACGTTCTAAAAAGTTCAATTTGTTTCAGATTGACTAACTTCCCGTTGTTTGCCGAACAGTTCAGCGAATAGTTCGTTGAACATATCTGAATCCCATTGCATTCAATGGGAGGCAAAACCAAGCGCATACACAACACCTTCAAATGGGCCTAACATCTGCAAAAACAGCTCAAATTAGGGGCAGACACCAGGAAAAGTGCCATCAATTGACCTATTATTATAGCGCCATTGATTCCATGGCTCTTTACATGTGAAAAGGGGTCACTGACTGGTACAGGAGGAGAGAGGACCCTGCCTGTGAGGGGTAGCAAACAATCTACAGTAGGTGAGGGTAGAGATGGTCATGCAGCGGTATGATTGAGCGAGGGTTACTGCAGGTTGTACGCTTGTCGGAAGAGGTAGGTCTTCAGGTTCCTTTAGAAGGTTTGCACAGTATTCGAGAGATTGATATGTTAGGGGATATGTACGGGATAAATCTTATATGTGATTGTGGGAAGATGAGATAAGTGGGGAGTAGAGAAACAGATCTGTGAGGATCGGAGGTTGCGTGCAGCTAAGTACCGGGAGACACAGACGTATGGAGGAGACAGGTTTTGGATGGCTTTACATGCCAAGGTTAGGGTTTTGAACTGGAGTCTCTGGGCAATGGGGAGCCAGTGAAGGGATTAACAGAGGAGAGGCCGGGGAGTAGTGGGGGGACAGGTGGATTAGTCGGGTTGCAGAGTTTAGGATATACAGGATATTGAAATATATACTGTGTGCACAATTATTAGGCAATTTTTATTGACTAATTTTATTTTATTGAACAACTACAATACTTTTGGACAATCAAAAACGTTAATAAACCTGAATATTTAAGAAGGTAAAAATTAGATTTTGTCTGTCTTAGGAAAATATCTGTGTGCATAATTATTGGGCTACAATTAGTGTTAAAAATTAATATGCAACAACATAAACATTTTTTCCTTCTTAATTGTTTTTTTTATCTGTTATGGTGAGAATAATAAACAAGCAACTCAAAAAAAATTAAAATACATTTCTAATATTTTTAATATATCTGTGACCGATATAGCCACCCTTCTTTTTAATAACAGCCATAAGCCTTCCATCCATGGAGTTAGTCAATTTCTTAATCAGATGATGGTCAATTTTTTGGGTTGCACCAATCACAGCCTCCCAAACACTGTTAAGAGAGGTGTATTGTATTCCTTCACTTTAATCTCCCATTTAATAGTAGCCCACAGATTCTCAATAGGCAGTAGATCATGTGAGGAAGGGGGACAGGTCATTATTCTTTCATCTTTAAGGCCTTTACTAGATAGCCAAGCAGTGGAGTGTTTCAATGAATGTGATGAAGCATTGTCCTGCATTAAAATCATGGTTTTCTTAAAGGATGCAGACTTTTTCCTGTACCACTGCTTGAAGACAATGTTTTCATAAAACTGATAGTAGGTTTGGAAGCTGATTTTAAGTCCATCTTCAATTTAAAAAGCTCTAACTAGTTTATATTTCATAATATCAGTCCATATCAGTACCCCAACTTGTTGGTGCCCGAGTCGAAGTGGGGCTTTATGCCCAGTAGTTATCCAGCCATGTGCCCATCCATCTTGTCAGTAAAGAGTAATTCTAATCTCATCACTAGTGATGGGCGAGCACTAAAATGCTCGGGTGCTCAATGCTCGGGTCGAGCAAATTGGAATACTCGGGTGCTCGACCCGAGCAACGAGCCCAATGTAAGTCTATGGGAAAATCAAGCATTTTTCAGGCGGCTCCCCCCAAAGGTCTGCAGAGGGCCTAAAAATTGCCCAAATTGATGGGAGCAGTGCACAAATGGCATGGGAACAGCATGGGGAAGACCCCTGGAAGCATTTCTGACTCCCAGCACACTGCTGTCAACAACGATGTCAGAGGTATTACACCACTTTTACGGACTCACAATAAAACATACTAAAACGAAACCAAAATGGATTTTCCTGGGAAATATGTTAAGGAACATCCTTTTCAGGGTAATAACTTGTATTTAAGGCAAAATAAATAACCAAAGCCAAAAATACTCCTTCACACCTTGGGCTATGTTCACACGTCGCAGCAGCAAAAGGTTTTTTTTTTACAAATAGTTCACCACTTGAATAAAGGTAAATGGAAGCAATATAGGTAGTGAAAGAGGTTAAAACTTAACCTTTAATAAATAGATAAGTAAAAAGATATAAAAGATAAAATGTCACTAGGACCCAAAATGCAAATAGATGTCCGCCTAAGGTAGTAATATACAGCTACCTAAACCAGATATGTACTTGTTATCAATTGGAGTATGTAGGGCAAATACATAGAATGTATCCCGCCTATCCAATTAACAAGACAATGGCAGAACATGTGTTAGAGCTGTCAAGTCACAAATCTCAAAAGAGGCGTGCAAGTTTTAACCTCTTTCACTACCTATATTGCTTCCATTTATGTTCACACATAGCGTTTTTGATGCGTTTTTGCACTTTTGCATTGCTTTCAACCAAGACAAATGCATTCACTGTGAAATGTCATTTTAACATTTTACAACCTTATCTGGCCATGTGGTGTGTGACACATCATCAGACACAGGCATACAGTGCTGAAAAGACATGGGAACAGCATGGGGAAGACCCCTGGAAGCATGTCTGATTCCAAGGTCACTGTCTAAAAGTGTGCCATCATAAGTGATCCTTGGCGCATGTGAAGATGCCTCCCACCATGCCTTGATTCTGCGGTTTCATTTTAGCATGTTTTAGTTTTTTCTTCCATAAAGAACAATTTTTAATTATTTCCTGTTGGATGTGCCGGTGGATTTCCCTTTTCTTTTTCATTTGCTTGTGATCACCAATGGGTGCGGCACCCTCATGATGGATTCCGGCTGACATATGATTTTGAAATCGACAACGTGGTAAGCTTTCTACAATTCCCTCCTCCCTTCCCCGCCATGCACTTGTTATTGCAGACTTGCAACAATCACCGTCCACGTCTTTGTCCCAGTGCAGCATTCAGTTGTCCCTACCCCATTCCTTGGAATTGCAAACGCAAGTATGCAGCCAGCCACACACCCACAGGCTGCAATACTATACTGCCAAATTTTTGACCGCTGCTTGCACTTGAAATGTGTCCTTTTAGGCTCATGGAGGCGGAAGCTGTCAACAATCTTATGGCGGCGGCAACCGGGTATCCATACTCGGTCCCCAGCCGCAACTTTTTGTCCTGGTGTTGTATTCACCTTCCACAAGCATGGGTCTTGCAATATTACCTGTGCCCTCCCCAGTGAACTTACTGGGAAGGACTGCCTACCCACAAACACATAGTCAAGAGAATGTGGTGGTACAGAGCCAGTCCACAGCTTTTTTTGCTGAGAGTTGTATTTCACCACAGCCATATTCTTTAGCTTGGTGAAAGGACTTGGAAAACCATATCTACTCCAGCTGTCAATTCTCCCAGGAAGTTCTCTAAAGCTGCTTTCACCTGAAATGTGGCCTTTTAGGCTCGTGGAAGCGGAAGCTTTTCACAGCCTCATGCCGGCGGTGGCCGGGTGTCCATACTCGGTCCCCAACCACCACTATTTCTCCCGGTATCGTCTTCGCCTTCTACAAGCGCGGGTCCCTGAACGTTACTGCTGGTACTTTTCTGTGGGAATCTGCTTGCCTCCTACCAGCCTGGAATATTTTCGGTAAACTATGGTACGACGCCATGGTATTAGCACTGCCCCCAGTACCAGTAGTGAAGCCATCCCCAATTTCCTTCTAAGGAATTTTATTTGGTTGACTGAGTGGCTGCCCAAATACATTAGTTTCTCACAAAGGAGCTGAAGATAGAGTGGCAGTAGGTGCAAGTTTCTCCTTTTAGATATCAGAGGGTGAATGGCAGCACATTGAATCAGTGGTTAGAACTGAAGCCTTGCAGTGCTGGGATCCTGGGTTCAATTCCCAGGAAGGACAACATCTGCAAGGATTTTGTATGTTCTCCCCGTGTTTGCATGGGTTTCCACCTCAGTAAAAAAGCAGCCATAGTGTCCGGGAACCTTCCCACACACTTTTCTTACCCAGGACTGCTTCTTGGCGGGGTTGAACAATCCCACTAGAGAATCCTCTGGTGTGCCTTGGTTTCTACATCAGGAGAAATCATGATAGCGCTAACTTTGCAGCTGCTATGGGGCTCTTGAGCGGTGGAGAAAGGTGAGCCCTCAGAATCAAATCCTCTTGTGGGCCCAATGTTTTTCAATCTGAAACAGCTTCTCAGTGGGAGTTGTATTTCACCACAGCCATTTTCTTTAGCTCAGTGAAAGGACTGGCATAGAGGGAAACCGTATCTACTCCGGCTGTCATTTCTCTGTCACCAGGTTCCGCCCATTGTCACACACGACCATGCCTGGCTGTATGTTCAGCGGTGAGAGCCACAGATGAGGCTGCTGTGTTACAGCTTTCAATGACTCTGCAGCGCTAGGCGGTTTGTCACCTAAGCATTAAGCATGTTATCTTCAGCACAGCCTGTTGCCGCTTGGCCAAGGCAGTGCTGCAGAGATTTCAACTTGTGACTGATGTGGTCATTTCGGAGATGGAGGAGGAAGTGCAGGAGCTGAACAATTTGATTACATTGAGGTTACATTGTTTTTTGAGGTTGCACTGTTTTTTATACTAAAGAAAGATCCTACTGTTTTTTTTTTTTTTACATTATTTTTTAAGACAAATGCATTCACCAGGAAATGTCATTTTAATATTTTACAACCTTATCTGGCAATGTGGTGTGTGACATCATCAGACACATCCTGTTTCATTTATGATAGAGAGATTCTGAATGTCACAAAGCCTATTTTTATAGGGCCATCAGGGGGCCCTTACTATTCTTAAAAGGTCAGCATTTGGCCCTCGCTATTGTTAGAGAGCCATCAGCCGGCTATTCTTTGTTGTTCCCATTATTAATGAGCGGGTCTCCAATACTGTTATTGCATATGCGGTGACTGCAAGGGCTGCCAAAATTTGGGAAATACCCCATTAAGAATTTAATGACACATACAGCAGGGTCACAGTAATGAGTACGACATGATTCCATTAGAAAGGAGAGGGTCTGCTATACAGTAATGGGGTATGCAGTGAGTCCAACAGCTGACCAAACATTTAGGAAAAACCCCACTAAGAATTTAAAGACACATAGAACAGGGCCACAGTAACGAGTACGACATGTTTCCATTAGAAATCAGCGGGTGTGCTATACAGTTTTAGGGTATACAGTGAGTCCAACAGCTGACCATATTTAGGAAAAACCCCACTAACAATTTAAAGACACATAGAGCAGGGCCACAGTAACGACAAATTCCCATTAGAAAGGAGAGTGTCTCCCATAGTGTTGGCCTATGCAGTGAATGCAAGAGCTGCCAAAAATTGGGAGGCACGCCAATTCCCCTTGGAAAAGACTTAGAGAGACTCATAAAAAAATGTTCCCATTAGAAAGGAGCGGGTCTCCTATACTTGTAATGCCCATGCACTAAGTGTATGGGCTGACAAACATTTACCCCTAGGGGTTTACATGACCATACTGCATAAAAAAAATTTTTTTACGGGAATCTTCAACACTCTTTAAAAAAATTATATGGGTGTTGCATCACGGACCACGGTCACCCTGGTGATATGGTGGATGAGGATGAGTAGAAGGAGGAGGACAAGAGCAAATAGCCAAAATCAGGAAGCGTAAACCCATGTGTGGGTGTGAAAAGGTGCATGGGAATACACCTCTAAAGAAAAGACACTGGATTTGAGTTTGTTACTATGCTATCAGTCGGTGGTGTTGAGAAGTCTGGTCCAATCCAGCCCTTGTTCACTTTTAGAAGAGTCAGCCTGTCAGCATTTTCATTAGACAGGCGGATGCGCTTATCAGTTACAGTTATATGAAAAAGTTTGGGCACCCCTATTAATCTTAAGCTTAATGTTTTATAAAAATTGGTGTTTTTGCCACAGCTATTTCAGTTTGATATATGTAATAACTGTTGGACACAGTAATGTTTCTGCCTTGAAATTAGGTTTATTGTACTAACAGAAAATGTGCAATCTGCATTCAAACTAAATTTGACAGGTGCATAAGTATGGGCACCCTTATCATTTTCTTGTTTTAAATACACCTACCTACTTTTTACTGACTTACTAAAGCACTTTTTTTGGTTTTGTAACCTCATCGAGCTTTGAACTTCATAGCCAGGTGTATGCAATCATGAGAAAAGCTACTTAAAGTGGCCACTTGCAAGTTGTTCTCCTGTTTGAATCTCCTCTGAAGAGTGGCATCATGGGCTCCTCAAAACAACTGTCAAATGATCTGAAAACAAAGATTATTCAACATAGTTGTTCAGGGGAAGGATACAAAAAGCTGTGTCAGAGATTTAACCTGTCAGTTTCCACTGTGAGGAACATAGTAAGGAAATGGAAGAACACAGGGACAGTTCTTGTTAAGGCCAGAAGTGGCAGGCCAAGAAAAACATCAGAAAGGCAGAGAAGAAAAATGGTGAGATCAGTCAAGGACAATCCTCAGACCACCTCCAGAGAGCTGCAGCATCAACTTGCTGCAGATGGTGTCACTGTGCATCGGTCAACTATACAACGCACTTTGCACAAGGAGAAGCTGTATGGGAGAGTGATGCGAAAGAAGCCGTTTCTGCAAGCACGCCACAAATAGAGTCAGCTGATGTATGCAAAAGCACATTTGGAGAAGCCAATTTCTTTTTGGAAGTAGGTCCTGTGGGCTGATGAAACCAAGATTGAGTTGTTTGGTCATACAAAAAGGCGTTATGCATGGCGGCAAAAAAACACAGCATTCCAAGAAAAACACTTGCTACCCACAGTAAAATTTGGTGGAGGTTCCATCATGCTTTGGGGCTGTGTGGCCAATGCCGGCACCGGGAATCTTGTTAAAGTTGAGGGACGCATGGATTCCACTGAGCATCAACAGATTCCTGACAATAATGTTCAAGAATCAGTGACAAAGTTGAAGTTACGCAGGGGATGGATCTTTCAGCAAGACAATGATCCAAAACACCGCTCCAAATCTACTCAGGCATTCATGCAGAGGAACAATTACAATGTTCTGGAATGGCCATCCCAGTCCCCAGACCTGAATATCATTGAACATCTGTGGGATCATTTGAAGAGGGCTGCCCATGCTCGGCGACCATCAAACTTAACTGAACTGGAATTGTTTTGTAAAGAGGAATGGTCAAAAATGCCTTCATCCAGGATCCAGGAAATCATTAAAAGCTACAGGAAGCGACTAGAGGCTGTTATTTTTGCAAAAGAAGGATCTACTAAATATTAATGTCACTTTTCTGGTGAGGTGCCCATACTTATGCACCTGTCAAATTTTGATTGAATGCAGATTGCACATTTTCTGTTAGTACAATAAACCTCATTTCAAGGCAGAAACATTACTGTGTCTAACAGTTATTACATATATCAAACTGAAATAGCTGTTGCAAAAACACCAATTTTTATAAAACATTAAGCTTAAGATTAATAGGGGTGCCCAAACTTTTTCATACAACTGTATAATTCCACCAGCGGCAGTAAAAACCCGCTCTGATAAAACGCTAGTGGCAAGGCAGGCCAGGATCTCCAAGACATAAAAAGCCAGTTCTTTCCACGTGTCCAGTTTGGATACCCAATAATTATAAGGCACAGAGGAATCATGGAGGATGTTGGTATGGTTGGCAAGGTACTCCCTCAGCATCTTACCAGACTTTGCACTCCTTGTGAGAATACCCCATGCCTCAGGGCTTGTGCGATGGGAGGGGCTGAGAAAATTCTCCCAGAACTTTGACAGTGTTCCCCTGACTCTGCTGGATTGGAGTTGGGTCTCTCTCACCTGTAGTCCTTGGTTGTGCAACGAACTATGACCTCTGCAGCCAGCGTTTTCAGATAGGATTTTTTTTAATAGTTTCGCAACAAGGGCCTTCTGATACTGCCCCATTTTTGTAGACCTGTCCGCCTCAGGAATAAGAGATATAAAGTTCTCCTTGTAGTGTGGGTCTAGAAGTGTCACCAACCAGTAATGACTATCACCCAAAATTTTGAGAACGCAACGCTCATGGGAAAGGCAGCGTAACATAAACTCAGCCATGCGTGCCAGACTGCTAACAGGTAAGACTTCCGTGTCCTCACCAAGAGGACTAGTGACCATGCTCTTCACCTCCTCCTCTCTGTCCTAAGGCCATCCACGCTGAACAGATGGTATGACAGTTATGCCGGTAGTACCGTCCATAATGCATAAAACAAGCTCTTGTTCTTCCTCCTCCTCCTCTTCCTCATTGTTACCCAATCCATGTTGGGATGAGATGAGGCAGGGCTGTAGGTAATCACCCTGTATAGTTCCTTGCTCCATCTCATCGTGCTCCGCCTGCAATGCATCCTCTTTGATTGTGAGCAGAGAGCATTTCAAAAGACAGAGAAGCGGGATAGTGACGCTTATTATGGCGTCATCGCCACTCACCATCTTGATGGAGTCCTCAAAGTTTTGGAGGAAGGTACATTTGTCTGACATCCATGTCCACTCCTGAGGTCTTATGTGTGGAGTCTGAACTGAATACCGACGGCCTTGTTGATGCTGGTACTAAACAACTGCCCTCTCATTCTCACAAATTGTTCCCAATATCTGCAGTGTAGAGTTCCAATGTGTGGGGAAATCACACACCAGTCTGTGAGCAGTAAGCTGCAAAAGCTACTGAAACATGGCAAGGGCAGCAAAAGCTGTAGCTGGCTTTCTAAAATGGGCACACAGGCGGTGTACTTTAACAAGCTGATCTGGCAGCGCCGAGTAGGATTTGAGAAATCGCTGAACCACGAGGTTAAGCACATGGGCCAGGCATGGTAAATGAGTGAGCTCGCCTCGCCTCAGAGCTGTTAGAACTCTCCTGTTTTTTTCTATTTTGCTGGTCACATGACCTTTTTGTCTATTTAATCCTGCTCCGCCCTTCTGGCCATGCTGGACTTCATTGTAATTTCTACTCTTAAGCTAGCCAGGTGCTTTGTAACTTTTCTCAGTCAGTTTAGCTAGGTCTTTTGACCTTTTTGTTCTATGTTGTGTGTTTGTCTTTTTACTGCTGCAATTTCTGCTAGGAGGTGTCCATCTTTCTCCCAGTCCCTAGTTCTTGTAGGGATCCCTCCCTCACATCTATAGGTCTTCGTTCAGACTAGCTGAGGACTTTAGCGGGTCTGATCGCAGGATCAGGTTCCCCGTTACCTCGTAGGGAATTACCTTAGTTCTATTGTAGGGACAGATCTCCTGTCTTTCCTTAGTGCTTGTAGCCTATCATAACAGTAAGTCCAGCCCAAAAATATCTCTAAGGAAAGACCTCCAGTTTCCATCATGGTGTCGGTTCAGGATTTGGCTCAACGCATGCAGGGACTCTCTCTGGAGGTGGCCGAGCTCCAACAACACATGAGTAGCTGTTCTGGAGCGCATTTTGTGGAGCCAAAGGTACGATTGCCTGATTTATTTTTTGTGAACAACAAGATTTTTTTTCCTTTAAAAATGCTTGTTTATTGTATTTTCGTTTGAGACCCAGATCCTCTGGTGATGAATCACAACGCATAGGGTTCATAATGTCACTTTTGCGCAAAGAACCTCAGGGATGGGACTTTTCTCTCCAACCTAGTGATCCGTGCTTTAGATAAGTGGATAGTTTTTTTTCTGCTTTGGGGTTCTTGTATGATGATCCTGATCGTGTCTCATCAGCTGAGACGGAATTGAGACTTTTGAGACAGGGATCAGGTAATGTGGAAAATTATTGCACTCACTTCCGTCGGTGGTCAGCTCAGGTGGGGTGGAACGATTCAGCTCTGAAAAGTTTGTTTCTTGCTGGGCTAGGTGAAAGGGTTAAGGATCTGCTTATTGCTTATCCTACACCTGGAAACTTGCAGGAGGCAATGCAATTAGCTATACGGGTGGACAGGAGACTGCGTGCAAGGTTTAATGAGAGTAAATCTTTTGCTATGTCAGCTGACATTGGAGAGCCGATGGAGATTGGGGCGATGTCACCCCGCTCTCAGGAAAAAGACCGCAGGTTTTCTAAAGGTTTGTGCTTTTATTGCAGAAAATCTGACCATTTCATAAAGAACTGTGTGCTTCGTATGAACAAAGGAAAAAAAAAAAAGGTCAGTTACACCCGTATAGCCTATTCAAACACTAATGGGGTATTTCTTTCTGCTACTACTGCAGCTCAGGAAGAATTAATTGAATTTCGGGTATTTGTGGATTGTGGTTCTACTCTGAATGTGATTGATGGGGGATTCTTGGAAAAACTTAAATTAAAACCCAAACCTTTGTCATCCCCTATTGCCGTGGTTTCTGTCGATGGCTCTCCCTTGAAATGTGTTACTCACAAGGTTTATGAATTTCCCCTCACTATTAGTGGTATTCACCAAGAAAATTTGGATTTGGTAGTATTAAATAATTTGCCTTCTCCAGTAATTTTGGGGTTACCCTGGTTAAAATTGCACAATCCTGTACTGGATTGGTCTACTAATGAAATTAAGTCCTGGAGCCCTAAGTGTTATGACAAGTGTTGTAACGGGCGCATTGCTGCTGTGGATAAAGGGGAATTACCTGTACCTATTCAGGATTTTTGGAAAGTTTTTCCTGAGGAGGAGTCGCAAATTTTGCCTCCCCATAAAGACTATGATTGTACCATTGAATTTGTCCCTGGAGCGACTCTTCCTAAAAGTCGTTTATTTAATCTTACTATTCCTGAGAGAAAGGCTTTGGAGGAATACATACAGATGAGCTTGGCCGCCGGTCATATCAGACCCTCTAAGTCACCTGTGGCTGTTGGATTTTTTTTTGTTAAAAAAAAGGACGGCGGTTTACGTCCTTGTCTGGACATTCGCGAGATTAATAAAATTACTGTACGTAATCCCTACCCACTGCCATTGATTCCTGATTTGTTTAACCAGTTAGCGGGGGCCAAGTGGTTCTCTAAAATTGATCTCCGGGGGGCATACAATTTGTTGCGCATGAAGGAGAGTGATGAATGGAAGACTGCTTTTAACACTCCTGTGGGTCATTTTGAGAATCTGGTTATGCCTTTTGGTCTTACCAATGCACCAGCATTTTTTCAGAATCTTATTAATGACATCCTTAGACCTTTGATCGGCAAAAATGTGGTTGTGTATTTGGATGACATTTTGATTTATTCGCCTGATCTGGAGTCTCATTGGCGGAGCGTACGTGAGGTATTACAGTTATTAATTGACAATTCGCTTTTTGCTAAGCTAGAGAAATGTGAGTTCACTGTACAGAGAATTAGTTTTTTGGGCTACATTATCTCCAGCGAGGGCTTTGAGATGGACCCGGTGAAAGTTCAAGCTGTGCAGGAATGGCCTAGGCCTATTGGTTTGAAATCGATACAGAGGTTTTTGGGTTTCACCAATTAATACAGAAAATTCATTAAAAATGTTTCTATTATTGTTAAACCACTGACCGATCTCACCAGGAAAGGTGCTAATACGGTTCAGTGGACTACTGAGGCCATTGAAGCGTTTGTGTTTCTAAAGGAGAGGTTCAGCTCTGCCCCCATCCTTATGCAGCCTGATGTGACTAAGCCGTTTTTGGTTGAGGTTGATGCTTCTTCTGTGGAGGTCGGTGTGGTGTTGTCTCAGGAAAACAAGGATGGAGTACATCCCTGTGCCTTTTTTTCAAAAAAATTTTCTCAGACTGAACTTAATTACGATATTGGTAATCGGGAATTGCTGGCTATTAAACTCGCATTTGAACACTGGCGTCATCTCTTGGAAGGTGCTGAATTTCCCATTCAGGTTTTCACTGATCATAAAAATCTGATCTATCTTGATGCTGCCAAGCGTTTGAATGCCCGTCAGGCTAGGTGGGCACTTTTTTTTTCGCGATTTAATTTTTCCGCTACTTACATCCCGGGTACCAAGAATGTTAAATCTGATGCGTTGTCTCGCAGCTTTTCTCCCATGGTCGGTGCTGAGGAGGAGGAGAGCATTTTATAAGAAGGTGTTGTGATTGCTGCATTGGACTCCATTTTGAAAGATGAGATTCTTAAAGCACAGGAGAATGCCCCATCTAACACTCCCCATGGGAGGTTGTTTGTGCCTAGGACCTTTAGGAGAGATTTGTTTGTGGAGTGTCATGAGTCTCGGTTGGCAGGTCATCCAGGAATTTCTGAAACCAAGAGACTTGTGGGTTGCAGTTTTTGGTGGCCTGGATGGCAGAAGGAAGTCATTAAGTGGGTGCGTCAATGTACTGTGTGTGCTAGATCTAAGTCTACTCATACTCCTGCTGCGGGGTTGCTTTGCCCTCTGGAGGTTCCTAGTGCACCTTGGACACATCTGGCTATGGACTTTATTACTGACCTTCCCTCCTCTGAGGGTTTCACGATCATCTGGGTGGTCGTGGACTGTTTTAGCAAGATGTGTCACTTGGTTCCCTTCATCAAACTGCCCTGCACTAAGACACTCACTAAGGCCTTTGTCAAGGAAATTGTCAAACTCCATGGTGTTCCTACTGACATTGTTTCTGATAGGGGACCTCAGTTCGTGGCTCGTTTTTGGCGTGCCTTTTGTGACAGGTTGGGAGTTCATTTGTCGTTTTCATCTGGATATCATCCTGAGTCTAATGGCCAGACAGAAAGGAAGAATCAGGATGTTGAGCAGTTCTTGCGTTGTTTTGTGGCAGACAATCAAGAGGGGTGGTCTGAGTTTCTGCCGCTTGCTGAATTTGCTCTTAACAACCATACATCCTCTTCTGCTGGGTGTTCGCCTTTTTTTTGTTGTTCTGGGAGACATCCGTCTTTTGGGTCATTCTCCAAATTAGTATCGGCTGTGCCTGAGGAGGAGAGTTTTTCCAGTGATTTGGAGAGAGTTTGGACGGATGTGCGTGGTAATCTTCAGGAGGCTAGCAAAAAATCTAAGAGGTACTTTGACAGGAAACGTCAAGAGGTTTTGTTTACGGTTGGTGACATGGTTTGGTTGTCCTCTAAGAATCTGCGGATGAGGATTCCTTCTAACAAATTGGGTCCCAAGTTTGTAGGGCCCTTTACGGTGCTTCAGGTAGTTAACCAATCTGCTCTTAGGTTGGAGGTTCCTACCTCCTGGAAGATTAATCCATGTTTCTCTGTTGAAAAAAGCTGATGTATCAGATAGAGACTGTAGCGTCGGCGTCCCTGCCTCATGCTAGGCAGGGACGCTGTTCCCCTCACCTCTCCGCTCCATGCCCGGCGTCCTCCTCCCGCTCTGCTGGCAGCGCGCGCTGCTTCCCGGCCACTGTGCTTAGGGCGCGCGCTCCCCCTCTCTTAAAGGGGCCGCGCGCGCCGTCCTAAGGAGTCCCCGGCCAATGGCCGGAGGACCTCACCATATATAAGGCACCTCCTCCAAAATGGAGGTGCCCGAGCAATGTTGTTGCAAAGCCTTCTCTCTGCTTCAGCCCTCAGGTCCCGTTACCAGTTACCTGCCAATCACCTGCCAGATTCCTGCTTGTTACCTGTCAGTCAGTCACCTGCCAGATTCCTGCCTGTTACCTGCCAGTCACCTGCCAGATTCCTGCTTGATACCTGCCCGATATCCGCTTACCTGCTTGCAAGCCTGCGGTCCGACGGTCTGCCTTCCGACACCTGTCAGTCTGTCTATGGACCAGCCTGCCCGCTCACCTGGGAGCGCTCACCTGCTACCTGCCTGCTAGCCTACCTGGAGGCTCTGCCGTCACTTGCCGTGACCACCTGCCAGTCCAGAGACTCTTGCCCGCTCACCTGGGAGCGCTAGCCTGCTACCTGCCTGCTAGCCTACCTGGAGGCTCTGCCGTCACTTGCCATGACCACCTGCCAGTCCAGAGACTCTTGCCTGCTCACCTGGGAGCGCTCACCTGCTACCTGCCTGCTAGCCTACCTGGAGGCTTTGCCGTCACTTGCCGTGACCACCTGCCAGTACAGAGACTCTTGCCCGCTCACCTGGGAGCGCTCACCTGCTACCTGCCTGCTAGCCTACCTGGAGGCTCTGCCATCACTTGCTGTGACCACCTGCCCGTCCAGAGACTCTTGCCCGCTCACCTGGGAGCGTCCACCTGCTACCTGTCTGCTAGTCTACCCAGAGACTGTCCCTGTCACTTGCCGTGACTACCTGCCCTTCTACCCAGAGACTGTCCCTGTCACTTGCCGTGACTACCTTCCCTTCTACCCAGAGACTGTCCCTGTCACTTGCCGTGACTACCTGCCTGTCTTCCCTGGGAGCCACCTGCTTCCTTACAAGGACCGCCCCCTTGTATAGTTGCTCAGATGTTCTGCCTCCCAGACATGTTACAGAGACGCCACTGCCACTGTTCCTCCGGTGGTGGAGGACGGGGAATATGAAATTTCCTGCATCCTTAATTCTAGACTGTATAGGGGGAGTTTGCAGTATCTCGTCGCTTGGAAGGGTTTCGGACCCGAGGATAACTCATGGGTGAGGGCGGATGATGTTTCTGCTTCCAGACTTGTCAGACCGTTTCACAAGAGGTTTCCTGATAAGCCTGGTCCTAGGGGATCCGGAGGATCCTCTTAGAAGAGGGGATACTGTTAGAACTCTCCTGTTAGGATTTTTCTATTTTGCTGGTCACATGACCTTTTTGCCTATTTGATCCTGCTCCGCCCTTCTGGCCATGCTGGTCTTCATTGTAATTTCTACTCTTAAGCTAGCCAGGTGCTTTGTAACTTTTCTCAGTCAGTTTAGCTAGGTCTTTTGACCTTTTTGTTCTATGTTCTGTGTTTGTCTTTTTACTGCTACAATTTCTGCTAGGAGGTGTCCATCTTTCTCCCAGTCCCTAGTTCTTGTAGGGATCCCTCCCTCACATCTATAGGTCTTCGTTCAGACTAGCTGAGGACTTTAGCGGGTCTGATCGCCGGATCAGGTTCCCCGTTACATCGTAGGGATCTAGCTTAGTTCTATTGCAGGGACAGATCTCCTGTCTTTCCTTAGTGCTTGTAGCCTATCATAGCAAGAGTTGCCCTAGGTTCCGGCCATTGTCACACACGACCATGCCTGGCTGTAGGTTCAGCGGTGAGAGCCACAGATCTTCCTGCTCTTTTCAGAGCTGTCCACAACTCTTCAGCATCGTGCGGTTTGTCACCTAAGCATATTAGCTTCAACACAGCCTGTTGCTGCTTGGTTGAGGCAGTGCTGCAGTGCTTCCAACTTGTGACTGATGTGGTCATTTTGGAGATGGAGGCTGAAGAGGAGGAGGAGGCTGAGGAGGATGAGGTGCAGGAGCTGTAGACTGTGGGGGCAACCCTAATTGACCTAGGGCCTGAGATCCTTGGCGTTGGAGGAAAAGTTCCGTCCCAAGGTCCGACTGGGTCCCGGCTTCCACTATGTTAACCCAGTGTGCCGTCAGCGAGATGTACCGTCTAAGCACTTGTCCACGTGTCCGTGGTTAGGTTTACTTTCCTGGTAACTGGCTTGTTTTGGGACACATACTTGTGTAATGGGGGGTGGCACACCGGGAGAAATAGTGGCAGCTGGGGACCGAATACCAAGGAATGGCCACAGCCATCAGCTTGCGGATTGCTTCCTTTTCCACAAGCCTAAAAGGCAACATTTATAACGCAAGCAGTCACGAAATGTGGGAATTTAGTAGTGTGGCCTGTGGGGCATTGACTGCTTATCTGTGCTTGCGTTCCAAGGACTGGGGTGTTGACAACTGAATGCTGCTCTGGGACAAGGACGTGGGTTATTGGCAGAGTCTTGAAAAATAACCAGACTCGGGAAGACCTAACAGTTGTACTGACAACTTCCTTCATTTTGGTGTTATGGGGAAAGGTTGCCTGCCTTCTTTCTGTAGCTACCACACTGCTTCTTCCTGCCTGTTGGGGTGCTCTGCCTCCCTCCCCCTGTGTGCTGCTTTACTCCCTCTGCATGTCCTCCTGCCAGGTTGGGTCAGTTACTATATCATCCACAACCTTGTATTCCACTTCCGCACTCTGGTCCTCCTCCTCACTTTCTGGCAATTGTGTCACATCATCGTCCACCTCTTGTGACACTTTCCCACTGTCGCCTTCGTGTGACCGTGGCTGTCCAAATATTTGGGCATCGCTACATGCGATCTCCTTTTGCTCCACTTCAAGTGGACCGGGCAAGAGGCCCGAATCTATGAATGGAAAAGTGAACAGCTCTTCGGAGTGTTCAAGTGTGGGATCAGTTGTCTCTGGGTACTCGGCATGGTGGGAGGAAGAAGGTTCAGGTTGAGGAATATGCAGTCCAGACTCACAGCTACTGAGACTTGACCGTGTAGAAGACAAGGTGATGATGGCTAAGTGACTGGAAGCATTATCTGCTATCCAACCAATAACCTTTTCACACTGCTCTGTGTTCAATAGTGGTGTTCTGCGGTCCCCTATTAATTGGGACAGGAATGTCGAGCGAGAAGATGTGGGTCTTTTTTGTGGCACAATTTCAGCTTGCCCACGGCCTCGGCCTCTGCATGCACCATCACGTCCAGTTCCCAGTCCCTTGCCACATGCCTTGCCCATTTTAAATGGAGGACAATATCTTCCACGCTCACTACAAATGACTGAATTTGCATCGAACTTATATGTGATCCGTGTGACTGACAAACCACAGTTTTAAATACCTGGCCTGTAGGTAACTATTTTGAACAGCAAACTGGTGTTAATTGCTTCACTGACACACTGAAACAAATTTTTAATGGAGGTCAGAGATGGCAGTATTTTCTGAAAACGTATATGTGATCCATGTGACGGACAAACCACAGTTTTATATACCTGGCCTCTGGTAACTATTTTGAACAGCAAACTGATGTCAATTGCTTCACTGACACACTGAATTTTTTTTTTACTGGAGACCAGAAATGGCAGTATTTTCTGAAAACGTATATGTGATCCATGTGACGGACAAACCACAGTATTAAATACCTGTCCTGTAAGTAACTATTTTGAACAGCAAACTGGTGTCAATTGCTTCACTGACACACTGAAACAAATTTTTAATGGAGGTCACAAATGGCAGTATTTTCTGAAAACGTATACTTGATCTGTGTGACTGACAAACCACAGTTTTAAATACCTGGCCTGTAGGTAACTATTTTGAACAGCAAACTGGTGTCAATTGCTTCACTGACACACTGAAACAAATTTTTAATGGAGGCCAGAAATAGCTGTATTTTCTGAAAACGTATATGTGATCTGTGTGACGGAGAAAACATAGCTTTAAACAGCTGGCCTGTAGGTAACTATTTTGAACAGCAAACTGATGTCAATTGCTTCACTGACACACTGAAACAAATTTTTAATGGAGGCCAGAAATGGCAGTATTTTCAGCGAAATTATATGTGATCCATGTGACGGACAAACCACAGTTTTAATTAGCTGGATTTTTAGTGCTGTAATATGGAAAGGACCTGGCTGTATTCTACAGTGTCAACAAGCAAATGACGCAGAAAATGTGTCTCTAATATAGTTTGGTACACCTACACTAACTGGAAACAAGCAAATCTCTCTCTAGCTCAACAGCACATCTCCCTACACTGTCTGATTCCGGAGTGACTGTGACAAGCATGGCGGCGCCAGTTTTGATATAGACCTGATGACGCTGTGCAGCCAGCCAATCATTGTAATACCACAACCAACATTGCTGCGGCATTACAGTGAGTGTCAGTCAATCCCTGCATGTTCATTGGCTCTGTAAAGAGAGACAAACATGCAGGGAGGAGGCTCCAGCTCCTGCCGAGCAACCCCGGAAATACTCAGTGAGCGCCGAACATCTCGAGCTGTGAGATGCTCCAGTGAGCAGTGAGCAGTAGCGAGCATGCTCGCTCATCACTACTCATCAGTCCATAAAACCTTTAAAAAAATATGTTTTCAGATACTCCTTGGCCCAGTCTAAACGTTTCAACAATGTGTCCTGTTCATTGGTAGTCGGATTTCAGCTTCCCTTACATTGGCCATGTCACTGAGCACTTAACTCCTTTTACTTCTGGCAACTCCAAGGAGGTTGCAATTCTGGAATATGACAGGACTAGAGAATAATGGGTTCCTAGTTGCTTTACATTTGATTCTTTTCAAATATTTGGCAATTAATGTGCGTCTATTTTACTCAGTACCTTTTTGAGACCCTATTGACAATTTACAGCAAAACTTTTGATGGTTTTTGTGATCGGGTCCCAATATCTTAGAAATTTAAAGAGTTCTGCATCCCTCTACAAAACTTGTAACAATTTTTACATTTTTTTGGAGTTAGTTAAATTTGTTTTTCCCCATTTTGTCTGAAGAAAGCAAGCTGCCTAATAATTTTGCACACCTTGAAAAAGGGTATTGCATCTTTAGGCCCCCATCCTGATTACACAAATACACCTCACCTAATCTGCTTCACACCAATAAACATTAAAGGTTGCTCAGCTTGGAGTTGGAAAATAGGCATAAAAATGATGATATGATCAAAATACTCTAACAATTGAGTAACGATTCTTTATTTTGATAAAGCAATCAGGTTGGGTTCTAGTCATGAAAAAATCCATTTCGGCTTCCTTCATAAATCTTATTGAAATTATTGCTTTGCAGTTTCTGTAGATTCACCTCCAGTGTCCAACACTTGGACAGAGTTACTTTCATCCTAGTCATAAAATAACCTTTTAAGTACACTATGTAGCGTTAGAAAAAAACTTGTACAATAACAATGAACAATATTAGCGATAGACTTGCACACTAGGAGGAAGGACCAGCCCCTGCCGGATTACATTACAATCTACTTCTTGCGCAATACTTAAATGCAAATTGTTACTTTGCTAGAGCATTTGGATTTCCTAGTATGACCACAGGATGGTACTGGCCAAGACCAAGGTGAAGAGTCTAACAAACTCTTCTGGAGTAAGAGCTGTGTCCATTTACTTTGGTTAATGAAAACAGAAATCAAAATATTAAGTGATTATTAAGGAACTTTGTGAGATGTAAGGCAACTTATAAATGATATTGTTTGAAAAATAATTTTTGATTAAAAATTATTCTGAAATTACAAATAAGAATAAAAACATAATATTTAAACCTCTAATTACTGCTTAAAATATGTTTTTAAAATGAGTTAGAAATGTGATAAACTACAATTTAATTTCAGAGCCTAATAAGTTCTGCAATATTAAATCACATTTGGAAAATCTCAAAAGGTGTAGTTTGTACTGTAGTCTGATTTAGGTCACTTATTCTTATTCCAAATGTACCCTAACATCCTGTTTTGTGTCTCCAAAATCCCAAAGCAAATTACTTTTTTTGATCTTTAATCTATGAAAGATGATAAATGCAATAGGCACAGCAGGATGTTCTGTGTTGTACGTTATTATCTTGTTACTCTATGGGCAGATGATCCTGTAACTGTAAGAAATGCTGATCATTGACATTGTAAAGTGGTTTAGAACTTTTTCAAATGGGTTGTGTTGAACATTACTTCACTATATTGAGCTTAGTACTTGAATTAATTTGCTTTTCAGTGGACTCTAATATACAATTATTTTATATTCTTCTGTTCTGCAGAAAGTGAAGACAAAAGTCATGCTTTGTTTCATTTTGACAAAATCATTTATGGTCAAATTATTTTATGTTACACTTTATGGGGGCTGAGACAACTTGCATGACTTTATTAAATCACTAACAGTATAAATATTTATTCACATTATTTTATGATTCTTTTTTCTCTAGTAAATTTAAGAACTATATATTAATGTGTATTTATACAGTACAGATCAAAAGTTTGGACACACCTTCTCATTTAAAGATTTTTCTGTATTTTCATGACTATGAAAATTGTACATTCACACTGAAGGCATCACAACTATGAATTAACACATGTAGAATTATACTTAACAAAAAAGTGTGAAACAACTGAAAATATGTCTTATATTCTAGGTTCATCAAAGTAGCCAGCTTTTGCTTTGATGTCTGCTTTGCACACTCTTGGCATTCTCTTGATGAACTTCAAGAGGTAGTCACTGCAAATGGTCTTCCAAAAATCTTGAAAGAGTTCCCAGAGATGCTTAGCACTTGTTGGCCATTTTGTCTTCACTCTGCGGTCCAGCTCACCCCAAACCATCTCGATTGGGTTCAGGTCTGGTGACTGTGGAGGTCATGTCATCTGGTGTAGCACCCCATCACTCTCCTTCTTGGTCAAATAGCCCTTACACAGCCTGGAGGTGTGTTTCGGGTCATTGTCCAGTTGAAAAATAAATGATGGTCCAACTAAACGCAAACCGGATGGAATAGCATGCCGCTGCAAGATGCTGTGGTAGCCATGCTGGTTCAGTATGCCTTCAATTTTGAATAAATCCCCAACAGTGTCACCAGCAAAGCACCCCCACACCATCACACCTTCTCCTCCATGCTTCACGGTGGGAACCTGGCATGTAGAGTCCATCCGTTCACCTTTTCTGTGTCGCACAAAGATGCGGTGGTTGGAACCAAAGATCTCAAATTTGGAGTCATCAGACCAAAGCACAGATTTCCACTGGTCTAATGTCCATTCCTTGTTTTCTTTAGCCCAAACAGGTCTCTTCTGCTTGTTGCCTGTCCTTAGCAGTGGTTTCCTGGCAGCTATTTTACCATGAAGGCCTGCTGCACAAAGTCTCCTCTTAACAGTTGTTGAAGAGATGTGTCTGCTGCTAGAACTCTGTGTGGCATTCACCTGGTCTCTAATCTGAGCTGCTGTTAACCTGCGATTTCTGAAGCTGCTGACTTGGATATACTTATCCTAAGAAGCAGAGGTAACTCTTGGTCTTCCTTTCCTGGGGCGGTCCTCATGTGAGCCAGTTTCTTTGTAGCGCTTGATGGTTTTTGCAACTGCACTTGGGGACACTTTCAAAGTTTGCCCAACTTTTTGGACTGACTGACCTTCATTTCTTAAAGTTTTTCTTTACTTAGCTGCTTTTTTCTTGCCATAATACAAATTCTAACAGTCTATTCAGTAGGACTATCAGCTGTGTATCCACCAGACTTCTGCACAACACAACTGATGGTCCCAACCCCATTTATAAGGTAAGAAATCCCACTTATTAAACCTGACAGGGCACACCTGTGAAGTGAAAACCATTTCTGGTGACTAACTCTTGAAGCTCATCAAGAGAATGCCAAGAGTGTGCAAAGCAGTCATCAAAGCAAAAGGTGTCTACTTTGAAGAACCTAGAATATAAGACATATTTTCAGTTGTTTCACACTTTTTTGTTAAGTATATCATTCCACATGTGTTAATTCATAGTTTTGATGCCTTCAGTGTGAATGTACAATTTTCATAGTCATGAAAATACAGAAAAATCTTTAAATGAGAAGGTGTGTCCAAACTTTTGGTCTGTACTGTATGTATATTATAATTATATATATATGTTTATATATATCTATAATATACTCGGGGATGCGTGTCTCTGTCTGAAGCATTTATAGACACTGCATGCGTGATGCGCACTCTGGCTCCAGACAGAAGCAAGCATCCAGACGTTACAGGTAAGAAGTGTGAGTATGGCGCCGGAGATCGCGGTATGAGTAGGTACTGAACGCATACCGCTATCTCCGGCGCCATACTTAGATACTTATCTGACCGGGAGGAGTGTTTCCGCGGCGCCTCTCTTCTCCGGAGACTGGGGCAGGAGTGAGGCGTCGGATCGACGCATGTGCATAGCGCTATCCGGCACCATTTTACTGAAGACACATTTGCTGTGTGTCTTCAGCAAAATGGCTCCAGACAGAGCGGTGCTCAGGTGCCGCACTCCTCCCCCGGCCTCCGGCAGAACAGGACACTGCAGCGCTGCAGCACAGGGAAGAAAGGTGAGCATAAGTGTTTATTTTTTTGTATGTGTGTACAGCGTGAAAGGGATCAGGGGGCCACACATACCAGGATTTGGGGGGTGAGGGGACCATGCGTACCAGGATTGTGGGGTGAGGGGACCATGCATACCAGGATTGGGGGTTGAGGGGACCATGCATACCAGGATTGGGGGTGAGGGGACCATGCATAGCTGGATTGGGGGGTGAGGGGACCATGCATACCAGGATTGGTGGGTGAGGGGGCCATGCATACCAGGAATGGGGGTGAGGAGACCATGCATACCAGGATTGGGGGTTGAGGAGACCATGCATACCAGGATTGAGGGGTGAGGGGAACATGCATACAAGTATTGGGGGGTGAGGGGTACCACACATACCAGGATTGGGGGGTGAGGGGTACCACACATACCAGGATTGGGGGTGAAGGGACCATGCATACCAGGATGAGGGGACCATGCATACCAGGATAGGGAGGTGAGAGGGACCATGCATACCAGGATTGGGAGGTGAGGGGGACCATTCATACCAGTATTGGGGGGTGAGGGGGACCATGCATACCGGGATTGGGGATGAGAGGTGCCATGCATACCAGGATTGGGGGTGAGGGGACCATGCATACCAGGATTTGGGGGTGAGGGGACCATGTATACCCGGATTGAGGGGTGAGGGGACCATGCATACAGGGATTGGGGAGTGAGGGGACCATGCATACCAGGATGAGGGGGACCATGCATACCAGGATTGGGGGGTGAAGGGTGCCATGCATACCAGGATAGGAATGCGGGGCACCATGCATATCAGGATGAGAGGTACCATGCATACCAGGATAAGGGGTGCCATGCATACTGGGATTGGGGATGAGGGGTGCCATGGATATTGGGGGTGAGGGGTGCCACGCATACTGAGATTAGGGGTGAGGGGTGCCACACATACCGGGATTGGGGGTGAAGGGTGCCGCATACCGGGATGGGGGTGAGGAGTACCACGCATACCAGGATGGGGGATGAGGGGTGCCACGCATTCCAGGATTGGGGATGAGGGGTGCCATGCATTCCAGGATTAGGGATTAGAGGTGCCATGCATTCCAGGATTGGAGGTGAGGGATGCCATGCATTCCAGGATTGGGGATAAGGGATGCCATGCATACCAGGATTAAGGGATGGGGGGTGCCATGCATACCAGGATTGTGGGTGAGGGGTGCCATGCATACCAGGATAGGATGGTGGAGACATGATGGGGGCAACGCATACACCAGGAGGGGGGCAGCACATACCAGCATGGGAGACCATAAACCAATAAAAATGCTTACCACCCGGACTTAGAACGGGTTCAATAGCTAGTATATTTATATGTATAAATGTGAATGGTTGGTGATATCAACTTCCTGTTTGTGGCACATTAGTATATGGAAGGGGGAAAACTTTTCCAGATGGGTGGTGACCATGGCGGCCATTTTGAAGTCGGCCATTTTGGAACCAACTTTATTTTTTTCAATGGGAAGAGGGTCATGTGACATATCAAACTTATTGAGAATTTCATAAGAAAAACAATGGTGTGCTTGGTTTTAAAATAACTTTATTCTTTCATGAGTTTTTACAAGTTTATGACCACTTATAAAATTGTGTTCAAAGTGCTTCCCATTGTGTTGGATTGTCAATGCAACCCTCTTCTCCCACTCTTGACACACTGATAGCAACACTTGCGGAAGAAATGCTAGCACAGGCTTCCAGTATCCGTTGTTTCAGATGCTGCACATGTAGATTGTTTTGCAAATTTTTTAGAAAAGAAAAACTGAAATATCATATGGTCATAAGTATTCAGACCCTTTGCTCAGTTTTGAGTAGAAGCACCCTTTTGAGCTAATACAGCCATGAGTCTTCTTAGGAATGATGCAACAAGTTTTTCACACCTGGATTTGGGGATCCTCTGCCAATCTTCCTTGTAGATCCTCTCCAGTTCCGTCAGGTTGGATGGTGAATGTTGGTGGACAGCCATTTTCAGGTCTCTCCAGAGATGCTCAATTGGGCTTAGGTCAGGGCTCTGGCTCAGCCAGTCAAGAATGGTCACAGAGTTGTTCTGAAGCCACTCCTTTGTTATTTTAGTTGTGTGCTTAGGGTCATTGTCTTGTTGGAATGTGAACCTTCGGCCAATTCTGAAGTACAGAGCACTCTGGAAGAGGGTTTCATCAAGGATATCTCTGTACTTGGCTGCATTCAATTGCAACCAGTCGTGCTGTCCCTGCAGCTGAATAACATCCCCATAGCATGTTGCTGCCACCACCATGTTTCACTGTTGGGATTGTATTGAGCAGGTGATGAGCAGTGCCTCGTTTTCTCCACACATACCGCTTAGAATTATCACCAAAAAGTTCTATCTTCGTCTCATCAGACCAGAGAATCTTATTTCTCATAGTCTGGGAGTCCTTCATGTGTTTTTGAGCAAACTCTATTCGGGCTTTCATATGTCTTGCACTGAGGATAGGCTTTCTTTGGGCCACTCTGCCATAAAGGCCCGACTGGTGGAGGGCTGCAGTGATAGTTGACTTTGTGGAACTTTCTCCCATCTCCCTACTGCATCTCTGGAGCTCAGCCACAGTGATCTTGATCTTGGGGTTCTTCTTTACCTCACTCACCAAGGTTCTTTTCCCATGATTGCTCAGTTTGGCTGGACGGTCAGGTCTATAAAGATTCCTGGTGGTCCCAAACTTCTTCTATTTAAGGATTATGGAGGCCACTGTGCTCTTAGGAACCTTGAGTAACGAAGAAATAATTTTGTAACCATGGCCAGATCTGTGCCTTGCCACAATTCTGTCTCTGACCTCCTTGGGCAGTTGAGCTGTGAGGTCTTATATAGACAGGTGTGTGCCTTTCCAAATCAAGTCCTATCAGTTTAATTAAATGCAGCTGGACTCCAATGAAGAAGTATAACCATCTCAAGGAGGATCACAATGAAATGGACAGCATGTGACTTAAATATGAGTGTCTGAGCAAAGGGTCTGAATACTTATGACCATGTGATATTTCAGTTTTTCTTTTTTAATAAATTTGCAAAAATTTCTACATTTCTGCTTTTTTTCAGTCAAGATGGGATGCAGAGTGTACTTTAACGAGAAAAAAATGAACTTTTTAGAATTTACCAAATGGCTGCAATGAATGGCTGCAATGAAACAAAGAGTAAAAAACTTAAAGGGGTCTGAATACTTTCCATACCCACTGGATATTATTATACATCTAAAGGTTTTATATATACAGTACAGACCAAAAGTTTGGACACACCTTCTCATTTATAGATTTTTCTGTATTTTCATGACTATGAAAATTGTACATTCACACTGAAGGCATCAAAACTATGAATTAACACATGTGAAACTATATACTTAACAAAAAAGTGTGAAACAACTGAAAATATGTCTTATATTCTAGGTTCTTCAAAATAGCCACCTTTTGCTTTGTTGACTGCTTTGCACACTCTTGGCATTCTCTTGATGAGCTTCAAGTGGTAGTCACCGGAAATGGTCTTCCAACAATCTTGAAGGAGTTCCCAGAGATGCTTAGCACTTGTTGGCCCTTTTGCCTTCACTCTGCGGTCCAGCTCACCCCAAACTATCTCGATTGGGTTCAGGTCTGGTGACTGTGGAGGCCAGGTCATCTGGCGTAGCACGTCATCACTCTCCTTCTTGGTCAAATAGCCTTACACAGCCTGGAGGTGTGTTTGGGGTCATTGTCCTGTTGATAAATAAATGATGGTCCAACTAAGCTCAAACTGGATGGAATAGCATGCCGCTGCAAGATGCTGTGGTAGCCATGCAGGTTCAGTATGCCTTCAATTTTGAATAAATCCCCAACAGTGTCACCAGAAAAGCACCCCCACACCATCACACCTCCTCCTCCATGCTTCACAGTGGGAACCAGGCATGTAGAGTCCATCCGTTCACCTTTTCTGCATCGCACAAAGACACGGTGGTTGGAACCAAAGATCTCAAATTTGGACTCATCAGACCAAAGCACTGATTTCCACTGGTTTAATGTCCATTCCTTGTGTTCTTTAGCCAAAACCAGTCTCTTCTGCTTGTTGCCTGTCCTTAGCAGTGGTTTCCTAGCAGCTATTTTACCATGAAGGCCTGCTGCACAAAGTCTCCTCTTAACAGTTGTTGAAGAGATGTGTCTGCTGCTAGAACTCTGTGTGGCATTGACCTGCTCTCTAATCTGAGCTGCTGTTAACCTGTGATTTCTGAGGCTGGTGAATCGGATAAACTTATCCTCTGAAGCAGAGGTGACTCTTGCTCTTCCTTTCCTGAGGCGGTCCTCATGTGAGCCAGTTTCTTTGTAGCGCTTGATGGTTTTTGCAACTGCACTTGGGGACACTTTCAAAGTTTGCCCAATTTTTCGCACTGACTGACCTTCATTTCTTAAAGTAATGATGGCCACTCGTTTTTCTTTACTTAGCTGTTTTTTTCTTGCCATAATACAAATTCTAACAGTCTATTCAGTAGGACTATCAGCTGTGTATCCACCAGACTTCTGCACAACACAACTGATGGTCCCAACCCCATTTATAAGGCAAGAAATCCCACTTATTAAACCTGACAGGGCACACCTGTGAAGTGAAAACCATTTCCGGTGACTACCTCTTGAAGCTTATCAAGAGAATGCAAAAAGTGTGTAAAGCAGTCATCAAAGCAAAAGGTGGCTACTTTGAAGAACCTAGAATATAAGACATATTTTCAGTTGTTTCACACTTTTTTGTTAAGTATATAATTCCACATGTGTTAATTCATAGCTTTGATGCCTTCAGTGTGAATGTACAATTTTCATAGTCATGGAAATACAGAAAAATCTTTAAATGAGAAGGTGTGTCCAAACTTTTGGTCTGTACTATATATATATATATATATATATATATATATATATATATATATATATATATATGTATATATGTGTCTGTATATATATATATATATATAGATAGACATATAGATCTTTATGTATATATATATACAGTTGTGCTCAAAAGTTTACATACCCTGGCAGAATTTTTCCTTTCTTGGCCTTGTTTCAGAAAGTATGAATGATAACATAAAAACTTTTTCTCCACTCATGGTCATTGGTTGAGTGAAGCCATTTATTTTCAAACTACTGTGTTTTCTCTTTTTAAATCTTAATGACAACCAAAAACATCCAAATGACACTGATCAAAAGTTCACATACCCTGGTGATTTTGGCCTGATAACAAGCACAGAATTTGACACAAATGGGTTTGAATGGCTACTAAAGGTAACATCCTCACCTGTGACTTGTTTGCTTGTAATCAGTGTGTGTGCATAAAAGCTGAGTGAGTTTCTGGGATCCAAACAGACTCTTGCATCTTTCATCCAGCCACTGACGTTTCTGGATTATGAGTCATGGGGAAAGCAAAAGAACGGATCTATGAGAAAAAGTGGTTGAACTGTATAACACAGGAAAGGGATACAAAAAGATATCCAAGGAATTGATCATTCCAGTCAGCAGCTGGTTGGTGCGATGACATTACTGCATCACACTCCACGTGTCTACTGCGAGACAGGAGGAAAAAGAGCAGGTGACTGCAGTGGACGGGGAGCCTGGAAATTGTATTTTTTTATATTACTTTTTTTGGGGGTGGTGGGGATCGCACTATATTCTATTGGGGACCAATCAAACTGTATGTGGGATTGTGGGGAGAAGACCATTATAATGTGTTGGGGGGTGTTGTTAGGTTCCATCATATTTTATGGGGGGCTGTGGGAGGACCATCATATAGTGTGTTGAGCTGTGGAGGGACCATTATACTGTGTGGTGGGCTGTGAGGGGTACAATAATACTGTTGAGGCCTGTAGGTAGACCATAGTACTGTGGGTGGGGCTGTGAGGGTGGGCATCGTACTGTGGAGGGACGATTAAACTATGTGAGGGAGCTGTGGGGGGAACAAAATGCTGCATGGTGAGTGTGGGGGGACAATCATACTATTTGTTAGTACTGTGGGGAGACCATCATACTGTGTAGATGGGCTGTGAATGACCCTTATACTGAGTGGGGGGGACTGTGGTGGGACTATCATGTTGTGCAAGTGGGCTGTCGGGTGACCATCATACTGTGTGGGAGGGTGGTGGAAGGCCATCATAATGTGTGGAGGGAATGTGGGGGACCATCATACTGTGTGTGGCAGGAACCATCATTCTGTGTGTGGGAAAGCTATGTTGGGGACCTTCATACTGTGTGGGGAGTTGCAGAGCTCATATTTTTGTGTGGGATTTGTGGGACCATCATACTTTGTGGGGAGTTGTGGTGGACATCATACTTTGTAGGTGGAGAAATGTGGGAACATCATTCTGTGTGGGGGTATAATACTGTATAGGGGCTATGGAATTGGTATCATAATGAGTGAGAACACCAAGGAGATCCAGTGCGGGCAAAATTACTGTATTAGTGCCGCCATACATATCCCTCTCTGTGTAAAAAGTTGGAAAGTATACCATTCTGTTACTGTGCCTATGTGGCATGATAGGAATTTTGATATGGGTCCCATAATTTTTATGTAAACCCTTGTATTATTACAATAAAGGGAGGCTAGCGGTCATTATTATAAGGAGGTACACTAGGGGATCATTATTTTTATGGCGAAGGTGCAGAACTCATTATTGTTATAAGATAGCACAGGTTGTGTTTGCATTACAGTAAGGAGGTACAGGGTCATTATTATTATAAAGGGTAAAGAAGAGATATTATGAGGAGATATAGTTGTACATTATTTCTATAAGGTTCTGTATAACTGTTGTGAGGCACATGAGAGCATTATTATTTTGCGTAAGGACAAAGGGAGCATTATTATATTGTAAGGCCACAGAGGGGCCATTATTATTTTGTGGGGCACAGCAGGAGGGTAATATTATTGTGTAGTGTATAGAAGGGGTTGTATTACTGTGTAGGGCACTAATTATAGCACTATATCGTTTTTAGAGATGGGGAATGTGAGGAAGATCCTGGAAGCAGTAAGCCAAAGATATATCTGTGTTACATTTTGCAAGGACGTTTTATGGATGGAAGTGGAGGTCTTGGTGGCCTGGGGCAAATGGTAAAGAAAAGGGAAAATAATTGAATATGATCATTGTTAACATCACTGGTGAAAATCTGTGCAGTATACAAATATAAGATTTATAGAGCACTAATGTGAACTGATATTCTCATTATATGGTCACTGTATGGTGGTAACATCAGTCTTAGTACAGTAATTTTGGCTAATGATCAATATGGCGGTATCATTACTGTTCTGTATATGCTAGTTATATTTGGTTATGGTCTGGTGGTATATTTGTGTGTTTGGCTACTTTCCCATGATTAGTATTTGGTTAGTTTTTAATGTTGTAGATTTTCTGCTACATTTCTGCACCTATTGGATAAATTAGGCTACTTGCATTTTTTCTAGTTTTTAACGCTGTGGTTTTTGTCTCTTTTTTGTTTATCCTTTGTTTTTGATACTTCCTGGTATTTGGCCTTGACAAGACTTTATTGGTACAGTCATGCGCTTATTTCATGTGTATTTTGCCTGCATTTTTTTTACATCTAATGTAAATTTATGAGGAAAATTTGCGCATAAAACTCTGTGTGCAGGAGAAATTGACTTTGATTTCGAACACGCACTGCATGTCAGTGTACGCTGTATAAAAAAAAGCACAGTGGGCATGAGATTTCTATAAGTCTAACCCAATTTGGGAAAACTGTAAGACACTGCATTTATTATGCAGTGAAGCAAAGCAGCGTTAAAAACTCACCAAAAACTTATTGTGCTAGCTTATATTGCAATATAATAATTATTAAATTTAATGGAGTGGTATTATTGGAAATATAGGCAGTAGTAAATATTGCCTCCAGGAAGGAAAATATCAGTAATTGATCCCCAATCTCAGATAGGGGCAGGGACAGTATGAGCCTGTGTGCTTTGAAATGCCAGAGCTGAATTTCAGTATGAGTCCGTCCCTGGCTGTTTGTAACAGCAGCTTACACTGCTTTTCACCCTTTCTGTAGACAGCCTGACCTTAATGCAATGCTTTGTTTTAATTTGGTGGTATTACATTGTTTTAGAGAATTTCTTTTTGTCATTCAACATTTCAGTACAAACAATTTAAAAGTTATTACAATAACTGACACAAAGCTTTTTTGCTCACTTGTATTGTAATTGAGAACAACTGTGTGTGTGACAAGTCTAATGGACAGTAAATAATGCCAATATATTGAATGTGAAATATTTATAAAAAATAATGTAGCGCTCTACCTGGTTGACACCTAAGGCCATGTGCAAACGTTGAGCATTTGGTGAGTTTTTTTCTTCTGCATTTTTCACGCACGCCTAGTTTTGGCATACAAAAGAAGAAGTAGTGACGTACTTCTATTATACGTTTCCTCTGATTGCTCCACCCCTGATTTTGGCTTAAAAATACTGATGTAAAATACTGACCAAATATTGAACGTGTGAATGTGGCCGAACTTTCATTCTCAGAGAGCACTGCAAGTTTTGCTGGGATTCTGATACTAAATTCTTGGCAGATGACCTCCTTCTATCTTAGGGTTTCTGTAACAGAGCAGTTCTCCTTACTTTGATCAATTTCAAGCCATACCTTGAGACAAGCATTTAAATTAAATAAAAAAAACTCCTAAGTTAAATTTATAATAGATTACTATTCAATGAAGATAAAGGCAGCACTCCAGTCTTCAATAAGAACTATGGTGGTTTATTGACACACAGTCATGGTGGCAGTGGCAAAATTTCATTCCTATTGAGAAACTTTTTCAAGCAGTGCATAATCCATCAATTGAATAATATATAGGTGCAGCAATTAAGATTGCCACAATTGCTATTTGTAATAGATTATTTAGCAAAATGTAAGCCCGCAAGGGCAGGGTCCTCTTACTTCTGTACCAGTCTATCATTGTTAGTTCATTTAATGTAAGTGATATCTGTATTTGGTATGTAACCCCTTCTCCTCTACAGCACCATGGAATCAATGGCGTTATATAAATAAATGATAATAATAATATTAAGAGATGAGTTATTATAGAAATATTTCTGCACAGACATATAATAATTCAACAGTAATATATGTCTTATCACGCACAATTACTTGCATCCTACAGAATTCCTTTAAAAAAATATCACAATATATTTTCTTCTGTTTATTTTCCTGAATCCTGACATTGTCAGCAGTCTTTGCTATTCTTTTAATGTGTATGCTTCTGCCACTGTATGACAGCAAGGATAACTAGATGCAGCTTAAATCTACAACAAAAGACTATAGAGAATAAAGAGAATTATAGTATTAGTATAAGTCACTAAGAGGCACAACCAAACATTCATAGATCCCTGAAGTAAAAAATATGTACTGGAAATGTAATCTTTGGATTGCCAATTTGACAAAAACTCAACGTCAACTGTTTGGTGCCCCGGGATTCAATGATATAGTTCAGAAGCAGACACAAGCAACTGAGGGCCATTGTCCAGAAATAGCTTGCGAGTCCTTATTAGCCAGTGTACCTGTAGTCTTTTCATACGTAAAACAGTAAAATGAGGGTAAAGAAAATATTTTTTGCTTCCATCATTGCAGAAAACAGCTTAATGGCCTTAATATCCTTCTAGAAATGGTTAACATCTCTGTATGTCTAAAATTGTGGATGAATCAAGGGTGACATTCCTTGTGTCAATCCTGAGCTGCTTGTTGGTGTAATTTAACCCCTGTGAAGTAGACCAGTCCACCTGCACAAGAGTTCCAGCATTACTTTCAGGGCAAACATTGCCACCACAGTGGGGAGCAAAGACTGTGGGATTGCAACATGTAAAGAGTATATGTGCTGACTCCTGATTGTAAAGAAGATTGCCACACAACAAATGGCTGAAGACAGGTGGGCAGAAAATGTCAACAAAGGAGGAGGAATTAAGAATCTATTTTTTTTTCTAAATAGTGATGGAGTCAAGGTAGCCTCAAGGTAACTTAAATAAAGACTGAATTCAGGGTCCATTTGTGAGGTCTACCCTCAAGCTGCAGGTCCCAGTAGCCTATTGTTGGAACCACTGAACATTACCCATCTAAGCAAAAAGTGGCTACCTGACCCTGTCTTTGAGTAGTTTTAGACCTCTTCCTGTAGGCCTTCTTGAGAATATAAGAAGAGAAAAACTGAGAGCAATGTACTGGATGCCTTTCTGCTACATTTGAGTTCCTCCCAAAAACCTGCCCCAGCCTATTTCTAAAGTATTGATTAAGGCTCAAGCAGTGTTTGGAGACTGAAGAGGGGAGCAAACCCATGTACACCTAGTATTTGACTCAAAAAATGTAACTACATTTAACTAATTTACTACTAATGCCAAATCACTAGCATTCAGAAATAATTCTATGGCTTAGGCGGCATCAAAATGTATTGTTTTGGCCCTGAGTCCTAAACTGAAGCAGAGACAAATGCGGATAACAATGACTATAATCATACTTAATTATGAAACATTTGTGTCATTTATAACATTTTAAAAACATTGCATACATAATGCATATGTGACAATGTTGCATATCTTTTGAAAATGTTTATGTAAATCTCAGATAAGCATAAAATATTGAATTGCTTTTATGCCTATTTTAAGTTTAAATTACATTGTCTACCCAAGTCAAACTTGTAAGCAATGCATTAGGCTGTAAATTGCATCTAGTTGCTTGTTAAAAGTGTGTAAATTGCTTACATTTGTATCAACATGCACCGCTACAAGGAACTTCATACTTCATAGATAGAAAAGTAAAGAAATAAAGTATTTCAGGCTATAATTGTTTTTTTTCAGTAAAATTTGAAGAAAAGACATATATTTTAATATAATGTGTTATTAGGATGGACGCAATTGTGCAATGCGTGCAGTAAATGCATTGGAATATTCCCAGTGAGACAAGACATTTTAGTCACTTTAGTCGTTGCTTTAGGACTAGAACTGTAAGACAACTGAATTCATATCTCACTTGCCCTATGGATGAGATTTTAAAATTGATTTAGTGTCAAGTAAAGCACTAGGATCTGATGTAATATAAGAAGATAATGTGATATCACTAGAATTGTTCTCTAGAGTTTTTATATTTGAGAGTTGAAACTACGCATTGGCAATTCAATACCCTGTCAGTGTTTTCTGGATATAAAATTGTATATCTTAAGCCACTGCTATGTATTTCATATATTTACCTTTGCTTAGCAGGAAGACTTAATTTCACATTTTTCATCTACTTTACTAAGCCCTGCTGTTTTCAGTGTTTTCAATGTTCTGTTCCATTGAAAGTGCTGCTTGGAACATATTGTCTAGTACATTTATGCAGAAAATTTATTAGAAACCAGAAATGTGCTTTATTGATTTTACACCTGATGTGTCTTTTATAGGATTATTCAGTTTGACAGTATGAATGATGCCGCCTATTTGGGACATTAGGAAGCAGTCACATTTTTCATATCTGGTATGTTTTCAAATTTATAAAAAAAAAAGGATCTTTGAAAAATTTGCAGTTTTAAAGCTTTTAACATTTCTGCGCTTAGAGATATCAATATAATACAAAATAACAAAAATATTTAACATATGTATGCTTTATGTTTTTTTTAGACATTATACAACTTTCAAACTTTATTAGCAATTTTTAAAAATGTAAAGGGCATTTTGGAAACCAAATTTTTTTAAAGCTGATTCAGTTCTCAAATGCCTTTGAGGAACCTATATGATAGAAAGCCTCTGCAAACAACCCAGTTTTAGATATTCAATTCTAATCTATTTTTATTCTGTAGCACAGCAGGCCAAACGAGAGAAAAAATACTCAATATTTAATGGTATTGAAATTATTGTATACATAGCTACATGTGCTAGCACTCTGATTGGAATGACCGAGGCAGCACAGTAGCAGTAACACATGCGGTTATTTATGCAAGTAGTATTACATTTACCTTGTGTATACAAATACAAAGTGTATATTAACTAATATATGTATTTTACAATATCACATATATTTTCAACAAAAAAACTGTGGTATCCTACCAAATGCACAATAACCACAACTCAAACTGCAAGTGAATGTTAATATATTTTTATATTTTTGTTTATACATATCCTTATATTTTAGGGTATCATACACATCTGTTTGATGTGCAAATTTATAAATTACTGGCATTAGCATTTTATCCTTCTTTTTTTGCCTTTTTTTTATTATTATTTTTCTTCCACTAGGGCCCTGTCGCAGTTTTTCTATATCTTTAGGCAATCTATATGCATTTTATATGAATTATCTGGTTATGTTAAAACATTTATTTCTAGGGGACATATATGTGCCGGTAATTATTTCAATACAATTTAATTTATTTTATTTTAACTCTTCTGCATGTCAGAGTTTACCAGTGCACTATAATCCAAATAAATTGTGTGTTATCCCTGTAGTGCCACCTCAAATTAATTTTCATAACTCAATATGCATTATCATCTGTGCAGTTTTAAGACATATCCAATATGTTGTCCTTGTGGGCTACTTGACTGAATAGCAGACCTTAGAAAAGAGCACCTTATACATTTTGGGGCCTCCTTTTTATTGTGTCTTTTCTTTTTAAGATGCTACTTCAGTTTGCAGAAGTAAAACTGGACTCATCTAGAAATTTATTATGGGGACAATTTTTGCTCTGCAGATGTTTTTTATTTTTTATTTTATTTTTTTTTAGAATTTCCCCAAGAGATAATGGGAGAAAATGTACTATAACTTTAGAAAAAAGACATGGAACCTGCTTACAAATATTGTATATTGATCTACTAAATTTCAAAAATGAACATGGGGTTCCTAATTAACAACTAAATCAAAGCGTATATGCCCACTGCAATAATATAGTTGTGGTGGGCTCCTATTCTGTTAACTGTAGGGCTCCATGGCCATCTCAAAGCCCATTATTTTCTGCCAAGTTTGTGGCACCACGAACAATCAGCTCTATAAATATGATGCTGTTTTTCTTGGTTTGATAAATACCCTACATGTGGTCTTAATCTTTTGGCCGAACATTCAACAGGGAGCAGGAGTGATGGATACTATGAGCATTTGAGGCCTATCTTGGAGAATTGCAAAGCACTAGCTGACAATTGCTAAGGTAATATGAAAAAAAAGAAAGTGCCCTAAAAGTGTTTCCATTTTGAAAACTACACCCTAAAGGCAGTTATCAAGGATTGCTGTAGCATCGGCGTCTCTGCCCCCTGCCAGGCAGAGATGCCATCCCTCTCACCTCCCCGCTCCCGCGTGGCATCCCCCTGCGCTCCTCTTCCTGCTGCTGCCAGCGTGCGCAGCTTCCCGGGCACTGTGCTTAGGGCGCGCACGCTCCCCCTCTGTTAAAGGGGCGCCGTCCTAAGGAGTCCCCGGCCAATAGCCAGAGGACCTCCCATATATAAGGCACCTCCTCCAAAATGGAGGTGCCCGAGCAATAGTTGATGCACAGCATACTTACCTCTGCTTCAGCCCTCAAGTCCAGTTGCCAGCCTGACTACTGTTCCAGTCCGTCAGTCTGACTACTCTCCAGCCCGACAGTCTGTCTTCCGTTCTACCCGCCAGTGTGTCTATGGGCAAGTCCACCTGCTTCCCAGGAAGCATCTGCCAGTTACCAGCCTGCTACCTGCCGTGCCCGCTAGCCCGCTCACCTGGGAGCACTCGCCTGTTACCTGCCTGTTACCTGCTAGTCTTCCTGGAGGCTCTGCCATCACGTGTCATGACCACCCGCCTGCTAACCTAGAGACTTCAGCCTGCTCGGCCATCACTTGCCGTGTCCACCTGATAGCCTACCTGGAGCCTCCTGCTGTCACTTGCCGTGACTACCCGTCTGCTAACCTAAAGACTTCAGCCTGCTCTGCCGTCACATGCCGTGACCACCTGTCAACTAACCCAGAGACTTCTGCCTGCTTGTTGTGTCCATCCGCTATACCGGTCAGTCCCAGTCTGCTGACCCGTGGGTGCCACCTGCTCTCTTACAATGTCGTCCTCAGAGTAGCACCTGGTCCCTCTGCTCGGTCCCTCCCGGGTCACGGAGTCGTTTGCCGCCGTATGACCAGGGTCGGTCTGAGTTGATACTTAGTTATGCCCCTCTGGGTCCCTCCTTGCACCGCGGCACAGAGGTTCCACCACCCGGATCCGTAACAATTGCAGTGAGCATTTTGCCCCCAAAAGTGTCTTTCAGAAATGAATATGTAGCATATAATATAAAGTAAAAATTAAAACACTTATCATATTATGGTTTATTGTTTAACATATTGCAATGTGTTACACCTGTCATGGTCAAGTGGGCTTCCATAGATGACAAGCCTGGAGGCTTTGGGCTGCCATATCAACTACTGGCACATGCTTTATCAAGTAACAGGGTGGTCAATGAGGGTACAGTTGGAGCCCCCTCATTCAATCATCTAGATGATATTGTTGCTTTTGAAGTTGTCAACCAACATTCACTCCTTCAAGTTCAGGCACAGTTTGTGAAATCACACAACATTACTAATGTAAACATACATCGTCACCCACCCATGATGTAATAATATGTTATGGGGAGGGAAGGATTTAAAGATTTGTTTTTTCATTATAACTGTTCAGTAGTATACTGTTCCTGTGCCTCTTGGATTCTGACTTGCATGTGATCATTGCGTTATAATGATTGACAGTTCGAGTTTGCGGCATGGCTGAGCCCCTAGCCCAATCTATATGGTCTTCAATGTTGCTAACTAGGTTGTATAACTAGAAAAAAAAAGGGGCCCTGAAGTTGTGTGGACCAGCTGTCTTCAGAGTAGTGCTTGCAAGCTGTATTACAAAGAGCTTGCAAGCGCACACTTCTTGCCTATTAGATCAGTCACCTTTCATACACCTTGGCAGTGAGCTGTAAACTATAGAATTAAATATCCCTCTATTTTTGAGAGCAGAAATTAGTTAATAGGAGGTAAATTGCAAAGCTGTTTGTTGCTGAAATCACACATTCAGTCAAGTGAAGCTTTCCTCTGAGCACAAGACAGGCTCATAAACTCTCTGTTGAGCTCTTGACTGAATAATTCTGCCCATTTATTTTAGCTATGGGTGGGGGTCTCAGCATTTACACCCCTGCTAAACAAAAATTCTGACATGTTCCTATGACATGTATAAAACTTTGTGAAAGTGTAGTTAAACTAATGACTAAAACAGAAGAAAAGTAAGTACAAAGAGCATTATAAAGTTTTCCATTGTTAGTGTGAAAAAAACCTGCTGAATCTGGATCGCACAATAGGAGTAATTACTCCACCCACCATATACATGGGGATTCTAACACTGTGATTAACCTCCCTCAGAGAGAAAAAAAGCAAAAGTATAAGAAAAAGCATAAAAAGGTAACAATTTTTTGAGAATGTTTCCAATTTGAAAGGTGAAATATAGGCATTTAATACATTGTCTTGAAATCATTACATGTTTAATTTTCCTGTACTGGCTACCTGCATCTCAATACTTTTTCTTGGACACATAAAGTTGGTGGTTGTCTGTTTTCTGAAACATAAAGCAGCTGTAAATGTTTTAAAAAATAGCCTATGCACTTCTCCTCAATCTCTTACCAAACTTGCATTAGCACTCCGGTGTTCTCAGCTGGTCATTATTTACAAGATGCCAAAATGTGACTGCTGCAGCCAGGCATTAGCTTATTGCCATTATAGCTCAGCCAAAAGTGGTGATGCCAGTAGTATAGCTAGTGACTTATGAAGCCACTAACTGGCTGCAGAGGTCATGTACTGGTTATTTGTAAGCAAAGATTAACAGGGACCACCGTAGCATCAGCACTAAATGGGAGAGTGTAGATTGAAGAGGCTTTATGACATGTCCCAATGTAATGCAGCAGAAACAGATTAAATCCGGAAAATTTTTAAGTATTACATGCATTATAATGTAGCTCTGCCTGTAGTCGCCTGGCAGATTTTAATAATGCTTCTACAAACACGTTTTGTGCTGGGTACTTAAACTATAAGGTTTCCACGGTTGCCCTAGACTTCATGCTTGAACACCTGTGCAGAAATGTAGATTTGCATAGGGTCCCTGGTTTGCTGGCCAAAGAAGAGGTCAGGCAAGAGTGGTCAAGTTGCCAGAATTGAATCAGAAAGTCTTTGGATGCCCCAATCCTTTTTTAGCCCCCCCCCCCAGTATGGAGTGCTTTGCCTCCCCAAGGAACCATCGACCCCCGATACATTTTGACCAGTCCAACCAAGTCATCAGTGTTCTGGGAATCTACCTGGGCAACCCAAGTCTGCATCCAACTCGGAACAGAGTGCACGAAACAGTCCATTAAAACTCGCTCTAACGTCTGCACTGGGTAGCGGACTCTGTCTGTAACCACTTTTGGGCGAGGTGCAGCAGATCAGACATTTTGAAGCGAGGAGGTTTGTCACAGTGATATGCCCAACGGTGGACCCATTGTGCCGTGACAGACTTTGTCACCCCCAAGCAGGCCAAAATTTCTGTTTTCAATTTTGCATACTCTTTGGCATCCTGAAAGGCTAAATCATAGTAGGCCTTTTGTGGCCCCCCATTAAGTATGGTGCCAGGACTTCTGCCCACTGCTCTGGCGTGAGTTTCTCTCTATCAATAACCCTTTCAATAACTGTTAAAAAGGACTCTATATCATTCCCCAGGATCATTTTCTGAAAATTTTACCTCACCGCTTTCCAGATAGAAAAATCATCATCTGACCTTGGAGTTGAAGTGGCCACCATGCTATGAACCGCCATCATTAATTTGCTGCTGCTGTTGTCTGTACTCTTTCAGGAGTTGCTGCTTGTGCTGCCGCTGGAGCTGTTGCATAAGCAGCTTACTTGTCTCCAATTATGCCAGCTGCGGCTGCTGTAATTGTTCCTGTTGCTGCTGTAGCTGTTGCTGGTGTTATTGGCTGCTTCCCGGCCTATAGCTGCTTTCCCCAAAGCATGTAGCACTTCTGTAGCACTCACACGTGTTCCCTGGGAATGTTGCCTGCACTTCTAACACCAAATGTGGTAGGTTGACTCACTCGGCATCTTAAAGAGGTAGACAAAGGAACCGTTTCTATTTAAAGTCCAGCTGGTTTATTGCAATCCTCATAATCCCGGTCACCAGAAAACTTAAATACAGCCTTTGTCCGGCTCAAGAAAAAACACATAAAATAACAAATCCATACAATAGTGCTTGGAAGCCCGACTAGTTTAGCTTCCAGCTTCCATGTCCTTTAGCAAAGAACATTCAATCCCGGAAACCTACAACCTCCATATGTCCAGCATGTATGAAACAAACAGCTCTCAATTTACCCAGTGAATCCCATCCAGGGGTAGAGATATAGTGAGCAGCTGTTCAGCTGCTCCTAATCAACCTGTCATGGCCGATTTAATGCATATAGGACTAAAAGGGGTTAAAGTATTACTTCAAGTTTATCTCTCAACCATTAGGTGTTTAACAACCACCTTATAATGCATAGAAAATTCATGGCTGTGAGGCAGAATTTAGATTTACACTGTGTTCCAAATTATTATGCAAATAATTTTTTCTCCGATTTTCCCAAATTACCTATATGAATTGCAGTCATTGTAATTTTCCAGTCAAATAACTATTAGAGTACAATTGAAAGGTTTTTGTACAAACTGCCTATGATAACAGTATATTTTTAAAAAAATAAAAATCTCAAACTGCACTCAAAATGCATGTTCCAAATTATTATGCACAGCAGAGTTTTCAACCTTTTCATTTTAATAAAGAACAAAAAAATTGTCATTTTCGAAATTATAAGAATTAGCAGGTTATTACAAACTGAAATCAAACTGTTTTCAACTCAAAACTTTATTCTAGGTGATGTTACATTTGCACATAGGACCGCTTGTTCGAAAGGAGCTTCTGAACTCTCTCGTCCATTGAATTTGTCAGGTTTTGGATGGTTTCTGCTTCAATTGTTTTGCATGAGGACAGAATACCCTCCCAGAGCTGTATCTTAGATGTGAACTGCCTCCCGCCATCATAGACACTCCTTTTGATGATGCTCCAGAGGTTCTCAATGGGGTTGAGGTCAGGGGAGCATGGGGGCCACACCATAAGTTTGTCCCCTTTTATGCCCATAGCAGCCAGAGATTCAGATGTGTTATGTGCAGCATGAGACGGGGCATTATCATGCATGAAAATGATCTTGCTGCGGAATGCACGGTTCTTCTTCTTGAACCATGGAAGGAAGTTTGAGAAACTCAACATACATAATGGAGTTCATCTTTACCCCTTCAGGGATCCTAAAAGGGCCGACAATCTCTCTCCCCATGATTCCAGCCCCAAACATTACTCCACCTCCTCCTTGTTATTACATAGTTTTTTAAGGTTGAAGGAAGACTAAGTCCATCTAGTTCAACCCATAGCCTAACATGTTGATCCAGAGGAAGGCAAAAAAACCCATGTGATAAACACTAAGCTCCACATTGGGGAAAAAATTCCTTCCCGACTCCATGCGACAATCAGACTAGTTCCCTGGATCAATGCCCTATCAAGGAATCTAGTATATGTAACCTGTAATATTATACTTTTCAAGAAAGGCATCCATGCCCTTCTTAAATTTTAATAGTGAATCACTCATTACAACATCATGCGGCAGAGAGTTCCATAGTCTCACTGCTTTTACAGTAAAGAATTCCCGTCTGTGATTATGATTAAACCTTCTTTCCTCCAGATGTAGAAGATGCCCCCTTGTCCCCGTCTCTGGCCTCAGAGTAAAAAGATCAGTAGAAAGGTCTTTGTACTGTCCCCTCATATACTTGTACATAGTAATAAGATCACCCCTAAGCCTTCTTTTTTCCACAGTAAATAACCCCAAGTGTAATATACTGTCTTGGTATTGCAGACCCCCTAGTCCTCTAATAACCTTGATCACTCTTCTCTGCACCCTCTCTAGTTGAGCTATGTCTTTCTTATACACCGGAGACCAAAACTGTACACAGTATTCTAAGTGTGGTCGCACTATTGACTTGTATAGAGGTAAAATTATGTTCTCCTCATGAGCATCTATGCCTCTTTTAATGCATCCCATTATTTTATTTGCCTTTGCTGCAGCTGCCAGACACTGGCCACTAAACGTGAGCTTGTCGTCCACCAATACACCCAGGTCATTTTCAGTTACAGTTTTGCCCAGTGATTTACAATTAAGCATATAATTATACATTTTATTTCCTCTGCCCAAGTGCATTAACTTACACTTATCCCCATTAAAGCTCATTTGCCATTTATCAGTCCAAGCTTCTAGTTTACATAGATCCTCCTGTAATATAAAATTGTCCTCCTCTGTATTGATTACCCTGCAGAGTTTAGTGTCATCTGCAAATATTGAAATATTACTCTGTATGCCCCCTACAAGGTCATTAATAAATATGTTAAAAAGAAGGGGGCCCAATACTGACCCCTGTGGTACCCCACTGTTAACTGAGACCCAGTCTTAGTGTTTTCCATTAATAACCACCCTTTGTTTCCTATCACTGAGCCAATTCTTAACCCACATACATATATTTTCCCCTATCCCCATTGTTCTCATTTTATGTATCAACCTTTTGTGTGGAACCGTATCAAAAGCGTTTGAAAAGTCCATATACACAACATCCACTGCATTTACTTAGTCCAGTTTAGAACTTGCCTCCTCATAAAAGCTGATCAGATTAGTCTGACAGGAACGGTCCCTTGTAAACCCATGTTGAAATTGGGTCATGAGGTTATTGTTCTTCAGATACTCTATTATTGAATCTCTTAGGAAACCCTCCAGGATTTTACCCACAGTAGAGGTTAAGCTTACTGGCCTATAATTTCCAAGTTCCGTTTTTGTCCCCTTTTTGAATATTGGCACCACATTTGCTATACGCCAGTCCTGTGGTCCAGACCCTGTTATCATGGAATCTTTAAAGATTAAAAATAATGGTCTATCTATGACGTTACTTAATTCCTGCAGTACTCGCGGGTGTATCCCATCCGGGCCCGGGGATTTGTCAACTTTAGTGATTTTTAGACGCCGCCGTACTTCCTGCTGGGTTAAGCAAGTGACATTTAATGGAGAATTTTTGTTATCACTGATCATGTTTTCTGTCATGTGATTTTCTTGGGTAAATACGGTTGAAAAAAAATCATTTAGCATATTGGCTTTTTCCTCATCCTCATCCACCATTTCACCCAGACTATTTTTAAGGGGGCCAACACTATAATTTTTTTGTTTTTTACTATTTATGTAGTTAAAGAATATTTTGGGGTTATTTTTACTTTCTCTGGCAGTGATTCTCTCTGCCTCAATCTTTGCTGCCTTGATTTGTTTTTTGCATAATTTATTTAATTTTCTATATTTATTTAATGCCTCATCACTACCTACTTGCTTTAGCTCTCTAAATGCTTTCTTTTTGTCACTTATTGCGCCCCTTACAGCTCTATTTAGCCATTGTGGTTTCCTCCTATTTCTAGCATGTTTATTCCCAAAGGGTATATATTGTGCACAGGTCCTATTCAGGATGTTAATAAATGTCTCCCATTTGCTTTGTGTAGCTTTATGTCTCAGGATATCATCCCAGTTTATTGCACTAAGATCATCTCTCAACCGTTGGAAATTTGCCTTCCTGAAGCTTAGTGTCCTTGTAACCCCTCTACTACACATCTTATTAAAGGATACATGAAAACTTATTATTTTGTGATCACTATTACCCAAGTCACCCCCAACTCGTATATTTGATATGCGGTCTGGCCTATTGGTTAATATTAGGTCTAGCAGTGCCCCCCTTCTTGTTGGGTCCTGAACCAGTTGTGAAAGGTAATTGTCTCTCATAGTTGTCAAAAACCTATTACCTTTGCTTGAACTACATGTTTCTGTCCCCCAATGTATTTCAGGGTAGTTGAAGTCTCCCACAATAATGACTTCTCCTTGAGTTGCTGCTTCATCTATTTGCTTTACAAGGATATTCTCCGCTACTTCCATTAATTTTGGAGACTTATAACAAACCCCTATCAGTAATTTATCATTTTTTCCCCCTCCCCTTATCTCCACCCACAGGGACTCTACATTTTCATTAGATTCACATATATCTTCCCGCAAGACGGGTTTTAAGGATGATTTTACATATAAACACACACCACCCCTCGCTTGTTTGTACAGTCATTTCTGAACAGACTATAGCCCTGTAAATTAACTGCCCAGACATGGCTCTCATCCAGCCATGTCTCAGATATCCCTACCATGTCATAATTATTTTCCAACAAAATTAATTCTAATTCCTCCATTTTGTTGGTGAGGCTTCTGGCATTAGTGTACATGCATTTTATGTATCTCTCTGTTCCTCTATTCCTTCTTACTTTATTCACTGCTCTAACCCCACCCCCAATTTCTTTATTTTTGCCCAGGTCACTATCTGCACTATCTTCCCCACCTATAAAATGAATACCCTCCCCCCCAATCCCTAGTTTAAACACTCCTCCAACCTTCTAGCCATTTTCTCCCCCAGCACAGCTGCACCCTCCCCATTGAGGTGCAGCCGGTCCCTAGCATAGAGTCTGTAGCCAACTGAGAAGTCGGCCCAGTTCTCCAGGAACCCAAATTCCTCCTTCCTACAACAGTTCTTGAGCCACTTATTTATCTTCCTAATCTCCCGTTGACTCTCTGGCGTGGCATGTGGTACCGGTAGTATTTCAGAGAATACCACCTTGGAGGTCCTTGCTTTCAGCTTGCAGCCTAATTCCCTGAAATCATCTTTAAGGACCTTCCACCTAACTCTAACTTTGTCATTTGTGTCAATGTGCACCTTGACCGCTGGGTCCTCACCAGCCCCTCCCAGTAGTCTGTCAACCCGATCAGCGATGTGCCAGACTCGAGCGCCAGGTATGCAGCACACTGTTCGACGATCCCTGTCTTTGTGACAGATTGCCGTATCTGTTCCCCTAATAATTGAGTCCCCCACTACCAGCACATGCCTGGCCTGCCCTGCTCTCCTATTTCCCACTTTACTGGAGCTGACACTCCTCCGGCTTTCAGGGGACATGCCTTGCTGCAGCAGTGCTACCCCTGTACCGTCACTCCCCTCATCTGCCAACTTTGCAAACTTATTGGGGTGTGCCAGATCAGGACTAGCCTCCCTGGCACTCTTCCCTCTACCCCCCCTTCTAACTGTCACCCAACTAGCGGCCTCAATGTCCTGCAGCTCCCGACTACCACCCTCCCCCACATCTACCCCAGTGAGCAGCTGCTCAGTGAGCAGCAGATTCCTTTCTATATTGTCAATGGATCTCAGTGTTGCCAGCTGCTCATTTAGATCCAGTACCTGGGCTTCCAAACGCACAACATGCACACATCTCGCGCAGCAGTAAGCAACCCCAACCTGCTGTTCAAGGAATGCATACATGTGGCAAGATGTACACTGGATAGCATTGTCAATAATGGAGCTCTTTTTCTAATCGGGATTGCAATATACAGAATGTTAAGTAAAAAGAAAAGTAAAGAATTAATAAAATACAGACAGCAATTCAGTCCAAAGTCCTCCCTTCCAAACTCCCTGAATCCAAAGTCACTGAAAAACAAGTCACACACTTACTTTCGTTCGCACTTACGCTCCGGTCACACTCGCAAACTAAGAGATTTAAAGAGTTTTTTTTTTTTCCCCTTTTCCAGCAATACAACCTACAGCTCAATGCTCTTCCAAAGCGTTTGCATGGGGTGTCCATCAACCAGCCATCCTCCACTCCATCCATCTGGACCATCGAGATCATTTCATGCATGATAATGCCCCATCTCATGCTGCACATAACACGTCTGCATCTCTGGCTGCTATGGGCATAAAAGGGGACAAACTTATGGTGTGGCACCCATGCTCCCCTGACCTTAACCCCATTGAGAACCTCTGGAGCATCATCAAAAGGAGTGTCTATGGTGGCGGGAGGCAGTTCACATCTAAGCAACAGCTCTGGGAGGGTATTCTGTCCTCATGCAAAACAACTGAAGCAGAAACCATTCAAAACCTGACAAATTCAATGGACGAGAGAGTTCAGAAGCTCCTTTCGAACAAGGGGTCCTATGTGTAAATGTAACATCACCTAGAATAAAGTTTTGAGTTGAAAACTGTTTGATTTCAGCTTGTAATAACTGGCTAATGCTTATAATTTCATTTTTTTGTTCTTTATTAAAATGAATAGGTTGAAAACTCTGCTGTGCATAATAATTTGGAACATGCATTTTGAGTGCAGTTTGAGTTTTTTATTTTTTAAAAAATATACTGTTATCATAGGCAGTTTGTACAAAAACCTTTCAATTGTACTCTAATAGTTATTTGACTGGAAAATTACAATGACTGCAATTCATATAGGTAATTTGGAAAAATCTGAGAAAATATTATTTGCATAATAATTTGGAACACAGTGTAAATATTGCATCCTTCTGCAACAGGTCAGATTCCGCTCACATATTCATAGGGGTCCTGTGTACGCCTTTTTATATATTATCTTTATGTGTCTCTTTTAATTGCTTAATACATTTGCTTGGAATACAGATTTCCAAATACATTATAAAATTGTAAATTTACAATTAGGATCAGCAGAGAAAGATTAGGGGAATCTTGGTCATATTTTATGCTTGTGTATATATCCTGCCTTTATCATTCCTATCCTTTGGTTAACCTTGATGGACAAGTGTCTTTTTTCAACTGTAATTGCTATGTAACTATGTAAGGATGGACATATCTGTGCACAGCGCCTCAATCTGTTGATGCTATTTTTTGTTTTTTCTGTTTTTCTTCTATTTTTGGAAAGATAGGCAATTCACAGTTTTGTTTAGCTTTTAAGTTTATTCTGACCAGAAAACATTGTAAATAAGTTAAACGTGTGCCTCAGTCACCTTATTTCATACATTTTTTATTTGATCACAAATTTCTGTTGCAGCTTTCCCCATAAATCTTCACAAGAAGGTTATCAGTCAAAAAATTAAATATTTTATCTTGTACTGCATCCCTTACAGTAAAAATGAAAACATTAAAGCTAAATAGCTTAATATGTATAAATTCTGCCTGCTTAATTGGCAAAAGTTTCAATACATTAAAAAAAACTATTGGAACAAATCATATTTGCTTATTTAAAAATTAATACAAGTCAACTATTGCCTGTGGGTTATATAATAGGTGGAATCATAATTGAAGCACATCATCTGCAGTAAATTGTATATATTTCATATAATTTGACAATCATTTTTCACAATGGTGTCCATAAGGCCCAAAGAATTTTTTCTGCAACCTTTACTCTTTCTTTACTGTGAAAGTTTAATTAAGAAGTGACAGATCTTCAGTTGACATCTGTGACATAAACTGAGTGCCAGGAATCTCATTTGGCTAAAATATCCATTGCACCATCAGAATATAAATTGATACTGAGCAACTGAGTGAAATACTTGTTAACAACAAAACTATAAAACTATAAACAAAGACTTTTATATGTAAGATACCTAGGCCAGTTAAAGACCATACATCTTGTGTAGAGCATGAACCTCCTTTCAGTCACATGACTTTGTAAATTTAAGGCATAGATTTAAACTTTGTGCCACTGTGATTAAGCAGAAGCCCATTAAGTGTCAGTTGGGAACCCTTATGAGAAAATGAAAGCAGTTTACTTACACTTCTGTCCTTGATCTCAGCGAACATAGTCCTTAATGAGCACTATGTAGTAAATAGAGACAATGGCCATGACGATATTGTACCTTTAATAACGTGACCGCTGGGTGGCCTGTGATAGACCCAAATCAGCTCTGTACATGACTACCAAAAATGAACATAAACCCTGCTGTAACTAAATAATGTGCCAGAGTTGACCTCAGTGTGTGAATAAGGGCAGACAAAGTACTGGGTCCCGGACTGTAGACACCAGCCATGGGAAGCTATTTGAAAGAAATTCCAGCTCAAGAAGTGAGGCCAAATTGATTGTGTTGTGGTGTGCAAATGTTACCATTTGACAGAAATAACGCAGCAATATTGTGTGCGGCAATATTAGACAATGCACAATTGGAAACAATGAGTGCTGTGACTGTCTAAATAGTCACAGACTGAACTAAAATAAACATTAGTGGGATGTTTAAATGCTAATAGCTTGGCATGACAAAGGAAAATTAGTTAGCTGATGAAAATGAGTAGGCGAATTGCAGCTCTTGCTGCAGCATCTCTCTTCAGACGTCATTGATTTTTTTTCTTGTGCATGAAAAATGGTCCAAGTTTCATCAGTGTTTTCTATTAGATTGTCATCAGAGTTTGGTCACTGTGTCATTTTTTACCATCAGATTTGGTGAGAGTTTCAGCAGTTTTTCATTGATGACAAAAATTAGTTTTTTCAAGTTCCTCCTATCAAACAGTGCATGATCAGTAAAGCACATGGATGGCACCTTAGTGCTGTTCAATTTTTTATGTTACCATCAGAATGGTATTAGCAATTTTGAACTGAAAATCAAATCAATAATAGAAAAATCCCCATGCTTTTGTGTAGACCACATGATCAGAGGAAGAAATATGACATTTCAACTACTCCATAAACTATCATAAGTTAGGCTGTGTGCCCACGATGCATTTTTTAAGCGTTTCCGTAGCGGCAAAAACGCTGCAGAATTGCTTAAAAAAACGCATGGTAGAAAGTCTGCCATGTTCCCCAATGATAATCCGCATGTGCTGTGCACATGCTGCGGAAATTTCCGCTGCAGGTTATCATTGCGGAAAAAAACGCAGCACTACCAATTATTTTGCGGAAGTGCTGCGTTTTCGCCGCCATTGACTTGCATTGGAACGCATGGGTTACGCATCACTGCATCTGTACATGCGGAATCCATGCGTTTCAAAGTGCGGATGGTACCCGGGTGTGGAGGACAGGAGACTAGCATTTCTTCTGCGGTGTTGCTATCAGTGTGTCAAGAGTGGGAGAAGAGGGTTACATTGACAATCCAACACAATGGGCAAAACTTTGAACACATTTTATAAGTGGTCATAAACTTGTAAAAAACTCATGAAAGAATAAAGTTGCGCTAAAACCAAGCACACCATTGTTTTTCTTTTGAAATTCTCAATAAGTTTAAAGTGTTACATGACCCTCTCACCATTGAAAAAAATAAAGTTGGATCCAAATTGTCCGACTTCAAAATGGCCACCATGGTCACCACCCATCTGGAAAAGTTTCCCCCCTTCCATATACTAATGTGCTGCAAACAGGAAGTTGATATCACCAACCATTCCCATTCAATTTAGGTGTATCCATATAAATGGCCCATCCTGTAGGTAAAGAATAAATAGACAAACAACCTTGTATTTGGAGTAATTGTATTTACTGAATTGAGTTCTGTTTTTAACCACTTCGCGCCAGAGCCTGTTTTTGCCTTCGTGACCGGGCCAATTTTTTCAATTCTGATCACTGTCATTTTATGAGGTAATTACTCTGGAACGCTTCAACGGATCCCCCTGATTCTGAGATTGTTTTTTTGTGACATATTGTACTTCATGATAGTGGTAAAATTTCTTTGATATCACTTGCGTTTGATTGTGAAAAAATCGGAAATTTGGCGAAAATTTTGAAAATTTTGCAATTTTCAAACTTTGAATTTTCATGCCCTTTAATCAGAGAGATATATCACACAAAATAGTTAATAAATAACATTGCCCACATGTCTACTTCACATCAGCACAATTTTGGAACCAAAATTTTTTTTTGTTAGGAAGCTATAAGGGTTAAAAGTTGACCAGCGATTTCTCATTTTTACAACAAAATTTACAAAAACATTTTTTTAGGGACCACATCTTATTTGAAGTGACTTTGAGGAGCCTTTATGACAGAAAATATCCAAAAGTGATACCATTCTAAAAACTGCACCCCTCAAGGTGCTCAAAACCACATTCAAGAAGTTTATTAACCCTTCAGGTGCTTCACAGGAATTTTTGGAATGTGGAAGAAAACAATGAACATTTAACTTTTTTCACAAAACTGCTACTTTAACCTCAAATTTTTAATTTTCACAAGGGCAGCCAGAAAAAATGGACCCCAAAATGTGTTGTGTAATTTCTCCTGAGCACGCTGATACCCCATATGTGGTGCAAAGCCACTGTTTGGGTGCACGGCATGGCTTGGAAGGTAAGGAGCGCCATTTGACTTTTGGAATGGAAATTTGACTGGAATGGATAGCGGACGCCATGTTGCATTTGGAGAGCCCCTGAGGTGCCTAAACAGAGGAAACCCCCAACAAGTGACCCCATTTTGGAAACTAGACCCCTCAAGGAACTTATCTAGATGTGTGGTGAGCACCTTGAACCCCCAGGGGCTTCACAGAATTTTATAATGTTGAAGTGTGAAAATAAAAAAACACATTTTTAACACAAAACTGCTACTTTAGCCTCAAATTTTTAATTTTCACAAGGGCAGCCAGAAAAAATGGACCCCAAAATGTATTGTGCAATTTCTCCTGAGCACGCTGATACCCCATATGTGGTGCAAAGCCACTGTTTGGGCGCACGGCATGGCTTGGAAGGTAAGGAGCGCCATTTGACTTTTGGAATGGAAATTTGACTGGAATGGATAGCGGACGCCATGTTGCATTTGGACAGCCCCTGAGGTGCCTAAACAAAGGAAACCCACAACAAGTGACCGAATTTTACAATCTACTCCTCTGTATAAATTAATCTAGTGGTGGGAAAATAAGTAGATAGGTCACTAAACCCATAGATGAATTCCCACAGAGGTGTCATTTCTATAATGGGGTCACTTCAGGGGGGATTATGCTGTTCTGGCACTTTTCAGAGTACCAGAGCTAAAGAATCCCCCCTGAAGTGACCCCATTTTGGAAATGAAACCCCTCTGGGAATTCATCTATGGGTTTAGTGACCATTTTAACTCAATGGATGATTTCCAGAAACAAGCACGCAATGGAAGGTTTAGATTCTGGAGAACCCCCCCTGGAAATTAAGTGAGCTCTACTCGAATGTGTCATTCACTAAATGAACCAAATGTTTGAATGACAAATTGGGATACATTTTTACAGTTTAAAAACGTGGTTCTGTGTGGAAGATTTTAAAGCAGTCAGTGACGCATAAGGCTGGCAATGATGGGCATTGTGGGCAATAGTAGCGGGTATCACGCCTCATTCCTCTCTTAGTACATACACGACATCTTTTCTGGGGGTTCCTTCTTGTTTCCGTTGCTGGAATAAGTGCAATAAAATGTCGCTCAGTGAGTCTTTTCACATCCTCAGATTCTAATGGATGAGCAGGGCTAACACTTTGAAAGACAAGATTTTCAATTACCTTTTCTTGATAATCAAGAAAAGGATCTGAATTTCCTGCTTTTTTGTACAACACAAAAGAATTGTATGTGGCCACCTGAAACAAATAAATAACCAACTTTTTATACCAGGTATAGGACTTTCTTGATACCTGGTATGGCTGTAGAACCTGGTCTGCAAGGTCTACAACCCCCATGTGTTTGTTGTAGTCAATGACTGACACAGGTTTTTGCTTCGGAGTGGTGGATCCTAGTTCTACAGTGGCCCTTGTGGCATCTGTGTGGATCGAGCTGAGGACAAAAATATCCCTCTTATCCCTATATTTCAGGGCAAGCAGCTCTCCGTTGCGTACAGCCCCTGACTGCCCCTTTTGAAACTTTTGGTTGACCAATGGTTGTGGAAACCCCTGACGGTTTTTACGGATGGTCCCACAAGCCCCGATGTTGTGTTCAACCAGACTTTTAAATAGGGGTATGCTGGTGTAATAATTGTCCACATATAGATTGTAGCCTTTTTGAAAAAATGGACTTATCAGCTCCCAAACAATTTTTCCAGATGTCCCCAGATAAGTAGGGCATCCTGGTGGGTTTAGTTGGCTATCTTTCCCCTCATATATGCGAAAAGCGGATGTGTATCCGGTTGAACTTTCGCACATTTTATAGAGCTTTATTCCAAACCTTGCCCTTTTAGATGGGATAAATTGCTTGAGGTGCAGTCTTCCTTTGAATTTTACAAGGGACTCGTCTATAGAAATATTTTGTGTTGGGGTGTAGAGGCTTAAGAATTTTTCTGACAAATTTTCAATGATGGGTCTAATTTTATATAACCTGTCATGTTCTGGGGCATTTCTGGGCAGGCATTGACTATTGTCGTTAAAATGCCAAAACCGCATGAGCATTTCATAACGGGTCCTAGGCAGAATGACTGAAAACATAGAGGTGGCTTGAACAGGGTGGTTGGACCAGTAGGATCGAATGCTCGGTTTTTTAACAAGCCCCATGGCAAATGTAAGTCCTAAAAATTTTTTTATTTCCGGGACATTAGTTGGTGTCCATAAATTTGCCCTAGCATAGTAAGATCGGGGATTCTGGCTTATGAATTGGGACGCGTATAAATTTGTTTGCACGACAATATGCTCTAGCAAGCTGTCTGTAAAAAACAAATTAAAAAAATGAATTGGTCCAAAATCTTCCACCTCCACATTTATACCAGGAATGGCGTTGAAATCAGGGCTGAATGGAGCAGCCGAATCTGAAGCCTCCCATCTGGGAAATGCTAGATCATGTGGCAAAGCCCCTTGTACACTGGCGTGCGCCAATTCACTTGTAGCAGGGACAGCGCTTGTACTGGACAGTGTTCCCTGATTTGGAGACGTTTCTCCAGTAGCGCTATTTGCCCCTATTGCTGTACTGGTCCTTGGGCTTGAGGATGGAACAGAATCACTGCTCATTTCTGGGCTCTCAGTGTCGCCGCTACTAAAGCCCTCAAAATCCATATCTCCATCTGAGATTGCGCTGTCATCAGTGTCAGAACACAGCAGGGCATACACCTCCTCTGCGGTATAAGTCTGACGGGCCATTTTATTTTTATATTTTTTGACTGGACTGAACGGACCGGACTGAAAGGACGGGACCAGACTGGACTGACCGGACTGATCTGACAGGACTGACTGACTGATCTGACAGGACTGACTGACTGATCTGACAGGACTGACTGACCGATCTGACAGGACTGACTGGACTGATGTGACAGGACTGACTGACAGATCTGACAGGACTGACTGACTGACAGATCTGACAGGACTGACTGACTGACAGATCTGACTGACTGACAGATCTGACAGGACTGACTGACTGACAGATCTGACAGGACTGACTGACTGACAGATCTGACAGGACTGACTGACTGACAGATCTGACAGGACTGACAGATCTAACTGGACTGATCTGACAGGACTGACTGACTGACAGATCTGACAGGACTGACAGATCTAACTGGACTGATCTGAAAGGACTGACTGACTGACAGATCTGACTGGACTGATCTGACAGGACTGACTGATCTGACAGACTCACTAACCCTAACTCTTACTTTCTTTTTTATTTTATTTTTTTTTTACTTTCACAGTGGCAAGGCTGACAGCTCTTGTCACACTGTTTCTCCTCTGTTCTCTCACTGAGATCGGAGGAGAAACTGCATTTATCAGGCAGATCGCCCGGGAAAGTTTGTTGCTAAAACAAACTTCCCTGGTGATCTCTCTGATTGGCTGGTGTGACGCTGACATCATCGAGACCTGAGCCAATCAGGTCTCGATGATGTCAGAGGTCACAGCACCGGGATCCCCGCCGCTGACAGGTATGTGGGGGGTCCCGATCGCCGACCACCGGCTGTCCCTGTCTTTTAAATGCCGCGATCGCTATGGATCGCGGCATCTAGAAGATAGGAAAAGGTTAACATCATGGGGACCTGATCCAATCAGGTCCCCATGATGCCACATGTCAGAGCTATCGCTCTGAACCGGTACCGCAGCGCTAGCAGGACCCTGGGGGTCCTGAGCGCTGCGGGACCACCCACCGTTTTTAAACGTCGGCGCTGCACAGAGCCCAGGCAGCGCCGACGTTTATGTACAGTGGGCGGTCCTGAACCGGTTAATTTTAAAATATTGTTTTGAATATAATTTGAAATATTAAAAATTAAATTAAATTGAAGGAACAGTTTAATATTTTTCTGTAGAAAAGGATATGTCAGTAGATAGCAATGAATCAACAAGGCATAGAGGAGCAAATATTTAGTAAAACATGGTAAAATAGAAGCAAGATATAACATTGAACACAGTTGGATGATAAATCCAAATATTTGGCTTCAAGAATGGCACTTAAAAAGAAAAAGCTGCAAAGAACCAAAGCACAACATTTACAATAAAAAGAAAATGTGCAGCTATGCAAAACAAAATTGTTGTTTGTTTCGACGGGAATTTCTGGACAAATGGGAGATAACAGTAAAAATTCAGTGGCTACACAGTGATCGCATCATGTGAACCATCCCTTGTTTGCTTGAAGGCCACTTCTGTCTTCTATGAGCACTCATAGCTTCTTTTTGCTACCCACCTGGACCCAGACCACCAGACTGAGCCACAACCCTTCTCTAAGCTTTCAAGCCAACTCCTGTAAACTTGGCATAAATTTGCTATTGACCAGGTAACCCATTCCTTCAGTATGTGAATGTCATTACCACACATACCTAGGTTACATGGCTGCTTATTGATCTAAATAGTATTAAAGGATGGGGAGGGTGATGGATGAAATGCTCATCACAACACTGGCCTGACAAGGGTTGCTTGTCTTGGTTGTGCTCATTATTAGAATTTCATTTGGTGCTTAGATGAAGAGTCCAGTGCTGTTTGTGGTTAATGGTTGACCAGTCAGGACAGACTACTTGTGTATGAGCTAGGCTGATATGATTTCTGTACTATGGCCAGGACCAGTGTTAAGGTATGGGGAAAGCTGGGCAAGTGCTCAGAACCCCCAATCATTTGAAATGGGCCTTTTGCCAAATGTGCATCTATTTATTAGGCAACTGAGTCTTTTGACCATAACATAATTTTTATGAAAATTTTCCAACTCAAAGCTGTACAATCTTTAATGCTTATTAGTTTGAAGCATGTTAGGTGATTTGTATTTGTGCAATGAGGGAGGGTGCAGCCTCAGGATACAACACCCTTTATCAAAGTATGCAGATTTATTAGGCAGCTTTATTTTTTCAGGCAAAACTGGGCTAAAAAAAGAGATTTGTCTGACTTTGAAAGTCAAAAATTATTATAAGTCTTACAGAAGGATGCTGCATTCTAGAAATTGCTAAGATATTAAGGTGTGATAACAGAAGCATCAAAGGGTTTGTTGGAAATAGTCAACCGTTTTACAAAAAACATGTTAATACAAAAAGGCGCACATTAATCTCCAAAGATTGGAGAAAATCAAATGTGAAGAGACCAGGAACCCATAATGTTCCAGTGCTGTCGTATTCCACAACTGCAACCTCTTTGGAGTGCCCAGAAGTATGTGTTCAGTGCTAATAGACATGGTCAAAGTAAGGGAGGCTGAAACCTGACCACCACTGAACAAGACAGTAAAGTTGATATGTCAAGAATGGGTCAAGAAATATCTGAAGACAGATTATTCTAAAAGTTTTATGGACTGATGAGATAAGAATGACTCTTGACAGACACAGATGAATGGACCCCTTGGCTGGATGAGTAACGGGCTCATACCACTACTTTCACTCATAAGCCAGCAAGATGGAGGTGGGTTACTGCTATGGGCTGGTATTTTTAAAGATGAGCTTGTTGAACCTTTTCTGGTATAAGACGGACTCAAAATCAACTCCTAAATCTACTGCCAGTTCTAAGAAGACACTTTTTTCAAGCAGTGGTATTGGAAAAAGCCCGCATCTTTCAATAAAACCATGATTTTTAAGCAGAACAATGCTCTATCGCATGCATCACAGTACACCACTGCTTGGCTATCCAGTAAAAGTCTTAAAGATGAAAGAATAATGAAATGGCCCCCTTCTTCACCTGACCTAAAGCCTATTGAGAACTTGCGGGCCCATCTGAAATATGTATACAGTATGTATATTGGGTACAATAAGTCAGTAAGTAAGCAATAAGCCAGTAAGTTTGATAAAAGTACATAGAGTGACATAAGTATAGTATAGACATAAGCATAGAAAGTATGATAAAAGGTACGTAAAGTGAGAGATGGAAAAAACATAAGTTTGATACTGATCAGGATAAATTGAGATGAAAAGATGGAAGAAGAGGAATTAATAAATGAAAAGTTAAACAATGGATAATGAAATGGATATGGGAAAATTGGCAGATAGGAATGAGTCATGGGCTTCAATGCATGTAATGAGGAAGCTGCTATGGTGGTATGTGTAAGACCCCCTTCAAACGTCCTGGAGATTCCAGTACAGGAAAAAACAGTACCGGTGAGGTCCGTGGTCCGTGTGCCATCCAGGTGTCAGTGTGTACCATCCGTGTGCTGTCTGGTCTGTGTGCCATTCGTGTGCACCATCAGTGTGTCAAGTACTGGAATAGAATGAAGAATACAAATCACAGATGTTTAGGTGTTAGATGTGGAGAAATAAAGAATAGATAGATTATAGAAATATGTCAGTGAGATATATATATAATTAGTGCTTTACGTGTGTAGTTTTCTGTACTTGTATTTAGCTAATAATTAAATAAATAATTGAAAAAAATTGAGTTGAGTCCCCCTTATTTTTAATAACCAGCTGTGGGAAAGCAAACAGCGGGGAGCTACTGTTATTATTCAGAGAAAGGGCCAATATCCATGGAGGTTCCCAGCCTATTAACAGCTCACAGCTATCTGTGTAGCGTTTACTGGTTATTAAAAAGGGAGGACCCAAAAAAATGATGTGGGATCCCTCCTATTTTAATAACCAGCAAAGGCTAAACAGACAACTGCTGGCCGATCTGGATAGGCTGGGACTTTCTGAAATTGGCACACATGCGGCGTACTTTCACAATCAGGTCAGGCAGATCGGTGTAGATTTTGAGAAACTGCTGAGTAGTGTTGAGCCACCCTCGTAGTGTTCGAGTTCGGTTCGGTTCGTCGAACACCCGTGTGTTCGCCGAACTGTTCGTCGAACTGTTCGTCGAACACCTTCGAACACCGTTAAAACCAATGGCAGGCAAACAAAAACACATAGAAACACATAGAAAACACCTTCAAAGGTGTCCAAAAGCTGACAAACTGCTCAGAAGACATAACTAACACATGGAAAAGTGACAAGTACATATAGTCATGCGAAAATAAAAGAGGTGGAGGAGTAAAAGGAGGGGGAGACACAGATATAGGCATGTCATGCCCTTCTAAAATCCAAAAAGTGAGAAGCCGACACGGCCAGTCCGCTCCTGCCCGTGCCACCTCCGTGTCGCCGGGTTTGTGCCAGAGCCGCGGTGAACACTGACGGCCAGCCCCCCTCTCCCAATACTGGTGCCTGTCCGCTGGTGGGTCGAGCGAGCCCCCCTGTGGTGGAGGCAGCTCTAAGCTTTTTAATTTAAATTGTCTCTCTAATTTGAATGAATACACTTTAAATCCATTTACAAGGATCTATTGGAGGGCAAGTCTCATGCCAGCAGCCGCGGTAATTCCAGCTCCAGTAGCGTCCACTAAAGCTGCTGCAGTTAAAAAGCTTTTATAAGGATCGAGCTCGGCTGTCCACCGCAAGGCATCCTACTGCCAGTCCCAGCCCCTATGCCTTGGGGTGCCTCCTGATGCTCTTCACTAAGTATCCCATGGTCCCGAAGCATTTCCTTTGAAAAAATTAAGTGTCTAAACTACAGGTGGTGCAGCTTGCTTAACAGCCGGGATAATCCGCTCACTAGCAGACACTGCTACTAGGCACAAAGTATTTCCTGGGCTAGATGCAGTTAAAAATTTGTAATTAGATACTCTCGTTGGATGCTGAGAAAGCATTCCATAGAGTCTCCTGGCACGCCATATATGATTCTCTTAAAAAGCTTGGGGTAGGGGTCTAGGGGACCCTTTTATAGCCAAAATCACGGCCCTGTATCGCAATACGTCACCTAGGCTGAAGATAAATGGAACTGTAGCACCCTGAGGGCTCGGTTGCTACAGACGTATTGCACCTCACCCAGAGGTGTGATATCTCACTCTCAGGTAAGGATGGAGTGTGGATCAGGACCCGACACCTGCATGCATTGCACCACATTGCCGTGGGGCAGGGCGACCAATATGCCCCTGAGATGGGCACGACAGTCCCTGTCCCTGGCTGGAGTGGGGGGAGGGAACACTGAGGAAGGGGAACCCTGTAGTGCAGGAGCAGGGAGGAAGCAGTTCCTGGGTGCATTGAGAAGGGAGTATAAAAGGTGGGCACCATCTTAGTTCAGTGCAGAGAAGTCTGAGCAGAAGTGGCAGGGAGCAGGGGCTCTGCATGAGCTCTGCTCCGGAGGCGGGCCTAGTAACAGAGGCCCAGGCCTGGAAGAGGGAGAAGGAGGGAAGAGGAGCGGAGAAGGCTCCAGGAACGAGGAATGAAGGGATCCCAGGGGTGCGGACGGGCGAGTCGCCACCGCACGCCCGAATCCACCTGCGTGGAGGGGTCAGGCCAAAGGGGGAGACCGGTCCCCGAACTAGTGGAGGCAGGAAACGACCCTCAGCTAGAAACCGGAGGCTCTGACATTTTATGTGGCGCAGCCCCTCGCTACACCCGCTAGGAAGGCACCACATAGGGTCAGGGAAACTGGCGCCAAGTTTACCAAGAGGAGGCCCGAGGCAGCCGGACAGAAGTGTTGGTAAGAAAGGCCAGACAAAGGACACACAAAGGGGGTCCTGTGAAGTGCTCCAAAGTTATCTGGGAGTTGTCTGAGCCCCTCAACTGGTGAGCACAGTACGACGTGGGCAGCCGTTACCTGCAGACGTGGTCTGGATAATAAGAACTGTGAGTAAAGGCCCTGAACTGCATCACTGACTCCGTGTCGTTACTGCTGCTGCCCTGCACCATCACCCCCATCCTCCGCATACACTGCCCTGAGGCTATACTCCTCCCGTGGGGAGTTATGCTACGCTCTGCTGCACCCACAACACCAGCCTCAGTGGTCTGCCCTGTAGCGGCGGTTCACTCTGACCGCAATCCACGGGTGGCGTAGTCGGACATTTAAACATGAAAACCACATAAATAGTTCCGCCACTGGTTTGACCGCCCTGAGCCACGGAACTGGGTCGCCGCCACGAAGACTACAACCACCAGCATCCACCAAAAAGGGTCCGGCTCCGGGTGTCCCAAGGCCCAGGGGGTGCGTCAGAACATTTTCATCACCTTTCACAATCACCAATGGGACAAGGCAGTGATGTCCTCTGTCCCCTCTCTTATACATCCTAGTGACGGAGCACCTGCTCTCATCAATTCGCCATAACCCCAATATTAGGTGGATTGAGGTGGGAGGCACCGTGTACAAGTGCTCTCTATTTGCTGATGATGTCCTAGTATATATCACTCAATCACATATATCCATCCATGCTGTTATGGCTGAAATAGATCACTTTGTTACATGGTAAAATTTCAAAATCAATGCAGCGAAGTCTGAGGCCCTCGATGTCTCCCTCCCCAAATCCATATAGGATTCCATCCAGTCCAACTTTCCCTTTGCCTGGCCCTCACAGGGTATCAATTACTTAGGAATTCCTATTCATAGAGACCTCTCCCATCTATGTTATCTTAATTTTGGGCCCTTTATTGAACAACTCCATACAGACCACGGTTGGCAAGTTAGAACTGTAAGATTCACTACGTGAACCTATGGTGTTTTGTGGAAAAGCACATGTACACTGCGTTCCAAATTATTATACAAAAAGTGTTTAGGAGTGATAAGGGAAGAATTTGTTTGTTTGTCAGTTAAACTCATTGATGGTGATGTGTGTCAGGGCTCTTTATATCACTGTAAGCAATTGCAGACACCTGTGCTAATTAGTTTGGCAGGTGTGTCCAATGAAAGGCAAGACTACTTAAGAATAGTGTTGAGCCACCCCCGTAGTGTTCGAGTTCGGTTCGGTTCGTCGAACACCCGTGTGTTCGCCGAACTGTTCGTCGAACTGTTCGTCGAATACCTTCGAACACCGTTAAAACCAATGGCAGGCAAACAAAAACACATAGAAACACATAGAAAACACCTTCAAAGGTGTCCAAAAGCTGACAAACTGCTCAGAAGACACAACTAGCACATGGAAAAGTGACAAGTACATATAGTCATGCGAAAAGAAAAGAGGTGGAGGAGTAAAAGGAGGGGGAGACACAGATATAGGCATGTCATGCCCTTCTAAAATCCAAAAAGTGAGAAGCCGAGACGGCCAGTCCGCTCCTGCCCGTGCCACCTCCGTGTCGCCGGGTTTGTGCCAGAGCCGCGGTGAACCCTGACGGCCAGCCCCCCTCTCCCAATACTGGTGCCTGTCCGCTGGTGGGTCGAGAGAGCCCCCCTGTGGTGGAGGCAGCTCTAAGCTTTTTAATTTAAATTGTCCCTCTAATTTAAATGAATACACTTTAAATCCATTTACAAGGATCTATTGGAGGGCAAGTCTCATGCCAGCAGCCGCGTAATTCCAGCTCCAGTAGCGTCCACTAAAGCTGCTGCAGTTAAAAAGCTTTTATAAGGATCGAGCTCGGCTGTCCACCGCAAGGCATCCTAGTGCCAGTCCCAGACCCTATGCCTTGGGGTGCCTCCTGATGCTCTTCACTAAGTATCCCGTGGTCCCGAAGCATTTCCTTTGAAAAAATTAAGTGTCCAAACTACAGGTGGTGTAGCTTGCTTAACAGCCGGGATAATCCGCTGACTAGCAGACACTGCTACTAGGCACAAAGTATTTCCTGGGCTAGATGCAGTTAAAAATTTGTAAGTAGATACTCTCGTTGGATGCTGAGAAAGCATTCCATAGAGTCTCCTGGCACGCCATATATGATTCTCTTAAAAAGCTTGGGGTAGGGGTCTAGGGGACCCTTTTATAGCCAAAATCACGGCCCTGTATCACAATACGTCACCTAGGCTGAAGATAAATGGAACTGTAGCACCGAGGGCTCGGTTGCTACAGACATATTGCACCTCACCCAGAGGTGTGATATCTCACTCTCAGATAAGGATGGAGTGTGGATCAGGACCCGACACCTGCATGCATTACACCACATTGCCGTGGGGCAGGGCGACCAATATGCCCCTGAGATGGGCACGACAGTCCCTGTCCCTGGCTGGAGTGGGGGGAGGGAACACTGAGGAAGGGGAACCCTGCAGTGCAGGAGCAGGGAGGAAGCAGTTCCTGGGTGCATTGAGAAGGGAGTATAAAAGGTGGGCACCATCTTAGTTCAGTGCAGAGAAGTCTGAGCAGAAGTGGCAGGGAGCAGGGGCTCTGCATGAGCTCTGCTCCGGAGGCGGGCCTAGTAACAGAGGCCCAGGCCTGCAAGAGGGAGAAGGAAGGAAGAGGAGCGGAGAAGGCTCCAGGAACGAGGAATGAAGGGATCCCAGGGGTGCGGACGGGCGAGTCGCCACCGCACGCCCGAATCCACCTGCGTGGAGGGGTCAGGCCAAAGGGGGAGACCGGTCCCCGAACTAGTGGAGGCAGGAAACGACCCTCAGCTAGAAACCGGAGGCTCTGACATTTTATGTGGCGCAGCCCCTTGCTCCACCCGCTAGGAAGGCACCACATAGGGTCAGGGAAACTGGCGCCAAGTTTACCAAGAGGAGGCCCGAGGCAGCCGGACAGAAGTGTTGGTAAGAAAGGCCAGACAAAGGACACACAAAGGGGGTCCTGTGAAGCGCTCCAAAGTTATCTGGGAGTTGTCTGAGCCCCTCACCTGGTGAGCACAGTACGACGTGGGCATCCGTTACCTGCAGACGTGGTCTGGATAATAAGAACTGTGAGTAAAGGCCCTGAACTGCATCACTGACTCCGTGTCGTTACTGCTGCTGCCCAGCACCATCACCCCCATCCTCCGCATACACTGCCCTGAGGCTATACTCCTCCCGTGGGGAGTTATGCTACGCTCTGCTGCACCCACAACACCAGCCTTAGCGGTCTGCCCTGTAGCGGCGGTTCACTCTGACCGCAATCCACGGGTGGCGTAGTCGGACATTTAAACATCAAAACCACATAAATAGTTCCGCCACTGGTTTGACCGCCCTGAGCCACGGAACCGGATCGCCGCCACGAAGACTACAACCACCAGCATCCACCAAAAAGGGTCCGGCTCCGGGTGTCCCAAGGCCCAGGGGGTGCGTCAGAACATTTTCATCACCTTTCACAATCACCAATGGGACAAGGTAGGGATGTCCTCTGTCCCCTCTCTTATACATCCTAGTGACGGAGCACCTGCTCTCATCAATTCGCCATAACCCCAATATTAGGTGGATTGAGGTGGGAGGCACCGAGTACAAGTGCTCTCTATTTGCTGATGATGTCCTAGTATATATCACTCAATCACATATATCCATCCCTGCTGTTATGGCTGAAATAGATCACTTTGTTACATGGTAAAATTTCAAAATCAATGCAGCGAAGTCTGAGGCCCTCGATGTCTCCCTCCCTAAATCCATATAGGATTCCATCCAGTCCAACTTTCCCTTTGCCTGGCCCTCACAGGGTATCAAATACTTAGGAATTCCTATTCATAGAGACCTCTCCCATCTATGTTATCTTAATTTTGGGCCCTTTATTGAACAATTCCATACAGACCACGGTTGGCAAGTTAGAACTGTAAGATTCACTACGTGAACCACTGGTGTTTTGTGGAAAAGCACATGTACACCGCGTTCCAAATTATTATACAAAAAGTGTTTAGGAGTGATAAGGGAAGAATTTGTTTGTTTGTCAGTTAAACTCATTGATGGTGATGTGTGTCAGGGCTCTTTATATCACTGTAAGCAATTGCAGACACCTGTGCTAATTAGTTTGGCAGGTGTGTCCAATGAAAGGCAAGACTACTTAAGAAGGCTCTCTCACATTATTAAGCAGCCTACATTTTCTGCCAAAATGGGAAAGAAAAAGGATGTGTCGGCTGCTGAGAAGCAACAAATTGTGGAGTGTTTAGGTCAAGGCATGACTACAATCAACATTGTGCGATGATCAGGATGAAGTGTCTTGGCAATCAAGAAGTATGTAGCTGATTCACAGTACACACGTGTGCGTGCTGATAAGGGCAAATTGAGGACTCTTTCCTACAGGCAATTACGTCAGGTTGAAACAGCAGCGGCAAAAAAGCCTTGTCATAGCAGCAGACAAGTTTTTGAAGCTGCTTGTGCCTCCAACGTCCCCCGAACAACAAGATGCAGGGTCCTTCAGAGGTTTGCAGCTGTGCATATGCCATCCTGTCGACCTCCTCTATCCACTTCACACAAGCAGAAACGGCTCCAGTGGGCCAAACATTACATGAAGACTGATTTCAAAACTGTTTTGTTCACGGATGAGTGCCGTGCAGCGCTCGATGGTCCAGATGAATGGAGTGGAGGATGGCTGGTTGATGGACACCCCACGCAAACACGGCTACAGCGCCAACAAGGAGGAGGTGGAGTAATGTTTTGGGCTGGAATCATGGGGAGAGAGATTGTCGGCCCCTTTAGGATCCCTGAAGGCGCTAAAGATGAACTCCATAATGTATGTGGATTTTCTCAAACAGCACTTCCTGCCATGGTTCAAGAAGAAGAACCGTGTATTTCACAGCAAGATCATTTTTCTGCATGATAATGCACCATCTCATGCTGCACATAAAACATCTGCATCTCTGGCTGATATGGGCATAAAAGGGGACAAACTTATGGTGTGACCCCCATGCTCCCCTGACCTCTACCCCATTCAGAACCTTTGGAGCATCATTAAAAGGAGTGTCTATGATGGCGGGAGGCAGTTCACATCTAAGCAACAGCTCTGGGAGGGTATTCTGTCCTCATGCAAAACAATTGAAGCAGAAACCATCCAAAACCTGACAAATTCAATGGACGAGAGAGTTCAGAAGCTCCTTTCGAACAAGGGGTCCTATGTGAAAATGTAACATCACCTAGAATAAAGTTTTGAGTTGAAAACTGATTTCAGTTTCTAACAACCTGCTAATGCTTATAATTTCAAAAATGACCATTTTTTTGGTCTTTATTAAAATGAAAAGGTTGATCGAAAAGTTTGGGGGATCTAAGAGTGTGGCAACCCAGTAGTCATGATTACTTCGAATTCTGACAATATGAGGGTCATGCTGCAGGTAGTGCAGCAAGAAGGCACTTATGTGTCTTGCGCATCTCGGAGCCCCAAAATTATTTTCCGGGCTAGATGCAGCTAAAAATTATTTTTAATTTTAAATCTGGTGAAGCTTATTATAGATGGCCTAATAGGATCAGTGCTGCACACTGCTACAAAGCCCAAATTATTTTCCAGTCAAGATACAGATAAACATGATTAGTAATTTGAAAGCTTAAAACGGTTGGTAGGGTGATTTTAACCAATCATCAAGCTTTTACTCTCCCCAGGATGACACAGGGGTAGAAAAGTCGTTTCGGATCCAGGGGAGGAGTCCTGAGGAGATAATTTGCATATTCCCACTGCATTTTGGGGTAAGTGAAGAGTCTCCGCAAGCTCAAAGAACACTGGATTTTGGCTGTTGGAGCTGAAAAGAGGACATCGGTAAAGCATTTTGAAGCTTTTTTTTAAGCTTTTTTCACTGTTTTCAGAACATTAACAATAAGAACATGGAAGAGTCCAGGAGCCATTTGGTGAGCTGCATATCCTGCTACATGTTCACAGACTTGCCAGTGGAAAAGCCAAACTTCACATGCCAGAAATGCAAGCTTGTGTCCCTGTTGGAGGAAAAGTTGCGAAATCTAGAAGAGAGGTTAACTACCTTGAAAATCATTAAGGAAGGTGAAGAGTTCTTAGACAGAGCAGAATTATCTCTTCATGATTCAGAAAGAGAAGAAATTCGAACTGCACCTGACGAAACAGAGGAATGGAAGCATGTGACCCACAGAAGCAGGAGGATCGAGAGGCAGTCAGCACCCATGCTGCTCAGGAACCAGTACCAGGCTCTCACGCAGGAGAACCATGAAGAAATACAGCAAAATAAGACTTTGCCAGCAATGAATAACCTTGTAAGCCCTCAGAATCCTCCTGGATGGAGAAAGAAGAATGTTGTGAAGAAAAAACGGAGAGTGGTGGTCATGGGGGATTCCCTGTTAAGAGGAACAGAGGCCGCTATCTGCAGACCAGACATAACCTCAAGAGAAATGTGCTGTCTTCCAGGAGCAAAAATTAAAGATGTGTCTGACAGGATATCAAGACTCTTCAGACCTACAGATCACTACCCATTCCTGCTAATACATGTGGGGACAAATGACACCGCAAGAAAGGACCTGGAAACCATCTGCAGTGACTTTGAAGACTTAGGCAAGAAAGTGAAAGAATTGGGAGCGCAGGTGGTCTTCTCATCCATCCTCCCAGTGGATGGCCATGGAACAATGAGGTGGAATAAGATTCTACAGGTGAACAACTGGCTACGTCGATGGTGCCGTCAACAAGGATTTGGATTTCTGGATCACGGAATGAATTACCTATACGATGGACTACTTGCTAGAGATGGGGTGCACCTTACGAAGACTGGAAAACATGTATTTGGAAGTCGCCTTGCTACACTCATCAGAAGAGCTTTAAACTAGAACAATGTGGGAAGGGAAGCAAAAGGCCAGAAAAAGCCATACAGCTGACAAATACTATTGAGATCTCTGCTACTGGAAGTGGAAAGGAAGAACAAAGACAAAACAATTTAAATAATAAAAATATGGGAGGAAGAGAAACCAATCACAAACTAAAATGTTTTTATACAAATGCACAAAGCATGGGCAACAAACAAGGAGAATTGGAACTACTAATGCAGGAAAAGGAATATGATGTCATTGGAATCACTGAAACTTGGTGGGACGATACACATGATTGGAATAAAAGGCTAAAAGGATACAACTTATTTGCAAGAAACAGACTTGATAAACGAGGAGGAGGTGTTGCATTGTATGTTAGAAAAGCGTATATCTGCACAGAGATTGAAGCTTCAGAGACTGGGAGTTCTGTGGAAACTGTTTGGGTAAGAATACAAGGAGAGAACAACGGAAAGGACTCCATTGTAGGCATTTACTACAGGCCACCTGGGCAAGCTGAAGATATGGATGAACTCTTTATGTATCAAATGACCAAGTTCTCCAAAAAATATGACGTAGTGGTCATGGGAGATTTCAACTATCCAGACATTTGTTGGGAATCTCTCTCAAGTAAAACTAACAGGTCAAGAAAATTCTTATCCTCTCTTGCTGACAACTTTATCTTCCAAAAGGTAGGGGAGAAAACAAGGGGATCTGCTACTTTGGATCTAATCCTTATAAACAGGGAGGAAATGGTTGAGAAGGTAAAGGTGGCTGGGACCCTAGGAGGCAGCGATCATGCTATTATAGAATTTTGGATAACTAGAGGAGGAAGACATGTGAAGACTCAAACTTCAAGGTTAGATTTTAGAAAGGCAGATTTTAAGAGACTCAGAAAGAGAATAGGAGGGATTCAATGGCTGGATGTCCTTAAGGACAAAAATGTCCAGGAAGGATGGGAAATTTTTAAAAATGAGATTCTCAAAGCACAATCGTTAACAATCCCGAAAAGTAGGAAGAATGGGAAGCATTTAAGGAAACCAGGATGGATGAACACAGAACTTAAACACATGCTAAAAAGAAAGAAAGAAATGTTTATTAAATGGAAAGAGGGAGGCATATCTAAAGAAGATTATAATGCAGTCTGCAGATCCTGCAGGGCACGTATCAGGTTAGCTAAAGCTGACAATGAATTAATGCTTGCAAGAGATGTCAAAAGCAATAAAAAAGGATTTTGGGGGTATGTCAAAAGTAAAAGAAAAGTCAAAGATGCTATAGGATTTTTACAGGATGAAAATGGAGAAATGGTAAGAGAGGATGTTGAGAAGGCCGAACTTTTTAATTCCTATTTTGCATCTGTTTTCTCTCAGAAAGAAAATGTAACATCAACTGATCTTCACTGTCCTTTTAAAGGAATAGAGGAATCAAAGTTATCTGTAAACAGAAAGATTGTGAGGGAATATTTAGCTAACATAAATGAGTTCAAGTCTCCAGGTCCAGATGAATTACACCCCAGAGTACTGAAGGAGATCGTAGAAGAAATTTTAGAACCACTCTCCATAATCTTTGAAAATTCTTGGAGAACAGGAGAAGTCCCAGAAGACTGGAGAAGAGCAAATGTTGTTCCTATCTTCAAAAAGGGGAAGAAGGTGGACCCAGGGAACTATAGGCCGGTGAGTCTGACTTCTATACCAGGAAAGATCTTTGAACAAATTATTAAACAACATGTATGTAAGAACATGGATAAGAATGAAGTGATTAACCAGAGTCAGCATGGGTTTGTAACTAACAAGTCATGTCAGACTAACTTAATTTCCTTCTATGACAGAATCACTGACTGGGTGGATCAGGGAAATGCTGTAGATATAGTATATCTTGACTTCAGCAAAGCATTTGACAAAGTATCTCACACCATCCTTATTGAAAAAATGACCAAGTATGCAATGGACCAGGCAACTGTTAGGTGGATTCATAACTGGCTTAGTGATCGGACTCAAAGGGTGGTTGTAAATGGCTTCACATCCAGCTGGATGAATGTCTCAAGTGGGGTACCACAGGGCTCCGTCCTGGGACCTGTATTGTTCAACATCTTTATCAATGATTTAGATGAAGGAATTGAGGGTAAACTGATTAAATTTGCTGATGACACAAAGCTAGGAGGGATAGCTAATACTAGAGAAGAGAGAGAGAGGATTCAAAAAGACCTAAATAAACTGGAGCAGTGGGCAGCAACCAACAGAATGGTTTTTAACAGGGAAAAATGCAAAGTACTACATATGGGCAATAAAAATGAAAAAAGCATATACAGAATGGGAGGAATAGAGCTAAGCAACAGTACATGTGAAAAAGACTTAGGTATACTAATAGATCATAGACTGAACATGAGTCAACAGTGTGATGCAGCAGCAAAAAAGGCAAATACAATTCTGGGATGTATTAACAGAAGCATACAGTCTAGATCACGTGAAGTCATTATCGGTCTTTACTCCTCTTTGGTCAGACCTCATCTGGAATACTGTGTACAGTTTTGGGCACCACATTTTAAAAAAGACATAGACAAACTGGAGCAAGTTCAGAGAAGAGCGACCAGAATGGTGACTGGTCTGCAAACCATGTCCTATGAGGAACGGTTGCAGGATTTGGGAATGTTTAGCTTGCAAAAAAGAAGACTGAGAGGAGACTTAATAGCTGTCTACAAATATGTCAAGGGCTGTCACATTGTAGAAGGATCATCTTTATTCTCATTTGCACAAGGAAAGACTAGAAGCAATGGGATGAAACTAAATGGGAGGAGACACAGATTAGATATTAGAAAAAACTTTTTGACAGTTAGGGTGATTAATGAGTGGAACAGGCTGCCACGAGAGGTGGTGAGTTCCCCTTCAATGGACGTCTTCAAACAGAGGCTGGACAGACATCTGTCTGAGATGATCTAGTGAATCCTGCTTTGAGCAGGGGGTTGGACCAGATGACCCAGGAGGTCCCTTCCAACTCTACCATTCTATGATTCTATGATTCTATTTGTTCATCTTTATGAACGTGAGTCTGTCTACATTATCAGTGGAGAGCCGCGTGCGCTTATCTGTCAGCACACCACCAGCAGCGCTGAACACACGTTCAGACAGAACGCTGGCTGCGGGGCATGACAAGATCTCCAAGGCGTAAGTGGCTAGCTCCGGCCATTTATCCAGATTGGAAGCCCAAAAAGAGCAAGGGTCCAGTGACACAGTCGTGGCTTCAATGTTTACTTGGAGATACTCCTGTACCATCGTCTCTAGGCGTTGACTATGTGTCAGACTTCTTGTCTCCTGTGGCCTTGCAAAGGATGGGCTAAAAAAGTGGTGAAATGATTCCGCAAAATTGATGTTACCAGCAGATACTGTGGTTCTGTTACGGTTTGAGTGCTGAACACTTGACGGTCCCACGGTTGGCAAGTTGGAACTGTGAGATTCACTACGTGCACCACTGGTATTTTGTGGAAAAGCACATGTAAGATTCTGCAACAGTCTCTGCTGATACTCCTGCATGCGTGCATCCCTTTCTATGGCAGGAATAATTTCTGCAAATTTACTTTTGTACCGGGGATCTAACAGTGTGGCAACCCAGTAGTCAGGATTATTTCTAATTCTCACAATTCGAGGGTTATGTTGCAGGTAGTGCAGCAAGAAGGCACTCATGTGTGTTGCGCATCCAGGAGCACCAAGTCCCTGTTGTGTTGGTGGCGAGGTAGCAATCATGCTTCCTTCCTCTGTCCTCTCCCCCCAACCTCGCACAACAGAAATGTGATCAAGGTCTCCCTCATCTGATGTGTCTTCCATCAGTTCGTCCTCCACTTCTTCCTGGGCTCCTCCACCTTCCTCACTAGTTTGGCTGCTACCATGCGCCCTGGTAAAATCATCTCCCCCACCCTCACATGCCTGCCGCCTTGGTGCTGCCGACCGTCTGGACCTTGCAGATGTTAGCCCTTCCGCATACAACTCCTCCTCCTCTACTTCCTCCACCTCCTCTTGTGCCACCACCTGACTCCGAATTCTGTTTAACATGTGCTCCAGCATGTAAATCACCGGAATAGTCATGCTGATAATGGCATCGTCAGCACTAAAAATCTTCGTCACCATTTCAAAACTGTGCAGAAGGGTGCATAGGTCCCTGATCTGAGACCACTCCTCCAGCGTGATTTGCCCCACCTCTGAATCTCGTTGGCCCAGGCTATACGTCAGAACGTATTGCACCAGGGCTTGTCGGTGCTGCCACAGTCGCTGCAACATGTGCAGAGTTGAATTCCACCGGGTAGGCACATCGCATTTTAGCCGGTGAAGTGGCAGGCCCAACGACTTCTGTAGAGATGTAAGTCGCTGAGCTGCGGGATGCGAACGGCGGAAGTGAGCACACAGTGACCGTGCCCTCTGCAGAAGGCCATCTAGTCTGGGATAGTGGGCTAAAAATTGCTGGACAACCAGGTTCAACACGTGAGCCATACAAGTCACGTGTGTGACATTGCCCCGGCGAAGGGCCGCACCCAGGTTTGCAGCATTGTCGCACACGGCCTTCCCTGGTTTCAGGTCCAGTGGAGACAACCATTCATGAAATTGGTTCTCCAGAGCTGACCACAACTCCTCAGCTGTGTGACTCACATTTCCCAGACATTTCAATGTAAAAACCGCCTGATGACGTTGAGCCCTACTGCCAGCATAGTAAGGAGGTGTGCAGGATCCCTTCTGCGCAGTTAGAAAGCTTGTGGCATGACCAGACAGGCTTTGGGTGCAGGTGGAAGACCGAGAGGAAGTTGAGGAGGCAGAAGCAGTGGAGGAAAAATGACAAAGAGGATTGACGCACAACTCGTGGGGACGGCAAGACTTGGACAGCAGCCCCTTGTCCTGCTGTCACCATAGTTACCCAGTACCCAGTCAGCGACATGTAACGCCCCTGTCCATGCCTACTCGTCCAAGTGTCTGTGGTGAAATGCACCCTGTCACACACAGAGTTTCTCAAAGAAGCGGTGATGTTGTGTGCGACATGCTGGTGGAGCGCAGGCACACCTTTCTTTGAGAAGTAGTGTCGACTGGGCATCTGGTACTGGGGCACTGCGACGGACATAAGGTCTCGAAAATCCTCTGTGTCCACCAGGCGGAAAGGCAGCATTTCTGTAGCCAAGAGCTTGCAGATGGTGAAATTCAACCTCTTAGCTTTCTCATGGCTAGGAGGAAATGGTCTTTTACTTGTCCACATCTGAGGGACCGAGGGCTGGCTATTGTGCTTAGACGGGGTTGATAAGGGTGTCCCCGGCAAACTGACGGTCTGTGAGGAAGATGCAGGCGGACATGTTAGGTTGCCTTGATCCAAAGGTGGTGCTATCGATGTCGGACAGCGCTCAAGACCAGCTGGTGTTACCACCTCCAAAGAAAATGATGACCTGCCAATCACGCTGGCTGTTGCGGGTAAAGAGGTGGCAGGTCTGCGCCCCAAAACAGGTGTGACTGCTGTCCCCCCAGTCACAGAGGATGAAGAGGCCGCGGATGCACAAGATATGGCAGACGGTGGTTGGCCCGGCCGGCTAGACCGCATTGTAGCACACTGAGCTTCCCACTGCAACTTATGCTTCATGTCCATGTGCCGGTTCATGCATGAAGTACTCAAACTATGTATTTTTTGGCCTCTACTTAGCTTTTGCTGACAAATGTTACCGATAACACGAGTTGGGTCATCTTTATCGATCTGAAAAAATGCCCAGGCTATGCAAGGCTTAGCACCCATGCGACCTGAAGAGCCACCACGACTTGTGGTGAGAGGCAGAGTTGTGTTTGAGGATGCAGTTGTTGACGTGCTTCCAGTACTACGTCTCTGTCCAGGAAGGCGCAACCTGACCTCGTCGTCACTAGCATCTTCCTCCACCTCCTCTGCTGACCTCATCTCTTGGCTGACTGTGGGTTGACAGTAAGTGGGATCTCCGACCTCATCATCATCACCCTGTGCGTTATCACACCCGTCGTCCTCAGAGCCAACCTGTTCCTGCCCTGACAAAAAACTAAAGTTGTCGCTCCAATCAGGTATTTGAGTCTTATCATCGTCTTCCTCATTGTCTCCACCAACAGGAGTTACAGTTTGGGAATGAGGGTCTACATTATGGTCAGAACCTTCTGCGTCTGGTCCTGGATCCGACTCATAAAGATTCTGGGCATCAGTGCAGATCATTTCCTCGTCTGGATTCACAGAAGCGCTGGAGTCGACCTCTGATTCCCAGGCTATAGTATGAGTAAACAGCTCTGCAGACTCAACCATCTGTTCTACCTCATACTCAGACGGGCAGCTGGAGATTTGGGAGCTGTGAGGAAGCAAGTGCGATTTGGGTGACACCTTTGAGGACTGGAGTATTTGTGATGTTGAAGTTGATGTGGAGGAGAGCCCACTTAAAGGAGCACTTGATATCCGTTGAAGCACCTGCTGTTTTTGTGCCTCATCTGGAATTTGTAGCGATTGGCGTGGCCGTAAGAAAGGGATCTTATCACACTGTCCGCTAAAAGAAGTAGACATTTTAGTTTGGCTGGAAGATGGTCTTTCTTCTGCACCTACCCCACGGACACAACCTTTTTTCCCCTTCCCAACACGCCTATTCCCCTTTCCACCAGCAGCAGGCCTTTTTCCACTCATTTTGGTGGTTAACTAATTCACAACTCTGGAGTTGTTTGCACAAAAAAACAATGGATGGTAACCGAGCAGAGCTGAGTGGCCAAACTGTGGTATTAGGCCAAAACTATTGGCTGGGTTAGATGCAGAAAAAAATTATTTTTAATTTGCAACCTGATGGAGGTCAGTATAGATGGACTAATAGACCAAGTCCCACACACCGCTAGAAGCCCAAATATTTTTTCAGAGCTAGATGCAGAAAATTTTTTTATTCAATTTGCAACCTGATGGAGGTCAGTATAGATGGACTAATAGACCAAGTCCCACACACTGCTAGAAGCCCAAATATTTTTTCAGAGCTAGATGCAGAAAAAAATTATTTTTAATTTGCAACCTGATGGAGGTCAGTATAGATGGACTAATAGACCAAGTCCCACACACTGCTAGAAGCCCAAATATTTTTTCAGAGCTAGATGCAGAAAAAAATTATTTTTAATTTGCAACCTGATGGAGGTCAGTATAGATGGACTAATAGACCAAGTCCCACACACTGCTAGAAGCCCAAATATTTTTTCAGAGCTAGATGCAGAAAAAAATTATTTTTAATTTGCAACCTGCTGGAGGTCAGTATAGATGGACTAATAGAACAAGTCCCACACGCTGCTAGAAGCCCAAATATTTTTTCAGAGATAAATGAAGAAAAAAATTATTTTTAATTTGCAACCTGATGGAGGTCAGTATAGATGGACTAATAGACCAAGTCCCACACGCTGCTAGAAGCCCAAATATTTTTTCAGAGATAAATGAAGAAAAAAATTATTTTTAATTTGCAACCTGATGGAGGTCAGTATAGATGGACTAATAGACCAAGTCCCACACACTGCTAGAAGCCCAAATATTTTTTCAGAGCTAGATGCAGAAAAAAATTATTTTTAATTTGCAACCTGATGGAGGTCAGTATAGATGGACTAATAGACCAAGTCCCACACACCGCTAGAAGCCCAAATATTTTTTCAGAGCTAGATGCAGAAAAAAATTATATTCAATTTGCAACCTGCTGGAGGTCAGTATAGAAGGACTAATAGAACAAGTCCCACACACTGCTAGAAGCCCAAATATTTTTTCAGAGCTAGATGCAGAAAAAAATTATATTCAGTTTGCAACCTGATGGAGGTCAGTATAGATGGACTAATAGAATGATGCTATGCCCAAAAGATTTTACTTCACTAGGTGCAGTAAAAAAATTGGTATTCTATACACAGGTGGTATATCTTGCAACACAGATAGGCTACTCCACTGACTAACACACTCTGCAATAGGCCAAAAAGGATTAGCTTTGCTAGATTCAGCCAAATGCTGTGAAAAAAACTTGCACAGCACTGGCACAGACCTGCCTGGCAAAAACTGATAGGAACTGATGTAACCTAGTCCTGAAAAGGACTCCAATTACAATTAGTCTTTACTCCCACAATCTATCTATTTAAGAGCACAGACCTGCCTGATAAAAGTCATAGGAAATGCTGTAACCTAGTCCTTAAAAGGACTGCAATCACAACTATTCCCTACTCCCAAGCTATCTGTATATTTGTGCGAAAATTGGCTTGAAATTAACAAGGTATAGCGCACACAGCAACAGCGGTGCCGTCTAACACGCAGCTGCAGCAGTGAGAAAATGGTGGCGACGGGGAAAATGGCTTGGTCTTATAGGGCAAGGACATGTGACATACACTGCCAATCACACATGCCCTTGCTTGTGTGAAAAAAAGCACTTCGCTCCGTGTGTGCGCTGCTGATAGGCTGACAGATTGCACCTCCCCACTGCAAATGCGGGAAAGAGAAAAAAAAATGGAGATCTTCATTGTTCCTGCAGAGATCCATCCCCTGCCCCTCCCCCCGCCCCGCTGTACACTCAAACTGCGTATTAACATTAATTTTCATCATTACTGAGAAAAAATCCAGTTATGATTTTGGTGCACGAACAGTTATCGAACATAACCTCGAACAGCCGAATTTTTCTCAAATTGTTCGTGTTCGCCGATCGGCTCGAACACCGCCCAAAACAGCTCGAATTTGAGATTGGCGAACAGTTCGAGTAGAACAACGCTCATCTCTACTTAAGAAGGCTCTCTCACATTATTAAGCAGCCTACATTTTCTGCCAAAATGGGAAAGAAAAAGGATGTGTCGGCTGCTGAGAAGCAACAAATTGTGGAGTGTTTAGGTCAAGGCATGACTACAATCAACATTGTGCGATGATCAGGATGAAGTGTCTTGGCAATCAAGAAGTATGTAGCTGATTCACAGTACACACGTGTGCGTGCTGATAAGGGCAAATTGAGGACTCTTTCCTACAGGCAATTACGTCAGGTTGAAAGAGCAGCGGCAAAAAAGCCTTGTCATAGCAGCAGACAAGTTTTTGAAGCTGCTTGTGCCTCCAACGTCCCCCGAACAACAAGATGCAGGGTCCTTCAGAGGTTTGCAGCTGTGCATGCGCCATCCTGTCGACCTCCTCTATCCACTTCACACAAGCAGAAACGGCTCCAGTGGGCCAAACATTACATGAAGACTGATTTCAAAACTGTTTTGTTCACGGATGAGTGCCGTGCAGCGCTCGATGGTCCAGATGAATGGAGTGGAGGATGGCTGGTTGATGGACACCCCACGCAAACACGGCTACAGCGCCAACAAGGAGGAGGTGGAGTAATGTTTTGGGCTGGAATCATGGGGAGAGAGATTGTCGGCCCCTTTAGGATCCCTGAAGGCGCTAAAGATGAACTCCATAATGTATGTGGATTTTCTCAAACAGCACTTCCTGCCATGGTTCAAGAAGAAGAACCGTGTATTACACAGCAAGATCATTTTTCTGCATGATAATGCACCATCTCATGCTGCACATAAAACATCTGCATCTCTGGCTGATATGGGCATAAAAGGGGACAAACTTATGGTGTGACCCCCATGCTCCCCTGACCTCTACCCCATTCAGAACCTTTGGAGCATCATTAAAAGGAGTGTCTATGATGGCGGGAGGCAGTTCACATCTAAGCAACATCTCTGGGAGGGTATTCTGTCCTCATGCAAAACAATTGAAGCAGAAACCATCCAAAACCTGACAAATTCAATGGACGAGAGAGTTCAGAAGCTCTTTCGAACAAGGGGTCCTATGTGAAAATGTAACATCACCTAGAATAAAGTTTTGAGTTGAAAACTGTTTGATTTCAGTTTCTAACAACCTGCTAATGCTTATAATTTCAAAAATGACCATTTTTTTGGTCTTTATTAAAATGAAAAGGTTGATCGAAAAGTTTGGGGGATCTAAGAGTGTGGCAACCCAGTAGTCATGATTACTAGAGATGAGCGTTGTTCTACTCGAACTGTTCGCCAATCTCAAATTCGAGCTGTTTTGGGCGGTGTTCGAGCCGGTCGGCAAAAACACGAACAATTTGAGAAAAATTCGGCTGTTCGAGGTTATGTTCGATAACTGTTCGTGCACCAAAATCATAACTGGATTTTTTCTCAGTAATGATGAAAATTAATGTTAATACGCAGTTTGAGTGTACAGCGGGGCGGGGGGAGGGGCAGGGGATGGATCTCTGCAGGAACAATGAAGATCTCCATTTTTTTTTCTCTTTCCCGCATTTGCAGTGGGGAGGTGCAATCTGTCAGCCTATCAGCAGCGCACACACGGAGCGAAGTGCTTTTTTTCACACAAGCAAGGGCATGTGTGATTGGCAGTGTATGTCACATGTCCTTGCCCTATAAGACCAAGCCATTTTCCCCGTCGCCACCATTTTCTCACTGCTGCAGCTGCGTGTTAGACGGCACCGCTGTTGCTGTGTGCGCTATACCTTGTTAATTTCAAGCCAATTTTCGCACAAATATACAGATAGCTTGGGAGTAGGGAATAGTTGTGATTGCAGTCCTTTTAAGGACTAGGTTACAGCATTTCCTACGACTTTTATCAGGCAGGTCTGTGCTCTTAAATAGATAGATTGTGGGAGTAAAGACTAATTGTAATTGGAGTCCTTTTCAGGACTAGGTTACATCAGTTCCTATCAATTTTTGCCAGGCAGGTCTGTGCCAGTGCTGTGCAAGTTTTTTTCACAGCATTTGGCTGAATCTAGCAAAGCTAATCCTTTTTGGCCTATTGCAGAGTGTGTTAGTCAGTGGAGTAGCCTATCTGTGTTGCAAGATATACCACCTGTGTATAGAATACCAATTTTTTTACTGCACCTAGTGAAGTAAAATCTTTTGGGCATAGCATCATTCTATTAGTCCATCTATACTGACCTCCATCAGGTTGCAAACTGAATATAATTTTTTTCTGCATCTAGCTCTGAAAAAATATTTGGGCTTCTAGCAGTGTGTGGGACTTGGTCTATTAGTCCATCTATACTGACCTCCATCAGGTTGCAAATTAAAAATAATTTTTTTCTGCATCTAGCTCTGAAAAAATATTTGGGCTTCTAGCAGTGTGTGGGACTTGGTCTATTAGTCCATCTATACTGACCTCCATCAGGTGGCAAATTAAAAATAATTTTTTTCTTCATTTATCTCTGAAAAAATATTTGGGCTTCTAGCAGCGTGTGGGACTTGTTCTATTAGTCCATCTATACTGACCTCCATCAGGTTGCAAATTAAAAATAATTTTTTTCTGCATCTAGCTCTGAAAAAATATTTGGGCTTCTAGCAGTGTGTGGGACTTGGTCTATTAGTCCATCTATACTGACCTCCATCAGGTTGCAAATTAAAAATAATTTTTTTCTGCATCTAGCTCTGAAAAAATATTTGGGCTTCTAGCAGTGTGTGGGACTTGGTCTATTAGTCCATCTATACTGACCTCCATCAGGTTGCAAATTGAATAAAAAAATTTTCTGCATCTAGCTCTGAAAAAATATTTGGGCTTCTAGCGGTGTGTGGGACTTGGTCTATTAGTCCATCTATACTGACCTCCATCAGGTTGCAAATTAAAAATAATTTTTTTCTTCATTTAGCTCTGAAAAAATATTTGGGCTTCTAGCAGTGTGTGGGACTTGTTCTATTAGTCCTTCTATACTGACGTCCAGCAGGTTGCAAATTGAATATAATTTTTTTCTGCATTTAGCTCTGAAAAAATATTTGGGCTTCTAGCGGTGTGTGGGACTTGGTCTATTAGTCCATCTATACTGACCTCCATCAGGTTGCAAATTAAAAATAATTTTTTTCTGCATCTAGCTCTGAAAAAATATTTGGGCTTCTAGCAGTGTGTGGGACTTGGTCTATTAGTCCATCTATACTGACCTCCATCAGGTTGCAAATTGAATAAAAAAAAATTCTGCATCTAGCTCTGAAAAAATATTTGGGCTTCTAGCGGTGTGTGGGACTTGGTCTATTAGTCCATCTATACTGACCTCCATCAGGTTGCAAATTAAAAATAATTTTTTTCTGCATCTAGCTCTGAAAAAATATTTGGGCTTCTAGCGGTGTGTGGGACTTGGTCTATTAGTCCATCTATACTGACCTCCATCAGGTTGCAAATTAAAAATAATTTTTTTCTGCATCTAGCTCTGAAAAAATATTTGGGCTTCTAGCAGTGTGTGGGACTTGGTCTATTAGTCCATCTATACTGACCTCCATCAGGTTGCAAATTAAAAATAATTTTTTTCTTCATTTAGCTCTGAAAAAATATTTGGGCTTCTAGCAGTGTGTGGGACTTGTTCTATTAGTCCTTCTATACTGACCTCCAGCAGGTTGCAAATTGAATATAATTTTTTTCTGCATCTAGCTCTGAAAAAATATTTGGGCTTCTAGCGGTGTGTGGGACTTGGTCTATTAGTCCATCTATACTGACCTCCATCAGGTTGCAAATTAAAAATATTTTTTTTCTGCATCTAGCTCTGAAAAAATATTTGGGCTTCTAGCGGTGTGTGGGACTTGGTCTGTTAGTCCATCTATACTGACCTCCATCAGGTTGCAAATTAAAAATAATTTTTTTCTGCATCTAGCTCTGAAAAAATATTTGGGCTTCTAGCAGTGTGTGGGACTTGGTCTATTAGTCCATCTATACTGACCTCCATCAGGTTGCAAATTGAATAAAAAAAATTTCTGCATCTAGCTCTGAAAAAATATTTGGGCTTCTAGCGGTGTGTGGGACTTGGTCTATTAGTCCATCTATACTGACCTCCATCAGGTTGCAAATTAAAAATAATTTTTTTCTGCATCTAGCTCTGAAAAAATATTTGGGCTTCTAGCGGTGTGTGGGACTTGGTCTATTAGTCCATCTATACTGACCTCCATCAGGTTGCAAATTAAAAATAATTTTTTTCTGCATCTAGCTCTGAAAAAATATTTGGGCTTCTAGCAGTGTGTGGGACTTGGTCTATTAGTCCATCTATACTGACCTCCATCAGGTTGCAAATTGAATAAAAAAAATTTCTGCATCTAGCTCTGAAAAAATATTTGGGCTTCTAGCGGTGTGTGGGACTTGGTCTATTAGTCCATCTATACTGACCTCCATCAGGTTGCAAATTAAAAATAATTTTTTTCTGCATCTAACCCAGCCAATAGTTTTGGCCTAATACCACAGTTTGGCCACTCAGCTCTGCTCGGTTACCATCCATTGTTTTTTTGTGCAAACAACTCCAGAGTTGTGAATTAGTTAACCACCAAAATGAGTGGAAAAAGGCCTGCTGCTGGTGGAAATTGGAATAGGCGTGTTGGGAAGGGGAAAAAAGGTTGTGTCCGTGGGGTAGGTGCAGAAGAAAGACCATCTTCCAGCCAAACTAAAATGTCTACTTCTTTTAGCGGACAATGTGATAAGATCCCTTTCTTACGGCCACGCCAATATCTACAAATTCCAGATGAGGCACAAAAACAGCAGGTGCTTCAACGGATATCAAGTGCTCCTTTAAGTGGGCTCTCCTCCACATCAACTTCAACATCACAAATACTCCAGTCCTCAAAGGTGTCACCCAAATCGCACTTGCTTCCTCACAGCTCCCAAATCTCCAGCTGCCCGTCTGAGTATGAGGTAGAACAGATGGTTGAGTCTGCAGAGCTGTTTACTCATACTATAGCCTGGGAATCAGAGGTCGACTCCAGCGCTTCTGTGAATCCAGACGAGGAAATGATCTGCACTGATGCCCAGAATCTTTATGAGTTGGATCCAGGACCAGACGCAGAAGGTTCTGACCATAATGTAGACCCTCATTCCCAAACTGTAACTCCTGTTGGTGGAGACAATGAGGAAGACGATGATAAGACTCAAATACCTGATTGGAGCGACAACTTTAGTTTTTTGTCAGGGCAGGAACAGGTTGGCTCTGAGGACGACGGGTGTGATAACGCACAGGGTGATGATGATGAGGTCGGAGATCCCACTTACTGTCAACCCACAGTCAGCCAAGAGATGAGGTCAGCAGAGGAGGTGGAGGAAGATGCTAGTGACGACGAGGTCAGGTTGCGCCTTCCTGGACAGAGACGTAGTACTGGAAGCACGTCAACAACTGCATCCTCAAACACAACTCTGCCTCTCACCACAAGTCGTGGTGGCTCTTCAGGTCGCATGGGTGCTAAGCCTTGCATAGCCTGGGCATTTTTTCAGATCGATAAAGATGACCCAACTCGTGTTATCTGTAACATTTGTCAGCAAAAGCTAAGTAGAGGCCAAAAAATACATAGTTTGAGTACTTCATGCATGAACCGGCACATGGACATGAAGCATGCAGTGGGGAGCTCAGTGTGCTACAATGCGGTCTAGCCGGCCGGGCCAACCACCGTCTGACATATCTTGTGCATCCGCGGCCTCTTCATCCTCTGTGACTGGGGGGACAGCAGTCACACCTGTTTTGGGGCGCAGACCTGCCACCTCTTTACCCGCAACAGCCAGCGTGATTGGCAGGTCATCATTTTCTTTGGAGGTGGTAACACCAGCTGGTCTTGAGCGCTGTCCGACATCGATAGCACCACCTTTGGATCAAGGCAACCTAACATGTCCGCCTGCATCTTCCTCACAGACCGGCAGTTTGCCGGGGACACCCTTATCAACCCCGTCTAAGCACAATAGCCAGCCCTCGGTCCCTCAGATGTGGACAAGTAAAAGACCATTTCCTCCTAGCCATGAGAAAGCTAAGAGGTTGAATTTCACCATCTGCAAGCTCTTGGCTACAGAAATGCTGCCTTTCCGCCTGGTGGACACAGAGGATTTTCGAGACCTTATGTCCGTCGCAGTGCCCCAGTACCAGATGCCCAGTCGGCACTACTTCTCAAAGAAAGGTGTGCCTGCGCTCCACCAGCATGTCGCACACAACATCACCGCTTCTTTGAGAAACTCTGTGTGTGACAGGGTGCATTTCACCACAGACACTTGGACGAGTAGGCAAGGACAGGGGCGTTACATGTCGCTGACTGGGCACTGGGTAACTATGGTGACAGCAGGACAAGGGGCTGCTGTCCAAGTCTTGCCGTCCCCACGAGTTGTGCGTCAATCCTCTTTATGTCATTTTTCCTCCACTGCTTCTGCCTCCTCAACCTCCTCTCGGTCTTCCACCTGCACACAAAGGCTGTCTGGTCATGCCACAAGCTTTCTAACTGCGCAGAAGGGATCCTGCACACCTCCTTACTATGCTGGCAGTAGGGCTCAACGTCATCAGGCGGTTTTTACATTGAAATGTCTGGGAAATGTGAGTCACACAGCTGAGGAGTTGTGGTCAGCTCTGGAGAACCAATTTCATGAATGGTTGTCTCCACTGGACCTGAAACCAGGGAAGGCCGTGTGCGACAATGCTGCAAACCTGGGTGCGGCCCTTCGCCGGGGCAATGTCACACACGTGCCTTGTATGGCTCACGTGTTGAACCTGGTTGTCCAGCAATTTTTAGCCCACTATCCCAGACTAGATGGCCTTCTGCAGAGGGCACGGTCGCTGTGTGCTCACTTCCGCCGTTCGCATCCCGCAGCTCAGCGACTTACATCTCTACAGAAGTCGTTGGGCCTGCCACTTCACCGGCTAAAATGCGATGTGCCTACCCGGTGGAATTCAACTCTGCACATGTTGCAGCGACTGTGGCAGCACCGACAAGCCCTGGTGCAATACGTTCTGACGTATAGCCTGGGCCAACAAGATTCAGAGGTGGGGCAAATCACGCTGGAGGAGTGGTCTCAGATCAGGGACCTATGCACCCTTCTGCACAGTTTTGAAATGGCGACGAAGATGTTTAGTGCTGACGATGCCATTATCAGCATGACTATTCTGGTGATTTACATGCTGGAGCACATGTTAAACAGAATTCGGAGTCAGGTGGTGGCACAAGAGGAGGTGGAGGAAGTAGAGGAGGAGGAGTTGTATGCGGAAGGGCTAACATCTGCAAGGTCCAGACGGTCGGCAGCACCAAGGCAGCAGGCATGTGAGGGTGGGGGAGATGATTTTACCAGGGCGCATGGTAGCAGCCAAACTAGTGAGGAAGGTGCAGGAGCCCAGGAAGAAGTGAAGGACGAACTGCTGGAAGACTCATCAGATGAGGGAGACCTTGATCACATTTCTGTTGTGCGAGGTTGGGGGGAGAGGACAGAGGAAGGAAGCATGATTGCTACCTCGCCACCAACACAACAGGGACTTGGTGCTCCTGGATGCGCAACACACATGAGTGCCTTCTTGCTGCACTACCTGCAACATGACCCTCGAATTGTGAGAATTAGAAATAATCCTGACTACTGGGTTGCCACACTGTTAGATCCCCGGTACAAAAGTAAATTTGCAGAAATTATTCCTGCCATAGAAAGGGATGCACGCATGCAGGAGTATCAGCAGAGACTGTTGCAGAATCTTACATGTGCTTTTCCACAAAATACCAGTGGTGCACGTAGTGAATCTCACAGTTCCAACTTGCCAACCGTGGGACCGTCAAGTGTTCAGCACTCAAACCGTAACAGAACCACAGTATCTGCTGGTAACATCAATTTTGCGGAATCATTTCACCACTTTTTTAGCCCATCCTTTGCAAGGCCACAGGAGACAAGAAGTCTGACACATAGTCAACGCCTAGAGACGATGGTACAGGAGTATCTTCAAGTAAACATTGAAGCCACGACTGTGTCACTGGACCCTTGCTCTTTTTGGGCTTCCAATCTGGATAAATGGCCGGAGCTAGCCACTTACGCCTTGGAGATCTTGTCATGCCCCGCAGCCAGCGTTCTGTCTGAACGTGTGTTCAGCGCTGCTGGTGGTGTGCTGACGATTAAGCGCACGCGGCTCTCCACTGATAATGTAGACAGACTCACGTTCATAAAGATGAACAAATCATGGATCCGAAACGACTTTTCTACCCCTGTGTCATCCTGGGGAGAGTAAAAGCTTGATGATTGGTTAAAATCACCCTACCAACCGTTTTAAGCTTTCAAATTACTAATCATGTTTATCTGTATCTTGACTGGAAAATAATTTGGGCTTTGTAGCAGTGTGCAGCACTGATCCTATTAGGCCATCTATAATAAGCTTCACCAGATTTAAAATTAAAAATAATTTTTAGCTGCATCTAGCCCGGAAAATAATTTTGGGGCTCCGAGATGCGCAAGACACATAAGTGCCTTCTTGCTGCACTACCTGCAGCATGACCCTCATATTGTCAGAATTCGAAGTAATCATGACTACTGGGTTGCCACACTCTTAGATCCCCCAAACTTTTCGATCAACCTTTTCATTTTAATAAAGACCAAAAAAATGGTCATTTTTGAAATTATAAGCATTAGCAGGTTGTTAGAAACTGAAATCAAACAGTTTTCAACTCAAAACTTTATTCTAGGTGATGTTACATTTTCACATAGGACCCCTTGTTTGAAAGGAGCTTCTGAACTCTCTCGTCCATTGAATTTGTCAGGTTTTGGATGGTTTCTGCTTCAATTGTTTTGCATGAGGACAGAATACCCTCCCAGAGCTGTTGCTTAGATGTGAACTGCCTCCCGCCATCATAGACACTCCTTTTAATGATGCTCCAAAGGTTCTCAATGGGGTAGAGGTCAGGGGAGCATGGGGGTCACACCATAAGTTTGTCCCCTTTTATGCCCATATCAGCCAGAGATGCAGATGTTTTATGTGCAGCATGAGATGGTGCATTATCATGCAGAAAAATGATCTTGCTGTGAAATACACGGTTCTTCTTCTTGAACCATGGCAGGAAGTGCTGTTTGAGAAAATCCACATACATTATGGAGTTCATCTTTAGCGCCTTCAGGGATCCTAAAGGGGCCGACAATCTCTCTCCCCATGATTCCAGCCCAAAACATTACTCCACCTCCTCCTTGTTGGCGCTGTAGCCGTGTTTGCGTGGGGTGTCCATCAACCAGCCATCCTCCACTCCATTCATCTGGACCATCGAGCGCTGCACGGCACTCATCCGTGAACAAAACAGTTTTGAAATCAGTCTTCATGTAATGTTTGGCCCACTGGAGCCGTTTCTGCTTGCGTGAAGTGGATAGAGGAGGTCGACAGGATGGCATATGCACAGCTGCAAACCTCTGAAGGACCCTGCATCTTGTTGTTCGGGGGACGTTGGAGGCACAAGCAGCTTCAAAAACTTGTCTGCTGCTATGACAAGGCTTTTTTGCCGCTGCTGTTTCAACCTGACGTAATTGCCTGTAGGAAAGAGTCCTCAATTTGCCCTTATCAGCACGCACACGTGTGTACTGTGAATCAGCTACTTACTTCTTGATTGCCAAGACACTTCATCCTGATCATCGCACAATGTTGATTGTAGTCATGCCTTGACCTAAACACTCCACAATTTGTTGCTTCTCAGCAGCCGACACATCCTTTTTCTTTCCCATTTTGGCAGAAAATGTAGGCTGCTTAATAATGTGAGAGAGCCTTCTTAAGTAGTCTTGCCTTTCATTGGACACACCTGCCAAACTAATTAGCACAGGTGTCTGCAATTGCTTACAGTGATATAAAGAGCCCTGACACACATCACCATCAATGAGTTTAACTGACAAACAAACAAATTCTTCCCTTATCACTCCTAAACACTTTTTGCATAATAATTTGGAACGCGGTGTACATGTGCTTTTCCACAAAACACCAGTGGTTCACGTAGTGAATCTTACAGTTCTAACTTGCCAACCGTGGTCTGTATGGAATTGATCAATAAAGGGCCCAAAATTAAGATAACATAGATGGGAGAGGTCTCTATGAATAGGAATTCCTAAGTATTTGATACCCTGTGAGGGCCAGGCAAAGGGAAAGTTGGACTGGATGGAATCCTATATGGATTTAGGGAGGGAGACATCGAGGGCCTCAGACTTCGCTGCATTGATTTTAAAATTTTACCATGTAACAAAGTGATCTATTTCAGCCATAACAGCAGGGATTGATATATGTGATTGAGTGATATATACTAGGACATCATCAGCAAATAGAGAACACTTGTACTCGGTGCCTCCCACCTCAATCCACCTAATATTGGGGTTATGGCGAATTGATGAGAGCAGGTGCTCCGTCACTAGGATGTATAAGAGAGGGGACAGAGGACATCCCTGCCTTGTCCCATTGGTGATTGTGAAAGGTGATGAAAATGTTCTGACGCACCCCCTGGGCCTTGGGACACCCGGAGCCGGACCCTTTTTGGTGGATGCTGGTGGTTGTAGTCTTCGTGGCGGCGATCCGGTTCCGTGGCTCAGGGCGGTCAAACCAGTGGCGGAACTATTTATGTGGTTTTGATGTTTAAATGTCCGACTACGCCACCCGTGGATTGCGGTCAGAGTGAACCGCCGCTACAGGGCAGACCGCTAAGGCTGGTGTTGTGGGTGCAGCAGAGCGTAGCATAACTCCCCACGGGAGGAGTATAGCCTCAGGGCAGTGTATGCGGAGGATGGGGGTGATGGTGCAGGGCAGCAGCAGTAACGACACGGAGTCAGTGATGCAGTTCAGGGCCTTTACTCACAGTTCTTATTATCCAGACCACGTCTGCAGGTAACGGCTGCCCACGTCGTACTGTGCTCACCAGGTGAGGGGCTCAGACAACTCCCAGATAACTTTGGAGCGCTTCACAGGACCCCCTTTGTGTGTCCTTTGTCTGGCCTTTCTTACCAACACTTCTGTCCGGCTGCCTCGGGCCTCCTCTTGGTAAACTTGGCGCCAGTTTCCCTGACCCTATGTGGTGCCTTCCTAGCGGGTGGAGCAAGGGGCTGCGCCACATAAAATGTCAGAGCCTCCGGTTTCTAGCTGAGGGTCGTTTCCTGCCTCCACTAGTTCGGGGACCGGTCTCCCCCTTTGGCCTGACCCCTCCACGCAGGTGGATTCGGGGATGCGGTGGCGACTCGCCCGTCCGCACCCCTGGGATCCCTTCATTCCTCGTTCCTGGAGCCTTCTCCGCTCCTCTTCCTTCCTTCTCCCTCTTGCAGGCCTGGGCCTCTGTTACTAGGCCCGCCTCCGGAGCAGAGCTCATGCAGAGCCCCTGCTCCCTGCCACTTCTGCTCAGACTTCTCTGCACTGAACTAAGATGGTGCCCACCTTTTATACTCCCTTCTCAATGCACCCAGGAACTGCTTCCTCCCTGCTCCTGCACTGCAGGGTTCCCCTTCCTCAGTGTTCCCTCCCCCCACTCCAGCCAGGGACAGGGACTGTCGTGCCCATCTCAGGGGCATATTGGTCGCCCTGCCCCACGGCAATGTGGTGTAATGCATGCAGGTGTCGGGTCCTGATCCACACTCCATCCTTATCTGAGAGTGAGATATCACACCTCTGGGTGAGGTGCAATACGTCTGTAGCAACCGAGTCCTCGGTGCTACAGTTCCATTTATCTTCAGCCTAGGTGACGTATTGTGATACAGGGCCGTGATTTTGGCTATAAAAGGGTCCCCTAGACCCCTACCCCAAGCTTTTTAAAAGAATCATATATGGCGTGCCAGGAGACTCTATGGAATGCTTTCTCAGCATCCAACGAGAGTATCTACTTACAAATTTTTAACTGCATCTAGCCCAGGAAATACTTTCTGCCTAGTAGCAGTGTCTGCTAGTCAGCGGATTATCCCGGCTGTTAAGCAAGCTACACCACCTGTAGTTTGGACACTTAATTTTTTCAAAGGAAATGCTTCGGGACCACGGGATACTTAGTGAAGAGCATCAGGAGGCACCCCAAGGCATAGGGGCTGGGACTGGCACTAGGATGCCTTGCGGTGGACAGCCGAGCTCGATCCTTATAAAAGCTTTTTAACTGCAGCAGCTTTAGTGGACGCTACTGGAGCTGGAATTACGCGGCTGCTGGCATGAGACTTGCCCTCCAATATATCCTTGTAAATGGATTTAAAGTGTATTCATTCAAATTAGAGGGACAATTTAAATTAAAAAGCTTAGAGCTGCCTCCACCACAGGGGGGCTCTCTCGACCCACCAGCGGACAGGCACCAGTATTGGGAGAGGGGGGCTGGCCGTCAGGGTTCACCGCGGCTCTGGCACAAACCCGGCGACACGGAGGTGGCACGGGCAGGAGCGGACTGGCCGTCTCGGCTTCTCACTTTTTGGATTTTAGAAGGGCATGACATGCCTATATCTGTGTCTCCCCCTCCTTTTACTCCTCCACCTCTTTTCTTTTCGCATGACTATATGTACTTGTCACTTTTCCATGTGTTAGTTGTGTCTTCTGAGCAGTTTGTCAGCTTTTGGACACCTTTGAAGGTGTTTTCTATGTGTTTCTATGTGTTTTTGTTTGCCTGCCATTGGTTTTAACGGTGTTCGAAGGTGTTCGAAGAACAGTTCGACGAACAGTTCGGCGAACACACGGGTGTTCGACGAACCGAACCGAACTCGAACACTACGGGGGTGGCTCAACACTAATGATTACTTCGAATTCTGACAATATGAGGGTCATGCTGCAGGTAGTGCAGCAAGAAGGCACTTATGTGCCTTGCGCATCTCGGAGCCCCAAAATTATTTTCCGGGCTAGATGCAGCTAAAAATTATTTTTAATTTTAAATCTGGTGAAGCTTTAGTATAGATGGCCTAATAGGATCAGTGCTGCACACTGCTACAAAGCCCAAATTATTTTCCAGTCAAGATACAGATAAACATGATTAGTAATTTGAAAGCTTAAAACGGTTGGTAGGGTGATTTTAACCAATCATCAAGCTTTTACTCTACCCAGGATGACACAGGGGTAGAAAAGTAGTTTCGGATCCATGATTTGTTCATCTTTATGAACGTGAGTCTGTCTACATTATCAGTGGAGAGCCGCGTGCGCTTATCTGTCAGCACACCACCAGCAGCGCTGAACACACGTTCAGACAGAACGCTGGCTGCGGGGCATGACAAGATCTCCAAGGCGTAAGTGGCTAGCTCCGGCCATTTATCCAGATTGGAAGCCCAAAAAGAGCAAGGGTCCAGTGACACAGTCGTGGCTTCAATGTCTACTTGGAGATACTCCTGTACCATCGTCTCTAGGCGTTGACTATGTGTCAGACTTCTTGTCTCCTGTGGCCTTGCAAAGGATGGGCTAAAAAAGTGGTGAAATGATTCCGCAAAATTGATGTTACCAGCAGATACTGTGGTTCTGTTACGGTTTGAGTGCTGAACACTTGACGGTCCCACGGTTGGCAAGTTGGAACTGTGAGATTAACTACGTGCACCACTGGTATTTTGTGGAAAAGCACATGTAAGATTCTGCAACAGTCTCTGCTGATACTCCTGCATGCGTGCATCCCTTTCTATGGCAGGAATAATTTCGGCAAATTTACTTTTGTACCGGGGATCTAACAGTGTGGCAACCCAGTAGTCAGGATTATTTCTAATTCTCACAATTCGAGGGTCATGTTGCAGGTAGTGCAGCAAGAAGGCACTCATGTGTGTTGCGCATCCAGGAGCACCAAGTCCCTGTTGTGTTGGTGGCGAGGTAACAATCATGCTTCCTTCCTCTGTCCTCTCCCCCCAACCTCGCACAACAGAAATGTGATCAAGGTCTCCCTCATCTGATGAGTCTTCCATCAGTTCGTCCTCCACTTCTTCCTGGGCTCCTGCACCTTCCTCACTAGTTTGGCTGCTACCATGCGCCCTGGTAAAACCATCTCCCCCACCCTCACATGCCTGCCGCCTTGGTGCTGCCGACCGTCTGGACCTTGCAGATGTTAGCCCTTCCGCATACAACTCCTCCTCCTCTACTTCCTCCACCTCCTCTTGTGCCACCACCTGACTCCGAATTCTGTTTAACATGTGCTCCAGCATGTAAATCACCGGAATAGTTATGCTGATAATGGCATCGTCAGCACTAAACATCTTCGTCGCCATTTCAAAACTGTGCAGAAGGGTGCATAGGTCCCTGATCTGAGACCACTCCTCCAGCGTGATTTGCCCCACCTCTGAATCTCGTTGGCCCAGGCTATACGTCAGAACGTATTGCACCAGGGCTTGTCGGTGCTGCCACAGTCGCTGCAACATGTGCAGAGTTGAATTCCACCGGGTAGGCACATCGCATTTTAGCCGGTGAAGTGGCAGGCCCAACGACTTCTGTAGAGATGTAAGTCGCTGAGCTGCGGGATGCGAACGGCGGAACTGAGCACACAGCGACCGTGCCCTCTGCAGAAGGCCATCTAGTCTGGGATAGTGGGCTAAAAATTGCTGGACAACCAGGTTCAACACGTGAGCCATACAAGGCACGTGTGTGACATTGCCCCGGCGAAGGGCCGCACCCATGTTTGCAGCATTGTCGCACACGGCCCTCCCTGGTTTCAGGTCCAGTGGAGACAACCATTCATGAAATTGGTTCTCCAGAGCTGACCACAACTCCTCAGCTGTGTGACTCACATTTCCCAGACATTTCAATGTAAAAACCGCCTGATGACGTTGAGCCCTACTGCCAGCATAGTAAGGAGGTGTGCAGGATCCCTTCTGCGCAGTTAGAAAGCTTGTGGCATGACCAGACAGGCTTTGGGTGCAGGTGGAAGACCGAGAGGAGGTTGAGGAGGCAGAAGCAGTGGAGGAACTTTGACATAAAGAGGATTGACGCACAACTCGTGGGGACGGCAAGACTTGGACAGCAGCCCCTTGTCCTGCTGTCACCATAGTTACCCAGTGCCCAGTCAGCGACATGTAACGCCCCTGTCCATGCCTACTCGTCCAAGTGTCTGTGGTGAAATGCACCCTGTCACACACAGAGTTTCTCAAAGAAGCGGTGATGTTGTGTGCGACATGCTGGTGGAGCGCAGGCACACCTTTCTTTGAGAAGTAGTGCCGACTGGGCATCTGGTACTGGGGCACTGCGACGGACATAAGGTCTCGAAAATCCTCTGTGTCCACCAGGCGGAAAGGCAGAATTTCTGTAGCCAAGAGCTTGCAGATGGTGAAATTCAACCTCTTAGCTTTCTCATGGCTAGGAGGAAATGGTCTTTTACTTGTCCACTTCTGAGGGACCGAGGGCTGGCTATTGTGCTTAGACGGGGTTGATCAGGGTGTCCCCGGCAAACTGCCGGTCTGTGAGGAAGATGCAGGCGGACATGTTAGGTTGCCTTGATCCAAAGGTGGTGCTATCGATGTCGGACAGCGCTCAACACCAGCTGGTGTTACAAGCTCCAAAGAAAATGATGACCTGCCAATCACGCTGGCTGTTGCGGGTAAAGAGGTGGCAGGTCTGCGCCCCAAAACAGGTGTGACTGCTGTCCCCCCAGTCACAGAGGATGAAGAGGCCATGGATGCACAAGATATGGCAGACGGTGATTGGCCCGGCCGGCTAGGCTGCATTGTAGCACACTGAGCTTCCCACTGCAACTTATGCTTCATGTCCATGTGCCGGTTCATGCATGAAGTACTCAAACTATGTATTTTTTGGCCTCTACTTAGCTTTTGCTGACAAATGTTACAGATAACACGAGTTGGGTCATCTTTATCGATCTGAAAAAATGCCCAGGCTATGCAAGGCTTAGCACCCATGCGACCTGAAGAGCCACCACGACTTGTGGTGAGAGGCAGAGTTGTGTTTGAGGATGCAGTTGTTGACGTGCTTCCAGTACTACGTCTCTGTCCAGGAAGGTGCAACCTGACCTCGTCGTCACTAGCATCTTCCTCCACCTCCTCTGCTGACCTCATCTCTTGGCTGACTGTGGGTTGACAGTAAGTGGGATCTCCGACCTCATCATCATCACCCTGTGCGTTATCACACCCGTCGTCCTCAGAGCCAACCTGTTCCTGCCCTGACAAAAAACTAAAGTTGTCGCTCCAATCAGGTATTTGAGTCTTATCATCGTCTTCCTCATTGTCTCCACCAACAGGAGTTACAGTTTGGGAATGAGGGTCTACATTATGGTCAGAACCTTCTGCGTCTGGTCCTGGATCCGACTCATAAAGATTCTGGGCATCAGTGCAGATCATTTCCTCGTCTGGATTCACAGAAGCGCTGGAGTCGACCTCTGATTCCCAGGCTATAGTATGAGTAAACAGCTCTGCAGACTCAACCATCTGTTCTACCTCATACTCAGACGGGCAGCTGGAGATTTGGGAGCTGTGAGGAAGCAAGTGCGATTTGGGTGACACCTTTGAGGACTGGAGTATTTGTGATGTTGAAGTTGATGTGGAGGAGAGCCCACTTAAAGGAGCACTTGATATCCGTTGAAGCACCTGCTGTTTTTGTGCCTCATCTGGAATTTGTAGCGATTGGCGTGGCCGTAAGAAAGGAATCTTATCACACTGTCCGCTAAAAGAAGTAGACATTTTAGTTTGGCTGGAAGATGGTCTTTCTTCTGCACCTACCCCACGGACACAACCTTTTTTCCCCTTCCCAACACGCCTATTCCCCTTTCCACCAGCAGCAGGCCTTTTTCCACTCATTTTGGTGGTTAACTAATTCACAACTCTGGAGTTGTTTGCACAAAAAAACAATGGATGGTAACCGAGCAGAGCTGAGTGGCCAAACTGTGGTATTAGGCCAAAACTATTGGCTGGGTTAGATGCAGAAAAAAATTATTTTGAATTTGCAACCTGATGGAGGTCAGTATAGATGGACTAATACAAATAGTCCCACACACTGCTAGAAGTCCAAATATTTTTTCAGAGGTACTGTAGATGCAGATAAAAATTATTTTTAATTTGCAACCTGATGGAGGTCAGTATAGATGGACTAATAGACCAAGTCCCACACACTGCTAGAAGCCCAAATATTTTTTCAGAGCTAGATGCAGAAAAAAATTATTTTTAATTTGCAACCTGATGGAGGTCAGTATAGATGGACTAATAGACCAAGTCCCACACACCGCTAGAAGCCCAACTATTTTTTCAGAGCTAGATGCAGAAAAAAATTATATTCAATTTGCAACCTGCTGGAGGTCAGTATAGAAGGACTAATAGAACAAGTCCCACACACTGCTAGAAGCCCAAATATTTTTTCAGAGCTAAATGAAGAAAAAAATTATTTTTAATTTGCAACCTGATGGAGGTCAGTATAGATGGACTAATAGACCAAGTCCCACACACTGCTAGAAGCCCAAATATTTTTTCAGAGCTAGATGCAGAAAAAAATTATTTTTAATTTGCAACCTGATGGAGGTCAGTATAGATGGACTAATAGACCAAGTCCCACACACCGCTAGAAGCCCAAATATTTTTTCAGAGCTAGATGCAGAAAAAAATTATTTTTAATTTGCAACCTGATGGAGGTCAGTATAGATGGACTAATAGACCAAGTCCCACACACTGCTAGAAGCCCAAATATTTTTTCAGAGCTAGATGCAGAAAAAAATTATTTTTAATTTGCAACCTGATGGAGGTCAGTATAGATGGACTAATAGACCAAGTCCCACACACCGCTAGAAGCCCAACTATTTTTTCAGAGCTAGATGCAGAAAAAAATTATATTCAATTTGCAACCTGCTGGAGGTCAGTATAGAAGGACTAATAGAACAAGTCCCACACACTGCTAGAAGCCCAAATATTTTTTCAGAGCTAAATGAAGAAAAAAATTATTTTTAATTTGCAACCTGATGGAGGTCAGTATAGATGGACTAATACACCAAGTCCCACACACTGCTAGAAGCCCAAATATTTTTTCAGAGCTAGATGCAGAAAAAAATTATTTTTAATTTGCAACCTGATGGAGGTCAGTATAGATGGACTAATAGACCAAGTCCCACACACCGCTAGAAGCTCAAATATTTTTTCAGAGCTAGATGCAGAAAAAAATTATTTTTAATTTGCAACCTGATGGAGGTCAGTATAGATGAACTAATAGACCAAGTCCCACACACCGCTAGAAGCCCAACTATTTTTTCAGAGCTAGATGCAGAAAAAAATTATATTCAATTTGCAACCTGCTGGAGGTCAGTATAGAAGGACTAATAGAACAAGTCCCACACACTGCTAGAAGCCCAAATATTTTTTCAGAGCTAAATGAAGAAAAAAATTATTTTTAATTTGCAACCTGATGGAGGTCAGTATAGATGGACTAATAGACCAAGTCCCATACACTGCTAGAAGCCCAAATATTTTTTCAGAGCTAGATGCAGAAAAAAATTATTTTTAATTTGCAACCTGATGGAGGTCAGTATAGATGGACTAATAGACCAAGTCCCACACACTGCTAGAAGCCCAAATATTTTTTCACAGCTAGATGCAGAAAAAAATTATTTTTAATTTGCAACCTGATGGAGGTCAGTATAGATGGACTAATAGACCAAGTCCCACACACTGCTAGAAGCCCAAATATTTTTTCAGAGCTAGATGCAGAAAAAAATTATTTTTAATTTGCAACCTGATGGAGGTCAGTATAGATGGACTAATAGACCAAGTCCCACACACCGCTAGAAGCCCAACTATTTTTTCAGAGCTAGATGCAGAAAAAAATTATATTCAATTTGCAACCTGCTGGAGGTCAGTATAGAAGGACTAATAGACCAAGTCCCACACACTGCTAGAAGCCCAAATATTTTTTAAGAGCTAGATGCAGAGAAAAATTATTTTTAATTTGCAACCTGATGGAGGTCAGTATAGATGGACTAATAGACCAAGTCCCACACACCGCTAGAAGCCCAAATATTTTTTCAGAGCTAGATGCAGAAAAAAATTATTTTTAATTTGCAACCTGATGGAGGTCAGTATAGATGGACTAATAGACCAAGTCCCACACAGTGCTAGAAGCCCAAATATTTTTTAAGAGCTAGATGCAGAGAAAAATTATTTTTAATTTGCAACCTGATGGAGGTCAGTATAGATGGACTAATAGACCAAGTCCCACACACCGCTAGAAGCCCAAATATTTTTTCAGAGCTAGATGCAGAAAAAAATTATTTTTAATTTGCAACCTGATGGAGGTCAGTATAGATGGACTAATAGACCAAGTCCCACACACTGCTAGAAGCCCAAATATTTTTTCAGAGCTAGATGCAGAAAAAAATTATTTTTAATTTGCAACCTGATGGAGGTCAGTATAGATGGACTAATAGACCAAGTCCCACACACTGCTAGAAGCCCAAATATTTTTTCAGAGCTAGATGCAGAAAAAAATTATATTCAATTTGCAACCTGCTGGAGGTCAGTATAGAAGGACTAATAGAACAAGTCCCACACACTGCTAGAAGTCCAAATATTTTTTCAGAGCTAAATGAAGAAAAAAATTATTTTTAATTTGCAACCTGATGGAGGTCAGTATAGATGGACTAATAGACCAAGTCCCACACACTGCTAGAAGCCCAAATATTTTTTCAGAGCTTAATGCAGAAAAAAATTATATTCAGTTTGCAACCTGATGGAGGTCAGTATAGATGGACTAATAGAATGATGCTATGCCCAAAAGATTTTACTTCACTAGGTGCAGTAAAAAAATTGGTATTCTATACACAGGTGTTATATCTTGCAACACAGATAGGCTACTCCACTGACTAACACACTCTGCAATAGGCCAAAAAGGATTAGCTTTGCTAGATTCAGCCAAATGCTGTGAAGAAAACTTGCACAGCACTGGCACAGACCTGCCTGGCAAAAACTGATAGGAACTCATGTAACCTAGTCCTGAAAAGGACTCCAATTACAATTAGTCTTTACTCCCACAACCTATCTATTTAAGAGCACAGACCTCCCTGATAAAAGTCGTAGGAAATGCTGTAACCTAGTCCTTAAAAGGACTGCAATCACAACTATTCCCTACTCCCAAGCTATCTGTATATTTGTGCGAAAATTGGCTTGAAATTAACAAGGTATAGCGCACACAGCAACAGTGGTGCCGTCTAACACGCAGCTGCAGCAGTGAGAAAATGGTGGCGATGGGGAAAATGGCTTGGTCTTATAGGGCAAGGACATGTGACATACACTGCCAATGACACATGCCCTTGCTTGTGTGAAAAAAAGCACTTCGCTCCGTGTGTGCGCTGCTGATAGGCTGACAGATTGCACCTCCCCACTGCAAATGCGGGAAAGAGAAAAAAAAATGGAGATCTTCATTGTTCCTGCAGAGATCCATCCCCTGCCCCTCCCCCCACCCCGCTGTACACTCAAACTGCGTATTAACATTAATTTTCATCATTACTGAGAAAAAATCCAGTTATGATTTTGGTGCACGAACAGTTATCGAACATAACCTCGAACAGCCGAATTTTTCTGAAATTGTTCGTGTTCGTCGAACGGCTCGAACACCGCCCAAAACAGCTTGAATTTGAGATTGGCGAACAGTTCGAGTAGAACAACGCTCATCTCTACTGTTGAGCCTCTAAGTTGAACACATGGGCCAGTCATGGTACGTGTGCAAGGTTGCCAAGCTTCAGAGGTTTCGGCCATTGCCACACACGATCATGTCTGGTTGTAGGTTCAGTGGTGAGATCAACAGAACTGCCTGTTCTGTTACAGCTTTTAACAACTCTGTAGCGGTGTGCGGTTTGTTGCCTAAGCAGATGAGCTTCAGAAGAGCCTGTTGCTGCTTGGCTGAGGCAGTGCTGCAGTGCTTCCAGCTTGCGACTGATGTGGTCATTTCAGAGATGAAGCCTGAAAAGGAGGACAAGGTGCAGGAGCTGCAGAATGTGGGGGCAACACTGATTGACCCAGGGCCCACAATCTTCAGAGTCGGGAGGACATGTTCCGTCCCAGGTCCGACTCGGTCCCGGCTTCCACAATATTAACCCAGTGTGCCATCAGTGAAATGCACTGTCCTTGGCTACAAGCACTTGCCCACATTTCCATGGTTAGGTGATCCTTCTCAGTTACTGTGTTTGATGAGGGCACGGGCAATGTTCTGGGACACATGCTTGTGTAAGGCGGAGGCGGCACACCGGGAGAAATAGTGGCGGCTGGTAACCAAGGGACAGCTGCCATGATGTTTAGGAAAATTTTCATCTCCACAAGCCTAAAAGGCAACATTTCTAGTGCAAGCAGTAGAGAAATGTGGCAGTTTAGTATTGTGTCCTGTGGGTGGTTGGCTGCATATTTGTGCTTGTGATCCAAGGACTGAGGTAGGGACAACTGAATGCTGAGATGGGACAAGGGAGTGGACGTGGTTGCTGATGGTGATGGTTACAAGTGTGCAACGACAGGTGCAGGGTGGGAGAGTGGGAGGCATCCTCGCCTGCATTATGGGCAAAGACTTGTCATGAACATACAACAGTGGTAGAGGCAGTGGTGTCACCCACAGACACTATTTCTGGACCCTGGCATTCGGACCAACTAATCGGGTGCTTTTCTATCATGTGCCTGAGCATGCTGGTGGTGGCCAGGCTGGTAGTTTTGCTGCCCCTGCTGATGCTGGCATGGATGATGTTGCAAATGACCTTTTTTTGGGTTAACTGGACAGTCTTTAAAAAAGAGGCAGACATGGGAAGACCTATGAATTGGACTGTAAACTTCCCTCGTATTGGTGTTTTAGGGAACAGTTTCCAACCTTGTGTCTGTGGCCACCCCACTGCTTCTGCTTGCCTGTTTTGGTGCTACGCCTCCTCCTCCCTCTGCGCTAATGTCCTTGCTATGCATGTCACCTTGCCAGGTTGGGTCAGTGACTTCATCATCCACCACCACATCTTCCTCGTACGCACCCTGGGGTTCGTCATGACGTGCTGGCAATTGTGTCTCATCGTCATCATCCACCTATTGCGACAGTAATTACACTTTCCCAATGTCACCTTCGTGCTAGGTGGACACGATGTGGGTGCTTGTTGTGGTCCCTTAGCAGGCACAGTTTCATCTTGACCAAGGCCTTGGCCTCTGCGTGCGCTATCAGCATCATGTCCACTTCTCCGTCCCTTACCGCACGCCTTGCCCATTTTAAATTAAGTTTCATATGTTGCAGCTTGAAAAAAAATGTCAGGATTAATACCACAGTATTTGATCACATCTGATGACCATTTCTTTTGGCCAGTGCAGATATACCGATGCTATTAGTCAGCGAACAAGTGTGAATATATTTTGGACACACAAGTAGCAGACTTTAAATGGAGTATAATATTTTGTAGCTTAATACTTCAGTAATATTTGACCACCTGAGATGATGTACAATTTTCTCTGCTTGCACAATACAGCAATGCTATTCAAACCTACCAAATCTGGCTGTATGCTGCTAACAAGCAAATGGAGCAGTAAAATGGTGTATTATATTGCTTTTCACCAAAATTATCAGGATTAAGAGCAAAAAGAATACTATTAGCCCTGATATCTAGGGCTATTGATAGGAGTTACAGCTGCAGAAAGAACGAGCAATGGACCCTATTCTGTACTTTACTAGGTCTCCACAAACTCTGCCTAACTAGTGCTGTCAGCAGGATTAATATTCTTCAGAATGAGCCCTTACAAGGACTGTTAGGCTATGTGCCCACGATGCATAAGTGCTCAGGATTTTTTCCTGAGCGTTTCTGCATCTTCCTGGCAGAAAAAAAACGCATGCAGATTGTACATGCGTTTTCCTGCCAGGGACATACGGAAATGAAGCGTTCTTCACTTGCATTTCTGCATGCGGGTGTCAAGCACTTTTTCAAGTGATTTTAGCATCACTTGGAAAGTGCTTGACAACTCGGTCACACTATATAAATCCATGCAAACAGCAAGGATTTCTATAGTGTGACCCGAGAGAATGTCAAAAAATAAAAAATAAACCTATACTTAACTTCCGATGGCCCCTGCAGTCTTGCTGCGCTCCTGTGCTGGCTGCCGGCAGATCGCGGTACGCTGTACTGAAGGACCTGCCATCACATGACTGTGACGTCACCGCAGGTCCTTCAGTCCTGCGCGGTCTATAGACAAGCACAGGAAAGGAGTCAGGGGGCCGTCGGAATGTGAATATAATCTTTATTTTTTATTTTATTCTTTTTTTTACAGCTTTTTGGGTACCTGGGTGGAGGAGAGTCTCCTGTCCTCCCCACCCGGGTACCATCCGCACATTAGAATGCGCCAATTATGCAAGTACAGATGCAGTCTTGCGGAATTGGCGCATTCTAATGCAAGTCAATGGCGGCGAAAACGCAGCACTTCCGCAAAATAATTGGTAGTGCTGCGTTTTTTTCCGCATTGATAATCCGCAGCGGAAATTTCCGCAGCATGAGCACAGCACATGCAGATTATCATTGGGGGACATGGCAGACCTTCTACAATGCATTTTTTAAGCATTTCTGCAGCGTTTTTGCCGCTGCGGAAACGCTTAAATAACGCATCATGGGCACACAGCCTTAGAGTAAATGAATAATTGTAGCGTGTAATCTCTGTTTAAAATAACCGCCAATTCTCTTCCTCACTCAGCTGCAGCTTTCCCTACTCTGCCCCTTTGACCGGTAGACTGTGACAAGCATAGGGTCCCAGATCTTACATAGACCCGATGACTCTATGCGGCCAGCCAATCACTGTAATGTCACAACTAACATGGCTACGGCATTACAGTGACTGTCACGCAATCCCTGCATAGTAATTTTGCTATCTAATGTAAACCAAACACGTGGGGCGGGAACTTTAGCTCCCGCCCGAACATTTAAAAAATACTCGCAACGAGCATCTCGAGTATCACTGTGATGCTCGGGTGAGTAACTAATAGTGGCAAGCATGCTCGCTCATCACTAATAAATATATATTATATATATATCTATATATATCTATATATATCTATATATATATATATATATATATATATATATATAAATATATAGTGGGGAAAATAAGTATTTGATACACTGACAATTTTGCTAATTTTCCCACCTACAAAGAATAGAGAGGTTTATAATTTTTATCACAGGTACACTTCAACTATGAGAGGCAGAAAACAGAAAATCACATTGTATGATTTTATTTGATACAGAAACCTGAGTTTCTAATTACAAAGGTGAGACATTTCCTGTAGTTCTTTACGAAGTTTGGGGCTGTTGCTGGGCAACATTGAGTTTCAGCTTCCTCCAAAGATTTTCTATTGGGTTCAGGTCTGGAGACTGGCTAGGCCACTCCAGGACCTTGAAATGCTTCTTATTGAGCCACTCCTTAGTTGCCTTGGCTGTGTATTTCCAGTCAAAAACATCTTAACAAGCTAAGTTACATGTTAACAAAGGAACTCTTCCTTGATATTTTCACAATTCCTGCATTTATTGAACTTGTAAGACTTGGGATAGTTTCTGCTTGAATTTCTTTGTAGGATGCCAGAATAACCTCACAGAGCTGCTGTTTTGATGCAAACTGCCTCCTACCCTCTGATCATTTGCTTGAGGATCTCTAAAGGTTCTCAGTAAGGTTGAGGTCAGTGGATGATGTTAGCCACACCACGACATTCTCTCCTCTTATGACCCTAGAAGCCAATGACTCAGAGGTATTATTTACAGTATAAGATGTTGCATATTCATGCATGAAGATGGTTTTGTTGCGGATGGCACAGTTCTTTTTGTACTACAGAAGAAAATGGTCAGTCAGAAACTCTCTATATTTTGCAAAGGTCATTTTCACAACTTTAGTACCCTAAAGGGGCCTACTAGCTCTGAAACCATGATTCTGGACCAAAACATGACTCTGTCACATACTGACTGATGTCGCAGCCTTGTTGCAACATGGTGGTGTCACTCAAGGTGTGGGGAAGACTTAATGCAACACAAAGGGAAGAGGTAAAGAGAGCCCAGACTCTAGGGAAAGGGGGGAAGTAGAGACCACCTAGGATGATCTAGCGTCTCCCTGTCTCCCCTAACGTCCCTGTATTGGGTCTTAATCAATCGCCACACGCGTGCCTCGCCCTGTCTTTCCCTGGCATATGGCTAAGGCTTGAGAAGGGAGGAGATGAGCACTAGTCGATCTCCACTAAACACTATAGACAACAGGGGTGGACAAACAGGGGGAAATTGCTTAGCTTTAGATGAACTCCAGAGAAATGTGCACATGTCCTCAAGCTCCAGAGAGGATGAAGTACTGCTCTTGCTAAAGCTTTCACAAGTAGTAATGTATATCGCCGGCACCTCCTTCTGAAACACAGCAGGTATTTATACACCCAGGCTGGGTGTTAATTAGCCAAATGGAGGTAGCTGCTGGGTCCTAGAGAAAGCCTCTAAGAAGATGTCTGTAATGTCAAATGTAGAGATCTCCTGCAACCAACTGCAGGACGACTGTCTGTCACCTCTGACACACCCGTGACAGGTGGCCATCCACCAACCATCTACTATGCCATCCATCTGGACCATCCAGGGTTTCACATGACTCATCAGTAAACAAGAATGTTTTAAAATCTGTCTTCATTTATGTCTGGGCTACTGCAACCATTTCTGCTCGTTAGCACTGTTTGGGGGTGGCCGAATAGTGGTTTATGCACAACTGCAAGCCTCCAGAGCATGCTACACCATGATATTTGCAGGACTCCAAAGGCACCAGAAACTTGAAATACCTGTTTGCTGTTTGTAATGATATTTTAGCAGCTGCTCTCTTAATTTGGTTGGCAGAAACCTTCCTCATTATTCCTTTATCTGCGTGAACCCTTCATGCTGTGTATCAGCCAAAAATGTTTTCACAGTATAATGATTATGCTTAGGTTTTCATGAAATACCTAATTTTTTATATCTTGTCTAAGGCATTGCACCGTTTGATGCTTTTCGGCAACAGAGAAGTTCTTTTTCTTTCCCATATTGCTTCAAACCTGTGGCATGTTGTTCTCAAGTTGTTTTCCTTTAATTGGGCTCACCTGACAAACTAATTATCACAGGTGTTTGAGATTGATTTCAGCTATCCAAAGAGCCGTGAAGCACAATACCAACCATGAGTTTAATTGTAAAAAATGTATATATATTATGACACATATTGCATTGCAATACATTCGTACATATATATATATATATATATATACACACATACATATATATGCGGTATATAAATATATATTTATATGTTAGTGTGTGTATGTGTTGAAAAAAAGCAGGCAGCACACTGTAGGAATATAAAAAAAATGAACAATCTTTTATTTGACATGTGTGCAAAAATGCAACGCTTCAGCTGCAAAGGGCTAATATATATGCATATATTAGGTTACTGGGCTGTAACCTGCTGGCTGGCACCTAACAACTGCATTTTGCCTTTGCTTGTGCTGCCTCATCTTTTGTTATTTTTATTGAGCTTCAAGAGGTTGTCACAGGAAATGGTTTTCACTTCACAGGTGTGCCCTGTCAGGTTTAATAAGTGAGATTTCTTGCCTTATAAATGGGGTTGGGACCATCAGTTGTGTTTTGCAGAAGTCAGGTGGATACACAGCTGATAGTCCTACTGAATAGACTGTTAGAATTTGTATTATGGCAAGAAAAAAGCAGCTAAGTAGAGAAAAACGGGTGACCATCATTACTTTAAGAAATGAAGGTCAGTCAGTCTGAAAAATTGGGCAAACTTTGAATGTGTCCCCAAGTGCAGCTGCAAAAACCATCAAGCAGTACAAAGAAACTGGCTCAAATGAGGACCGCCCCAGGAAAGGAAGACCAAGAGTCACCTCTGCTTCTGAGGATAAGTTTATCCGAGTCACCAGCCTCAGAAATCGCAAGTTAACAGCAGCTCAGATTAGAGACCAGGTCAATGCCACACAGAGTTCTAGCAGCAGACACATCTCTACAACAACGGTTAAGAGGAGACTTTGTGCAGCAGGCCTTCATGGTAAAATAGCTGCTAATAAACCACTGCTAAGGACAGGCAACAAGCAGAAGAGACTTGTTTGGGCTAAAGAACTCAAGGAATGGACACTAGACCAGTGGAAGTCTGTGCTTTGGTCTGATGAGTCCAAATTTGAGATCTTATGTTCCAACCACCGTATCTTTGTGCGACGCAGAAAAGGTGAACAGATGGACTCTACATGCCTGGTTCCCACCGTGAAGCATGGAGGAGGAAGTGTGAAGGTGTGGGGGTGCTTTGCTGGTGACACTGTTGGGGATTTATTCAAAATTGAAGGCATACTGAACCAGCATGGCTACCACAGCATCTTGCAGCGGCATGCTATTCCATCTGGTTTGCGTTTAGTTGGACCATCATTTATTTGTCAACAGGACAATGACCCCAAACACACCTCCAGGCTGTGCAAGGGCTATTTGACCAAGAAGGAGAGTGATGGGGTGCTACGCCAGATGACCTGGCCTCCATAGTCCCCAGACTTGAACCCAATCGAGATGTTTTGGGGTGAGCTGGACCGCAGAGTGAAGGCAAAAGGGCCAACAAGTGCTAAGCATCTCTGGGAACTTTTTCAAGATTGTTAGAAGACCATTTCCAGTGACTTACTTTTGAAGCTCATCAAGAGAATGCCAAGAGTGTGCAAAGCAGTCATCAAAGCAAAAGCTGGCTACTTTGAAGAACCTAGAATATAAGACATATTTTCAGTTGTTTCACGCTTTTTTGTTAAGTATATAATTCCACATGTGTTAATTCATAGTTTTGATGCCTTTAGTGAGAATGTACAATTTTCAAAGTCATGAAAATACAGAAAAATCTTTAAATGAGAAGGTGTGTCCAAACTTTTGGTCTGTACTGTATATATATATATATATATATATATATATATATATATATATATATATATACACACACACAAAAACACAAAAGTATATAGTATTTATGTATTTATTTTGGAGAACGAAGTTCAGCTTCATTCCTTTAAACATAGTTAGTTTTTAAATATTTTTTCTCTGGTGTCAGGGTTACAACATCTTGTTTGCTTAGCACCAACAAGAATACAGAATGTATTATTTATTGTACTGTATTTATATACTTTTATTTCTCATCATCAAAGTAATTCTAAGCGATTTAACTATTAAATGTATGCTTGTCAGAACAACTGAAAAAAGTGTTATTTTAGAGATTATCATGACAAGCTAAACTTTTTTAACTAGCTATATACTAGATTGACTTTAAAAACAATTAGTAATGACATTGCTTAATTGAGGTACCCAAGGTTCAATGGGAAACAGTACAGGCTGGCAGTTTTAAGATTAAAAAAGTAATGATTCTGCGAATAAACCACATTTGCACCAATCAATAGCAGAAATCATCCAGATTTCATTAGATTCACTTAGTAAGCAGAAATAGAACACTTTGTAATAGGACAAATTGAACATATTTTGCATGTTACTAAATGAGTACATTACTTTAATAAAAAAATATGTTCTGAACAGAATTAATGTCTGTTGGACTAATTTACATTTATAGTTATCCTTAAAACACATTGTACAGTAATGAAAAGGTTTTGTGCAATTGTTGATTCTCATTCTTTTGTAAAAGTATCTATTATTACTTATTATTAGAGATGAGTGGATCTGACATAATTCAAATTTACCAAATTGCGCTGAATTTTTTAGGAAGTTCAATTTGCAGTTAAATTATTCTCTGTAAATTTCATGTCCATTACCATGTTCTGGGATATTTTCCAGACCCCAAATCATAATAAACGTAAGATGTAAAAAACTTTGAGGCATGATCAGACCTCATAGATCACTGTGTTTCTCTGTATGTCTGTGATGTCATGACATGTAACACTAAGTGACTTCCAAGGCCTTGTTGTGGCTGGAATTCTCTGCCTAAAGTAATAAGGAGATGCTGCTTGTGAAGGGGAAAAGAAGAGGCACTTCTGAGGATCTTAAGATGGCTGTAAGCAGTATGTGTCGCACAGTAAAGCAGTGATGTGAGTATAGGTTTTCGTTTAAAAAAGAAAACCTTTTGCCAGCCAGCCATAGTAAAATGGCAGCCCACCTTGTTCCTAAAAATTCAGATTTTTTTTTTGGTAAATTTAACTTAATTGTAAACTCAAGTGAATTTCACCTGAATAAATTTGCTCATCTCCACTAATTTCTTTACACAAGGTACTACTAACTAGTATGCAAAATACATGTTAAATAGAATATATTAACTTTATTTTCCTTACAAAGAAATTAATAAACAATAAAAACACCACTAAACAAATATCAATATTTAAAACCAGAAACACTCAGCATAAACGTAAGAATTGGAAATATGGAGAATTAGAGCTGTAAGAGGAGTGTGGAAAACGATCAATTATACATGGAATCAATAAAAGAAAACATAAAAAACAATATGTGCTGAGCAGCAAAGTATAATCTATATCTGGAGAAATCCTAAACCATATTTCAGTCTATTTTACAAATATAGTCATATATGTTGTTGGCAATTGTGTCAGCAACAAAAAGAAACACTCAAAGCAGCAAGGGCTCAATTCAACAAGTTGTTTTCATCGGTTATCTGGCATAAAACATCTTGAAATGTCACAAAATTTTAAGCAACTTGAAGTTGGGCAAAATAATTGGATACTTGAAGTTTTCACATGAGTTTGGCCAGCTACACTAAATTAGATTAGCTTTTTGCAGAAAAAAACATAGTGAAGCAGCCCAAAAAATTTATCAAATTGTACTCCCAGTGAAGTTCATTTCACAGAAGGGCACCTTTAAAGAATTAGTAGTAAAATAGGTTTCCAGCATGTCTCTTTCAGACTTATAAGATTTTTGCAACTATATTAATGAAACATGGATATTAAAACATTGTCATACAACAATAGTTCAACCAACGCCTTTCAACCATATGGTCTTAGTAACTGCCATGACTAAAACCATATGTTTGAAATGCTTTTGTTGAACTATTGTTGAATGACGATGACTAAAACTGAATGGTTAAAATGCGTTGGTTGAACTACTGTTAAATGACTTCATTTTAATATCCATGTTCCATGTGGTCATGCTTAAGACCATATTGTTGAAACACATTAATTGAACTATTGTTGAATGACTCTACATTAATGTCCATGTTCCATTAATAAAGTTCCAAGAATTTTTTAGGTAAAAAAATTGTCAGGATTCCTGTTGTCCTTCTGCAGTTTGACCACTAGTGGCTGCTATTGGTCACCTTGATAATTGCGCTGCAATTCCACTCCTTTCCACGGAACGCTGCTGTTATGTTCTGCAATTGCCCTTCACTAAGATGCCAGATTCTAAACCTGTGATATCCATCTTGTTTTCTGTTTGGGCCTACTTAAAGCCAGATGGATCTTTCACTCATTGCTTGATTATTGTGGCTAGCTGTTAGTCTAATTTCAGTCTTCAGCTCCTGAATTGTCTTACCCAGACTGTTCTCACTTATCTCCAGATTGTTTCCTACAACTCATTTGCTGTCTCCAAAGATTTCTTTTATCGCTTGCTGTACCTTGCTTGTGCATCTCTGGCCACTGGATTCTAGTAATGCTACACCAGTATCGTAACAAAAATGAAGTGCTGTAAATATCTTTTTCTACTATGGCTCTACAGACTCATTTGTCCATGCACCTGAAATGAGAAGGAATTGATGCAAGATTGTTGAGATGAAAGTGTGATAATTCTTAATGAATTAAACAAATCATGCTCCAGCAGTGCCTTAAGACTAAGGTGCACAATGTCAGTCTTATAGAATTCGGGCCCCAATTCACAAGGAACTATGTTATACAGTAATGTAATAAAGAAAATCTAAAACATTGTAAGACAAATGTTTAATTTATGGCGTAAATGATCTCCATACCCAGCTTGTAACAATAGGTCTACTGCCCAAATACAATACGTTTCACAAAGGAGGTCTCCCTCGAGTGAAGACACCTCTATACACTACTCCCAGGGCCTAATCCAAACAAACATCTGCTCTCCAGAGCTCCTTGTGAAGCCATAACACAAGCCTTGCTCATTATTCATTGGCTCAGTCAAGTTAGCAAAAAAGTATACAGACATTACAGCAAGGGATCACAGCTGATTCTTTCTTTGAAGTAAAACATTGTTTAAAAACAGGCAATGAATTGTCTTCCTTTAAAGAAGGAATCAGCTGCGATCCCATGCTGTCCTTTCTGTATACTCTTTTGCTTTCTCCCCTGCCCAGGAGATGTGTTATGATTAGATCATGTTACTGCATGGTAAGACTCAGCCATTACACCGTACACAGTGTGAAGACATTTATAAGATTATCTCAACAGAGGAACATTTTATTTAAGCACATCCAATTGTGGGAAATATTATTATTTCAAGATCTATTGATTGAAATAAACTTTTGTTCATGGAAAACCCCTTTAACTTTTAATTTTGGTGAAAGTTAAGCCATCAGCTCTCTTAACTCTACAGGTGCTGCCTTCATTAGCACTAGTTGAAATCTCTTGCAAAAAAGGCCACCCATATTGCCGATATAACAATCCCTCGATAGCCATTTATTACCAAGAGTTGGTTGGTTGCCAATGTACCATCTGTGGATGGATCAACACAATAATGAATGTTTAATCTACAGCATTCTGTCTACCATCATTGCTCTCCAATGCTGTGAGCATTTAATTCAAATATGGGAGAAAAGATAAACAAAAACAGTCCATGATATTCCTAAACCGAAGAAATGTCAAGCAGTATTTGATCACTATCTTCACAAGAAGGCCTTACGACACGCTTCTGAACAGTCCTGTTATGGATCACCAGGTGAGGTGGTATCCCTAAGCTGTTTGTCAGGACAATCAGCAAAGAATGAAGGGTTTTTTGAATGCAGTATAGTTGGATAGGCAGATAGAAAAACAAGGAACACTTAAGAACAGATGAACAGAAATAGTGAAGAGGCACCTTGGAATAGCAAAGCTCAGTGGTAGGAAAGCTCTTTTAAGTGGCAGGGCAAAGTTCATTGTGAGGTTTCTTGGTACTTCAGAGCAGTGTAAGTGTAAAGCACCTTGGAGAGTATGTAGTCTGGCTACTTGGCACAGCATAATCGACTATGTAAACAGCACCTTCAAGATGTACAGCACAGAACATAGGCAAAAAAATATATATATTATTACAGACTTGCAATATAAAACAGTAAAATTTGCCCTTTTTATAGTATAGAATATCCTTGTGCTTTCTATTTAGGACAACTAAATCGTAGTGTGCCTGCACATTAAAATGCTCCTACTGAATGACGGCAATGAGTTCACATGCATGAGCAAACTAAATCTCTGTATACCGTGACTCACTGCCGCATGCACATGCACGTGCACGGTAGATATATTTCTGTCTGGCTGACTGATGTCATGCACCTACACACTTAGGTGCATATGTAACTAGCTTGGCCATCACTGTTCAATGTACATGCACATTCGGGGTCTTTTACGCTTGATGCATGATGCTTTCTCATTAGTGGCATGCTTGCATGAATATCCAGTATGAATTTCAGGACGATTTCGGCTTCAGGACTCCTTACTCCTCTGACCATATAGTAATCATTATTCTGTTATTAATTATGATATATTTTTATATATAGGACAAACTCTGGCTATCTCATTCACCATTACCCCTAAGGAAGCCACAAATTTGGGTGCCAATATGAGTGAGGTCTATACTCCTCTATTACACTTTGTTCTCATTCCCAGGTTCCACTTATCTACTTATCTATCCTATTATTCTTATTTATTTTTCTTCTGCAGCTATTTAGGCCTTCAGCCTTTCAGAGCATGTCTATTTCTTGTATTTCAGATGTCTTTTTCCATTTGCCAACAGGCTATAACCCCTTTATGCACATTTTGGTTGCATCTAGGTATTATTTATTATATTTATAGGACTTACTTTGCTTTTGCGAGATTCATTGGTCTTTTTCACAGTGCTCAAATGCCTTTATTTTTACCATGGCTTTATTCTTGGTTTCTGCGCTGTTAGATTTTTCATAAATATACATAAATTTGCTCCTTGGTTATAATGTATATCAACTATTAACATTTTCATTGTTAAGAGGGTTACCTTGTGATGGACATTGGAGGAGGAGTATAAGTCCTAATACGGACACACCTGGTGGATTATTATTATAACTATTTTGCATTTTTAAATTTTTTATAATCATATATCATTGTTTCTTCATGTTTTTTTCAATAAAGCATTTCAACTGTTTAACACACTTCTTTCACTTTATTACTGGCTTTCTTTATAGTGTGCAGTTGGCTGATCCCGATCTTATTAGTAGTACCCTCAGCATTTTCTTTTTGTGGCCTGGCAGAACATAGCACAGGACCTTTATTCATCAGGTGCATGGAGCACAGTAGTGCCTGGGAAGCAAGCCAAGTTTTGTGTCTCATGGTTTACCTGTACCGCTGAGAAATGAATCCTCTGCTTGGCACTAGTGAAGCCATGAAGAAAAGGCCCTATATGTTCTTCTGCCAGTTGGGGTTTCTCAGGCCTATTTTGGAAGTCAACCATTAAGTCTATCTGACTCACATTATTCACAGCACTATACACAATCATAGTAGATGTTTAATGGTTTTGGTATGTCTAATTTTTTTGTGGAAAAACTATGTTTGTAATAACAACACTCATGTTTTATTTCAAGTACGTACATGTTTAACTTTACACCCATAGCGACACAATTGACAAATAGACAGGATTAATGACATGATTCAAGGTTCACAACTTTGCGGCCACAATGAGCATTGGCCAGCTAAGGTGTTTGGGTGTGGGGGTTGAATGCTGCCAAAGTAGCCCTGTAAAATGAGCCTTTTGATTTATGCACTATTTACTTGGTTCTGTAGCCCACAGTGAATTTTGTCCCTACCCAGTTAAGTAATCTTTTTCTCCTATGTCACAAACATTACTCCTGCCTTCTCTGGAAAAACTGTGTGAACTAGTTTTGACCAGGCTCAAAATGAGGCGAGCAAGCACAAATTTGTAATGAAAGATTTCCAATACTATAGGAGACCAAGGCTAAAAGCTATTTTTGTGCTGATTTTCCTCTTTTTAGCCAAATATGCTTTTTTTGACAGTTTAGACAAAGAACATTCTTTTGGTATGGAACTCACAGACCACAGCTAGGAAAGTGTAAGTGTTCTGTGTTAACATATAAAAAGGTATTTGTGTACCTGGTCAAAGACTAAAAGGTCTTGGACTATTATGTCTAATTGTGATCTTACATTGCATGACGGATGAAGACCCCGAAGACTATGCCAAACTGGGACCCTCTGGCCAAATGTTCTCTATCACGAAGACGGAAGGGCAAGTCAGATTGCATTAGGTCAAGCTGATGCTGGCCAGGTTGAATCCGATTCAACAAAACCCCTTCTGGAACTGGTGAACTTCCCATCGACACCAGCAGCAGCATCCCCACCACCACCTACATCCCAGCAGCTGGTAACAAGGCCCTTTCGGACCTTTGCAAGGGCCTGTTCGATCTATATGGTAACAGGCTCTGCCCATGATGCCTCATGAGATTGAGGCTCAAATTTTGAACATTCTGCAGGGCCTGTGACTTCCTGCGAACGATTTGCACCTATTCACCTGGTCACTTGGCCCACACATACATTCTATTGCTCAAGACCGACAGGGGCAGCTGAGGTCTGCATTAAAAACAATCATTGACGCCAGCCACGAAAACTCAGACCTCATCAGCCTATATAACTTTAAAGAGGACTAGAGAACACACAACCGTCCTAGGCTGGAAGGTCAGTTGGAGCAAAGAGTCAATTCTCAGATACTACCTCCACCTCAGCCACTTCTTCAACCTCAACCACTTCATCAACCTCAGGCACTTCATTAACCTCAGCCACTTCATCAACCTTAGCCACTTCCTCCACCTCAGCCATCAACACTTGCCACTACCCAGGAACAGCTGCCACTTCCAGATGCTGAGGCAGAAACCACTTCCTACAGGCCACAAACACCTATGGCCTCAAGGTGGGTCTGTTGGCCAGATCCTTATGGCCTCTACCCACCCTTCTGCTGCTGCTCAAACCTACTAACAGGCTATTGGCGCAAGCCATTCACAGGCAGCTTCTATGACATACCAGCAGCCTCTTGTCTCTGCCCCATTTGGCTTAGTTTGCCATGTTGTACCTCCCCCAATTTCATATCCTAACCCTCAACATCTACCACCACTCCAATACGCCTACTTTTCCTTCCTTAGGATCTTTTCCAAGCTCAATTTTGGTCTAACTTCCCACAAACTCCTGACCCTATCCACCCACCCATGCTCTAAATGTCCCTCTTATAACCACACAAAACAGGCATCTAGTCATGATGTTACCACATTCCAGAACCCCAACTATGAAGGTAATGGTCCTCAGGGGGATTATACCAAACTGTAACTTTTCTTTTTTGCATTTTTGTATTTCTTTTTTTTGCCTTTACTGCTACATAACTTTAGTTTATTGTGTTTGTTTTTCTGCAAATCAATGTCTGCATAAAACATATTTAAGTTTATGAAAGTGTCGGTGTTTTTTTTTTAATTTAATGTTATGGCACAAATGTAAAACTGTGTCAAACTGAGATTTTCATTCATTAATGTCAGGTTTTTGGTTTTTTTTTAGAAAAACTAGTGTTGTGTTTTACTTGAGGCCCTTTCTGAAAGTTTACAAGAATGTTAGCAAGAACACAGCAAATGACCTTTGCATGAGAATGTAGCCAAATAAGCCAAAATTTTGTGAGTCCCACTGTAATTCATATAGCTCAAGTAGCTTACTGTTGCCCAGGGGTGGAACAAACACGGTTGCAGAGATTGTGACAGGGTACTTGCTGCAGGGGGGCTTGCCAGACACCAATGCCTACTTGTGCTGGATGTGCATCTGAGGATGCAGATTCAGCTGAAGTGTATCAAGTCAGCCAGACCCTATGGTGCTTGAGCTGCAATGGTCACCATCAAGTAATCTGGCGCCAACATGTGATATTAGCGTGCCCATGACTGTGTGCGCATGGCAGTGAGGTCACACAGCATAACGAGCATCCTATACCTACTAAAGAAAGGTAGGTGTTGTGTTGTGGTACCAGGTGGGGAAGTGTTTTTTTTGTTAGGCCATGTTCACACATTCAGTATTTGGACATTATTTTTCAACAGTTCTTTGAAAAACAAAACAGGAGTGGAACACGCAGAGGATATGTAGAATAGAAGAATGTGCACCACTTTGCAATTTTGCAACCAATCATTATTTAGGACACAAAATGCTGAAGAAAATTAAGGCCACATTCCCACGTTCTGTATTTGGTCACTACAGGTAACGAAATGGGTTAAACAACAGAAACACAACAGGGGAGATAGATAGCAGGAAGATGCACAGAATGGAGGACCTTAATCCAGGATGTTGAATATTGCTGCATTCACTACAATCACTACAATGATAAGGAAGAGCGAGAGAGGGTGTTAGCCATTTTGTGGCCCATGGACACAAATATGTTGACAAATCTTTCAGCCATTGATGTTTGTGTTTCTTCTGAATTCATTGTAATCACTAATTTGTTAACATACAAAGGATGCTCATAAGAGATGACAGCACACTCCTTAAACCATGTGTGAGACGAAAAGTGTATGTTGATCTTGCTGGGTGTTGTTGGTCACCCTCCAAAAAACAGGTGCACATTTCATCTCTCCATGTCATTTCCTTGTTATCTGAAATGGATTTGAGACACATGCCCCAATAAAGTTTCATTGTTTGGCAAAACATCATTACATCTACCATGATCAAATAGTGTAGTATACATTTTATAAAAAAAAGAAAAATAGACAACTTTTTAAACAAAGCACTGACGAGGGCCTACAACCCAAAACACTGTCTGCAAATTGAGATTCTGATTTGGCTTTTATCCTAAGTCATATTACATGACTCGTTAAAGGGTTGATTGTGACTTGTAAGATTGCTGCTTCCAATAGGTGGCGCTATAGAGTTCAAGTCCTCTTTTTCTCTGAAGAGGCAATTTGCATATTAAATTTCCCAGAGGAGCATTGCACGGCGAATAAGCCTCCTTACCTTGGCATGCCAGAGCCGGTCTGTCACTCTCCATAAGGAGAAATGTTAGATCTCAGAGCATCTCATCTATCCAAATCAGTTCTCATACTTTACACTGATGAGGGCAAACAGACCAAAACACCATGTCTGCAAATTGAGATTCTGATTTGGCTTTTATCCTAAGTCATATTGCATGACTTGTTAAAGGGTTGATTGTGACTCTTTTTCTCTTTTTCTCTCAAGAGGCAATTTGCATAAACAAAGGCGTTAATTATAATTACTATTCACTTTTGGTATACTTCCAATCAAACATAAGAAGGTTTTTGATGTCTTTGCACTTTGTAATGACGTATTAGTTGTTATTTTCATCAGAATAAGAAGTGCCTTAAAGGCAGTGTGTTATTTGTCGAAAACAACGTAAGGTCACAACCCACACTATTATATTGCGAGTCCCAAAGTATTGTAAAACATTTTGTGAAAAATAACCAATTGAGAAATTTGTGTTAAAAACCCCCTAAAAATTAAGTAATCACCTCCATTTGCAAAAGTAATGATTCCTCTGGGGAAAAGAAATAGTCAGCAAAAATAATCCTAACTCTAAACCCAGAGAGTCCTGCTTTTGTGCCATGCTTTATTTACTGTGCTAATGTGGCACCCTGCTGCGCATTGGTGCCACAGAACCCAGAAGGGTGCATGGATGGACTTCTCCACAAGGGGTCTTCACACATTCACACACCTCCACCCTACCACCTCAGACCAGCAGAGGGAGCCCGTTAGGGATATATAAAGGGAGGGTTGAGCCAGGCAGCTCAGTCTAGTTTAGAGTTTAGTGTGCTCAGTGAGAGAGCAGCACGCAGGCTGCTGTGCTTAGGCGAGCCAAGGCCTACAGCACTTAAGAAGGCCTAGTGAGGGCCCTGAGTGGGCCGAAGGTGAGAGGAGAAGGAAGAAGTAGTGAGGGGGTAGAGGAGCATACCAGGCTCACCCCGAGATATATACCGGACACCGGGTCCGTGCCTACAGGGACCCTTTGCACCCAGTAGGAACCACTGGAACCCCTGGAGGACTACAGGTCCCAGGTTCACCGAACGCTCATTACAGTGCCAGGGCTAGGAGTCACGGAGGCCCCAGCAACCAGGGAGAGTGATCTCCAAGAGAAGGCCCTACCACCAGGTCAGCAGGTGCAAAGAGAGACAGTAACCAAGCTAGGACTAGTTTCAGGCAGGCCAGAACCTTAATGAGTAAAGCCACGGATCAGGAGGCCCTATACCTGCTCACTGGGGAGGGTCCAAAAGTGCGCCCTTCATCCGGAGTACCCTGGACTGTGCCGGCATCATCACCATTGAAGGTACTACTGAAGCTTACCCCCGTGTGAGTGTCCGTCTTTCCTCCGGGACCATCCTGTCGTCTCTCTCCCCAGCATCCACCATCTACCCCTACACTGCCCTGGAGCTAGGTCTACCTGTGGAGAGCCACACCATCCCTGCTGCCGTAACACCAGCTCCAGAGGACTGCTCCGCAGCGGCGGCACCGTCTAGCCGCATTCCACAGGTGGCGTCACAAACTTTTCCAAATCCACTATAAATTTCCCTTTATACTGACCGCCCTGGGTCACGGACCGGGCCAGCCACCGTGATATCCCCCACCGGCATCCACAGAGGCTCGGCTGTTGAGTACCCCACGGCCCTGGGGGCGCGTCACTAACAGCATGTTGGAGGCTGTGATATCCTCAACAACATCCAAGGTTGCATCATGTATCCTACAATAATTATGCAGAATTATACATGCCTTTATGGCTGCCTGGATATTGGATAGATGCATTTGAACAGTGGTCTGAAAAATGCACCATTTTAATGATAATATCCCAAAGGCACACTCAACAAATCAATGGGCTTTTGTTTGACTATTGTTAAAAATGCTCCTCCGGTTGTCCAAACCTTGCCAAAGTACATGTCTCAAGAGTGCAAAACCCTCATAAACAACCATAAAAAGGGTGCAAGCGGCCCAGAGGATCCTTGAAGTGCAAAGGGCTGCGGAAGGGCAAGATTCACCTCAGAAAGACGTCAAGCAAATCTGGAAGAGCGAAAAATGCAAGCATTTGATGCACTCCCATAAGCCCCAATATCAACAAATACAAAACAGTAGTTACTTAAACCAAGGAATCTGGAGCCAGAGTTCGGTGACTCTTTGACATGATTGAGCTTACCATCCAGTGCTTCAATCCAGTTAGGAAATGGGCTGCTTCCATGAACTCCTGGGCAATCCTCACCCAGTAATGTGTAATTGGTTGAGGCATCACCCGGTTCTTGAGATCATCCCAAATAACATCACATGTAGTGCATACAATCCCAGAAAATATTGACTTGCCAAGGAGGAAGGAGTGGAGGGAGCCTGTAGCCAAGAATCAGTGAAGGGAAAAGGAAAAACAAAAAAAGTTGTGATTAGACATACTTTCAACAGGCCTCACTATTTTCAAGGGGTTATATCAAAATGATCGAAAAATATTTCGATTTGAGAGTCCTCAGTGGTTGATACCTTTTAATGGCTAACTGAAAAGATGGTAACAAGTTGCAAGCTTTCAAGTCTACTCAGGTCTCTTCATCAGGCATAGTATAACACAAAATCTGAAGAGTCACATATTTATACACAATAGGACACAGATATAATGTAATAGACAAGACAGGTGACGTAAAGCAGAGCTATTACTATGGGAGAGAGTTAAATAGTTCTGGCTGTAAATATTGGAGCAGTTCATAGATAAGGAGTGTGAAAGTTTTATTGTTCTGTGACTGAGGTCTGGTCCAGGGTTGTGATGACCCCTCAGTTCTGAGGACCACATTTCTTAGTTGATGAAGCATAACATAAATCCATGTGACACATTCATTCCTGCTCTGAAGGAGTCAAAGACCACCATTAGTTTAAATTCTTTTATATGTATTATCTTCTGTCTCTCTGAGATTCTGTCTCTCTGAGAATATCAAGGCATCATCTCCTACATTACAAAACTAAACATGAAAGCAACCGGGTGCCTCTAGTAGTCATCTACAAGCCAAATTTGAAGGCTCTAAGGAGAGCTGCACAGACACTACAACCCTTACTACAAAAAGATGCCGATTACAATCTATATTTCCAGACCCCCAACTTCTGTGTTTCAGGCAGCCCCCACATTTAAGAAGTATCATTGTCAGAAGCTCCCTGTCATCTCCACCAGCTACTGCTACCTTTCCCTGTAACCAGAAAAAATGTAAAACTTGTCCATTTATAATGACCACAGACAAGATAAAGATCCCCAATTCACCCAATTCACATCAGGACTACAACATCCTTTGTACTTTCAGCTGTATCACATTTAATGTAGTGTACTTAATTATATGCACCAAATGTCCAGCTGGGGGTCTGTATGTAGGGGATACAGGGTAAAAACTTAGCACAAGGATGAATTCTCATTGCCACAGAATTAAAAAATAAATAATAGATCTACCTGTGGCCAATCATTTTTGTTTCCCTGATCACAGCATCACAAGCATGAAATTATTGGTATTAAAAGGTAATTTCAAATCTCAGAGAGACAAAAGAGTCTGGTTCAATTGTCTTGACCTTTTCAATTACTGACCTGTCAGTTGTTATGATAGTGTATCTACTCACGTGGGAAAAATAGGTAACACACTAAAAACTGCAACTGACCCTGCCGATTTCTGTAAAGACTAGATATCCTGACCCTGCAGTCCTTAGTGGTTCCTCCAATCACTAGTGGTTCCTGCATGAGCTGAGATAGCACTAACCACAGACTTGACAATGGCAACTCGGACCTATGCTGCCTGAAAGGCCATTGAGCTCTTCATATTCCTCCTAAAGAACCACAGAGCAGAGTGCAAGTTACCTACAGAAGGGAAAGTGTGCTGAAATAAAAAGAGATCCCAGAGTGAGTAAAACAAACCCCGAAATACAGAATAAAGGATTAAGTAGTACTGATAGATTATATGCCCCCTACTTCCTATAAAGAAACAGAAGATAGGTGCAGGGTAAAGAACATAAACAGCGGAGAGATAAATCCTAGCTTGCCTTTCATTGACTGGCTTAAACTACAGCAGTATGGCTGGACATCCAAATAAGACTATCACCAGCAGGAAATACCAGCAGGGGAAAATTGTATAAAGCTGCACACAAAAGGTAATATGGCTAGACAAAGGAGTAAATTAAGACACCTATTACCCTACATAGACTGAAACACAAATAACAGAAACTAAATACTCTACTGTGGCTCGGCAGGCAGATAAGCCGACCACAAAGCACCAACTCAAGGGTTCGAACACAAATGCATGACATCAGATTACTGGTTTACTTCAAGGCTATTCTGAAACACACTATATATTATATTTTTGTCAAAAAGGAAACAAAAAGTCATTCAGACTACTTTTGTTTGATCACATAGAATTGTAGCTTAATAAAGATTACTTTTACAATACATTGCGTTTTTTTTATATTGTTTGATACAAGCATTTTCAATTAAAAATATATTTTGCATGATGTTTTTATCTTGTATGATATTTGTTTCTCTTTCACCTGAGTATTCAGATGCCACTTAACATAATAAAAAGAATTGTATGCTAGGATTGACATAAATATACAACTGAAAATAAGTCACAAGTGAAGAATAAATCTACATAGAAAATAAATTTCTACAATATCATGCTCCTCTCTGAGGATTAACTGTGTATAGAATTACATTATATCTTATCTATTGCCTTTGCACTTATTATTCTCAGCTTAAACTTTAAATACTTTGAAGGATTGAAAAAACGTAGCGTGTAATGTACTATTACCATAATCAGCAAGTCATTCTTCTTGTAAATGTTGCTTGATAAAAAGGAAAAGGATTAAAATTGGAATTTATTTTCATTAAACATAATACGCTATGTAGTATTATAGTGATTTCCTTAACATTTCCTAAAAGCAATGGAATTATCTTTTTCCTTGGGCTCCCAAATGCAAAATTTTTTTTTATTTTTTATTTTTTTTTATTTTTATACATGCGCTATAAAAAATGCAACTATAATGGTTCACTATATCTGCTGATTAGCCAAATAATACAGAAAGCATGGTACTCTAGTCCTTACTTCTTTTATGACAATTGGAAGCACATTACCACACATCAACAGATAAGCTTTAGTCTTGAACAAATAGTCTTTATAGTATGTAAGATTTTAACAATAAGTGCATAACTGAATATATAGACGAGACTGAACTTATTATGTAGGCATAAGGTGCCTGCCCATACATACAGTATATAGGCAATTTGGCAGAAGCTCTTCATTTTGGTGAGCCAAAATGACATTTAATATGTGTGGGTTATTTTTCACATCACATGTCAGAGGAGAGAAGGGTTGAGAAATGATTAAAGTTGTCCATCTATCTCTTCTGAATCGCCTTAGCAAATGAATGTTTAGCTTTATTGTACATGTGTTTTAAATTGTGAAAAATTAGTAAGCTGTTAACAGGCACCTTTGGCAGTGGCTTTATATCCTGGGAGATCAAAGGTTTGGGCATACTGTATATGAGTTTAAATCACTGGTTTCATCTCTCATCAAACATAATCTATTATAATAGAGTTGATTTCTCTTGATATGCATCAGCTGTTCAGACAGCCCTTATAAAATTTGTTGGATCATCCAACTTTAATCCAATGTTTACTGGGGCCTTAAAGGGGTTTTCCCAAAAACAAGGTGCATTTTAATAGATAGATCTTGCAATAACAATTCAAGTTCCACAATTGGATGTGTAAAAAAATGTCCCTGTGAGGAGAAAAGGTTCTAGACATGCCCCTGCTACAGTATGTACTGTGTCGATGGCAAAGGCACCCAGGCCGTGGACCATGTGCAGTGCTGGTTAAAATATACTGATGATGTTCTAATTTTTTGGCATGGTGGAGGAGCTCGAGTTGTTTATGAGTTGTCTAAATGAAAATTCATTGAACATAAAAGTGACCTAAAAAGATAATATGAGAAAAATTGATTTCATGGATATCAGCTTGGAGATTGAGGCAAACTCTTTTCTGCAGACTGATGTTTTCAGGAAAGCTACCTGCATCTACTAACTGTTACGTGCATCATCAGCTCAAAATTCTGCAACAATTAAAGCCATCCCAGTTGACAGTTCCTCAGGATGAAGCAGATCTACTCAACTGAGGAATGATTTGAAAAACAAGCTGTGGACTTGAAAGCTGGATTTCTACAGAGGGGATATAGTTGAAGGAGCAGAATGAATGGGTACAATAGGGCTAAAAACACCTCACGCTGTCAATTGTTACAACATGGCACCAAAAAAGATAGTGGTGACCAAGAGATTAGATTCATTTCTACCCGTAATCATGAGTGGCAGACAATGAGGTATATCCTCATAAAATATTATCTTATTTTATTGACTGAACCGTACTTTGCTACATGCTTATCTGATGCCATATTAATGACATCAACGTTGCAGCTGCCCCTTCTAGTGACGTGGAAGGCCAGTGGGTGCGTCCGACTAGAAGGCGCTCAATACAAGTGTATGTAGAGCGAGACCATGCCCAACTTTTTTCACAAAAATGTTACTTTAGACCCAATTTTTTATATTTTTGCAAGGGTAACAGGAAAAAATGGACCCCAAAGTTTGTTGTGCAATTTCACCTGAGCACGCAGATATCCCATATGTGGGTAAAACCACTGTTTGGGCGCACAGCAGGGTTCGGAAGGGAAGGAACACCATTTGACTTTTTGAATGTAAAATTTGCTTTATTAATTAGCGGACGCCATGTTGCGTTTGCGGAGCCCCTGATGTGCCTACACACTAGAAACCCCCCACAAATGACACCATTTTAGAAACTAGAACCCTCAGGGAACTTATCTAGATGTGTGGTGAGCACCTTGAACCCCCTAGTGCTTCACAGAAGTTTATAACATTGAGCCGTAAAAATAAAATTTTCACATTTTTCCCACAAAAATGTTTTTCAGCCCCAAAATTTGTATTTTCATAAGAGTGACAGGAGAAATTGCACCATGCAATTCATTGTGCAATTTCTCCTGAGTAAGCCAATACCCCATATGTGGGGAAAATACAGTGTTTGGGCACATGGCAGAGTTCAGAAGGGAAGGAGCACTGTGTGACTTTTTTAACTCAAAATTGGCTGGAATCGAGAGCGGAAGCCATGTCACGTTTGGAGAGCCCCTGATGTGCCTAAATAGTGGAAACCCCCCACAAGTGACCCCATTTTGGAAACTACACCCCTCAAGGATTTTATCAAGGGGTATAGTGAACATTTTGAACCCAGAGGTACGACACAGAATTTGATAACATTAGGTCATCATATTGAATAAGTTGTCATTAGTCTTAAGCGCAAGTGCTCACTACTTGAGTTTGCATCGGGTACTCAGGAATGCACCATGTATTGTGGGTGCTTGAGTGACATGTTCGAGTCCCCGTCCACATGTTTCACGGTTATTAGACACCCAAAAAAAAATATGCCGGGATCGCTCGTGTTTGGCTTGCAATCCCCGCTAGTTTTTTTTGGCCGCGAAGCATATGGGGCGGAGACTTGAGCATGTCACTTGAGCACCCGGGATATTCAGTGCATATCCGAGCACCCAATGCAAACTCAAGTAGCGAGCACTTGCGCTCCACATTAGTCACCATATCGTCATCTTTTTTTTTTACTTTTGAAAAAATTACCAACCCTAACCCTATCCCAACCCTAACCCAAACCCCAACCCCAACCCTAACTCTAACCCTAGCCCAACCCTAGTCCAACTCTAACCCTAGCTCAACCCTAACCACAACCCCAACCCTAACCCTATCTCAACCCCAACCATAGCCCAACCCTAACCCTAGCCCAACTCTAACCCCAACCCTAACCCTAGCACAACCCTAACCCTAACTCTAGAGTTTATTTTTTACACCGTTTCTCGTGTGGAATAAGTGATTAGACGACTTTATTCTTCGGGTCGGGGCGATTACAGAGATACCAGAATGATATTGGGTTTTTATGACTGACAGCTGTCACACACTAAAAGACACATTTTTTTGTAAAATCTAGTAGAGCTATCATTTTTCCATATTTCAGCCGACAGAGTTATGTGATGGCTTGTTTTTTGCGGGATAAGTTGAGGTTTTTATTGGTACCATTTTCGGGCACGTGACATTTTTGATCGCTTTCTATGCCGATTTTTGGGAGGCAGAAAAAACAAAAACCAACAATTCAGGAATTGTTTTTTTTTTTTCTTTTTTTATTCTGTTCCGCGTGTGGTAAAATTGATAAGGTAGCTTTATTCTTCGGGTCAATACGTTTACAGTGGTACCACATTTATATTGTTTTTCTATCTTTTGGAGCTTTTACACAATAAAAGTTATTTTATATAAAAAAAATATTTTTTTGCATCTCTTTATTCTGAGAGCTATAACTTTTTTATTTTTCGGCTGATGGAGCTGTATTGCAGCTTGTTTTTTGCGGGACAAGATGTCGTTTTCAGCAATACCATTTTTATTTATATCCGTCTTTTTGATCTTGTGTTATTACATTTTTTGTTTGGCGATATTATGATAAAGCATTGTTTTTTGCTTAGTTTTTTTTTTTTTTTTTTTACCGTGTTCACTAAAAGGGTTAACTAGTGGGACAGTTTTATAGGTCAGGTCGTTCTGGACACGGCAATAGCAAATATGTGTACTTTTATTTATTTATTTATTTTTTTTAATAATATTTATTGATGGGTACATTATATTTTTATTTTTGTTGGACTATTTTTTTTATTCTATTTTAATATTTTTACAATTTTTTTTCTTCATTTTTTAACACTTTTTTTACTTTTATTCTCTGTCCCACTATGCACCATCCCTGTGCTATACAGGCTGTCAGCGCTGCAGATCCAGAAGATACTTTGGTCATGCACTGCGCATGACCAAAGTATCTTTCTGCTGTCTGGTGACCCGGATGTTGTCATGAAGACATTGGGTCATCATGGCAACATTCGAGAAGCCGCGGCAGACAGCGTTGGACGCCGGCAGGAGAGGTGAGTATCGCGATCACCTCCCCTTGTCACCGCAATGCTGCGATCGACTTCGATCGCAGCATTGTGGGGGTTAATGTGCCGGGAGTGGTGCCGGACCACTCCCTGCACATGGCACCTGGTGTCAGCTGTGACAATCAGCGGACACCCGGCGGTGATCGCGCCCGCACAGCCTGTGTGCAGGCGCGATCACCATGACGTACTAATACGTATCTGGCTCTTAAATCCTAGGGCGCAGATACAAATTAGTATGTCTTGGGCTTTAACCCCTTAAGCCCCGCGGGTGGTTTGCACGTTAATGACCGGGCCAATTTTTACAATTCTGACCACTGTCACTTTATGAGGTAATTACTCTGGAACGCTTCAAGGGATCCCCCTGATTCTGAGATTGTTTTTTCGTGACATATTCTACTTCATGATTGTGGAAAAATTTCTTCGATATCACTTGCGTTTATTTGAATTTTTAAGCCCTGAAATCAGAAAGATATGTCACACAAAAGAGTTAATAAATAACATTTCCCACATGTCTACTTTACATCAGCACAATTTTGGAACCAAAATTTTTTTTTGTTAGGGAGCTATAAGGGTTAAAAGTTGACGAGCGATTTCTCATTTTTCCAACAAAATTTACAAAACCATTTTTTTAGGGACCACATCACATTTGAAGTCACTTTGAGAGGTCTTTATGACAGAAAATACCCAAAAGTGACATAATTCTAAAAACTGCACCCCTCATGGTGCTCAAAACCACATTCAAGAACTTTATTAACCCTTCAGGTGCTTCACAGGAATTTTTTGAATGTGGAAGAAAAAAATGAACATTTAACTTTTTTCACAAAAATGTTACTTTAGACCCAATTTTTTTTATTTTCACAGGGGTAACAAGAAAAAATGGACCCCAAAATTTGTTGTGCAATTTCCCCTGGGCACGCAGATACCCAATATTTGGGGAAAAAATACTGTTTGGGCGCACGGCAGTGCTCGGAAGGGAAGGAGCGCCATTTGACTTTTTGATTGTAAAATTTGCTTGAATAATTAGCGGACGCCATGTTGTGTTTGGAGAGCCCATGTGTGCCCAAACTTTGGAGCTCCCCCACAAGTGACCCCATTTTGGAAACTAGACCCCCCAAGGCACCTATCTAGATGCATAGTGAGCACTTGGAACCCCCAGGTGCTTCACAAATTGATTCGTAACAATGAAAAAGTGAAAAAAAAAACACTTTTTCATTTGTATGAATCAATTTGTGAAGCACCTGAGGGTTCCAAGTGCTCACTATGCATCTAGATAGGTGCCTTGGGTGGTCTAGTTTCCAAAATGGGGTCACTTGTGGGGGAGCTCCAATGTTTGGGCACACAGGGACTCTCTAAATGCAACATGGTATCCGCTAACAAATTGAATGGAAAATCGGCTCAAATTGTTAGCGGACGCCACATTGCGTTTGGAGAGCCCCTCTGTGCCCAAACTTTGGAGCTCCCCCACAAGTGACCCCATTTTGGAAACTAGACCCCCCAAGGCACCTATCTAGATTCATAGTGAGCACTTGGAACCCCAGGTGCTTCACAAATTGATTCATAAAAATGAAAAAGTGTTTTTTTTTTCACTTTTTCATTTTTACGAATCAATTTGTGAAGCACCTGGGGGTTCCAAGTGCTCACTATGCATCTAGAAAGGTGCCTTGGGGGGTCTAGTTTCCAAAATGGGGTCACTTGTGGGGAGCTCCAAAGTTTGGGCACAGAGGGGCTCTCCAAACGCAATGTGGTGTCCGCTAACAATTTGAGCCGATTTTCCATTCAATTTGTTAGCGGATACCATGTTGCATTTAGAGAGTCCCTGTGTGCCCAAACATTGGAGCTCCCCCACAAGTGACCCCATTTTGGAAACTAGACCCCCCAAGGCACCTATCTAGATGCATAGTGAGCACTTGGAACCCCAGGTGCTTCACAAATTGATTCATAAAAATGAAAAAGTGTTTTATTTTCACTTTTTCATTTTTACAAATCAATTTGTGAAGCACCTGGGGGTTCTAAGTGCTCACTATGCATCTAGATAGGTGCCTTGGGGGGTCTAGTTTCCAAAATGGGGTCACTTGTGGGGGAGCTCCAATGTTTGGGCACACAGGGGCTCTCCAAACGCAACATGGCGTCCGCTAAAAATTTGAGCCGATTTTCCATTCAATTTGTTAGCGGACACCATGTCGCGTTTGGAGAGCCCGTGATGTGCCTAAACAGTGGAGCTCCCCCACAAGTGTCCCCATTTTGGAAACTATACCCCTCAAGGATTTTATTAAGGTGTATAGTGAACATTTTGAACCCAGAGGTACGGCACATTATTTGTTTACATTAGGTCATCATATTGAATAAGTTGTCATTATTCTTGAGCGCAAGTGCTCGCTACTTGAGTTTGCATCGGGTACTCAGGTATGCACCATGTACAGCGTGTGCTCGAGTGACATGCTCGAGTTCCTGCTCCGCATGTTTCACGGTTATTAGACACCCAAAAAAAAACATGCGGGGATCGCTCGTGCATGGCAGGCAATCCCCGTAAAGTTTTTTGGCCGCGAAGCATATGGGGCAGAGACTCGAGCATGTCACTCAAATACCCACGATACTCAATGCATACCAGAGCACCCGATGCAAACTCAAGTAGCGAGCACTTGCTCTCAACACTAGTCGCCATATCGTCATCTTTTTTTCTTACTTTTGAAAAAAATCCCAACCCCAGCCCTAACCCTAGCACAACCCTAGCCCCAGCACAACCCTAGCCCCAGCACAACCCTAGCCCCAAACCCAGCCCTAACCCTAGCCCAAGAGTTTATTTTTGACGCCGTTCCTTGTGCGGTATAAGTTATTAGACGACTTTATTCTTCGGGTCGGTGTGATTACAGCAATGCCAGAATCATATGGGGTTTTTATGACTGACAGCTGTCACACACTAAAAGACGCATTTTTTGTAAAATCTAGTTTTTGCATCGCCATATTTTGAGAGCTATAATTTTTCCAGATTTTGGCAGACAGTCATGTGACGGCTCGTTTTTTGCGGGATGACTTGACGTTGTTATTGGTGCCATTTTCAGGCACGTGACATTTTTTGATCGCTTTCTATTCAGATTTTTGGGAGGCAGAATAAACAAAAACCAACAATTCAGGAATTGTTTTTTTTTTTTTTTTTTTTTAATTCTGTTCCGCGTGTGGTAAAATTGATGAGGCAGCTTTACTCTTCGGGTCAGTATGTTTACAGCGGTACCACATTTGTATCATTTTTCTATGTTTTGGCGCTTATACACAATAAAAGCTATTTTATAGAAAAAAATATTTTTTAGTATCGCTTTATTCTGAGAGCTATAACTTTTTTATTTTTCGGCTGATGGAGCTATATCGTGGCTTGTTTTTTGCGGGACGAGATGACGTTTTCAGCGGTATCATTTTTATTTATATGCGTCTTTTTGATCGCATGTTATTCCACTTTTTGTTTGGCGGTATGGTGATAAAGCATTGTTTTTTGCTTGGTTTTTTTTTTTTTTTTTTTACCGTGTTCACTGAAGGGGTTAACTAGTAGGATAGTTTTATAGGTCAGGTTGTTCCGGACGCGGCGATACCAAATATGTGTACTTTTATTGTTTTTTTTTTATTTTTTTTATAATAATATTTATTGATGGGTACATTATATTTTTATTTTTGGTGTATTATTTTTTTTATTTTTTTTATAATATTTTTGCACATTTTTTTTTTTTTTTTTTCCACTTTCACACAGTTTATCCACTTTATTACTTTGTCCCACTCTGGGACTTTCACTTTTTTTTTCTGATCGCCTGCATGGCACAGGAATGGAGCACCATCCCTATGCCATGAAGGCTGTCAGAAGTGCACAGTGTGAAGATTGCTTGGAGATGCACTGCGCATGTCCAAGCAATCTTCCTGCTCTCTGGTGACCCGGATGTTGTCATGACGACATCGGGTCGTCATGGCAACACCCGGGAAGCCTTTGCAGACTGCGCTGGAAGCCGGAAGAGGAGGTGAGTATCGCCGATCACCTCCCCTTGCCCCCGCAATGCCGCGATCGATTTCGATCGACTTCGATCGCAGCATCGCGGGGGTTAATGTGCTGGGAGCGGTGCGTGACCGCTCCCTGCACATAGTACCGGGTGTCAGCTGTGACAATCAGCTGACACCCGGCGGCGATCGCGCCCGCACAGCCTGTGTGCGCGCGCGATCGCGATGACGTACTAATACGGGTCTGGCTCTTAAGTCCCATGGCACAGACGCGTATTAGTACGTCAGATGTTATTAAGGGGTTGAAGGGGTTAAGTTCTGTTTTTCTCAAATACTTTTTTCATGCAATTAAAAGCTAATTAATTATGTAAAAATCATACAATGGGATTTTCCTGACATTTTCTTAGTTGCATTTTACAGCAAAAGCCATAGCTTGCAGCATAGCAAATGCATTTAACTGTTGAAAGTTATCAGTCACGAGAAGGGTGCAAAAAATTTCCAAGGCATTAAATATATTATGGAATACTGTAATGAGGGTCATCAAGAAAGCAGCTTAAATTTGGCATAACAGTGACTTAAACGGGATGTATCTAAAAAATTTATGAAAATACAAGAATAAAATTAGTTTTAGAGACTGACAGGAAGCCTACAGCAACTTAAACCACTGCCTGACATCTTCTGCACATGTAAGGCGCAAGTCGGGATTGGGTGTGTGGAACGAGCTCAGAAGCTGAACCCACACCATATCCACCAGATAATGTCTGAGTGATACATCCAAGATCTACTACTAACAGTCATGGGTGGAATGTTCAAATTGTAAATTCAAACTGAAAGCAGAAAGGAACACATATGAAAATAAGTAGTAAGGAAACGTGTGAAAATGAATCTGAATATGTGTTAAACCTTTTATTCCTCAAAATACTCCACTTCTATTCTTGTGACAGATTTATACCTCCTTGGCATTCTCTCAAATGGCTTCAAAATTAGTCACCTGGAATAGCTTCCCTGCAGGCTTCAAGGCGATCCCAGAGGTGAGCTCCCAGAGTAGAGATGAGCTGTTCATATGAAATTTTAATTCACCAACTTTGTCAAATATTCCCCCCAAAAAGTTTTTTACTGAGAATTTGCAAAAGAAAAGTAAATCTGAAAAGCCTTTAGATGCCTGGAAAATATGTGTACAACACCCAGAGGTGTACTAGGATAGTATTGAACAGTTTTAAACTTTTGAGATGTTTTAACACAAACATAACCTTACTAAAGTCCAGGTGATTTCATCTTATTTGGCTAGGTGAGAACAGATGGTAATCATTGGTGACCAACAGCCTATTTAAACATACACTGCTGTATCAAACGCTTACTTTACCTAAATTGTAAAAAAAAGTCCATATTTTTTGTTTGGTAAATGAAAAAGTGAAAGCTTTTCACAAACCAAACAAAAATGAATCCTTTGTGTAAGGAGCAAAATAGGTGTGCTGTTTTGAAAGTGAAAAAGTTTGATGTTTGTATACCATCAAGAGAGTATATTTTTCAGCAGAAGTACAGAATAGTACTATTGAACAAATCAGGCAGCCAGAAGATGAGTGGCTGTGCAGTGGCATTGGAAGAAGCCGCATAGTAGAAATATAGGATGGGTCTGGTTAGGAAATTTCGGCCAGGAGTAATAACAGAAATGGCAGCTCAGGCAGCTGCAGTAGGGTATACCTCTACAGAACACAGTGGGCATGTGTGGATGGTGAGGCTGTAAATTGGCAGTGACAGTGGCTAATGCTGCACAGTAGGGAATTATGATGTGACAGGCAAGGAGATGTCTGATAGTGTACAACCAGCAATGGCAGCCCTGGCAGAAGTACTATTATGTTGTAGATAATATGAATAATTGACATTTATGTCAGCAGAATTATGTAGAAGACAAAAAATGGAAAGTCGGGTAGACAGATTGTATAGCCAATCTAGCCATTGGCATCTGTTCAAGGTGAATTAAAGTCGATGCTGATTCATGCCTGATTCACTATCACCAAATGTAAAGTTTTCCGCATTGACAGAGATTAATCTGGTCCACTTGGATTTGACAAAGCCAATGGTATTGTATGCCCTCTCTGACATTATACTGGAGACTTGATATGACTGTACATCTATAGCAAATTGAGACCTTTCTTCACACTGATCCAGTCTGCTGATTTATATGTCTATGGGATCGGGGATTAGGATATGTGCATAAGAAATGACATAGTCTAGGTATTACTGATCCTTTCTGTTTAGCCAGAGATTCACTGTTTGGTGAAGTGTGTCAGATTGGCGCGATAGCATATGAAGCAACTATTTAATGTCAATCATGTCAAATATATTATAGTTATTGCTGCTGCTGCCTCAGGTTAATGTTATAGCCCTAAGACTGGCACAGGAAGGGGACAATTTGGTCTGTGGGGATTGCAGGGGTTCCTACTAACAGTGATACAATCATCAGGTGTCCACTAAGCAAAAACTTAGCAAATCAGCTTATCCTGGTAAAGCACCAATTTAGACTTCCTTTAAGAAACTTAGAAAAATTCCCCATTTTCCAACCTACCCAATAGTCATCTCTTTAGTTTATATTAACCATATACCTTTCATCTCACATGCATTATAGCATAGAGCTTAAAAAACTTGCCAGTACGACTGAACCCCTGTTGGTTAATTTTCATCACCCTGCTGTGATGATTGATTGTAATGGCCAGTGTTATTGCCATAATCATTATCACTCTGTCAGCCTTGTTCACTCCCTTTGCCGATTCTATGTCTCCCTTCACATCCACCTTCTGCTGCTCCTCTTCCTCTTCAACCTCATGCACCCCTAGAAGGATGTAACCTGGAACATGTCCCTCATGCTTTCAATCTGTAAAACTACTTGGCAGCATTTTACATTTCTGTTGAGTAGGATCTGGAGGAAGTGTAGAAGGATAAAGATAACTCTCGCCTGGTGGTGAAAACAATATAACTCCAAGACGTAAAGGCTTTCCCACCTATTGCAGTTGCTGTGATGCATCACTGCCACCCAAAAACATTCAGCCAGTGAGCAATGAAAATCATATATTGGACCTGCCCATTGTTGTTGCGCCAAATGTCTGCTGCGCAGTGCATTTTGGTACTCAATTACAAGTTGAGAGATTGGCCTACATTCCTTTACACATTAGAGCACAGAGCATGAACCACTTTATAAAAGAAAAAAAGGCAGCAGGGTATCTTCAAAGAAGGCCTAGTGACCACAATTATTTCTTGAAATGCAGCTCTACAAGATGGTACAGCAATGACTGCATCACCAGAAACTTGACCGGGTGATTGTTTACAACAAAAAAATCCCAGAGATATACTGCATGTACAGTATATATAAAATTGTACACATGCATAAACTCAGAAAAGGCAGAAGACCTATAGGCATAGCCCCCATGAAGAAGCGAAGCAAAACACACGTCGGGGTGGCAGGGACATGGAGCCTGATACTTTCCTAGCAGCAGTAATCCCTCTAATTATGGTATTTGGATTTTGAAAGTTTGCTTATGCATGAACTTTACATCACTGTTGGGGTTGGGTGGTTATCTCTCTCTATTTGGCTAGTATATATTATATCAGAAAAGGATGACTATTATTGCCTAATTGTTAGCACTTTTGCATTTGCCCTGTTCTTGATATGCTATGTCTATAGGTTTACTGCATTTATTCATTTGAGACCAGGTTTTTCTGCGCCCCTCTTCTAAAGGCTCTCATTGTTTTACATGTTTTATGTATTTTTAAATATAATAAACTATTGTATTTTTATACAATTTCATAGCTCTCTTCTGCCTTCTTAGGAGTTAATGTATATGTACACTATTATATATCCATATCTCTCAGGTATTTTTTTGCTGTATAGTCTATTTTGAAGTGCTATGTAACATTATGGTGCACATTTTTTGGACATAATGTATCTGGTTATTGTTTAGTTGGCACACAAACAGATGACTGAAATCATACAGCTGGTTTCCTCAACCTCAACACCGAACAGGCACTATTTGAGGGTCCGGCCTAACTGATAGAAAAAGTATGAGCAAAAGTGAAGAATAACTTGAAGCTTGCTCTGATTGCTGTCCGGCATGCTTATCCCAAATAAGCAGATGATATACTAGCTGGGAAGTCTTTGACTTATTTTCCTCTTACAGAGCCTGCAGGCTGCCAAAGAATTTCCTGTCAGGAACATGTAAAAATAACCCCAACAAGTAAGATGCCCATACGTACAACTTGCCACCTGTAATGCAGCGACTTGCAGCATTACGGTAATGGTCCAGGATGTGCTTTGGCTGACCATGTACCTTCCCCTCAGGTGACTGGTCACATGACTGTGACATCAGCACAGGTCCTGTGTGTGTGTACTACAGGATATATAAACCCTGGTAGTTTTGAGACAGGGTGTGTAAGGCGTGAGGCCTGTTCCCGTGTGGGACACCATTAGTGTGAATCCTGGTGAAGCCTGAAAGGTCGAGGCTGGATCCTTAGGTGTAAGCGATGCCAGTGGCCTTGTGGGCAGAGGCTTGAAAGACAAGAGTCCTGAAAGGCAGAGGCTGGATGTTAAGTGTGAAGACATACCAGTAGCCTTCGAAGGTACAAGGCCTGGAGACCCCCACCTGGGAAGCCTAAAAGCCACAGCGGTGGCAGAACGAAACCGTTAAGACCCGGCAAAAGGTAAAAACGGTACGTTATATAGACATTGTTATAGTTACTTTGCTGAAGGCTATAACTGGAGCCAAGTGGGCATAGCTGCCACTGGAAAGGCTCGTGGACATTTTATGTGTGATAAGCGGTTTATGATAAATAATAAACTGCTGCATTGTGAAATACCAGAAAGACATTGCATGTGTGCTTTAATTGACCCGGTGCAGCGAGTTTCCCCCAGTATGATGACTAGCGCTGCCTTACACACCATTTTTGAGCCTCCTCTTCCAGCAGAATGTGCGGCATCACCTGCTCTATATCTGACAATAACATGCACAGATTTTGCTCTAAAGGATCATTTAGCTGCACATCTCATGTGCTTTGTATCATCCTCTTCCTCTGATGATATGACATCTTCAACATTCCTGTCTGGTGCCTTGGTCTTGTCCACTACCTACACCAATCACCATCACCATCATCCTAGATTAAGTTGATGGTTGCCTCTCTGTGTCTGAGCTTTTTTCCACCCCCCAACTCCATGTGCCTGATTCCAACCTCGAGATTTGCCTGTCTACCACTTGAAGTCCCCCTACCACCATAGCATGCAGAACCAGAGCCAGCAACAAAGCATGGCATTAGAATTGTATTTTCCATCTCATCTAGCTCCATTTCATCAGAGGACAAAGGCTGACTGTTCATCTCTTAAAAATACATCAACTGGAAGTTTTTCTGGTTTAGTATGTTCCTTAGATCCCGGAGTGCTGTGAGTAAAAAGACTAACAGGGAAAACAAAAACAGGTGACATTGACAGAATGATAATTCCACTACGTACAACATTAGGTGATATGGCGGAGGAGGAAGTGGACTGAGCAGAATTCAGACTCAAGCTGTTTGTATCTCTGTAGTAAGGTACATCATACTGCTGTGACTGAGATGTGTGATGTCACATATATTTCATTACACCCTTTACTTCATTCTCACTAAAATGCTTACCAGAGGCAAAGGAGACCAAGTGTGACCCGTGTTTGGTACTACAATTGCCAGGACACTTACTGCCAGCAATACCTAGAGTGCTGCTGCTACAATTTTTACCATGGCATTTTATTTTCCTCTCACGCTACCACATCCATTGCCAGTATTAAGTTTTGATTTACCATACATTTTGGACATAGATATAATATTTAAGTCGTTTAGTCATGGTTTTACCATAGTAAGATAACCCTGGAAAAATATGGAATAAATGCTATCCAGATTTCCCATGACGGCCAAAAAGATTAATACGTCACCAGCCTGCCTGAGCTACTTGGTGTGGTGTATATGTGCTTCCAATTTGACAATTTAAAAAGGTGTGCCAAAAATACTTGCACTCTTAAATGTCTCAATTTCCTGTATTAATTTGTTTGCAGATCTTTGCTTTGTTCACCATGCCCAAAAATAAGCAATTAGGAACTAATACCAGGAAGCAGGAAGACTGCCAAAAATGCTGCCATAGCTTACAGTATTGTTGTGGGGTATACAGTTGCCTAATAGGATTATTAAAATAGGTACTCAAAAATTAAAACGTGTATAATATCAATATTTTTAATACACTATTATCCACTCGAACAAATCAATGTAACCCGAATGCTATGTTGTTTTGTAGGTACATATATCTAAAGGAACTTGTGACAGCAGATAGCAGTGTAATGTTGGTAAATTGTACTAGTAAAACAGCTATGTGTAGCATCGGCGTCTCTGCCTCCTGCTAGGCAGAGACACCGTCCCTCTCACCTTCCTGTTCAGCGCGCAGCGTCCTCCAGTGCTCCTTCCCTCGCTGCTGCCGGCGCGCGCTCCTCCCCGGGCACTGTGCTTAGGGCGCGCGTGACGCACCCCTGGGCCTGTGTCGCGCAGCGTTGCGCACGCGGGAGCTTACCCGGAGCCAGATCTGTTGAGGGTTGTAGTCTCGTGGCGGTGACCTGGTCCGTGCCCAGGGAGTCAGACTAAGTGGCGCTGTATTAGTGGTAGATGTTGGACGACTACGCCACCCGTTGAATGCAGCGAAGGAGCTGCCGCTGCAGGGCAGACCGCTGAGGCCGGTGGTAGGATTGTGCAGCATGATAGTATCACCCCCAACGGGAGGGGTATGGCCTCAGGGCAGCCGACGTGGATGATGGGGTAGCAGGAATCACTCAGAAATGATGCGGTGTAATTCAGGGTCTTTACTGGTGATAAAGATAGACCCTCCCGGAGTACTGGCTAGCGATCGGGGCCTGGTCAGTCCTTGAGCAGATGGGATCTCCCCTGGCCAGGCGGAGTTGTAGGCCTCCCAAACTGACTGTACTCTTCTGGCTACCTTGCTAGAGGCGGGTATAAGTAGCCCACGTCCCTGAGTGTACCGTGTGGTGCTCACCCGTATGGCCGGTGACTCGGGGCCTTCTAGTGGCGTCCGCTCCACGACGGCGGTGCTGGTCCCACGCGTGTGACCGTGCCTTCGGGTTTCTTGGCCAGAGGACCTGAAATCCCCTGCCGGGCGGTTTCTGCTGCTGGGTAAAGATTAGTCCCCACAGCCTCGGACTCCGGGTCCGGTGATAGCTTCTCAGTCAGGGCGAGCTCTGCAGCTGCCAGCCCCTGACTCCTTATAGCACTGCTCCCACAGAGCTCCTGATGTTCTTTTCCTATATCTGCTTCTCTTCTCTGTCTCTACTTCTTCTCTACTCACTAACCCTGCCTCAGCCCTAGGTTTATATAGGGGAAGTTCTTCCCCTCCCAGGACTGGGCAGGAGGTGTGGCATGCACAGGATCCCTGACCAAGAGACCTCCCACTTGCTCTCAGACATAACATTGCTGTTACTGTGGAAACCAGACCCCTGGGGTGCCACATTCCCCCCTAGTGAAATTTAGTACTCCGGGACTAAACATATTTTTAGAAAAACATAACAAGGTATAAACAATAATAATACAATAAGAAAAACACATAAAGATGGTCACGGCGTGTCCGCAACCGGGTGCAGTTTTTGAAGAAAAGCAAGGTGTCCATTTCACTAAAACAGGGAGACGTAACCAGGTAGGGGTCTGTCCTGCCCCGAGTCCTTAACAGTCTTTAGTCCATTCCTAGGTTACGCTCCAACCATGTACAAGGATTCCCGGTAAATCCACCAAGGACTCCTATAAATAACTAGAAACACATAATTATACACAAGCAACAAGAAAAACAGGTAACCACAAATAAAACAATTTATACACTTCAAATCCTCCAACGTGCGGGTAACTGGCCTCTAGTGGCCCTAGTGGACCTACGGAGCTGACTGTCTAGCCCTGAACTACAGGGTGTAGGAGCTGTCAAGGGTAAACTGGGCAGCTGTCTACCGGCTCTTTGGATCACTAGGGGTACGGCAGGCTCACTATAAGCAGAGGGTTGATCCTCCTGTTCTGCTTGTGTGGAGTCTTCTGCCTCCTGGACCGGCTGCTCTTCCAGCTCTACCTGTTGCTCCGTAGGCACTTGGGATGCTGGTTGGAGGAACGTGAGGATGGGTACCACAACTGCACCATTGACTTGAGTCCAGGACCGAGGGAAGTCTCCGAGCACAGTACTAACCATATCTTCCCTTTCCTCTACGGGTCGATGGTCTTCTTGTTCCTCTTCAGGGTTCCATAGCTGTTCAGGACACTTCTTCAGGTGATCCCGGGATACAATGGCTATGGTCTCCCCTCCGTCTTTACTGATGGTACAGACTTTCGGGTTCTCGTGGCTTGAGGGCAGTACGGTGTACGGGTCCTTCTCCCACTGGTCGTCCAACTTGTGGAGCCGTCTTTTCCTCTTCAAGACCTGCTCTCCGGGTACCAGGGGAACAGCGGGAGCATACTGGTTGTAAGTTTTCTCTTGTCTTTCCCAAGCCTGACAGAGACTTCGCTCCACGCTCTCCTGTACTTTCCGGTACTGCTGCTGCCTCTCTGTGTCCCAGTCTGCTTCTGGTGAAGTGTCCTCGGGTGTCAGGACTCCCATTTCCAGGTCAACAGGTAACTTACCAGGTCTCGCCCTCATTAGGTAAGCCGGGGTACAGTTGGTGGAACCTACCGGGATGTGGTTGCAGAGGTCCACTAGATCGGGCAGCTTCTCAGGCCACAGACTGCGTTCTTCCAGGGGCAACGTTTTCAGGAAATCCATTACCACCTGGTTCATTTTCTCACAAAGTCCATTAGTTTGCGGATGATAGGGTGTCGTCCTTATCTTCCGGCAGCCATACAGATTGCAGAATTCCTGGAAGACCTCCGCTTCAAAGGCAGGTCCCTGGTCCATCAGCACTTGGTCCGGGTACCCGTGTGGATGGCAGAAGTGCTGCTGGAAGGCTCTAGCTGCTGTTTGAGCCGTTAAGTCCTTAACGGGGACGACAACCAAGAACCGGGAGTAATGATCCACAATGGTTAACGCGTAGACGTAGCCACTTCTGCTTGGGGTCAGTTTTACATGATCCAAGGCTACCAGTTCCAACGGCTGCCGGGTGACGATGGACTGCAGGGGAGTCTTCTGGCTGGCACGGTCCTTCCTTCTTAGGTTGCACGGGCCACAGTCTCTGCACCACCTCTCGATGGTTCCCCTCATGCCTACCCAGTGGAACCGCCCACGCAGCAGGAACTCCAGCTTCTTCCATCCGAAGTGTCCAGCCCCGTCGTGGTATGCTTCCATCACCATGGCTGCGTCTCTCCGTGGCACCACTACTTGCCAGATTAGTTCATGCGTCCGGGAGTTAACCATTCTATGGCACAACTTCCCCTTGTAAAGGAACAGTCGACTCTTCTCAGCCCACAGTTGCTTGGCTTCCTCCGGAGCGTCAGGGTCAAGGCGAGCCTCTGGCCGAGTCAGCATCTCCTTCACCAGCCGGACGGCAGGGTCACTGTCTTGCGTTTCCTCCCAGTTGTAGTGAGGCAAGGGGTTAAACGTAGCGGCTTGCTTACTCCTTACCCGATGGGAATACTGGATAGTCCCATGACGGTGGAACGCGGGGAGTTCGACTTCTTCCAGTCCCTCTGGATCTTCTCCTACGTCCGGTAGGTTTGGCATCCTTGACAGGGCGTCCGCGTTGGTATTGGAGCGTCCTGCCCGGTATTTGATTGTGAACTCGTAGTTGGACAGACGGGCCATCCATCTCTGCTCTAGGGCACCGAGTCTTGCCGTGTCCAGGTGTGTCAACGGGTTGTTATCCGTGTACACGGTGAACCGGGAAGAAGCGAGGTAGTGCTTAAAGCGTTCGGTGACTGCCCACACCACTGCCAGGAACTCTAGCTTAAATGAGCTGTAATTCTCAGGGTTTCTTTCAGTGGGTCGCAGTTTTCGGCTAGCGTAAGCGATTACTCGTTCTTTCCCCTGCTGGATCTGGGACAGTACGGCTCCTAGCCCGATGTTACTTGCGTCGGTGTAGAGGATAAAGGGCTGGCTGTAATCAGGGTACGCCAGGATTTCATCCCCCGTGAGGGCCATCTTCAGCTGGCGGAAGGACTCTTCTTCTAACTTCTCCCATTTGAAGGGCGGCTTCTGGTTCTTGGCCTTCCGGGACTGGCCTATCAGGAGGTCCTGCATAGGAGCTGCCTTTTTGGTGAAACCGGGGATGAATCTGCGGTAATAGCCTACCAACCCGAGGAACTGCCGCACTTCCTTTACACTGGAGGGACTTGGCCATTCCTTAATTGCGGTGATCTTATCAGGGTCGGGAGCCACTCCGTCAGCGCTCACCACGTGTCCCAGGTACTGCACCTTTGGTTTCAAGAGGTGACACTTGGAGGGTTTTACCTTTAAGCCGTAGTTTGCCAGAGCTTCGAACACTTCCGCCAGGTGTTTCAGGTGGTCCTCATAAGTCTTGGAATATACGATGACATCGTCCAGGTACAACAGGACCGTCTCGAAGTTTCTGTGGCCCACACAGCACTCCATTAATCGTTGGTAGGTTCCCGGTGCGTTGCAGAGTCCGAACGGCATACAGGTAAACTCGCTAAGTCCCATCGGGGTGGTAAATGCGGTCTTCTCCCGGTCCGCCTCTGCTACAGGTACCTGCTAGTACCCGCTAGTGAGATCCAAGGTAGAGAAGAAGTTAGCAGATCTTAAAGCAGCCAAAGACTCCTCTATCCTTGGTAAGGGGTAGTGTTGAGCCACCCCCGTAGTGTTCGAGTTCGGTTCGGTTCGTCGAACACCCGTGTGTTCGCCGAACTGTTCGTCGAACACCTTCGAACACCGTTAAAACCAATGGCAGGCAAACAAAAACACATAGAAACACATAGAAAACACCTTCAAAGGTGTCCAAAAGCTGACAAACTGCTCAGAAGACACAACTAACACATGGAAAAGTGACAAGTACATATAGTCATGCGAAAATAAATGAGGTGGAGGAGTAAAAGGAGGGGGAGACACAGATATAGGCATGTCATGCCCTTCTAAAATCCAAAAAGTGAGAAGCCGACACGGCCAGTCCGCTCCTGCCCGTGCCACCTCCGTGTCGCCGGGTTTGTGCCAGAGCCGCGGTGAACCCTGATGGCCAGCCCCCCTCTCCCAATACTGGTGCCTGTCCGCTGGTGGGTCGAGCGAGCCCCCCTGTGGTGGAGGCAGCTCTAAGCTTTTTAATTTAAATTGTCTCTCTAATTTGAATGAATACACTTTAAATCCATTTACAAGGATCTATTGGAGGGCAAGTCTCATGCCAGCAGCCGCGTAATTCCAGCTCCAGTAGCGTCCACTAAAGCTGCTGCAGTTAAAAAGCTTTTATAAGGATCGAGCTCGGCTGTCCACCGCAAGGCATCCTACTGCCAGTCCCAGCCCCTATGCCTTGGGGTGCCTCCTGATGCTCTTCACTGAGTATCCCATGGTCCCGAAGCATTTCCTTTGAAAAAATTAAGTGTCTAAACTACAGGTGGTGTAGCTTGCTTAACAGCCGGGATAATCCGCTGACTAGCAGACACTGCTACTAGGCACAAAGTATTTCCTGGGCTAGATGCAGTTAAAAATTTGTAATTAGATACTCTCGTTGGATGCTGAGAAAGCATTCCATAGAGTCTCCTGGCACGCCATATATGATTCTCTTAAAAAGCTTGGGGTAGGGGTCTAGGAGACGCTTTTATAGCCAAAATCACGGCCCTGTATCGCAATACGTCACCTAGGCTGAAGATAAATGGAACTGTAGCACCCTGAGGGCTCGGTTGCTACAGACGTATTGCACCTCACCCAGAGGTGTGATATCTCACTCTCAGGTAAGGATGGAGTGTGGATCAGGACCCGACACCTGCATGCATTACACCACATTGCCGTGGGGCAGGGCGACCAATATGCCCCTGAGATGGGCACGACAGTCCCTGTCCCTGGATGGAGTGGGGGGAGGGAACACTGAGGAAGGGGAACCCTGTAGTGCAGGAGCAGGGAGGAAGCAGTTCCTGGGTGCATTGAGAAGGGAGTATAAAAGGTGGGCACCATCTTAGTTCAGCGCAGAGAAGTCTGAGCAGAAGTGGCAGGGAGCAGGGGCTCTGCATGAGCTCTGCTCCGGAGGCGGGCCTAGTAACAGAGGCCCAGGCCTGGAAGAGGGAGAAGGAAGGAAGAGGAGCGGAGAAGGCTCCAGGAACGAGGAATGAAGGGATCCCAGGGGTGCAGACGGGCGAGTCGCCACCGCACGCCCGAATCCACCTGCGTGGAGGGGTCAGGCCAAAGGGGGAGACCGGTCCCCGAACTAGTGGAGGCAGGAAACGACCCTCAGCTAGAAACCGGAGGCTCTGACATTTTATGTGGCGCAGCCCCTCGCTACACCCGCTAGGAAGGCACCACATAGGGTCAGGGAAACTGGCGCCAAGTTTACCAAGAGGAGGCCCGAGGCAGCCGGACAGAAGTGTTGGTAAGAAAGGCCAGACAAAGGACACACAAAGGGGGTCCTGTGAAGTGCTCCAAAGTTATCTGGGAGTTGTCTGAGCCCCTCACCTGGTGAGCACAGTACGACGTGGGCAGCCGTTACCTGCAGACGTGGTCTGGATAATAAGAACTGTGAGTAAAGGCCCTGGACTGCATCACTGACTCCGTGTCGTTACTGCTGCTGCACTGCACCATCACCCCCATCCTCCGCATACACTGCCCTGAGGCTATACTCCTCCCGTGGGGAGTTATGCTACGCTCTGCTGCACCCACAACACCAGCCTCAGCGGTCTGCCCTGTAGCGGCGGTTCACTCTGACCGCAATCCACGGGTGGCGTAGTCGGACATTTAAACATCAAAACCACATAAATAGTTCCGCCACTGGTTTGACCGCCCTGAGCCACGGAACCGGATCGCCGCCACGAAGACTACAACCACCAGCATCCACCAAAAGGGTCCGGCTCCGGGTGTCCCAAGGCCCAGGGGGTGCGTCAGAACATTTTCATCACCTTTCACAATCACCAATGGGACAAGGCAGGGATGTCCTCTGTCCCCTCTCTTATACATCCTAGTGACGGAGCACCTGCTCTCATCAATTCGCCATAACCCCAATATTAGGTGGATTGAGGTGGGAGGCACCGAGTACAAGTGCTCTCTATTTGCTGATGATGTCCTAGTATATATCACTCAATCACATATATCCATCCATGCTGTTATGGCTGAAATAGATCACTTTGTTACATGGTAAAATTTTAAAATCAATGCAGCGAAGTCTGAGGCCCTCGATGTCTCCCTCCCCAAATCCATATAGGATTCCATCCAGTCCAACTTTCCCTTTTCCTGGCCCTCACAGGGTATCAAATACTTAGGAATTCCTATTCATAGAGACCTCTCCCATCTATGTTATCTTAATTTTGGGCCCTTTATTGAACAATTCCATACAGACCACGGTTGGCAAGTTAGAACTGTAAGATTCACTACGTGAAACGCTGGTGTTTTGTGGAAAAGCACATGTACACCGCGTTCCAAATTATTATGCAAAAAGTGTTTTGGAGTGATAAGGGAAGAATTTGTTTGTTTGTCAGTTAAACTCATTGATGGTGATGTGTGTCAGGGCTCTTTATATCACTGTATGCAATTGCAGACACCTGTGCTAATTAGTTTGGCAGGTGTGTCCAATGAAAGGCAAGACTACTTAAGAAGGCTCTCTCACATTATTAAGCAGCCTACATTTTCTGCCAAAATGGGAAAGAAAAAGGATGTGTCGGCTGCTGAGAAGCAACAAATTGTGGAGTGTTTAGGTCAAGGCATGACTACAATCAACATTGTGCGATGATCAGGATGAAGTGTCTTGGCAATCAAGAAGTATGTAGCTGATTCACAGTACACACATGTGCGTGCTGATAAGGGCAAATTGAGGACTCTTTCCTACAGGCAATTACGTCAGGTTGAAAGAGCAGCGGCAAAAAAGCCATGTCATAGCAGCAGACAAGTTTTTGAAGCTGCTTGTGCCTCCAACGTCCCCCGAACAACAAGATGCAGGGTTCTTCAGAGGTTTGCAGCTGTGCATACGCCATCCTGTCGACCTCCTCTATCCACTTCACACAAGCAGAAACGGCTCCAGTGGGCCAAACATTACATGAAGACTGATTTCAAAACTGTTTTGTTCACGGATGAGTGCCGTGCAGCGCTCGATGGTCCAGATGGATGGAGTGGAGGATGGCTGGTTGATGGACACCCCACGCAAACGCGGCTACAGCGCCAACAAGGAGGAGGTGGAGTAATGTTTTGGGCTGGAATCATGGGGAGAGAGATTGTGGGCCCCTTTAGGATCCCTGAAGGCGCTAAAGATGAACTCCATAATGTATTTTCTCAAACAGCACTTCCTGCCATGGTTCAAGAAGAAGAACCGTGTATTTCACAGCAAGATCATTTTTCTGCATGATAATGCACCATCTCATGCTGCACATAAAACATCTGCATCTCTGGCTGATATGGGCATAAAAGGGGACAAACTTATGGTGTGACCCCCATGCTCCCCTGACCTCTACCCCATTCAGAACCTTTGGAGCATCATTAAAAGGAGTGTCTATGATGGCGGGAGGCAGTTCACATCTAAGCAACAGCTCTGGGAGGGTATTCTGTCCTCATGCAAAACAATTGAAGCAGAAACCATCCAAAACCTGACAAATTCAATGGACGAGAGAGTTCAGAAGCTCCTTTCGAACAAGGGGTCCTATGTGAAAATGTAACATCACCTAGAATAAAGTTTTGAGTTGAAAACTGTTTGATTTCAGTTTCTAACAACCTGCTAATGCTTATAATTTCAAAAATGACCATTTTTTTGGTATTTATTAAAATGAAAAGGTTGATCGAAAAGTTTGGGGGATCTAAGAGTGTGGCAACCCAGTAGTCATGATTACTTCGAATTCTGACAATATGAGGGTCATGCTGCAGGTAGTGCAGCAAGAAGGCACTTATGTGTCTTGCGCATCTCGGAGCCCCAAAATTATTTTCCGGGCTAGATGCAGCTAAAAATTATTTTTAATTTTAAATCTGGTGGAGCTTATTATAGATGGCCTAATAGGATCAGTGCTGCACACTGCTACAAAGCCCAAATTATTTTCCAGTCAAGATACAGATAAACATGATTAGTAATTTGAAAGCTTAAAACGGTTGGTAGGGTGATTTTAACCAATCATCAAGCTTTTACTCTCCCCAGGATGACACAGGGGTAGAAAAGTCGTTTCGGATCCATGATTTGTTCATCTTTATGAACGTGAGTCTGTCTACATTATCAGTGGAGAGCCGCGTGCGCTTATCTGTCAGCACACCACCAGCAGCGCTGAACACACGTTCAGACAGAACGCTGGCTGCGGGGCATGACAAGATCTCCAAGGCGTAAGTGGCTAGCTCCGGCCATTTATCCAGATTGGAAGCCCAAAAAGAGCAAGGGTCCAGTGACACAGTCGTGGCTTCAATGTTTACTTGGAGATACTCCTGTACCATCGTCTCTAGGCGTTGACTATGTGTCAGACTTCTTGTCTCCTGTGGCCTTGCAAAGGATGGGCTAAAAAAGTGGTGAAATGATTCCGCAAAATTGATGTTACCAGCAGATACTGTGGTTCTGTTACGGTTTGAGTGCTGATCACTTGACGGTCCCACGGTTGGCAAGTTGGAACTGTGAGATTCACTACGTGCACCACTGGTATTTTGTGGAAAAGCACATGTAAGATTCTGCAACAGTCTCTGCTGATACTCCTGCATGCGTGCATCCCTTTCTATGGCAGGAATAATTTCTGCAAATTTACTTTTGTACCGGGGATCTAACAGTGTGGCAACCCAGTAGTCAGGATTATTTCTAATTCTCACAATTCGAGGGTCATGTTGCAGGTAGTGCAGCAAGAAGGCACTCATGTGTGTTGCGCATCCAGGAGCACCAAGTCCCTGTTGTGTTGGTGGCGAGGTAACAATCATGCTTCCTTCCTCTGTCCTCTCCCCCCAACCTCGCACAACAGAAATGTGATCAAGGTCTCCCTCATCTGATGAGTCTTCCATCAGTTCGTCCTCCACTTCTTCCTGGGCTCCTGCACCTTCCTCACTAGTTTGGCTGCTACCATGCGCCCTGGTAAAACCATCTCCCCCACCCTCACATGCCTGCCGCCTTGGTGCTGCCGACCTTCTGGACCTTGCAGATGTTAGCCCTTCCGCATACAACTCCTCCTCCTCTACTTCCTCCACCTCCTCTTGTGCCACCACCTGACTCCGAATTCTGTTTAACATGTGCTCCAGCATGTAAATCACCGGAATAGTCATGCTGATAATGGCATCGTCAGCACTAAACATCTTCGTCGCCATTTCAAAACTGTGCAGAAGGGTGCATAGGTCCCTGATCTGAGACCACTCCTCCAGCGTGATTTGCCCCACCTCTGAATCTCGTTGGCCCAGGCTATACGTCAGAACGTATTGCACCAGGGCTTGTCGGTGCTGCCACAGTCGCTGCAACATGTGCAGAGTTGAATTCCACCGGGTAGGCACATCGCATTTTAGCCGGTGAAGTGGCAGGCCCAACGACTTCTGTAGAGATGTAAGTCGCTGAGCTGCGGGATGCGAACGGCGGAAGTGAGCACACAGCGACCGTGCCCTCTGCAGAAGGCCATCTAGTCTGGGATAGTGGGCTAAAAATTGCTGGACAACCAGGTTCAACACGTGAGCCATACAAGGCACGTGTGTGACATTGCCCCGGCGAAGGGCCGCACCCAGGTTTGCAGCATTGTCGCACACGGCCTTCCATGGTTTCAGGTCCAGTGGAGACAACCATTCATGAAATTGGTTCTCCAGAGCTGACCACAACTCCTCAGCTGTGTGACTCACATTTCCCAGACATTTCAATGTAAAAACCGCCTGATGACGTTGAGCCCTACTGCCAGCATAGTAAGGAGGTGTGCAGGATCCCTTCTGCGCAGTTAGAAAGCTTGTGGCATGACCAGACAGGCTTAGGGTGCAGGTGGAAGACCGAGAGGAGGTTGAGGAGGCAGAAGCAGTGGAGGAACTTTGACATAAAGAGGATTGACGCACAACTCGTGGGGACGGCAAGACTTGGACAGCAGCCCCTTGTCCTGCTGTCACCATAGTTACCCAGTGCCCAGTCAGCGACATGTAACGCCCCTGTCCATGCCTACTCGTCCAAGTGTCTGTGGTGAAATGCACCCTGTCACACACAGAGTTTCTCAAAGAAGCGGTGATGTTGTGTGCGACATGCTGGTGGAGCGCAGGCACACCTTTCTTTGAGAAGTAGTGCCGACTGGGCATCTGGTACTGGGGCACTGCGACGGACATAAGGTCTCGAAAATCCTCTGTGTCCACCAGGCGGAAAGGCAGCATTTCTGTAGCCAAGAGCTTGCAGATGGTGAAATTCAACCTGTTAGCTTTCTCATGGCTAGGAGGAAATGGTCTTTTACTTGTCCACATCTGAGGGACCGAGGGCTGGCTATTGTGCTTAGACGGGGTTGATAAGGGTGTCCCCGGCAAACTGCCGGTCTGTGAGGAAGATGCAGGCGGACATGTTAGGTTGCCTTGATCCAAAGGTGGTGCTATCGATGTCGGACAGCGCTCAACACCAGCTGGTGTTACCACCTCCAAAGAAAATGATGACCTGCCAATCACGCTGGCTGTTGCGGGTAAAGAGGTGGCAGGTCTGCGCCCCAAAACAGGTGTGACTGCTGTCCCCCCAGTCACAGAGGATGAAGAGGCCGCGGATGCACAAGATATGGCAGATGGTGGTTGGCCCGGCCGGCTAGGCCGCATTGTAGCACACTGAGCTTCCCACTGCAACTTATGCTTCATGTCCATGTGCCGGTTCATGCATGAAGTACTCAAACTATGTATTTTTTGGCCTCTACTTAGCTTTTGCTGACAAATGTTACAGATATCTCGAGTTGGGTCATCTTTATCGATCTGAAAAAATGCCCAGGCTATGCAAGGCTTAGCACCCATGCGACCTGAAGAGCCACCACGACTTGTGGTGAGAGGCAGAGTTGTGTTTGAGGATGCAGTTGTTGACGTGCTTCCAGTACTACGTCTCTGTCCAGGAAGGCGCAACCTGACCTCGTCGTCACTAGCATCTTCCTCCACCTCCTCTGCTGACCTCATCTCTTGGCTGACTGTGGGTTGACAGTAAGTGGGATCTCCGACCTCATCATCATCACCCTGTGCGTTATCACACCCGTCGTCCTCAGAGCCAACCTGTTCCTGCCCTGACAAAAAACTAAAGTTGTCGCTCCAATCAGGTATTTGAGTCTTATCATCGTCTTCCTCATTGTCTCCACCAACAGGAGTTACAGTTTGGGAATGAGGGTCTACATTATGGTCAGAACCTTCTGCGTCTGGTCCTGGATCCGACTCATAAAGATTCTGGGCATCAGTGCAGATCATTTCCTCGTCTGGATTCACAGAAGCGCTGGAGTCGACCTCTGATTCCCAGGCTATAGTATGAGTAAACAGCTCTGCAGACTCAACCATCTGTTCTACCTCATACTCAGACGGGCAGCTGGAGATTTGGGAGCTGTGAGGAAGCAAGTGCGATTTGGGTGACACCTTTGAGGACTGGAGTATTTGTGATGTTGAAGTTGATGTGGAGGAGAGCCCACTTAAAGGAGCACTTGATATCCGTTGAAGCACCTGCTGTTTTTGTGCCTCATCTGGAATTTGTAGCGATTGGCGTGGCCATAAGAAAGGGATCTTATCACATTGTCCGCTAAAAGAAGTAGACATTTTAGTTTGGCTGGAAGATGGTCTTTCTTCTGCAGATGTTACTGTTGCTTTAACACCTACCCCACGGACACAACCTTTTTTCCCCTTCCCAACACGCCTATTCCCCTTTCCACCAGCAGCAGGCCTTTTTCCACTCATTTTGGTGGTTAACTAATTCACAACTCTGGAGTTGTTTGCACCAAAAAACAATGGATGGTAACCGAGCAGAGCTGAGTGGCCAAACTGTGGTATTAGGCCAAAACTATTGGCTGGGTTAGATGCAGAAAAAAATTATTTTGAATTTGCAACCTGATGGAGGTCAGTATAGATGGACTAATAGAGAAAGTCCGACACACTACTAGAAGGCCAAATATTTTTTCAGAGGTAGATGCAGAAAAAAATATATTCAGTTTGCAACCTGATGGAGGTCAGTATAGATGGATTAATAGAACAAGACCCACACACAGCTAGAAGCCCAATATTTTTTCAGAGGTAGATGCAGAAAAAAATATATTCAGTTTGCAACCTGATGGAGGTCAGTATAGATGGACTAATAGAACAAGTCCCACACACTGTTAGAAGCCCAAATATTTTTTCAGAGGTACTGTAGATGCAGATAAAAATTAGTTTTAATTTGCAACCTGATGGAGGTCAGTATAGATGGACTAATAGAGAAAGTCCGACACACTACTAGAAGGCCAAATATTTTTTCAGAGGTAGATGCAGAAAAAAATATATTCAGTTTGCAACCTGATGGAGGTCAGTATAGATGGACTAATACAACAAGTCCCGCACACAGCTAGAAGCCCAAATATTTTTTCAGAGGTACTGTAGATGCAGATAAAAAATTTTTTAATTTGCAACCTGATGGAGGTCAGTATAGATGGACTAATAGAGAAAGTCCGACACACTACTAGAAGGCCAAATATTTTTTCAGAGGTAGATGCAGAAAAAAATATATTCAGTTTGCAACCTGATGGAGGTCAGTATAGATGGATTAATAGAACAAGACCCACACACAGCTAGAAGCCCAATATTTTTTCAGAGGTAGATGCAGAAAAAAATATATTCAGTTTGCAACCTGATGGAGGTCAGTATAGATGGATTAATAGAACAAGACCCACACACAGCTAGAAGCCCAATATTTTTTCAGAGGTAGATGCAGAAAAAAATATATTCAGTTTGCAACCTGATGGAGGTCAGTATAGATGGACTAATAGAACAAGTCCCACACACTGCTAGAAGCCAAAATATTTTTTCAGAGGTACTGTAGATGCAGATAAAAATTAGTTTTAATTTGCAACCTGATGGAGGTCAGTATAGATGGACTAATAGAATGATGCTATGCCCAAAAGATTTTACTTCACTAGGTGCAGTAAAAAAATTGGTATTCTATACACAGGTGGTATATCTTGCAACACAGATAGGCTACTCCACTGACTAACACACTCTGCAATAGGCCAAAAAGGATTAGCTTTGCTAGATTCAGCCAAATGCTGTGAAAAAAACTTGCACAGCACTGGCACAGACCTGCCTGGCAAAAACTGATAGGAACTGATGTAACCTAGTCCTGAAAAGGACTCCAATTACAATTAGTCTTTACTCCCACAATCTATCTATTTAAGAGCACAGACCTGCCTGATAAAAGTCGTAGGAAATGCTGTAACCTAGTCCTTAAAAGGACTGCAATCACAACTATTCCCTACTCCCAAGCTATCTGTATATTTGTGCGAAAATTGGCTTGAAATTAACAAGGTATAGCGCACACAGCAATAGCGGTGCCGTCTAACACGCAGCTGCAGCAGTGAGAAAATGGTGGCGACGGGGAAAATGGCTTGGTCTTATAGGGCAAGGACATGTGACATACACTGCCAATGACACATGCCCTTGCTTGTGTGAAAAAAAGCACTTCGCTCCGTGTGTGTGCTGCTGATAGGCTGACAGATTCCCGCATTTGCAGTGGGGAGGTGCAAAGAGAAAAAAAAATGGAGATCTTCATTGTTCCTGCAGAGATCCATCCCCTGCCCCTCCCCCCACCCCGCTGTACACTCAAACTGCGTATTAACATTAATTTTCATCATTACTGAGAATAAATCCAGTTATGATTTTGGTGCACGAACAGTTATCGAACATAACCTCGAACAGCCGAATTTTTCTCAAATTGTTCGTGTTCGCCGAACGGCTCGAACACCGCCCAAAACAGCTCGAATTTGAGATTGGCGAACAGTTCGAGTAGAACAACGCTCATCTCTAGTAAGGGGTACGCATCCTTGTGTGTGATACGGTTAATTTTCCAGTAATCTACACACATCCTCATGGTGTTGTCTTTCTTTTTGACTAAGACTAGTGGAGCTGCCCAGGGGCTACAGCTATCCCTGATCACCCCAGCCTCCTTCATGTCCCTAAGCATCCCCTTGGCGTGTTGGTAGTGTGCAGGGGGTACGGGTCGATACCTCTCTTTTATGGGAAGATGGTCTCCCGTGGGGATGTGGTGTTCTACCCCCTTGACTCGCCCGAAGTCTAACGGGTGTTTACTAAACACTCTCTCGTACTCTTGAACGACCCGATAGACTCCCTGTTTCTGGTGTGCGGGAGTGGAGTCAGTACCCAAATGTAGTTGCTGACACCAGTCCTCCATTGTTTCTTTAGAGCCGTTACCTTCCTCCGGGGAAGATGGAGGCAAGGGTTCTACGGACTGTATGGAATTTTGATTGATGGTATACAATTTGGCTAGCGTGGCATACCGGGGCAGGTACACTTCCCTCTTCCCGATATTTATTATGCAAGCGGGCACCCTCCCATGGCGTACATTGACCACCCCCCGTGCTGTCAAAATGGTGGGCCTACTGTCTGAGTAAACTGGTTCTACCATTGCCTAGTAATCTCTACCTCTCAGACCAATAGCTGCCCGGCACCAAATCATCATTTCACTTTTTGGGGGCATGGCAATAGGGAAAGGGTCACACATTCTTACGCTACCAATCTCACCACCGGAGAGTTCTATCTGTTGCCGTCGCATCAGTGCCCGGATCTCTTTCTGGAGCACTCGCTGCTGGCCAGAGCTGGCGTTCTTGGCAACCTGTTGTAAAAGGAAAATCACCTCTGCAAGACAATTTTCAATTACATTAGTTCCTAGAGTTATCTTTGGGTGACTCTCGTGTTTGTCAATGTCTACAATGATCAGTCCCTGTGCTGCCAGTTCGACTCTACCGATTTTAATGGTCACCTCTTTAAATCCAATCTGTGGCACGGGCTAACCATTGCTGGCGATGATACTCAAGTCGTCGTCAGGGTAGCGGGTGATATCCGAGTCATTCCAGTACTGCTTGAAGAGCACGTACGGGATAGTGGTGACCTGTGACCCGGTGTCCAATAGGGCACTCATAGGGATGCCATCCAGTACCACAGGCAAGACTGGACGTCCTCCCACATATCTGTCGCGCCAGTTCGATGGGCCTGATGATCTTTTTCCTGGGGTTTGGCCCTCTACCCCAGGTTGTGCCAGTTTAAAGGACAGTACCTTGCCATATGTCCGGGTTGATTGCAGCGGCGGCAGATGGGTTGTCCGTCCTCGTTGTATCGGTCGCTGGGTCTTCCTCTGGCCGGTGGGGTCCTCCTTGGTCGACGCCACGGGATGTCCTCCGGTCCGGATGCCAGCTGGATCTTCCCTGGAGTGGAAACCTGTAAAGACTGCACAGTTCAGGTTAGCGCGGCAACGCTTTTAGCTAGCTCTTGGACCTGATGGTGCAGGTCTGGAGCCGGGTCATTGTTCAAAGCCTGCGCATCAGCTCCCACAGGCCCTGCCGACAAGGGTGCCGCCTCCTGGTGGTAAGTGGTAGTGGGGCGTCTGTGGGTCACAACACCACCTGGTGCCGGTTCTCGGAGCACCCGGATGGCTCTGTCCTTGAACTGTGCAAATCCCAGATGAGGGTCCTGTAAGGCCATTGCCCACAACTGGGTTCGGTGGGCATTGCAATATAAACCCTCTATAAATTGTTCAGTCAACAGCCTGTCCTCGTCTCCCACGCCGTCAGGGTCGGTCTGCTTAATGGCTCTCAGGGCCTCTTGTAGGTTCAGGGCATAGTCCCTTATACTCTCATGTGCCCGCTGTTTGCACCCGTAGAATCTAAGCTTGATCTCGGCTGAGGTGCGGGTATCAAAGGTGTCCCTCAGCCGGGTTAGTATCTCTGCGACAGTCCTCCTCCCAGGTGGCCAGGACTTTACCTCCCTTCGGGCTGCCCTGGTTAATTGGGCCACCAGGATGCTCACTTTTTGCTCCTCTGTGAGGGGATACACCTGGAAGAGGCTATCCAGCTTTTCTCTAAAGTCATGCAGGGTATGTGACTCCCCTGAGTACTGGGGTAGCCAGGCTGCCCCCGGGATATAGGGCATGGTGAAAGGCATGACCGCAATGGCGGTGGCGCTGGCGGGGGTTGAAGCGGTTAAGCTCTCCTCCGTATCCGCCATCCTTCTCCCCCATAGTGGACCGTGGCTTACCTTGCGATGATCCTCTTCCGTAGGCCGCGGCTCCGCAGTGGATCGTCAGGGTTGAGGACCTTCCGTCGCGCTCCTGTGACGTCAGCGTCTGCTGGGCTCCTTCCAGGACCTTACGCGACGTCTGGACGTGAGGCGGGGCTTCAGTTCTCGCGCGCTTTTGGAGTCCACGCCCCTCTTCTTCCCGCGCGGCGTCTTCAAGATGGCGTCCAACGGCGGGAAAACTCCACGGAAGGCGGGAAGAAGGCTGAAAATGGCGCCGGATGGCGGGAATCTTCACCGATGGCGGGAAGAAGGCTGAAGATGGCGCCGGATGGCGGGAATCTTCACCACTGGTAAGTTTGAACAGTCTTTTTCAGGCACGCAGTAACCGGTGGTTGCGGGCACGAGATCCTGCCGACTACGCCAAAAGTTGACGCACCCCTGGGCCTGTGTCGCGCAGCGTTGCGCACGCGGGAGCTTACCCGGAGCCGGATCTGTTGAGGGTTGTAGTCTCGTGGCGGTGACCCGGTCCGTGCCCAGGGAGTCAGACTAAGTGGCGCTGTATTAGCGGTAGATGTTGGACGACTACGCCACCCGTTGAATACAGCGAAGGAGCTGCCGCTGCAGGGCAGACCGCTGAGGCCGGTGGTAGGATTGTGCAGCGTGATAGTATCACCCCAACGGGAGGGGTATGGCCTCAGGGCAGCCGACGTGGATGATGGGGTAGCAGGAAGCACTCAGAGACGATGCGGTGTAATTCAGGGTCTTTACTGGTGATAAAGATAGACCCTCCCGGAGTACTGGCTAGCGATCGGGGCCTGGTCAGTCCTTGAGCAGATGGGATCTCCCCTGGCCAGGCGGAGTTGTAGGCCTCCCAAACTGACTGTACTCTTCTGGCTACCTTGCTAGAGGCGGGTATAAGTAGCCCACGTCCCTGAGTGTACCGTGTGGTGCTCACCCGTATGGCCGGTGACTCGGGGCCTTCTAGTGGCGTCCGCTCCACGACGGCGGTGCTGGTCCCACGCGTGTGACCGTGCCTTCGGGTTTCTTGGCCAGAGGACCTGAAATCCCCTGCCGGGCGGTTTCTGCTGCTGGGTAAAGATTAGTCCCCACAGCCTCGGACTCCGGGTCCGGTGATAGCTTCTCAGTCAGGGCGAGCTCTGCAGCTGCCAGCCCCTGACTCCTTATAGCACTGCTCCCACAGAGCTCCTGATGTTCTTTTCCTATATCTGCTTCTCTACTCTTTCTCTACTTCTTCTCTACTCACTAACCCTGCCTCAGCCCTAGGTTTATATAGGGGAAGTTCTTCCCCTCCCAGGACTGGGCAGGAGGTGTGGCATGCACAGGATCCCTGACCAAGAGACCTCCCACCTGCTCTCAGACATAACATTGCTGTTACTGTGGAAACCAGACCCCTGGGGTGCCACACGCGCGCTCCCCCTCTTTTAAAGGGACCGCGCGCGCCGTCCTAAGGAGTCCCCGGCCAATAGCAAGAGGACTTCCCATACATAAGGCACCTCCTCCAAAATGGAGGTGCCCGAGCAAAGTTGTTGCAAAGCATGCTCACCTCTGCTTTAGCCCTCAGGTCCCTTTGCCAGCCTGACGTCCAGTACTGTCTGCCTGCTTGTCTTCCCTTCAGCCCGACAGTCTGTCTCCTGCATCCGCCAGTCAGTCTATGGGCAAGTCCACCTGCGGTACAGGAAGCACCTGCCAGTTACCTGCCTGCTACCTGCTGTACCTGCTAACCCGCTCACCTGGGAGCGCTCACCTGCTACCCGCCTGCTAGCCTACCGGAGGCTCCGCCATCATTTGCCGTGACCACCTGCCTGCCAGCCAAGAGACTCTTGCCCGCTCACCTGGGGGCGCTCACCTGCTACCCGCCTGCTAGCCTACCTGGAGGCTCCGTCGTCACTTGCCATGACCACCTGCCTGCCAGCCAAGAGACTCTTACCCGCTCAGCCGTCACTTGCCGTGACCGCCTGCCTGCCAGCCAAGAGACTATTACCCGCTCAGCCGTCACTTGCCGTGACCGCCTGCCTGCCAGCCAAGAGACTATTACTCGCTCAGCCGTCACTTGCCATGACTGCCTGCCTGTCTGCCAAGAGACTCTTACCTGTTCTTCCGTCACTTCCTGGGATCACTCGCCTACTCACCCTACCAGCTGTGTCCACCCACTACTCCGGTCAATCCCAGCTACCTGACCCGTGGGAGCCACCTGCTCTATTACAAGGTCGTCCCCAGTATAACATCTGCCCCTCGAGGTTCCGCCTTGTTCCTGGGCACAGAGGTTCCACCACCCGGCCCCGTTACACTATGCAAAAAAGTAACCCTTTTTTATTTCCTGGTTTATAGATTTTTTTGTTTAAATCATTGCTACATGTACGCTTGTTAAATTGGTTATACAAAAACTTTAACTTTTTTTTTTTATACATATTTGTAGTTTAAATTCTCTCCTTGTTAACAAAAAGTTCTGTAACCCTAAAAAGCTATGATCTCAAGCTTGTCAAATCTAGAATGACATTAATAGACAGAAAAAATTACTCAAGCCTATGTAGCACCCTGAGGATTCGGCTGCTACAGGGGTATTACACCTCAAGCCAGAGGTGTGGTATTCCACTCCCGGGTAAGGATGGAGTGTGGAACCGAGCTAGTAGGCTGCATGCACTACATACATCCCATTTCCGGGGGACAGAACGACGGTACTCCCACCAGTATATGTGCAGGTACGACAGCGTCTGTCCCTGGCTGGAGTGGGAGGGGGGTGGAACATCCCAGTAGTGTAGGGGCAGATAGGGGGAGTAGTCTGGGTAAAGATAGGAGCTCATTGGGTGCTGGTCACCTGAGCTCACACATAGAGGGAGTATATAAGGTGGGCACCATCTTAGAACAGGGTCAGTCAGTGAGAGTTTAGCCTGAGGAGCAGAGCAGAGGAGCTCAGCCAGGAGGGCTGACAGGGAGCTGTGGCTCCGGCTGGGCCCAGCTCCAGAACAGAGCCTGCTGAGAGAGAGGAGTGAGAAGGACCCAGAGAGGAAACAAGAAGGAACCCCAAGATCCTAGAATAAGGACAGAAGGGTGAAGGGTTGGCGCACAAGGGTACCGGAACCCAAGCTGGCAGAGGCCAAAACGAACCTTAACCAGGAACCGGAGGTTGTGGGCAGGATCTGCCACGACCCTCACCAAATCCACTAGAAAGGCACACCGAGCATAGGGTCAGGGAGCCCAGAGGAGGCTTGACCACCAAGAGACCCGAGGGAACCGGCCAAAAGTGGATCCCTGGTGGGAACGGCCAGAGGAAGGGAGAGTCAGAAAGGAGCTCAGGACCACGCTCTAGAATTGCCTGGGGGTTGGCCGAGTCCAGGACCTGGTGGACGCAGCACGGCTCGGGTGGTCACTCAAGGCCAGAGTGACCAAAAGAACACCAGTAAGTAAAAGCCCTGAACTGCATCTCCTGACTCTGAGTCTTCCCTTCTGCATCTTCACAACCCCCATCATCTACACCTTCTGCCCTGAGGCCATACCCCTCCCGTTGGGGGTTATACCATCACTGCTGCACATATACCACCGGCCTCAGTGGACTGCTCTGCAGCGGCGGCTTCAAAGCTGCACTCAACAGGTGGCGTAGTCGACAATCAAGTTATCATCTGTTGCCATAGACTGCCACTTAGTTTGACACCCTGGGCACGGACCGGGTCACCGCCACAAGGACTACTACCCCCATCGAGATCCGGCTCCGGGTATCCCCTACAGCACTGGCCCAGGGGGCGCGTCACCTACATCCATAGAAGATTTGTGATTAGTTCTCCTAGAACAACCTCCATGCCGAGTTCCTTCAAAAACTGTGTGCAAGTGTATCTAGAAGAATATATGCTGTGTGGAGGGCAAAGGGCAGACACATCAATATTGATTTGATTTAAAACTCCTTTTTTTTTCTTTTTTTTCAATCACTTTGCATTTTGGATTTTGGCAGTTGATAAAAATAAACTATTAGCATCTCTATTTTTCAAAGCATTCTTACTTTGCAACATTAGTTCCACACCTTCCCAAAATATTTGCACAGTAATATATATCTATCTATAATATATATATATATATATATATATATATATATATATATATATATATATATATATATATATATATAATTAATAAATAAATATATATATATATATATACATATACACACTACTGTTCAAAAGTTTGGGGTCACACAGACAATTTTGTGTTTTCCATGAAAACTCATGCTTTTATTTATCAAATGAGTTGCAAAATGAATAGAAAATATGGTCCAGACATTGACAAGGTTAGAAATAATGATTTTTGTTAGAAAGAATAATTTTCTCCTTCCAACTTTGCTTTTGTCAAAGAATGCTCCTTTTGCATCAATGACAGCATTGCAGACCTTTGGCATTCTAGCTGTTAATTTTCTGAAGTAATCTTGAGAAATTTCACCCCATGCTTCCTGAAGCCCCTCCTACAAGTTGGATTGGCTTGATGTGAAAAGAAAAGAAAGGGCGCATGTGTAGACTCACAGGGCTATTTAAAGAATTTAAAAAGTGCCAGTACACTCACCTGTGATGGTTGTGTACGTCTACACAACCAAGATTAAGCGTGTGATTAATGAGGCTCCGGGTCACCTCTATTTGTAGTACCGTCCTGTCGGTGTTTGCCTCGCAACTCCGTGCTCCTCAAGTGGTCACACGATCCTGCTGGACCAGATACCACGTCACCGCAGGTCCTTAGTAGTTTAACCCGGTGGCTGGATAACCGCAGGTCCTCACACATCCAAATATGCCCGGCTGCTCCTGCCGCTTTGGCTCCGTATGGAGATATTTAACAAGTAAACAATGGTGCAGCGGTCTCAGGGAGCGCCAAAGGAATACTGGACAATTTAATAGATGGCAACCGACTTTTATTCTTCCTCCAATACCACTGCCACAACGCGTTTCAACGGTCTAAGCCGTCTTCATCAGGTGGGGTAAAGGAGAATGTTACAATGACAGCTTTATAAAGGGGTGGTATTTTACATAATTTAGACCACGTGTTGTAATCAATTAACCCTTTCATTGAAAAACTCCATATAATGCATTCTTAACCAATTAACCTCTTATTTCCCCTGGAAACAGCATTGTGCACTAAAAAATCCCTACATGGATTCATAAAATCACAATTCTTGGTAAAAACTTCCTATTTGTGTTTAAAAAAGTAATTAACTTTTTTTTTTTTTTTAAATATATTTATTACCAACTATTAAAAATTATGAAAATCATCCTGGGGACCTTCTTGGGGTGTCCTGACAATGCTATACTGCAGTTTCCAGCCCCCAATTCAAAAGTTGAATTTCTTAAAGAGACAGTACATTTTCATATAAAATGGCCGAAAATAACCATGTACCCTTACCCACTGCGATTATAAACCCCATAAATGTTTAAAAACACCCTGGGAACCTTACCAGAGTGTCCTGACAATGCTATACTGCAGTTTCCAGCCCCCAATTCAAAAGTTGAATTTCTTAAAGAGACAGTACACTTTCATATAAAATGGCCGAAAATAACCTTGTACCATTACCCACTGCGATTATAAACCCCATAAATGTTTAAAAACACCCTGGGAACCTTACCAGAGTGTCCTGACAATGCTATACTATGATTACCAACCCCCAATTCAAAAGTTAAGTTTCTTAAAGAGACAGTACACTTTCATATAAAATAGCCGAAAATAACCTTGTACAATTGCCCACTACTATTATAAAACTCATAAAACCCAATGCTATCCATTATCATGATCGGAACCTATGCTTCCAGTAAACTAAGTAACTGACGACAATAGGAAAAATGAACTAAATACCAGCCCGAAGGGCAAGCAAATCTCCTGCTATGCTACGTCATACCATACCTGTAATCCTGTGCAGGTAGCCCCGCAAGCCATCATTAAAAGGCTGATGACAACCCGGGAAAGATATGAGAGGGACAACATTAAACCTTCTCAGATTTAATGGTTTGATGTGTTTTCAATCGTAAGGTTCAAACCCTCAGGGTACAAAGTACCCATTTTGTATATCCAAAAACTTTCTTTCTTTATAAGTGTACTCAATCGTTCTGGTCCATTATCCACAATGTGGTCAATAATGGTTATTTTCATCTTACTCGGGTCTTTGTGGTGATGGTTTGCATAGTGTCTAGAGACACTATGTAATTGATATCCTGCCCTTATATTAGATCTATGTTTATTTAATCGGGCATGGGCGGTCTGAATTGTCCGGCCGATGTATTGCAAGCCACAAGGGCACTCCAATAGGTATACTACATAGGTGGATTGGCATGTTAATCTCTGCTTGATCTGGAAAACCTCATTAGTGGTATTAGATTTAAAGGTTTTTGCATTATTGGTTATAACGCCACAACACATACATTTAGGTGTATTGCATGTGAAACAGCCTCCTGTGTTAGTATTAGTCATCACATCCCTTATTTTTTTCTTTTTTCTATTCGTGTTGCAGGGAGCAAGCAAGGTTTTTAAACTTCTATTCTTCCTGAAGATAATATTTGGTTTCTCTGGAATACTTTTGGAGAGAATGGGGTCACCTTTTAAAATAAACCAATGTTTCTGTAATAACTCCCGTACTACTGACCTGGATTGGCAAAATGTAGTAATTAAACTCCACTTTGTCTTTTCCTCTGTCCTTACAGAAGCCCTATCCGGATTCTCCCTTCTGTCCAAGCACGAGTCCTGTGATAGAGTGCATGTTCTTTTATATGCATCTTTTAAAAGTTTTTTTGGATAGCCTTTTTCCAAAAATCTCTTTTTGAGAATCTTGGATTCCACCTTAAAGTCAGAATCCAGAGTACAATTTTTCCTGACTCTCCAATACTGCCCATAAGGCACATTTTTGATCCATCCAGGAAGGTGTCCACTGTTGAATTTGAGGTAGCTATTCACATCCACTGGTTTAAAAAACGTGGATGTGAATATTCTCCCCAGGTGGTCGAACTGCACCCATAGATCTAAGAATTGGAGAGAAGTGGATGATGCTGTGGCCGTAAATTTTAACCCCCAATCATTGTGATTTAGTTTATCCGCAAAACTCAATGCCTCCTCCATTGATCCATGCCATATAATGAATAAATCATCTATAAAGCGCCTATAGAAAAGTACTCCACTCGTGGATGATCCTGGCTGCGCGATGAGGACGGATTCCACCGCACCCATAAAAAGGTTAGCATAGCTTGGTGCGAATCTCGTCCCCATCGCGCAGCCCTTGATCTGTTTATATAATCAAGGGCTGCGCGATGGGGACGAGATTCGCACCAAGCTATGCTTGGACAGAAGGGAGAATCCGGATAGGGCTTCTGTAAGGACAGAGGAAAAGACAAAGTGGAGTTTAATTACTACATTTTGCCAATCCAGGTCAGTAGTACGGGAGTTATTACAGAAACATTGGTTTATTTTAAAAGGTGACCCCATTCTCTCCAAAAGTATTCCAGAGAAACCAAATATTATCTTCAGGAAGAATAGAAGTTTAAAAACCTTGCTTGCTCCCAGCAACACGAATAGAAAAAAGAAAAAAATAAGGGATGTGACGACTAATACTAACACAGGAGGCTGTTTCACATGCAATACACCTAAATGTATGTGTTGTGGCGTTATAACCAATAATGCAAAAACCTTTAAATCTAATACCACTAATGAGGTTTTCCAGATCAAGCAGAGATTAACATGCCAATCCACCTATGTAGTATACCTATTGGAGTGCCCTTGTGGCTTGCAATACATCGGCCGGACAATTCAGACCGCCCATGCCCGATTAAATAAACATAGATCTAATATAAGGGCAGGATATCAATTACATAGTGTCTCTAGACACTATGCAAACCATCACCACAAAGACCCGAGTAAGATGAAAATAACCATTATTGACCACATTGTGGATAATGGACCAGAACGATTGAGTACACTTATAAAGAAAGAAAGTTTTTGGATATACAAAATGGGTACTTTGTACCCTGAGGGTTTGAACCTTACGATTGAAAACACATCAAACCATTAAATCTGAGAAGGTTTAATGTTGTCCCTCTCATATCTTTCCCGGGTTGTCATCAGCCTTTTAATGATGGCTTGCGGGGCTACCTGCACAGGATTAAAGGTATGGTATGACGTAGCATAGCAGGAGATTTGCTTGCCCTTTCGGGCTGGTATTTAGTTCATTTTTCCTATTGTCGTCAGTTACTTAGTTTACTGGAAGCTTAGGTTCCGATCATGATAATGGATAGCATTGGGTTTTATGAGTTTTATAAAAGTAGTGGGCAATTGTACAAGGTTATTTTCGGCTATTTTATATGAAAGTGTACTGTCTCTTTAAGAAACTTAACTTTTGAATTGGGGGTTGGTAATCGTAGTATAGCATTGTCAGGACACTCTGGTAAGGTTCCCAGGGTGTTTTTAAACATTTATGGGGTTTATAATCGCAGTGGGTAATGGTACAAGGTTATTTTCGGCCATTTTATATGAAAGTGTACTGTCTCTTTAAGAAATTCAACTTTTGAATTGGGGGCTGGAAACTGCAGTATAGCATTGTCAGGACACTCTGGTAAGGTTCCCAGGGTGTTTTTAAACATTTATGGGGTTTATAATCGCAGTGGGTAATGGTACAAGGTTATTTTCGGCCATTTTATATGAAAGTGTACTGTCTCTTTAAGAAATTCAACTTTTGAATTGGGGGCTGGAAACTGCAGTATAGCACTGTCAAGACACCCCAAGAAGGTCCCCAGGATGATTTTAATAATTTTTAATAGTTGGTAATAAATATATTTAAAAAAAAAAAAAAGTTAATTATTTTTTTAAACACAAATAGGAAGTTTTTACCAAGAATTGTGATTTTAAGAATCCATGTAGGGATTTTTTAGTGCACAATGCTGTTTCCAGGGGAAATAAGAGGTTAATTGGTTAAGAATGCATTATATGGAGTTTTTCAATGAAAGGGTTAATTGATTACAACACGTGGTCTAAATTATGTAAAATACCACCCCTTTATAAAGCTGTCATTGTAACATTCTCCTTTACCCCACCTGATGAAGACGGCTTAGACCGTTGAAACGCGTTGTGGCAGTGGTATTGGAGGAAGAATAAAAGTCGGTTGACATCTATTAAATTGTCCAGTATTCCTTTGGCGCTCCCTGAGACCGCTGCACCATTGTTTACTTGGATTGGCTTGATGGGCACTTTGTGTGTACCATACGGTCAAGCTGCTCCCACAATAGCTCAATGGTGTTGAGATCTGGTGACTGCGCTGGCCACTCCATTACAGATAGAATACCAGCTGCCTGCTTCTTCCCTAAATAGTTCATGCATAATTTGGAGGTGTGCTTTGGGTCATTGTCCTGTTGTAGGATCAAATTGGCTCAAATCAAGCGCTGTCCACAGGGTATGGCATGGCATTGCAAAATGGAGTGATAGCCTTCCTTATTCAAAATCCCATTTACCTTGTTCAAAACTCCCACTTTACCAGCACCAAAGCAACCCCAGACCATCACATTACCTCCACCATGCTTGACAGATGGCATCAGGCACTCTTCCAGCATCTTTTCAGTTGTTCTGCTTTTCACAAATGTTTTCTGTGTGATCCCAACACCTCAAACTTTGATTCGTCAGTCCATAAAACTTTTTTCCAATCTTCCTCTCTCCAATGTCAGCGTTCTTTTGCCCATATTGATCTTTTCCTTTTATTAGTCAGTCTCAGATATGGCTTTTTCTTTGCCCTGACTCCAGCATCCCGGAGTAGCCTCTTCACTGTAGACGTTGACACTGGCGTTTTGAGTGTACTATTTAATGATTCTGCCAGTTGAGGAGCTTTGAGGCGTCGAATTCTCAAACTAGAGACTCTAATGTACTTGTCTTGCTGCTCAGTTGTGCAGCGGGGTCTCCCACTTCTTTTTCTACTCTGGTTAGAGCCTGTTTGTGCTCTCCTCTGAAGAGAGTAGTACACACCAATGTAGGAAATCTTAACTGTCTTAGCAATTCCTCGCATGGAATAGCCTTCATTTCTAAGAACAAGAATAGACTGTCGAGTTTCACATTAAAGTTCTCTTTTTCTGGCCATTTTGAGAGTTTCATAGAACAAACAAATATAATGCTCCAGATTCTCAACTAGTTCAAAGGAAGGTCAATTTTATAGCTTCTCAAATCAGCCAAACCGTTTTCAGCTGTGCTAACATACTTGTGCAAGGGTTTTCTAGGTTTTCTAAACATCCATTATGTTACTCTCGCACCCGGACTGACTGGCGTGAGCATGATTAGTGATCCCACTGTACCATGAACCGAGGAGTGGCTGGAGGGGCGTAACTAAGTATCAACCCGATCCGACCAAGGTCGCACGGCGGCTTAGTCGACTCCGTGGACCTAGGAGGAACCGAGCAGAGGGACCAGCTGCGACTCCAGATCAGACCCCGGTCACAGTTGTTGACCCACACCGGGGAAAATGTAGGAACAGGCAGGTTGGACTGGCATACAGGCAGGTAGGTATTGGCAAGTACGGCTGGTATGCAGACAGGTGGGTACTGGCAAGTACGGCTGGTATGCAGACAGGTGGGCACTGGCAAGCACGGCTGGTATGCAGACAGGTGGGCACTGGCAACCACGGCTGGTATGCAGACAGGTGGGCACTGGCAAGCATGGCTGGAGTGTAGACAGGGAGATACTGACAAGCATGGCTGGATTGCAGACAGGGAGGTACTAGCAGGTTGGAGCGCAGGCTGGATTGGGTCCAGTACAGACTGGGAGACAGGTACAGAGCCGCAGATGTGTTAGACAAACAGAGTAAAGCGAAAACCGCAGGTGTGGTGGGAAAGGCAGAGCAAAGAGAAACCGCCGGAGCGGTGGAGAAGTCAGAGCAGAGAGAAACCGCCAGAGCGGAGGCAAGTCAGAGCAAAGAGAAACCACTGGTGCGGTGGGCAAGTCAGAGCAGAGAGAAACCGCTGGAGCGGTGGGCAAGTCAGAGCAGAGAGAAACCGCCGGAGTGGTGAGCAAGGCAGAGCAGAGAGAAGCCGTCGGAGCGGTGGGCAAGGCAGAGAGGACAGGGCTCTGTTCACATGGAACAGACTGGAAAATACAGGAAGATACGGAAGAAGGGAAAAGGGACAAGCAGAACCAGATACACACAAGGTACTTCCTATGAAGTAGCGAGTGGACACAAAACTCACAAACAGAAGTGCAGAGACAATGAGTTGGAGTTAGGTGCAGGTTCAGATACTGCAGGAAAAGGGAAGGTAAGGACATAGAGAAAAAAAGGTAACAGACTAGGATACAGTTCAGACTGGAACTGATACTGCAGTGAGATACAAGAACGAGCCTGGGAATACAGCCCCCAGAGTGGCAGAAACAGACTAGAAGTCACAGGTAACAGGCCAGGGAATACAGCCCCCAAAGTAGCGGAAACAGACTAGAAGTCAGAGATAACAGGTCTGGGAATGCAGCCCCCAGAGTGGCGGAAACAGACTAGAAGTCAGAGATAACAGGACAGGACCTGGCAATACAGTTGCAAAGACAAACTGAATGAAGGTGTTGCTCAGGCACCTCCTACTGGGTGGAGGGGGTTTAAATATCCAGAGACTCACAGCAATAGGCTGGAGATGCATTAAGGGTGCACCCTCAGCAGCTATAAGAATCAGGAAGTAACCGGGCCACAGCCCTAAGCAGTCAGTCAAGAGAAAAGCCCATAGCATGAACTGGAGCAGGAATTGCAGACAGGACTGACGGGTAAGATTGCGGTCTTGCATAGTGGGAGGTGGTGCACTATGCAAGCACGCCGCCAGGGATGTAACACATTAGGCTTCTTACACCTATGTAGATATTGCAATAAAAACAAGATGTTTGCAGCTAGAAAAGTCGTTTACCACATTAACAATGTATAGAGTGTATTTCTGATTCAGTTAATGTTAGCTTCATTGAAAAAAAATGTGCTTTTTTTTCAAAAATAATGAAATTTCTAAATGACCCCAAACTTTTGAACGGTAGTGTATATATACAGTACAAACCAAAAGTTTGGACACACCTTCTCATTTAAAATTTTTTCTGTATTTTCATGACTTTGAAAATTGTACCTTCACACTGAAGGCATCAAAACTATGAATTAACACATGTGGAATTATATACTTAAGAAAAAGTGTGAAACAACTGAAAATATGTCTTATATTCTAGGTTCCTCAAAGTAGCCACCTTTTGCTTTGATGACTGCTTTGCACACTCTTGCCATTCTCTTGATGAGCTTCAAGAGGTAGTCACCGGAAATGGTTTTCACTTCACCGGTGTGCCCTGTCATGTTGAATAAGGGGGAATTTTTACCTTATAAATGGGGTTGGGACCATCATTTGTGTTGTGCAGTAGTCAGGTGGATACACAGCTGATAGTCCTACTGAATAGACTGTTAGCTGCTTTTTTCTTGCCATAATACAAATTCTAAGTAAAGAAAAACGAGTGGCCATCATTACTTTAAGAAATGAAGGTCAGTCAGTCCGAAAAATTGGGAAAACTTTGAAAGTGTCCCCAAGTGCAGTGGCAAAAACCATCAAGCGCTACAAAGAAACTGGCTCACGTGAGGACCGCCCCAGGAAAGGAAGACCAAGAGTCACCTCTGCTTCTGAGGATAAGTTTATCCGAGTCACCAGCCTCAGAAATCGAAGGTTAACAGCAGCTCAGATTAGAGACCAGGTCAATGCCACACAGAGTTCTAGCAGCAGATGCATCTCTACAACAACTGTTAAGAGGAGACTTTGTGCAGCAGGCCTTCATGGTAAAATATCTGCCAGGAAACCACTGCTAAGGACAGGCAACAAGCAGAAGAGACTTGTTTGGGCTAAAGAACACATGGAATGGACATTAGACCAGTGGAAATCTGTGCTTTGGTCTGATGAGTCCAAATTTGAGATCTTTGGTTCCATCCACCGTGTCTTTGTGTGACGCGGAAAAGGTGAACGGATGGACTCTACATGCATGTTTCCCACTGTGAAGCATGGAGGAGGAGGTGTGATGGTGTGGGGGTGCTTTGCTGGTAACACTGTTGGGGATTTATTCAAAATTGAAGGCATACTGAACCAGCATGGCTACCACAGCATCTTGCAGCGGCATGCTATTCCATCCGGTTTGCGTTTAGTTGGACCATCATTTATTTTTCAAAAGGACATTGACCCCAAACAAACCTCCAGGCTGAGTAAGGGCTATTTGACCAAGAAGGAGAGTGATGGGGTGCTACGCCAGATGACCTGGCCTCCACAGTCAGCAGACCTGAATTCAATCGAGATGGTTTGGGGTGAGCTGGACTGAAGAGTGAAGGCAAAAGGGCCAACAAGTGCTAAGCATCTCTGGGAACTCCTTCAAGATTGTTGGAAGACCATTTCCAGTGACTACCTTTTGTAGTTCATCAAGAGAATGCCAAGAGTGTGCAAAGCAGTCATCAAAATATAAGGTGGCTACTTTGAAGAACCTAGAATATAAGAGATATTTTCAGTTGTTTAACACTTTTTTGTTAAGTATATAATTCCACATGTGTTAATTCATAGTTTTGATGCCTTCAGTGTGAATGTACAATTTTCATAGTCATGAAAATACAGAAAAATCTTTAAATGAGAAGGTGTGTCCAAACTTTTGGTCTGTACTGTATATATACCGTAATTTTCGGACTATAAGACGCACTTTTTCCCTCCAAAATTTTGGAGTAAAATGGGGGGTGAGTCTTATAGTCCTAATGTTGGGGGGTATATATATATATATATATATATATATATATACTGTGTGTGTGGGGTGTGGGATGTGGGGGGAGTGGTTGTGGTGGAGGAGCAGGGTACAGGAGGCAGCATGGGTGTGAGGAGCACTGAATATTCATGCTCCTTAATAGCGGCACACAGTGTATCTGCAGCGCGACTCCTGCTGCTGTCGGGTGATAGCATGTGCCCCCTGTTAAAGTGCATGAATATTCATCCCCTCTGCACGCCCATGGGCGTGGGTGAATATTCATGCCCTTTAATAGCGGGCACAATAAGACTGCCCAGCAGTAGCAGGAGCCGCGCTGAGGCTAAGCTGTGTGCCGGCTATTAAGGAGCATGAAGTCACTGCTCCCCATGCACACAGTCCCGGTGTGGGGAGCAGTGACTTACGGCACCTGATGTCTCCTTGTGAGCCACGCATGGCAGTGACGCCATGCGCGGCTCACATGGCGAGATCAGTGTGGGCAGACAGGATGCAGCGCTGAAGGAGAGAGAGGAAAGGTGAGTAGGAGTGTTTTTTTATGTGCAGCGTGATTGGGATTAGGTGGACCATGCATACCAGGATAAGGATGAGGGGGCCATACATACCAGGATATGGATCAGGGGACCATACATACCAGGATAAGGGTGAGGGGGATCATACATACCAGTATACTGATGAGGGGGCCATACATACCAGTATATGGATGAGGGGGCCATACATACCAGGATAAGGATGAGGGTGAAATGCATACCAGGATAAGGATGAGGGGGCCATGTATACCAGGATAAGAATGAGGAATGTCATGCATACCAGGATAGGAATGAGGGATGCCATGCATACCAGGAGAGGGATTAGGGGTGCCATGCATACCAGGATAGGGATTAGGGGTGCCATAAAAACCAAGATAGGGATGAGGGGTGACATGCATACCAGGATAGGGATGAGGGGCGTCATGCATATCAGGATGGGGAATGCTGTGCCATACATATCAGGATAGTGATGAGGGGTGTCATGCGTACTAGGATAGAGATGAGGGGTCCCATGCATACCAGGATAAGGATGAGGGGTGCCATGCATACCAGGATGGAGGGGTGTCATGCATATCAGGATGGAGGGGTGCCATTCATACCAGGATGGGGATGGGGCCACGTATAATAGGAAGGGGGGCATATATATCAGGTTGGGGGATATTATCAGAATTTGGGGACATTACCCCTATACCACTGTCAGCAGCAGACCCCCTCCCCCTTAGCAGTGCATCATGACTACATTTTTTGCTTACGTTTTTTTTTCTATTTTTCTCCTCTAAAACCTAGGTGCGTCTTATGGTCCGGTGCATCTTATGCTCAAAAAAAAAAAGGTATATATTTATATATATATATATATATATATATATTGTAAGAAGGTCAATGGTAATGTGCAGAAGGGAAGATATGTTTCACTCAGGTAATTAGCTTCAGTGATATAAACCTTCTAGTTTTGCTCCAGCATGTTATGTGCTGAGAGGGGTTAATTGGCCATGACAGGTCCAGGTCTGTTATGAACAGCTGAAGAGGTGGGCGGGACAGCTGTCCACCATATCTCCACCCTAGGGAGAGATCCAGGAGGTAAAAGTGAAGCCTTTGGACTTAATGATTGTTCTGTGTACTCTGGACAGGAGCTGACCTCCAGAGCAGGGCTCTTGGTACACAGAGCTGAATCCTTTTTCCTGTGCAGGCGAACCCCACAGTTATAAGGACCATATTGAGCGCTTTTTTGTTTGTGTCAAGAATACTGGATATGTCTATTTCTTTTGTTTGGACTGGTTAATAAAGCCTGTTTTAATAAACCAGTTGAAAATTTAAATAAGAAGCATTCCTGTGACTACTTTGTTAAGCAGTTGAGTGAGCCGATCTACCACAGTTGGTGCTAGAAGTGAGGGCAAGATTCCCAGGAAGCAAGTATAACGGATGTGGACAAACTGCATGTCCTGGGTGAAGGTGGCTTTAAGGATAGAACAGCAGTCGGACAAAATGGAGGAGTTGATCAAGCACATGGTCCAAAGCCAACAGCAGCATCAACCCCAGCAGCATCTCCAGCAGCAGCACCTGCAGCAGCAAGCCCAGCAGGAAAAAAATAAACTTCTGATACAACAGCAGCAATGACAGATGAAACTCCTGGTAGGCGAAGTCCACAGCAGAGAAACCGCCCCAACTCCAAGTTCAGATGATGACTCTCAGGTCTGGAAGGCGGCAAGACATGCCATGCAAGAGATGACCCAAGGGGACGATGACAAGGCATTCTTGGTGGTATTTGAAAGGGTCACTGCTACTTCCGGAGATGTGGGCAGAGCTTCTTGCACCCTATCTAACTGGCGAGCCCCAAAAGGCTTATTTTGACCTCGCCTTACAGGACGCAAAGGAATATGCCAAACTAAAGACAGAAATATTGACGTGCTTGGGAATGACCTTGTTTTTCAGGGCACAATGGGTTCCCCCACTCAACGTATTTTGGCATCAAACCTCCCCACTCCCAAATGTTTTACTTCTTACATTTGGTTTAGAAGTGGTTGCAGCTGGAACCCTTCACCTCAGCCCAGATGGTCGAGTGCACAGTAATGGACAGATTTATTCACGCCCTCAAAAGTCTGGTGTTGACCAGGGCGGCTAATGGAGATCCTCGGAATGCAGACAACCTGATTGGCCTAATGGAACGGTACCAGGTGGTCGAGAAGTCATTAGGGAAGCCAGGTACCATTGCCCCGCCATACTGGGGTACCCAAAAGGAGACTACCACTCAAAAAAAGGATTACTAGAGCCGCAAATGGAGGACGTCCAAAGCAAAGGCCCACTGTGGGGTTGCCAAGGGTAGGGGGTTAAGGATTTAATTTTTTGGAGGTGTCAAGGTCCGGGGCACATAGCTTCTTGTTGTCCCATGTCCCACGAACCAATGGACTGCAGCATAGGGTGGCGCGGCTTGTATTACGTCTATCCAGACTGCAGTGTGGACTGTCAATCCTTGAAGGGGCTGCAGACATGTCCCGTGACAATAAATTTAGTACTGGTGTCTGGACACTTGGACACTGAGAGCCTAGCGACCCTCATTAGGGCATGCTCCCTCACCAGTTGATCTCTGGAAGGATTGTGGGCATCCGCTGTATACACAGTGACGCTAAGGACTATCCTGTCGCTCGAGTAACCATAGAAACGAACTGTGGCACTGAGTCCCATGAGGTCAAAGTCAAGGATTTGATACACTTGATTATAATAGAGCGGGAATTTACCTTATTCTGGGACTTATGGCAGAAAGGGGAGGTGCTAAGTCAGTCAGATATGAACAGGGTCACCCTTACAAAACCTCTTGATAGATGGAGGCGGGTGGGTTTCACCTGTGTGTGCTTGCAGGTGATGAGGACTAGACAGCGACCCCTGAGTCTGACATCCCTTATTTAGGGGCTTCTGGGGAGAACTTTGGGACTGCTCAACTGAAAGACCTTAGGCTAAAAGGGGTGTTTAATAATGTCACCATGTTGAACAGGCTTGCTGAATAGCTGGGGGCTAACACCAGGTTTCCACATTTTGAGGTAAATGGGGATTTGCTATATCAGGTGACTAAGCTAAGTGGAGAGGTATTGGATCAATTGGTAGTACCAGGGCCCTATAGGCGTAGGGTGTTAGACCTGGCCCATTGTCATGTCTTGGGTGGGCATCTGGGTGTAGAAAAGACCCAAGAGCGGATTCTTCAAAGGTTCTACTCTCCCAAATGTCACTGACACATATCAAACTATTGTAGGTCCTGTCTTTCTTGCCAGCTAACCGCCCCAGTCTCTCATTTCCAGAGTCCCCTAATGTAGTTATCCATTATGGAGGTCTCGTTTGACCGCATTGCCATAGATCTAGTTGGACCTTTGGTAAAGTCTGCCTGAGGGCATGAATATATCCTGATGGTCCTGGACTACATGACATGATACCCGGCGATGGTACCCCTAAGAAACTCCTCAGCCAGAAGTATCACCCTAGAACTTGTTCATATTTTTTCTGGACCATCCTGCCATAGGAGGTCCTGATGGACTAAGGGACTCTGTTCATGTCCAAAGTGATGAGAGAGTTGTGTAAGACCCTCCCAATTACACAACTCAGGACATCGGTATACCATCCGCAAACAGACGGCCTGGTGGAGAGGTTTAATAGAACCGTGAAGGTCACTCTCAAGAAGGTTGGTCGAAAATGGGACTGCCTACTCCCATATCTGCTGTTTTCCATAAGGGAAGTTCCACAGGCCTCTACGGGGTTCTCTCCATTTGAACTGTTGTATGGCCAGAACCATCGGGGTCTCCTGGATTTGAATAAAAGACCTGGGAACTGGAGGTTACACCCCACCAGAGCATCCTCGAGCATGTGGCACAGATGCAGGGAAGGATTGTGGAGGTGATAACTATTGTGAGAGAGAACCTCCTCCAGGCACAAGAAGTCCAGGAAAAAGGCTACAATTGATCAGCAAGGCTGCAACAGTTTAGCCCTGTAGAACAGTTGTTAGTGCTGATTCCCACTTTACAAAAGTACATTTCTAGCCACGTATCACGGGTCATACAAAGTATTTGAAAAGCCAGCCGACATCAACTACAAGGTCCATCAGCCAGGGAGAATAAAACCCTACCAGGTGTACCACATAAAAGTGCTGAATCCGTGGCAAGACAGTGAACCAGTGAAAGCGTGCCTGGGAGCCAATCCTCAAGGCAAGGTCAAGGATGTCACGATGGCAGAGACACTATCACTGGCTAAGAAACAACACTGCTGAGAACTGCTTCAGCAGAATTGAGACCTGTTTTCAGAGTTGCCGGGATCTACGCAGGTTGACAAGTACGAAATTCTGATGGAGCTGCATGTGTGGGTAAACCTAAAGTCATATTCCTGAAGCCCACCGCGAGGTGATTTCAAATGAGGTGTTCAAGTTCAATGCATATTCGATACCCTATGTTGATGAACTCATTGAAAAGCTAGGGTCAGCCAGATACATCACCATTCTTGATCTAAAATAAGGGAACTGGCAAATTCCCGTGTCCCAAAGTGCCAAGGAGAAGACGGCCTTCTTTACACCTGACGGTTGCTTGCATTACAACAGAATTACTTTTTGTCTGTTGGGAGCCCCAGCCACCTTCCAGAGGGCCATGGACCAGATCCTAGCACCTCCAAAGAAGAGTGCTGCAGCTTACCTGGATGATATTGTGATCTTCAGCCCAGATTGGGGAAGTCATCTGTAGAAGGTCCAGGCGGTACTGGATGCACTGAGGAAGGTGGGTGTTAGGAGGGCGGTTGCAAACAACTTTAATTTAATGGAACGCAATCGACCCCGGGGTCCGCAATGCAGCCTGGAGGACTGCTGCCAAACACTTCCCGGGTGGAAAGGAAAGCGACAACTTAAATATTAAACCCTTCTGTGTTTCTCCACACATGAATGGGTATAGCGGTACGCTCTATCTCCGTTAGCTGCACGAGAGATAGGCAGAGAAAAACTATCTGTAGTCCCTTTACAGCACAGGGACTACAGTGGCGGCGCTAGGATGCGTGTGTGACTACACCAACGGGTACATGTGCCCCCAGCAGGCGTGCTACCGGACTGAAGGGTTCAACTCCATGTGACGGACAGGCATTAGCCGTGCACAGGACGTCTGCAGGCTGCTCGGGGTGATAGGCGACCCCTTTGGCTGAGCCAGGCTGCTAGATGAAGCTACCTGCCTCTATGGAGCTAACCTGCCTCTATGGAGCTAACCTGCCTAAGCGACCTGTGCTAATTAGCCGAGCGAACTCTGGCATCGGCAGGTCACGGAGTGAACAGCTAGGGAGCACGTGGAACAGAGTTTTCCACACAATGGCATCACTTGCTCAAATGATCTGAGCGCGTCGCCATGTTTGTGGGTGGGGCTTTTAAAGACTAAGCCATGCCCACTGATGCGCCATTGGTGACGTTACCCGTGGACCAATCAGGCGGTGCCAGGTCACCGGGTCATGTGGGTGCCAACCCACCAATCATGATCCGCCAGGTCACGGACATGCTCAGTGCGGCAAATCCTGGACTTAGATTCCACAAGCCCTGTCTCCCTCTGCAACCCAGGCTTAACATTGCTAGGCACAACTACCTGGGAGATAAACAGTGCTCGCCAACTAGCTAGGCGTTGAGGCTGATGCCAATGCTGAGCAGCATCAGCCCTGGCTGAACCAAATGGGAGACCACAAAAGGTCCTTGACCCATTTCAAATCCAGCACCAGACTGACAGCAAACAGTGGGGTTTACCATAAACCCAAAGAATTGTGCCATGGGGAAGAAGGAGGCAAAATACTTAAGCTATATTGTCAGGAGGGGTGAAATAAAGCCCAGAAGTGAACAAAGTATCAAAATTGGACTCAACCAATCTCCAAGAAACAGGTTAGGGCATTTCTGGGAATTGTGGGCTACTATCTGTGGTTTATTATGAATTTTGTCATCATAGCCGCACCCTTGACTGACCTCCTTAAGGGCACAAAGACGTCGATGGCCAGGTGATCTTCCGAAGCAGAGATGGCATTCCAAGAGTTGAAGCTCAACCTGTGTAAACAGCCGGTTTTAGTCCCATCTGACTTCAATAGGGAGTTTGTGGTCCAGACAGACGCTTCAGAGGTTGAGTTGGGAGCTGTATTTTCCCAAGAAATAAATGGTGAGGAACATCCACTCCTGTATCTATGTAGGAACCTCTCCCCCTGTGAAAAGAATTATGCTATCGTGGAAAAAGAATGGTTGGCCATCAAATGGACAATTTTATTTTGAGGTACTACCTGCTAGGCCGAAAGTTCAGACTATTGTCAGACCATGCGCCCCTGAGATGGATGAGGAAAATGAACAGGAAGAATGCCTGGGTGACTAGGTGGTTTCTGGCACTCGAGGACTTGAGCTTCCATGTGGGGCGTAGTCCAGGGAAACTACATGCTAATACATTTGCCCTGTAAAGACTTCCCTGTCTAGTGACTGATGGTGCGAAACCCTTTGACTTTGAGCAGAGGGGAGAAATATGTAAGAGGGTCACTGGTAATGTGCCGGAGGGGAGATATGTTTCACTGAGGTTATTAGCTTCAGTGATATAAACCTGGTGGAAGTTATGTTATGTGCTGAGAGGTATTGATTGGCAATGACAGGCTATTATGAACAGCTGAAGAGGTAGGCTGGACAACTGTTCACCATATCTCCACCCTAGGGAGAGATCCAGGAGGTAAAAAATGAATCCTTTAGACGTAATGGATTGTTCTGCATACTCTGGAGGGAAGCTAACCTTCAGATCTGGGCTCTTGGTGAACAGAGCTGAATCCTGTTTCCTGTGCGGACGAACCCTGCAGTTTTAAGGACTATAGTGAGTGCTGTTTTGCTTATGTCAAGTAGTGTTGAGCGAATTTGTTCGGCATTTCAAATTCATGTTCGGGGTTCTGGCTTGTTAGCGCAAAAAAATAGGCTCCGCCCAAGAACATCCTTGATTTGCCATGCTGTCACGCAGAAAATTATGCACATTTTTCACTTTGTACTATTACTATCTTGTGCCTTAACTGGAAATACGTTTGTGAATATTCTTTAGCACATCATGCAAAAAATCTGTACAGACTAAGCAATTATTTTTTACTAAATGGAAGAATTTTTATTCATCATGTACGGTATATCTACAACATTTTTCAAAAGTACAGGTAAAGGTTGTTAATGTGTAATATAATGCTACCAAAATGGTTATCCTAATGTACTCTGTCCAGAAAAAGCATGACCAATCTGTAGATTATTTAGATAGCAGTGGTAAAAATGTTGACTCTGCTTGTTATTTTCCCATTGGGGCACTGAGCACAACAACAATTTCATGAATTATTTCCTCTCCATGATACTAAAGAGAAGCAAGTAAATAGCTACATTAGCATTTAGTGGTAAAGCAAATAACTAGCATGGCCATTTCCATTTAGTATGATTTAAATATGACGGCCTTTTGGAATTGCAAATAGCAGATGTTAAGCTATACATGAAACATTATTTTGACTTTAATGACTAGCATAAACCAGTCAGGCAGAACTTTAAGAGGGCTGAATGTGTTATATTTTTAATCAAATAGATGTTTATATTAGGCTTACTCCAAAATTTCAATACTGAAATGGAAAACCAAATATTCTAAGGCTTTTAAATTCCACTACATAATGTAAAAATGATATGCAAAAATAGAAAGTGGATAAAACTGGACAGATTTAACTTGCATTTAATCATGTTTCACTGTCAAATGGATAGACGAATAAATTAAAAATGAAAAGCTTTTTTCACTTTCAGGAAAGTAGACCCCAATGCTTTAAAATACCTGGAGTAACAAACAGCAGGTAGTCATCCTGCCCCCCACTGCTTTAGTCTTTGTAGTTTGGCTACAATGGTAACATCACATTGACAGCTCTCATCACTGTTGTAGTCAATCACTGAGGTCATTGGCTGTGCCAAGGAACCTGGAATTGTAATCCTAAAAAAATACTCATGGAGCATTTTGGAGAAATTAATGTTATGCTGGTTCCATGACCAAATTAATGCAATGCTGAATGGTTAATATGCCTGTAATGAAGACTAGAAAAGTCAAGGTACCGTTCATTATGCCAACTGTTCCTCCGCTCAGTGTGTCTGGAACTCAGTGATGGACAGCTCTGTTATTCTATCCTGTGCTAGGGCATGATGAGCTGTCATTGCTTTGAATGACAGCTCAGTTGACCTATCTGAGACTAAGAGGTACAGAGATATTTCCAGGTGCTCCCTGTTGTTAGTACCGTATTTTTCGGACTATAAGATGCACTTTTTTCCACCAAAATTTTGGAGGAAAGTGGGGGGTGCATCTTATAGTGCAATATACATAAATACCTTTGCTGTAGGTGGTGGGGGATGTGTTGGATTGACAGCAGCAGAGTGGCGGGGCACAGGAGGCAGCAGCCGCCTGCTGCGGCCTACACTGTTCCTACTACTAAAGAAAATTAATATTCACTGCTCCCCACACCCATGCACGGTGCCTGCAGCGCGACTCCTGGTAAGTATGGCACCCTTCATCCCTGTATGTATGGCCCCCTTCATTCTGGTATGTTTGCCCCCCCATCCCCGTCACGCTGCACACAAAAAAAATAAACACTCATACTCACCTCTCTTCTCCAGCGCTGTGTCCCTCTGCTGCCGACAGGGTTCTCACTGTGTGAGCTGCGCATGGCGTCCCTGCCATGCGCCCTCACTTAGTCATCAGTGATCTGCTGTGCCGGAAGAGTCACTGCTCCCCACACCGGGTCTGTGTGCCCGCTATTAAAGGCCATGAATATTCACCACTGAGTGGAGTGGTGAATATTCTGCGGCTACAGTGTGCGCGCTATTAGGGTGAATGAATGTTGACTGCTCCCCACGCACACAGTCCCGGCGTGGGGAGCAGTGACTATTCCAGCACAGCAGATCACTGTGTGAGGGCGCATGGCAGGGACGAGTGGAAAACTGCGATTTTTACATCAGAGGGTCTCTTTTAAAATCTTGTCATGCCTTTTGGGTTAACCAATGCACCTGCAGTCTTTCAGAACTTTATGAATTACATTGCTTCTGATATTATTATAAGATTTATTGTGGTATACCTTGATGACATTCTAATTTTTTCACCTGATCAGGATTCACACTACAAGCACGTTTGGTTTGTTTTATAGAAACTCAGGGAAAATTCTTTGTTTGCTAAAGTTAAAAAATGTACTTTTTCTGTTAAAGAAATATCATTCCTATGGTTCATTGTATCAACTGAAGGGTTTAAGATGGACACTGGGAAGGTGCAGGCTATAATTGATTGGGTTCAACCTCATGACCTGAAAGCATTGCAATGGTTTTTAGGATTCCCAACTACTATAGAAAATTTATTAGGGTTTTTTCTCAGAGCATTAAACCTCTTACTGACCTCACACGTTAGTGGTCAGATCTTAAGGTTTGGTCGTTGGATGCTATTGGCTCCTTTGATAAATTAAAGGAGTGCTTCAAGTCTGCTCCAGTTTTGATCCAACCCGATCTCCAGAAATCATTCATGGATGCCTCAGAGGTTGGGGTAGAGGCCTTTTTGTCTGGTTCCAAAACTCTGACCAACTTATGACCATGTGTATTTTTCTCTAAGAGATTTACATTTGCTAAGAGAAATTATGATGTCAAGTTAGCTTTTAAAGACATTTTTTGGAGGGAGCTATTCATCATTGCTATTCATCATAAAATTCATCTATTACTGTGGTGACAGATCATAAAAATGTAGCTCATATTGAATCTGCAAAACGTTTAACTCCTAGACAGGCCAGATGGTCTTTATTTTTTTCTTGATTAAATGTTTCCACCACGTTCAGAGCGGGGTCTAAGACTGTTAGGGCTGGCTTTTTGTTACGCAACCTTGATTCCATTTCTCCTCCAGAACCTCCATCCTCCATTCTCCCTCTAGAAATTATGATTTCTATGGTATCCTTGGAATTTAGAGCTGAAATTCGTGAGGTCTATTCATTGGCCCCATCTGCTAATCCTGAATCTAAATTATTTGTGCCTGCGTATCTAAGATTATGTCTATTGCAGAAGTTTCATGATTCTGTATTAAGTGGTCACCCGGTGGTCACTGCTACACAGTTGCTAGATTCTTTTGGTGGCCATCCATGCTTAATGATATTATAGATTTTTATCCGCTTGTGAGGTTTGTGCATGCACTAAAGTCTGTCATAACCATCTGGCCAGGGAATTGGCTCCATTGCTTAATCCAGAAAGACCGTGGACTTATTTATGGACTTATTTGTTCATGGATTTCATTACTGATTTGTTTTGTCTGGTGGAAATACTGTTATTTTGGTGGTAGTTGATCGATTCAGTAAACAAGCTCATTTTGTTACGTTATCAGGGTTACCTAATTCTGAAAGGCTTTCCAGGCTATTTATTAATCATGTGGTGAGATTGCATGTCCTTACATTGAACATTGTATCTGATAGGGGGTACAATTTGTCTCTAAATTCTGGAGGGCTTTTGGAGGAAATTGAGGATTGATTTGTCATTTTCCTTTGCTTACTACTCTGAAACCAATGGTCAGACACAATGACTGTGGCTCAGCAGGATGACTGCTCCTCATTTTTGCCTCTTGCTGAGTTCGCCTTTAATAGTCGGGTCAATCAGTCCACTGTAAGCTCGACTTTCTTTTGTAATTATTGTTTTCATCCTCATTTTGGTTAATTTTCCAAGATGAGTTCTAGGTATCTTGGAGTAGAAGTGGCCATATAGAAACTTGTGATGTCTGGAGGGAGGTTCAGATGAATATTGGGGTGGCTCAGCTTCATCAAAAATGTAAGGCCGATAAGAAATGTTCGACAGGTTCCACTTTCAAAATTGTTGATATAGATTGGTTATGGTCCAAGAATATTAGGCTAAATAGTATTTTTGGCAAATTTGGGTCCTAAATTTATGGGTCACAAGATTCTGGAGGTAGTCAATCCAGTTGCCTTTATATTAAAGCTTCCACAGTCCCTTCTTGTCCCTAATGGTTTCCACAGATCCGTGTTAAAGAAGTTTGTTCCTTTGGTGTTGTCTGTCGAATTCCCGCCTCCTCCAGTGTCTGTCAATATAGATTTGGAGTACGAGGTGCAGAGGATAATGGATTCTCGAAGGGTCCAAAATTCCCTCCAATATCTTGATCATTGGAGTGGATAAGGACCCGAGGAGCGATGCTGGGATCCGGCTCATTACGTGAAGGTTGATCGTTTGGTTTGAGCTTTTCATCATGGGTTTGCTGGGAAACCTGGTGATTCGATGGCCCCCTAGAAGAGGGGGTACTGTCATGATTTCTATGCTTAGTGTGTCTGGGACTCAGTTATGAACAGTTCTGTTATCCAATCCTGTGCTGGGGCATGCTAAGCTGTCGATGCTTTGATTGACTGCTCAGTTGACCTATCTGGGACTAGGAGTTACAGAGATTTTTCCAGGTGCTCCTCGTTCTTAGTAATTACTTTGCATTGTAGGTAAGCTGTCTGGCCCAGATCACTGCCAGTCAAAGCTTCTGCTGTCTTGTGTGTGTTTGCCTGATTCCTCTGCTGTGAGTTCTGTTCTACTGCTTCCTGACCTTTGGACCGTGTTCTGACTTCCCATTTATTTTTGCCCCTTTGCTTAGATCCACTACTTCTCTGGTGTTCTGACCCTGCACTGTGATGTAACTTATGCCTTTGTCTTTTCCCTTAGTAAAAAGTATTCCCTTGACCTCACCCCACCACTCTCAAAGGCTATCATGGTGCAGAACAAGACAACAATGAAAGCTGGAATATAAGTCTTTTAATTACTTTTTTGTCTTGAATGCAATGATAGTCAGAGACTAGCCTGGAGAGAATATTGGCAATTTATGAAGAGGTCTTTACAAGGGAACATAAAACTGGCCCAAAATCCATTTTTTCAACATTACAATGCATAAATGCATGTTGCTCTTGCTAATGTGAGCAGCCTTCTTGGCCTATATATGCTACTGTGGTCCGCAGCATCTATAGCCATCTGGGACATTATTGGTCCGAAATTGCAAAAGGTGCTGCCAGGCAAAAATCTTGATGATTTGCAGGCCCAGGTATATGCACTGTGGACCCTGTTCCACAACTGTAATCCAGAATACGGCAAGAACCACTCAACTACCTAAAGAGAAATGATAGTCCATCATTACTTTAAGATGTGAAAAGAAAATTGGTAGAATCAGGAACCATTTTTCAACATAACAATACCATACAGGAAGTTGCTCTTGCTTCTGTGGTCAGTCTTTGTTCATAAAACATACTACCATGGTCTGTAGCATCTCCGATCTTATCTCACAAGACGTCTGGGACTACATTTGTCTGCAATATAAAGGGAGCTGCCAGGAGCGGATCTTGATGATTTGCAGGTCCAGGTGTATTCACTGTGGCAGAAAATTCCCAAGAAAACCATTAATTAATGCATTGATAGCATTCAAAGGCGTGTAACTGCGTGTTTTTCTGCATGGGGTGCTCATAGTTAATTCTCAATAAATCAAGATATTTAAAAAAAAAAAAATCCATTTTTTGACCACTTGCATATCATAACCATGTTTATCAATCTTACGATTTTTAATATTTTACAACTTTTCCTTTTATATATTGCAATTCTACTGTTGAGGAGTGTTTACTGTATATTTAAAGATGGCTAGTATGTGACTCAATTATTAGTTATATGCATACATTCAGCTTCCTCATAGAAAGCATTATGCTTTCTCCTAGGATTTCCTGATACTTGATTGAATCCATCTTCTACTACAAACTCTGCAGGTTACCATTGTTAGAGGAAGAAAAGCAGCCCAAGAGCATCACAGAGCCACCATGAAGCACAGTTTTCTTTTCAGTGTATGTTTCATTCTTCCATTCTTCCAGATAAATTGTTGACCAAAACGCATTAAAAAGGCCAAGTTTTGTTTGCTTGATCCACAATACAGAAACATTTTTGACTTATTAACATGGATTGAGCATATTTCTAATGCTCTTGATTCAGTAGAGGTGTAGGTCTTGGAATTAAGGCATGGAGATATTCAGCAATTAATATGTGCCACCTCAGGTATCTAGTAGTTGGTGAACTTTTATTTTTTGTGCTATCAAGTTAGTCCTTGTTACTTTAATTTTGAACTTGTGAACTTTGCTTCCATTGGTATGTCTAGGAACCTTCAATGCATTTTTTATCTCTTTTGAGTCATTTTCCTTGCTTTTGCAAGGAAATGATATCTTCTTTTAACCTTTTGGAGCATTCTTTAGACCTTTTTCTATTATGCAATCAATTAGCAGAGTCAACAAACCCTTAGCCAGTCCAGATATTTGATATATTTTTATGATTAGTTAAGCCCCCGTCACACTAAGCGAGATCGCTAGTGAGATCGCTGCTGAGTCACAAGTTTTGTGATGCAACAGCGACCTCAGTAGCGATCTCGTTACGTTTGACACTTAGCAGCGACCAGGCCCCTGCTGTGAGATCGCTGGTCGTGTCGGAATGGTCTGGACATTTCTTTGATCGTTGAGGCCCCGCTGGGTAGCATGCATTGGTGTGTTTGACACCTTACCAACGACCTTGTTGATGACTCAGACACAGAAACACATAGGTGTGCATCGTTATACAGGTCGTTACGGGTCACCGCATCGTTGCTGCGTCGTTGGGAAGATCTGACAGTTTGACATCTCACCAGCGACCACACAGCGACGCAGAAACGATCCCTGTCAGGTCGTATCGTTGTCGGGATCGCTGTAGCGTCGCTTAGTGTGACGGGGCCTTTAGTCTCTTGATTGGTTGCATCAGGTGTTTTGAGATAACACCTTATTGAGGGAATCTATTCAGGGGCTTAAATAACTCAGAGAATGCAGTAGTCATTAACCCCTTAAGCCCCGCGGGTGGTTTGCACGTTAATGACCGGGCCAATTTTTACAATTCTTACCACTGTCACTTTATGAGGTAATTACTCTGGAACGCTTCAACGGATTCCCCTGATTCTGAGATTGTTTTTTCGTGACATATTGTACTTCATGATTGTGGAAAAATTTCTTCGATATCACTTGCGTTTATTTGTGAAAAAAATGGAAATTTGGCCAAAATTTTGAAAATTTTGCAATTTTCAAAAGTTGAATTTTTAAGCCCTGAAATCAGAGCGATATGTCACACAAAAGAGTTAAGAAATAACATTTCCCACATGTCTACTTTACATCAGCACAATTTTGGAACCAAAATTTTTTTTTGTTAGGGAGCTATAAGGGTTAAAAGTTGACCAGCGATTTCTCATTTTTCCAACAAAATTTACAAAACCATTTTTTTAGGGACCACATCACATTTGAAGTCACTGGGAGAGGTCTTTTTGACAGAAAATACCCAAAAGTGACACCATTCTAAAAACTGCACCCCTCAAGGTGCTCAAAACCACATTCAAGAACTTTATTAACCCTTCAGGTGCTTCACAGGAATTTTTTGAATGTGGAAGAAAAAAATGAACATTTAACTTTTTTCACAAAAATGTTACTTTAGACCCCATTTTTTGTTATTTTCACAGCGGTAACAAGAAAAAATGGACCCCAAAATTTGTTGTCCAATTTCCCCTGGGCATGCAGATACCCAATATTTGGGGAAAAAACACTGTTTGGGAAGGGAAGGAGCGTCATTTGACTTTTTGATTGTAAAATTTGCTTGAATAATTAGCGGACGCCATGTTGTGTTTTGAGAGGCCCTGTGTGCCCAAACTTTGGAGCTCCCCCACAAGTTACCCCATTTTGGAAACTAGACCCCCCAAGGCACCTTTATAAATGCATAGTGAGCACTTGGAACCCCCAGGTGCTTCACAAATTGATTCGTAAAAATGAAAAAGTGAAAAAAAAAACACTTTTTCATTGTTACGAATCAATTTGTGAAGCACCTAGGGGTTCCAAGTGCTCACTATGCATCTAGATAGGTGCCTTGGGGGGTCTAGTTTCCAAAATGGGGTCACTTGTGGGGGAGCTCCAATGTTTGGACACACAGGGACTCTCTAAATACAACATGGTATCCGCTAACAAATTGAATGGAAAATCGGCTCAAATTGTTAGCGGACACCACATTGCGTTTGGAGAGCCCCTCTGTGCCCAAACTTTGGAGCTCCCCCACAAGTGTCCCCATTTTGGAAACTAGACCCCCCAAGGCACCTTTCTAGATGCATAGTGAGCACTTGGAACCCCCAGGTGCTTCACAAATTGATTCGTAAAAATGAAAAAGTGAAAAAAAAACACTTTTTCATTTTTACGAATCAATTTGTGAAGCACCTAGGGGTTCCAAGTGCTCACTATGCATCTAGATAGGTGCCTTGGGGGGTCTAGTTTCCTAAAGGGGGTCACTTGTGGGGTAGCTCTAATGTTTGGACACACAGGGACTCTCTAAATACAACATTGTATCCGCTAACAAATTGAATGGAAAATCGGCTCAAATTGTTAGCGGACACCACATTGCGTTTGGAGAGCCCCTCTGTGCCCAAACTTTGGAGCTCCCCCACAAGTGTCCCCATTTTGGAAACTAGACCCCCCAAGGCACCTTTCTAGATGCATAGTGAGCACTTGGAACCCCCAGGTGCTTCACAAATTGATTCGTAAAAATGAAAAAGTGAAAAAAAAAACACTTTTTCATTTTTATGAATCAATTTGTGAAACACCTGGGGTTCCAAGTGCTCACTATGCATCTAGATAGGTGCCTTGGGGGGTCTAGTTTCCAAAATGGGGTCACTTGTGGGGGAGCTCCAATGTTTGGGCACACAGGGACTCTCCAAATGCAACATGATATCCGCTAACAAATTGAGCCGACAATTTGTTAGCGGATATCATGTTGCATTTGGAGAGTCCCTGTGTGCCCAAACATTGGAGCTCCCGCACAAGTTACCCCATTTTGGAAACTAGACCCCCCAAGACACCTATCTAGATTCATAGTGAGCACTTGGAACCCCAGGTGCTTCACAAATTGATTCATAAAAATTAAAAAGTGTTTTTTTTTCACTTTTTCATTTTTACGAATCAATTTGTAAAGCACCTGGGGGTTCCAAGTGCTCACTATGCATCTAGATAGGTGCCTTGGGGGGTCTAGTTTCCAAAATGGGGTCACTTGTGGGGGAGCTCCAATGTTTGGGCACACAGGGGCTCTCCAAACGCAACATGGCGTCCGCTAACAATTTGAGCCGATTTTCCATTCAACTTGTTAGCGGACACCATGTCGCGTTTGGAGAGCCCGTGATGTGCCTAAACAGTGGAGCTACCCCACAAGTGTCCCCATTTTGGAAACTATACCCCTCAAGGATTTTATTAAGGTGTATAGTGAACATTTTGAACCCAGAGGTATGGCACGGAATTTGTTTACATTAGGTCATCATATTGAATAAGTTGTCATTATTCTTGAGCGCAAGTGCTCGCTACTTGAGTTTGCATCGGGTACTCAGGTATGCACCATGTACAGCGTGTGCTCGAGTGACATGCTCGAGTCCCTGCTCCGCATGTTTCACGGTTATTAGACACCCAAAAAAAAACATGCGGGGATCGCTCGTGCATGGCAGGCAATTCCCGTAAAGTTTTTTGGCCGCGAAGCATATGGGGCAGAGACTCGAGCATGTCACTCAAATACCCACGATACTCAATGCATACCAGAGCACCCGATGCAAACTCAAGTAGCGAGCACTTGCTCTCAACACTAGTCGCCATATCGTCATCTTTTTTTCTTACTTTTGAAAAAAATCCCAACCCCAGCCCTAACCCTAGCACAACCCTAGCCCTAGCACAACCCTAGCCCTAGCACAACCCTAGCCCCAGCACAACCCTAGCCCCAGCACAACCCTAGCCCCAGCACAACCCTAGCCCCAGCACAACCCAAGCCCCAAACCCAGCCCTAACCCTAGCCCAATCCTAACCCAAGAGTTTATTTTTGACGCCGTTCCTTGTGCGGTATATGTGATTAGACGACTTTATTCTTCAGGTCGATGTGATTACAGCAATGCCAGAATCATATGGGGTTTTTATGACTGACAGCTGTCACACACTAAAAGACGCATTTTTTGTAAAATCTAGTTTTTGCATCGCAATATTTTGAGAGCTATAATTTTTCCAGATTTTGGCAGACAGTCATGTGATGGCTCGTTTTTTGCGGGATGACTTGACGTTGTTATTGGTGCCATTTTCAGGCACGTGACATTTTTTGATCGCTTTCTATTAGGATTTTTGGGAGGCAGAATAAACAAAAACCAACATTTCAGGAATTGTTTTTTTTTTTTTTTTATTCTGTTCCGCGTGTGGTAAAATTGATGAGGTAGATTTATTCTTCGGGTCAGTACGTTTACAGCGGTACCACATTTGTATCATTTTTCTATGTTTTGGCGCTTATACACAATAAAAGCTATTTTATATAAAAAAATATTTTTTAGCATCGCTTTATTCTGAGAGCTATAACTTTTTTATTTTTCGGCTGATGGAGCTGTATGGTGGCTTGTTTTTTGCGGGACGAGATGACGTTTTCAGCGATATCATTTTTATTTATATGTGTCTTTTTGATCGCGTGTTATTCCACTTTAAGTTTGGCGGTATGGTGATAAAGCATTGTTTTTTGCTTCGTTTTTTTTTGTTGTTTTTTTTTTACCGTGTTCACTGAAGGGGTTAACTAGTGGGACAGTTGTATAGGTCAGGTTGTTCCGGATGCGGCGATACCAAATATGTGTGCTTTTATTGTTTTTTTTTTTGTTTTTTTTTTAATAATAATATTTATTGATGGGTACATTATATTTTTATTTTTGGTGTATTATTTTTTTTATTTTTTTATAATATTTTTGCACATTTTTTTTTTTTTTTTCCACTTTCACACAGTTTATACACTTTATTACTTTGTCCCACTCTGGGACTTTCACTTTTTTTTTTCTGATCGCCTGCATGGCACAGGAATGAAGCTCCATCCCTATGCCATGAAGGCTGTCAGAAGTGCACAGTGTGAAGATTGCTTGGAGATGCACTGCGCATGCCCAAGCAATCTTCCTGCTCTCTGGTGACCCGGATGTTGTCATGACGACATCGGGTCGTCATGGCAACACCCCGGAAGCCTTTGCAGACTGCGCTGGAAGCCGGAAGAGGAGGTGAGTATCACCGATCACCTCCCCTTGCCCCCGCAATGCCGCGATCGACTTCGATCGACTTCGATCGCAGCATCGCGGGGGTTAGTGTGCTGGGAGCGGTGCAGGACCGCTCCCTGCACATAGTACCGGGTGTCAGCTGTGACAATCAGCTGACACCCGGCGGCGATCGCGCCCGCACAGCCTGTGTGCGCGCGCGATCGCCATGACGTACTAATACGGGTCTGGCTCTTAAGTCCCAGGGCACAGACGCGTATTAGTACGTCAGATGTTATTAAGGGGTTAAAAGTAGCATTTTTTGTATTGAATTTTGAGAAACCATTTGTCATATTGGTTGTGTTGTGCTATTTAAATTGTTCCTGTTTAATTTGCTTATCACAAAAGGCAGAATGTTTGTAAATAATGCTAATGAACTTAATTAATTTAGGGGTTAAATAACTTTGATAATAACTCTGTTGAAAATCAGTATATTTAACAAAACACTGCAATGAATGTGACTTGATGATTTGCTTAAAATGAATTAATTGTTTTGCTCTACATAAAATATGATTGAGAATTGGTTCATTGTTTTGGCTTTGAAGATTCTACCCCACGAGGCAATTCATAGTAACAGTACAGGAGACTTCGCCAGGTGCTTTAGAATTCTGTTCATCATCCCTGGATGCAAACATCAAGTGCCTGAAATCTGTATTTCAATTTTACTTCAATCAAGCTCTTCTAATTATCAACTGATTTACTTAACTTTCAACTTCTGGCTTTGAATTTTGCACTGTAGTAAATATACGCAAATGTGTGGCCTTGTCACACAACATCTGGAAATCTTCTTTTAAAAGATTCTTACTGCTGTGATTAAGATGACTTTTAAGGTTTCCCCAAGCTTGGTTTCTAATGTAAATTGTTAAACCATCTAAGTACCATAGAGAAAACATAAAATGTATACTCATTATTATTATTTTTATTAGTGAGCATGTTAGACATACAAAAGTCCACCTTCTGACCAAATTAAGCAAACATTTAATTTACTTGTATGTTTTCAACAGTTTCTTTAAAATTATGCATCAAACAATATAATAGAGTCCAATATATTATAACCCTAGTAATTTTCTTTTAGCAAATACACTTACACACTCTTTATTCAAACTATATAAAATGCCAGACCCTATACCTGATCACCTAATTGGTCATTAGAGTATACTGGTATAGAAACTTTCACCAAACACAGACAGTGGCCTTTGAACTAGTAAGATATTTCAGGAAGCTACTTGGTAGTCAGTTATTGAAGCTTTTTGTTGGAAGCAAGAATAATGAATTACCTTTTCCATGGTCAAAATGTGATAGATATTTATTTCTATAACAGGTAATAAGAAAACCCACAATCTCTAGAAGGCACATCCTGAGCTACAGTACTTGATTCAACCTGAGACATGAAGCTGATTACACTCCTGCACCCCCATTTTTGCCAGCAGTATCCCTCTTAAATACCTGCTAGCTCATTATATTACTAGTTATAAGGTCTGTGGTCTCATGCTGTCAAACAGTCTACAAGACTCCAGTTTATTCTGCCTCCCTTTCCGTACACTGATCAACATACAGACCTTCTCCCTGTGCACTTTCTTTTACAGAACAAATGCTGATTTATCCACATATCGTCTTCCTCTCTTTCTTTTTGGTGCAAAATCAAACACCACCATCAATAACCAAGTATTTCATTAAAGTTTAATTACTAAAGTAATATAGGACTCTTGTACTCTTAGTTACAATGTTGAATGTGTTCATGCTGTTCTTCATACACAGTTTTGACATGTTCCATTTTATTTACAGAATGTGCTACTTGACTTACAGGGGTATTTTCATCTCTAAGATCTTATCCCAATATGTAGTAGGTGTAATAATATTAATATTAGAAAATATCTCCATTTATAAATGTAGTATAGTTTTTATGATTCGTTATGTCTCTTTCCTCATGTGCAGGCATTGCAGGACCTTAGGTATTCATGGTTAAGACCACTGATATAGTGACAGTTAGCTAGTTGCTAGTGGTCGTAACCATGGAAACATAATATTTTTATTATTTCTCCTACTACATATTGGGATAGGATCTTGGAGATGTGAATACCCCTTTAATCTTGATATCATGTTATATTTCGGATTTGGCTCTGTATAATGTTGATAAGTTCGGGAATTGCAAGAGGAACATCTGCTCCCATCCACTATTCCTTGTTTCCACTTAATGACCTCTTTTTTTCAGCCATTACCCACATTTCTTTGATTTTGACCTTGTTTACATACAGTATGTTCATATGTCTGCACACCAAGGTCCTGTTGTCTTTCTTTAATTCTACCCACCCTTAGGCTGGCTATGTGCCCACGTAGCAGATTTGATGCAGAGCGTTTTTGCCTCTCTCTGGCAGAAAAAAATGCATGCAGATTTACATGCGTTTTTTCTGCCAGAGAGAAGCGTTTTTTCAGCTTTTTTACATGCGTTTTCGCATGCGTTTTTTCAAGCACTTTTCCAAGCGATTTTGAGCATCACTTGGAAAAGTGCTATATAAGTTGGTCACACAATATAAATCCATGCAACCGGCATGGATTTATATTGTGTAACAAACTTAGATGCTTTAAATGCTGCATCTATAGTAAAAAAAAAGAATTAAAACGTTAAAAATAAAAAAACCCTATACACTCACCTCTCCAGGCTCTTCCCGGCGGCGAACCTCTCTCTTCGGCTTCCCGCGGTGTATTTGCAGGACCTGCGGTGATGTCATTTAGTCAGCTGATGGTCACGCGACCATCACCTAACCACTGACGTCAGCGGTCGCGTGACCATCAGCTGACTAAATGACGTCAACGCAGGTCCTGCCAGTACACTGCAGGACGCTGAAGAGAGAGGATCGCCACTGGGAGGAGACTGGAGAGGTGAGCATACAGGTTTTTTTGATTTTTAACTTTTTTATTTCTTTTTTTCACCGCGTGGTAGCGGGGATGAAGAGGAGTTGTAGTCTCCTCTTCATCCCGGGTACAACGAGCACCGCGATTACGATGCAAGTTTGCGGCCTTTGAATTTAATGGAAACGCAGCAAATACACATATACAGTGCTGGCCAAAAGTATTGGCACCCCTGCAATTCTGTCAGATAATACTCAGTTTCTTCCTGAAAATGATTGCAATCACAAATTCTTTGGTATTATTCTCTTCATTTAATTTGCTTGCAAGGAAAAAACACAAAAGAGAATGAAGCAAAAATCAAATCATTGATCATTTCACACAAAACTCCAAAAAAGGGCCAGACAAAAGTATTGGCACCCTCAGCCTAATACTTGGTTGCACAACTTTTAGCCAAAATAACTGCGAACAACCGCTTCCGGTAACCATCAATGAGTTTCTTACAATGCTCTGCTGGAATTGTAGACCATTCTTCTTTGGCAAACTGCTCCAGGTCCCTGATATTTGAAGGGTGCCTTCTCCAAACTGCCATTTTGAGATCTCTCCACAGGTGTTCTATGGGATTCAGGTCTGGACTCATTGCTGGCCACCTTAGAAGTCTCCAGTGCTTTCTCTAAAACCATTTTATAGTGCTTTTGGAAGCCCATGACCTCTGAGGGAGACCCAGCTTTCTCACACTGGGTCCTACATTATGCTGCAAAATTTGTTGGTAGTCTTCAGACTTCATAATGCCATGCACACGGTCAAGCAGTCCAGTGCCAGAGGCAGCAAAGCAACCCCAAAACATCAGGGAACCTCCGCCATGTTTGACTGTAGGGACCGTGTTCTTTTCTTTGAATGCCTCTTTTTTTCCTGTACACTCTATGTTGATGCTTTTTCCCAAAAAGCTCTACTTTTGTCTCATCTGACCAGAGAACATTCTTCCAAAACGTTTTAGGATTTCTCAGGTAAGTTTTGGCAAACTCCAGCCTGGCTTTTTTATGTCTCGGGGTAAGAAGTGGGGTCTTCCTGAGTATCCCACCATACAGTCCCTTTTCATTCAGACGCCGACGGATAGTATGGATTGACACTGTTGTACCCTCGGACTGCAGGGAAGCTTGAACTTGTTTGGATTTTAGTCGAGGTTCTTTATCCACCATCCGCACAATCTTGCGTTGAAATCTCTAGTCAATTTTTCTTTTCCGTCCACATCTAGGGAGGTTAGCCACAGTGCCATGGGCTTTAAACTTCTTGATGACACTGCGCATGGAAGACACAGGAACATTCAGGTCTTTGGAGATGGACTTGTAGCCTTGAGATTGTTCATGCTTCCTCACAATTTGGTTTCTCAAGTCCTCAGACAGTTCTTTGGTCTTCTTTCTTTTCTCCATGCTTAATGTGGTACACACAAGGACACAGGACAGAGGTTGAGTCAACTTTAATCCATGTTAACTGGCTGCAAGTGTGATTTAGTTATTGCCAACACCTGTTAGGTGCCACAGGTAAGTTACAGGTGCTGTTAATTACACGAATTAGAGAAGCATCACATGATTTTTCAAACAGTGCCAATACTTTTGTCCACCCCCTTTTTTAGGTTTGCTGTGGAATTATATCCAATTTGACTTTAGGTCAATTCGTTTTGTGTTTTTTCATTGAAGACAAATTAAATGAAGAGAATAATACCAAAGAATTTGTGATTGCAATCATTTTCAGGAAGAAACTGAGTATTATCTGACAGAATTGCAGGGGTGCCAATACTTTTGGCCAGCACTGTACCTGTGGGTTTGCTGAGTTTCAACGTTCCTCAATGGCCACGAATTTGCAGCATAATCATGGTAGAAATGGTCATGCTGCAACGCAATGCGAATTTGGCGCGCTATTTAGCGCATCTTGTGCACAGCACATCCAAATTCACATTGCTTTGCATGGCAGACGGTTTTACAAGCGTTTTCGCAGCATTTTCACGGCCGTAAAAATGCCGCAAAAACGCTACAAAAAAGCGACGTGGGCACATGGCCTTACTGTTTTGTCTCTGTTTCATCCCAAAGACACTTAACTTCCCCACGCTCTTTCTTTATCTATCCCAGTGAATCAATTCCACACATTTATCCCAGTACAGCCCAATCACCTATTTAACACTCAGTATATAACTTGTATAATAAGCTCTCAAAGGACTTTCAAGTTTTCTTGTACCTAAATTCCTCAGCCCTTACTTTCCTTTACTTCGTTTAGCTTTTGCCTAGGAAAAGAGAAGAGGAGTGGCCATCACCTTCAGGTAAACCTTCCTTTATATGTTCTGAAGAAATAGGAGACCCTGCAGGTTGTTGTGTCTTACTTCAAGGGTCCCTTTTTTATATTGACCTTACTGCTGTTTTCTACTATGCACCTTATACACATCAGGAGCACTTTATTCCATCTTCTGAGGCTATGTGCCCACGTAGCAGATTTTATGCAGAGCATTTTTGCCTCTCTCTGGCAGAAAAAAATGCATGCAGATTTACATGCGTTTTTTCTGCTAGAGAGAAGCTTTTTTCAGCGTTTTTACATGAGTTTTCGCATGCGTTTTTTCAAGCACTTTTCCAAGCGATTTTGAGCATCACTTGGAAAAGTGCTTGACAAGTTGATCACACAATATAAATCCATGCAACCGGTATGGATTTATAATTTGTGAACAACTTAGATGCTTTAAATGCAGTGTGACGCTCACAGCCCTGCCCTGAGAGATGGGGGTACTCGGGGCCGGGTCGGATGTTTGGTGGGTTGTAGCCGTGGCCTGGTCCCCTTCCGTACCCAGGGCCGTCACATTTAAAAGGGTATAATGGGCTTTCAGAGGTGGTGTTTCCCGAGTGGTTATATTGACTACGCCATCTGTGGAGTCTGGTGATTCGCCCACCAGCGCTGCGTTCAGTCCTCTGAGGCGGGATGTAGTGGCAGCCGGAGATGATACTACTCCCCACAGACGGAGCAGGGCCTCAGGGCAGAGAGAGAACGGGAGAATGGGAACAGTAGTGGGAGATGTTGTGCGGTGTGGTGCGGTGCCGCGTTGCAATAAGTAAACGGAGGCCATAGGGGTAGTCTTCCAAGCTTTACTCACAGTGGAATACACAGCTGCAAGGCTTCTCCCTGCTCCTCACGGCGCGCTGCGGCCACCAGAACCGGGGGTCGACAACCTCCGGGTAATTCAGATGCTTTGATCAGGACACCGCACCAGAGTGTTCCTAGACTTTTCCCACTAGGTCCTCTCCTGTCTGTGTGTGGTACGTGTACTAAGGCCGGGTCTCCCTCTGGACTATGCACAGAACAAGGGCACGGGTGGCAACTCTGCTCTGTCCGTTACCCGGTGGGATCCTCTGAGCCTCCAGGCTTCTCCGACTAAGACTTAGAGTGACAGAGTCAGATATCGGGGGCCGGTACCCCTTTTGCAGCAGGAATCCCTCTGACTAGGCCTGAATAGTGAGGACAGGTGGCATATACCACTCCGTCTGCATCCCCTTGGGATCCTTTTGCTTGTGGAGCTTTATTCCTCCGCTCCAGGCCTTCTTGGGCAGGGACCTTGACCGGGTAGAGACAACCGTTAACTCTTGCCTGCTCCTCGACTCATGGCCAGAGTACGAGGACTGTGTCCCCATCAACTGCAGGTTCACACAGAAAGCCACATTCAGTGATGAAGATCACAATCAAAAGACCATAAGCCCAAGATGGCTCTTTATTAAATGTGAATTATTAAGTGTAACCTAAATGTGTGTCCTCCACCCTCACCCACTACATGGTTCCCCCTTACTTTGGTTACACCTTCTCCACTTATCCCGGATGGGGCAGCACCCTGGTGCATATGAGCCCCCCTCAGGTGGGAGAGGTGTAGTGTTGGTTGCAGAGGTGGGGTCCTGTCAGCTGCACCATCCTTACCTCGAAGGAGAGATATCACATCGCATTAAAGAGATGCAATACCACTGTGGCGACCGAACCCCCAGGGACGCCATAGCAGCATCTATAGTAAAAAAAAAAAGAATTAAAACGTTAAAAATAAGAAAAAACCTGTATATTCACCTCTCTGGCGGCCCCTGGTCTGCTCTCCGGTCTCCTACGGTCTGCTCCCGGCCGCATCTGCTCGTGTGACCATCAGCTGACTAAATGACGTCACCGCAGGTCCTGACAGTACACTGCGGGACGCTGAAGAGAGAAGACGCGGCCGGGAGCAGACCGGAGGAGACCGGAGAGCAGACCGGGGGCCGCCGGAGAGGTGAATATACAGGTTTTGGTTATTTTTAACTTTTTTATTTATTTTTTTCACCGCATGGTAGCCGGGATGAAGAGGAGTTGTAGTCTCGTCTTCATCCCAGGTACCACACGCACCGCAATTACGCTGCAGCGTAATTGCGGTAGAAATGGTCATGCTACGTTTTTCAAAGCAACGCGAATTCGGCACGCAAATTAGCGCATCATGTGCACAGCACATCCGAATTCACATTGCTTTGCATGGCAGACTGTTTTACAAGCGTTTTCGCGGCTGTAAAAACGCCGCAAAAATGCTACAAAAACGCTACGTGGGCACATAGCCTTAGAGTGACCTCAGCACACCAGAAGAGTATTTCTCTTTGTAGCAGCAGACTCCAATCTCATTATTAATGCATTTACAATTAAATTCACTTGATAACCTAATCCAACAACCATAGATACCAACGTCTCTACATTTTCACAACTTTTACAAGGTTACGGCCTGAGTGATGTCTAGTGAGAACTTCATAGTACCATGAAGGTTTTCACTTTCTATTCCAATCTTCATTCCTCTTTATGTCACATAAGACATCCCTTTCAAAGTATCACTCTCTTGCCTCATTAAAATTTGCCTCATTTCTATATATCCTATCTTCAGAACATAACCCTGTACCTGTGATATGTTCTACCTTCATCTAGGCCCCATCCACTCTTACATGGAGCTTAAATGACTAGCCTCTCTCTTGCAAAATTACATCTGAGTCCATCAGGAATTTGTTCAAATAAATCTTTGAACATAATACAGGCTCAGTTTCCTCTCCAATCACTCTGTGGGAAACCGCCAAAGTCACTTGGAGAGACCAACTGTTTGGACTCGCCTCACATGCCACAAAGCTTAACAATAACAGAATGACCTCTTTAAAATCACAACTTGAGGCAGCTGAGAGAATGGAAAACATCTATATCTCTCAAACTTTAATACAGAGTTGATGACCTGAAAGTTGAGCTCAAGCTCAATGTCAATGTCGAAAAATATATCTGTTGGTCCACTATTAGCAAAAGAGCTTATAAGTGACCATAAACAAATTTTCCCCCTCTCCCTCTAAGACTCAAAGAACCAAATGCATCTTTTACAGCTAATCTTGCTAAAAATTGTCCAAATATTTAAACAATATTTATCTTCTTTATATGCTAACCCGCAAAGTATCTCCCATTCCCAGTTTGAATCTCTATTAGCTGATCTTCAATTTGCAGTCTTGAAAACTGAGCAAAGGCCTCTGTCAAACTCTGAAGTTTCACTGCAGATGTGATTGCCACTGTTAAAACACTCAAATATTCAAAAGTCCCTTTAACAGTTGGGTTTTAAGGCCTTTTTTATAAGAAACATATTGACCTTATAGGTCCATAACTGGTCTCCAAGTTCAATACCCTTTGTAATACATCATAAAATGTTTTGTACACCCTTGAGCCCCTCATCCTTAGCAGCAAAAATTGCTAAGCTCCTCAAACAAGGTAAGGATCATTTAAACCATCACAACTACAATCTCATAACCCTATTTAACATGGATATCAATATCTTAACTTAAATTCTGTTATCTTGCCTTAAAATTGCAAATCATCCCTCCTGTAAATGTAGTGTTTGTTCTCCAGCAGCCCACCATCTCCACATTCACACTCACTGAAGTCGGGTGGGGAGGGTGGGACGGCTACAATCTGCATCTCAGACTGGATCCCAGCTATAGCTGTTGTTCACAGTTCATTTTAAAGCTGAAATTGGTACTCTTTTTACTGTATTTATGACTCAGCCTGTAATATCACAGGTTACAGTGAGAGTGGGAGTGTGAAATACCTCACATCTGCAGCATTCACTTTAACCTCTGTTAACTTGGACTGGGTCGTGACTAGTGTTGAGCCACCCCCGTAGTGTTCGAGTTCGGTTCGGTTCGTCGAACACCCGTGTGTTCGCCGAACTGTTCGTCGAACTGTTCGTCGAACACCTTCGAACACCGTTAAAACCAATGGCAGGCAAACAAAAACACATAGAAACACATAGAAAACACCTTCAAAGGTGTCCAAAAGCTGACAAACTGCTCAGAAGACACAACTAACACATGGAAAAGTGACAAGTACATATAGTCATGCGAAAAGAAAAGAGGTGGAGGAGTAAAAGGAGGGGGAGACACAGATATAGGCATGTCATGCCCTTCTAAAATCCAAAAAGTGAGAAGCCGAGACGGCCAGTCCGCTCCTGCCCGTGCCACCTCCGTGTCGCCGGGTTTGTGCCAGAGCCGCGGTGAACTCTGACGGCCAGCCCCCCTCTCCCAATACTGGTGCCTGTCCACTGGTGGGTCGAGAGAGCCCCCCTGTGGTGGAGGCAGCTCTAAGCTTTTTAATTTAAATTGTCACTCTAATTTGAATGAATACACTTTAAATCCATTTACAAGGATCTATTGGAGGGCAAGTCTCATGCCAGCAGCCGCGTAATTCCAGCTCCAGTAGCGTCCACTAAAGCTGCTGCAGTTAAAAAGCTTTTATAAGGATTGAGCTCGGCTGTCCACCGCAAGGCATCCTAGTGCCAGTCCCAGCCCCTATGCCTTGGGGTGCCTCCTGATGCTCTTCACTGAGTATCCCGTGGTCCCGAAGCATTTCCTTTGAAAAAATTAAGTGTCCAAACTACAGGTGGTGTAGCTTGCTTAACAGCCGGGATAATCCGCTGACTAGCAGACACTGCTACTAGGCACAAAGTATTTCCTGGGCTAGATGCAGTTAAAAATTTGTAAGTAGATACTCTCGTTGGATGCTGAGAAAGCATTCCATAGAGTCTCCTGGCACGCCATATATGATTCTCTTAAAAAGCTTGGGGTAGGGGTCTAGGGGACACTTTTATAGCCAAAATCACGGCCCTGTATCACAATACGTCACTTAGGCTGAAGATAAATGGAACTGTAGCACCGAGGGCTCGGTTGCTACAGACGTATTGCACCTCACCCAGAGGTGTGTTATCTCACTCTCAGATAAGGATGGAGTGTGGATCAGGACCCGACACCTGCATGCATTACACCACATTGCCGTGGGGCAGGGCGACCAATATGCCCCTGAGATGGGCACGACAGTCCCTGTCCCTGGCTGGAGTGGGGGGAGGGAACACCGAGGAAGGGGAACCCTGCAGTGCAGGAGCAGGGAGGAATCAGTTCCTGGGTGCATTGAGAAGGGAGTATAAAAGGTGGGCACCATCTTAGTTCAGTGCAGAGAAGTCTGAGCAGAAGTGGCAGGGAGCAGGGGCTCTGCATGAGCTCTGCTCCGGAGGCGGGCCTAGTAACAGAGGCCCAGGCCTGCAAGAGGGAGAAGGAAGGAAGAGGAGCGGAGAAGGCTCCAGGAACGAGGAATGAAGGGATCCCAGGGGTGCGGACGGGCGAGTAGCCACCGCACGCCCGAATCCACCTGCGTGGAGGGGTCAGGCCAAAGGGGGAGACCGGTCCCCGAACTAGTGGAGGCAGGAAACGACCCTCAGCTAGAAACCGGAGGCTCTGACATTTTATGTGGCGCAGCCCCTTGCTCCACCCGCTAGGAAGGCACCACATAGGGTCAGGGAAACTGGCGCCAAGTTTACCAAGAGGAGGCCCGAGGCAGCCGGACAGAAGTGTTGGTAAGAAAGGCCAGACAAAGGACACACAAAGGGGGTCCTGTGAAGCGCTCCAAAGTTATCTGGGAGTTGTCTGAGCCCCTCACCTGGTGAGCACAGTATGACGTGGGCAGCCGTTACCTGCAGACGTGGTCTGGATAATAAGAACTGTGAGTAAAGGCCCTGAACTGCATCACTGACTCCGTGTCGTTACTGCTGCTGCCCTGCACCATCACCCCCATCCTCCGCATACACTGCCCTGAGGCTATACTCCTCCCGTGGGGAGTTATGCTACGCTCTGCTGCACCCACAACACCAGCCTTAGCGGTCTGCCCTGTAGCGACGGTTCACTCTGACCGCAATCCACGGGTGGCGTAGTCGGACATTTAAACATCAAAACCACATAAATAGTTCCGCCACTGGTTTGACCGCCCTGAGCCACAGAACCGGATCGCCGCCACGAAGACTACAACCACCAGCATCCACCAAAAAGGGTCCGGCTCCGGGTGTCCCAAGGCCCAGGGGGTGCGTCAGAACATTTTCATCACCTTTCACAATCACCAATGGAACAAGGCAGGGATGTCCTCTGTCCCCTCTCTTATACATCCTAGTGACGGAGCACCTGCTCTCATCAATTCGCCATAACCCCAATATTAGGTGGATTGAGGTGGGAGGCACCGAGTACAAGTGCTCTCTATTTGCTGATGATGTCCTAGTATATATCACTCAATCACATATATCCATCCCTGCTGTTATGGCTGAAATAGATCACTTTGTTACATGGTAAAATTTTAAAATCAATGCAGCGAAGTCTGAGGCCCTCGATGTCTCCCTCCCTAAATCCATATAGGATTCCATCCAGTCCAACTTTCCCTTTGCCTGGCCCTCACAGGGTATCAAATACTTAGGAATTCCTATTCATAGAGACCTCTCCCATCTATGTTATCTTAATTTTGGGCCCTTTATTGAACAATTCCATACAGACCACGGTTGGCAAGTTAGAACTGTAAGATTCACTACGTGAACCACTGGTGTTTTGTGGAAAAGCACATGTACACCGCGTTCCAAATTATTATGCAAAAAGTGTTTAGGAGTGATAAGGGAAGAATTTGTTTGTTTGTCAGTTAAACTCATTGATAGTGATGTGTGTCAGGGCTCTTTATATCACTGTAAGCAATTGCAGACACCTGTGCTAATTAGTTTGGCAGGTGTGTCCAATGAAAGGCAAGACTACTTAAGAAGGCTCTCTCACATTATTAAGCAGCCTACATTTTCTGCCAAAATGGGAAAGAAAAAGGATGTGTCGGCTGCTGAGAAGCAACAAATTGTGGAGTGTTTAGGTCAAGGCATGACTACAATCAACATTGTGCGATGATCAGGATGAAGTGTCTTGGCAATCAAGAAGTATGTAGCTGATTCACAGTACACACGTGTGCGTGCTGATAAGGGCAAATTGAGGACTCTTTCCTACAGGCAATTACGTCAGGTTGAAAGAGCAGCGGCAAAAAAGCCTTGTCATAGCAGCAGACAAGTTTTTGAAGCTGCTTGTGCCTCCAACGTCCCCCGAACAACAAGATGCAGGGTCCTTCAGAGGTTTGCAGCTGTGCATACGCCATCCTGTCGACCTCCTCTATCCACTTCACACAAGCAGAAATGGCTCCAGTGGGCCAAACATTACATGAAGACTGATTTCAAAACTGTTTTGTTCACGGATGAGTGCCATGCAGCGCTCGATGGTCCAGATGAATGGAGTGGAGGATGGCTGGTTGATGGACACCCCACGCAAACACGGCTACAGCACCAACAAGGAGGAGGTGGAGTAATGTTTTGGGCTGGAATCATGGGGAGAGAGATTGTCGGCCCCTTTAGGATCCCTGAAGGCGCTAAAGATGAACTCCATAATGTATGTGGATTTTCTCAAACAGCACTTCCTGCCATGGTTCAAGAAGAAGAACCGTGTATTTCACAGCAAGATCATTTTTCTGCATGATAATGCACCATCTCATGCTGCACATAAAACATCTGCATCTCTGGCTGATATGGGCATAAATGGGGACAAACTTATGGTGTGACCCCCATGCTCCCCTGACCTCTACCCCATTCAGAACCTTTGGAGCATCATTAAAAGGAGTGTCTATGATGGCGGGAGGCAGTTCACATCTAAGCAACAGCTCTGGGAGGGTATTCTGTCCTCATGCAAAACAATTGAAGCAGAAACCATCCAAAACCTGACAAATTCAATGGACGAGAGAGATCAGAAGCTCCTTTCGAACAAGGGGTCCTATGTGAAAATGTAACATCACTTAGAATAAAGTTTTGAGTTGAAAACTGTTTGATTTCAGTTTCTAACAACCTGCTAATGCTTATAATTTCAAAAATGACCATTTTTTTGGTCTTTATTAAAATGAAAAGGTTGATCGAAAAGTTTGGGGGATCTAAGAGTGTGGCAACCCAGTAGTCATGATTACTTCGAATTCTGACAATATGAGGGTCATGCTGCAGGTAGTGCAGCAAGAAGGCACTTATGTGTCTTGCGCATCTCGGAGCCCCAAAATTATTTTCCGGGCTAGATGCAGCTAAAAATTATTTTTAATTTTAAATCTGGTGAAGCTTATTATAGATGGCCTAATAGGATCAGTGCTGCACACTGCTACAAAGCCCAAATTATTTTCCAGTCAAGATACAGATAAACATGATTAGTAATTTGAAAGCTTAAAACGGTTGGTAGGGTGATTTTAACCAATCATCAAGCTTTTACTCTCCCCAGGATGACACAGGGGTAGAAAAGTCGTTTCGGATCCATGATTTGTTCATCTTTATGAACGTGAGTCTGTCTACATTATCAGTGGAGAGCCGCGTGCGCTTATCTGTCAGCACACCACCAGCAGCGCTGAACACACGTTCAGACAGAACGCTGGCTGCGGGGCATGACAAGATCTCCAAGGCGTAAGTGGCTAGCTCCGGCCATTTATCCAGATTGGAAGCCCAAAAAGAGCAAGGGTCCAGTGACACAGTCGTGGCTTCAATGTTTACTTGGAGATACTCCTGTACCATCGTCTCTAGGCGTTGACTATGTGTCAGACTTCTTGTCTCCTGTGGCCTTGCAAAGGATGGGCTAAACAAGTGGTGAAATGATTCCGCAAAATTGATGTTACCAGCAGATACTGTGGTTCTGTTACGGTTTGAGTGCTGAACACTTGACGGTCCCACGGTTGGCAAGTTGGAACTGTGAGATTCACTACGTGCACCACTGGTATTTTGTGGAAAAGCACATGTAAGATTCTGCAACAGTCTCTGCTGATACTCCTGCATGCGTGCATCCCTTTCTATGGCAGGAATAATTTCTGCAAATTTACTTTTGTACCGGGGATCTAACAGTGTGGCAACCCAGTAGTCAGGATTATTTCTAATTCTCACAATTCGAGGGTCATGTTGCAGGTAGTGCAGCAAGAAGGCACTCATGTGTGTTGCGCATCCAGGAGCACCAAGTCCCTGTTGTGTTGGTGGCGAGGTAACAATCATGCTTCCTTCCTCTGTCCTCTCCCCCCAACCTCGCACAACAGAAATGTGATCAAGGTCTCCCTCATCTGATGAGTCTTCCATCAGTTCGTCCTCCACTTCTTCCTGGGCTCCTGCACCTTCCTCACTAGTTTGGCTGCTACCATGCGCCCTGGTAAAATCATCTCCCCCACCCTCACATGCCTGCCGCCTTGGTGCTGCCGACCGTCTGGACCTTGCAGATGTTAGCCCTTCCGCATACAACTCCTCCTCCTCTACTTCCTCCACCTCCTCTTGTGCCACCACCTGACTCCGAATTCTGTTTAACATGTGCTCCAGCATGTAAATCACCGGAATAGTCATGCTGATAATGGCATCGTCAGCACTAAACATCTTCGTCGCCATTTCAAAACTGTGCAGAAGGGTGCATAGGTCCCTGATCTGAGACCACTCCTCCAGCGTGATTTGCCCCACCTCTGAATCTCGTTGGCCCAGGCTATACGTCAGAACGTATTGCACCAGGGCTTGTCGGTGCTGCCACAGTCGCTGCAACATGTGCAGAGTTGAATTCCACCGGGTAGGCACATCGCATTTTAGCCGATGAAGTGGCAGGCCCAACGACTTCTGTAGAGATGTAAGTCGCTGAGCTGCGGGATGCGAACGGCGGAAGTGAGCACACAGTGACCGTGCCCTCTGCAGAAGGCCATCTAGTCTGGGATAGTGGGCTAAAAATTGCTGGACAACCAGGTTCAACACGTGAGCCATACAAGGCACGTGTGTGACATTGCCCCGGCGAAGGGCCACACCCAGGTTTGCAGCATTGTCGCACACGGCCTTCCCTGGTTTCAGGTCCAGTGGAGACAACCATTCATGAAATTGGTTCTCCAGAGCTGACCACAACAACTCAGCTGTGTGATTCACATTTCCCAGACATTTCAATGTAAAAACCGCCTGATGACGTTGAGCCCTACTGCCAGCATAGTAAGGAGGTGTGCAGGATCCCTTCTGCGCAGTTAGAAAGCTTGTGGCATGACCAGACAGGCTTTGGGTGCAGGTGGAAGACCGAGAGGAGGTTGAGGAGGCAGAAGCAGTGGAGGAACTTTGACATAAAGAGGATTGACGCACAACTCGTGGGGACGGCAAGACTTGGACAGCAGCCCCTTGTCCTGCTGTCACCATAGTTACCCAGTGCCCAGTCAGCGACATGTAACGCCCCTGTCCATGCCTACTCGTCCAAGTGTCTGTGGTGAAATGCACCCTGTCACACACAGAGTTTCTCAAAGAAGCGGTGATGTTGTGTGCGACATGCTGGTGGAGCGCAGGCACACCTTTCTTTGAGAAGTAGTGCCGACTGGGCATCTGGTACTGGGGCACTGCGACGGACATAAGGTCTCGAAAATCCTCTGTGTCCACCAGGCGGAAAGGCAGCATTTCTGTAGCCAAGAGCTTGCAGATGGTGAAATTCAACCTCTTAGCTTTCTCATGGCTAGGAGGAAATGGTCTTTTACTTGTCCACATCTGAGGGACCGAGGGCTGGCTATTGTGCTTAGACGGGGTTGATAAGGGTGTCCCCGGCAAACTGCCGGTCTGTGAGGAAGATGCAGGCGGACATGTTAGGTTGCCTTGATCCAAAGGTGGTGATATCGATGTCGGACAGCGCTCAAGACCAGCTGGTGTTACCACCTCCAAAGAAAATGATGACCTGCCAATCACGCTGGCTGTTGCGGGTAAAGAGGTGGCAGGTCTGCGCCCCAAAACAGGTGTGACTGCTGTCCCCCCAGTCACAGAGGATGAAGAGGCCGCGGATGCACAAGATATGGCAGACGGTGGTTGGCCCGGCCGGCTAGGCCGCATTGTAGCACACTGAGCTTCCCACTGCAACTTATGCTTCATGTCCATGTGCCGGTTCATGCATGAAGTACTCAAACTATGTATTTTTTGGCCTCTACTTAGCTTTTGCTGACAAATGTTACAGATAACACGAGTTGGGTCATCTTTATCGATCTGAAAAAATGCCCAGGCTATGCAAGGCTTAGCACCCATGCGACCTGAAGAGCCACCACGACTTGTGGTGAGAGGCAGAGTTGTGTTTGAGGATGCAGTTGTTGACGTGCTTCCAGTGCTACGTCTCTGTCCAGGAAGGCGCAACCTGACCTCGTCGTCACTAGCATCTTCCTCCACCTCCTCTGCTGACCTCATCTCTTGGCTGACTGTGGGTTGACAGTAAGTGGGATCTCCGACCTCATCATCATCACCCTGTGCGTTATCACACCCGTCGTCCTCAGAGCCAACCTGTTCCTGCCCTGACAAAAAACTAAAGTTGTCGCTCCAATCAGGTATTTGAGTCTTATCATCGTCTTCCTCATTGTCTCCACCAACAGGAGTTACAGTTTGGGAATGAGGGTCTACATTATGGTCAGAACCTTCTGCGTCTGGTCCTGGATCCGACTCATAAAGATTCTGGGCATCAGTGCAGATCATTTCCTCGTCTGGATTCACAGAAGCGCTGGAGTCGACCTCTGATTCCCAGGCTATAGTATGAGTAAACAGCTCTGCAGACTCAACCATCTGTTCTACCTCATACTCAGACGGGCAGCTGGAGATTTGGGAGCTGTGAGGAAGCAAGTGCGATTTGGGTGACACCTTTGAGGACTGGAGTATTTGTGATGTTGAAGTTGATGTGGAGGAGAGCCCACTTAAAGGAGCACTTGATATCCGTTGAAGCACCTGCTGTTTTTGTGCCTCATCTGGAATTTGTAGCGATTGGCGTGGCCGTAAGAAAGGGATCTTATCACATTGTCCGCTAAAAGAAGTAGACATTTTAGTTTGGCTGGAAGATGGTCTTTCTTCTGCACCTACCCCACGGACACAACCTTTTTTCCCCTTCACAACACGCCTATTCCCCTTTCCACCAGCAGCAGGCCTTTTTCCACTCATTTTGGTGGTTAACTAATTCACAACTCTGGAGTTGTTTGCACAAAAAAACAATGGATGGTAACCGAGCAGAGCTGAGTGGCCAAACTGTGGTATTAGGCCAAAACTATTGGCTGGGTTAGATGCAGAAACAAATTATTTTTAATTTGCAACCTGATGGAGGTCAGTATAGATGGACTAATAGACCAAGTCCCACACACCGCTAGAAGCCCAAATATTTTTTCAGAGCTAGATGCAGAAAAAAATTATATTCAATTTGCAAACTGCTGGAGGTCAGTATAGAAGGACTAATAGAACAAGTCCCACACACTGCTAGAAGCCCAAATAGTTTTTCAGAGCTAAATGAAGAAAAAAATTATTTTTAATTTGCAACCTGATGGAGGTCAGTATAGATGGACTAATAGACCAAGTCCCACACACTGCTAGAAGCCCAAATATTTTTTCAGAGCTAAATGCAGAAAAAAATTATTTTTAATTTGCAACCTGATGGAGGTCAGTATAGATGGACTAATAGACCAAGTCCCACACACTGCTAGAAGCCCAAATATTTTTTCAGAGCTAGATGCAGAAAAAAATTATTTTTAATTTGCAACCTGATGGAGGTCAGTATAGATGGACTAATAGACCAAGTCCCACACACCGCTAGCAGCCCAAATATTTTTTCAGAGCTAGATGCAGAAAAAAATTATATTCAATTTGCAACCTGCTGGAGGTCAGTATAGAAGGACTAATAGAACAAGTCCCACACACTGCTAGAAGCCCAAATATTTTTTCAGATCTAAATGAAGAAAAAAATTATTTTTAATTTGCAACCTGATGGAGGTCAGTATAGATGGACTAATAGACCAAGTCCCACACACTGCTAGAAGCCCAAATATTTTTTCAGAGCTAGATGCAGAAAAAAATTATTTTTAATTTGCAACCTGATGGAGGTCAGTATAGATGGACTAATAGACCAAGTCCCACACACCGCTAGAAGCCCAAATATTTTTTCAGAGCTAGATGCAGAAAAAAATTATATTCAATTTGCAACCTGCTGGAGGTCAGTATAGAAGGACTAATAGAACAAGTCCCACACACTGCTAGAAGCCCAAATATTTTTTCAGAGCTAAATGAAGAAAAAAATTATTTTTAATTTGCAACCTGATGGAGGTCAGTATAGATGGACTAATAGACCAAGTCCCACACACTGCTAGAAGCCCAAATATTTTTTCAGAGCTAGATGCAGAAAAAAATTATTTTTAATTTGCAACCTGATGGAGGTCAGTATAGATGGACTAATAGAACAAGTCCCACACGCTGCTAGAAGCCCAAATATTTTTTCCGAGATAAATGAAGATAAAAATTATTTTTAATTTGCAACCTGATGGAGGTCAGTATAGATGGACTAATAGACCAAGTCCCACACACTGCTAGAAGCCCAAATATTTTTTCAGAGCTAGATGCAGAAAAAAATTATTTTTAATTTGCAACCTGATGGAGGTCAGTATAGATGGACTAATAGAACAAGTCCCACACGCTGCTAGAAGCCCAAATATTTTTTCAGAGATAAATGAAGAAAAAAATTATTTTTAATTTGCAACCTGATGGAGGTCAGTATAGATGGACTAATAGACCAAGTCCCACACACTGCTAGAAGCCCAAATATTTTTTCAGAGCTAGATGCAGAAAAAAATTATTTTTAATTTGCAACCTGATGGAGGTCAGTATAGATGGACTAATAGACCAAGTCCCACACACCGCTAGAAGCCCAAATATTTTTTCAGAGCTAGATGCAGAAAAAAATTGTATTCAATTTGCAACCTGCTGGAGGTCAGTATAGAAGGACTAATAGAACAAGTCCCACACACTGCTAGAAGCCCAAATATTTTTTCAGAGCTAAATGAAGAAAAAAATTATTTTTAATTTGCAACCTGATGGAGGTCAGTATAGATGGACTAATAGACCAAGTCCCACACACTGCTAGAAGCCCAAATATTTTTTCAGAGCTAGATGTAGAAAAAAATTATTTTTAATTTGCAACCTGATGGAGGTCAGTATAGATGGACTAATAGACCAAGTCCCACACACCGCTAGAAGCCCAAATATTTTTTCAGAGCTAGATGCAGAAATTTTTTTTATTCAATTTGCAACCTGATGGAGGTCAGTATAGATGGACTAATAGACCAAGTCCCACACACTGCTAGAAGCCCAAATATTTTTTCAGAGCTAGATGCAGAAAAAAATTATTTTTAATTTGCAACCTGATGGAGGTCAGTATAGATGGACTAATAGACCAAGTCCCACACACTGCTAGAAGCCCAAATATTTTCTCAGAGCTAGATGCAGAAAAAAATTATTTTTAATTTGCAACCTGATGGAGGTCAGTATAGATGCACTAATAGAACAAGTCCCACACGCTGCTAGAAGCCCAAATATTTTTTCAGAGATAAATGAAGAAAAAAATTATTTTTAATTTGCAACCTGATGGAGGTCAGTATAGATGGACTAATAGACCAAGTCCCACACACTGCTAGAAGCCCAAATATTTTTTCAGAGCTAGATGCAGAAAAAAATTATTTTTAATTTGCAACCTGATGGAGGTCAGTATAGATGGACTAATAGAATGATGCTATGCCCAAAAGATTTTACTTCACTAGGTGCAGTAAAAAAATTGGTATTCTATACACAGGTGGTATATCTTGCAACACAGATAGGCTACTCCACTGACTAACACACTCTGCAATAGGCCAAAAAGGATTAGCTTTGCTAGATTCAGCCAAATGCTGTGAAAAAAACTTGCACAGCACTGGCACAGACCTGCCTGTCAAAAACTGATAGGAACTGATGTAACCTAGTCCTGAAAAGGACTCCAATTACAATTAGTCTTTACTCCCACAATCTATCTATTTAAGAGCACAGACCTGCTTGATAAAAGTCGTAGGAAATGCTGTAACCTAGTCCTTAAAAGGACTGCAATCACAACTATTCCCTACTCCCAAGCTATCTGTATATTTGTGCGAAAATTGGCTTGAAATTAACAAAGTATAGCGCACACAGCAACAGCGGTGCCGTCTAACACGCAGCTGCAGCAGTGAGAAAATGGTGGCGACGGGGAAAATGGCTTGGTCTTATAGGGCAAGGACATGTGACATACACTGCCAATCACACATGCCCTTGCTTGTGTGAAAAAAAGCACTTCGCTCCGTGTGTGCGCTGCTGATAGGCTGACAGATTGCACCTCCCCACTGCAAATGCGGGAAAGAGAAAAAAAAATGGAGATCTTCATTGTTCCTGCAGAGATCCATCCCCTGCCCCTCCCCCCGCCCCGCTGTACACTCAAACTGCGTATTAACATTAATTTTCATCATTACTGAGAAAAAATCCAGTTATGATTTTGGTGCACGAACAGTTATCGAACATAACCTCGAACAGCCGAATTTTTCTCAAATTGTTCGTGTTCGCCGACCGGCTCGAACACCGCCCAAAACAGCTCGAATTTGAGATTGGCGAACAGTTCGAGTAGAACAACGCTCATCTCTAGTCGTGACTACAGCAGCGATTGTGGTCTCATTTTAAAGATAAGCTGAAATATGAAAATAAGTAGCCACAACATATCTCATATGTCTTTGGCTACTTAGTTGCCTTCCTGCAAGGAAGTTTGAGATGCATCTTTACCAGAGAAAGGGGTAATCATTGAAATTAAATTCCCATTTAAAGCTACAGAGTGGGAACTCTAAGTACTGAACTACATAGTTCATAAAAGTTGTCACTATACTGCTGACTCAATAACTGCAGAGTTTCAACCCTCCTCTCGCATAAATATAAGAAAAAAAAACTGTACACAGATGCCGATGATGTTTCACGGGTGTTTAGTTTTATATTGCCCAATGCATTTCCACTCTCTCTCTTACAGACATTTTTCAAGGAGGCACAGCTGAGCCTGTGCTGATAGTTGAATCCTGAGCCTCACTAAATTGCCAAAGACTGCAATTAAATATATTGTGGTGTGGCATTTAAAGGCTATTTGTTTGATGCACAAAATACAGCAGTATTGCAGCACTGACAGAAGAAGCTTTCATTCTTACCACTAGAGATGAGCGAACATGTCTGGAAAACATTTGTTTTTTTCAAATTCGGCACAAACATTGCACATTCGGATTCATGATCGGACACCCAAGCGTTTTTACTAAAAATGGGCCCAATTCAGCAAAAGTGCGGTAAATAATCATGTTTCCACTAATGTATTTTTTAGGACTTTGGCTAGAATAAGCCAAGAAGGGGAGGGTACAAGCAGCAACATGTTTGAGTCTCATGCAAATATGTTGACAAGTCAAAAAACTTTACATGTTCCACCACAGGGAGTACCTTTTCCATCTCCAGTTTTATTAACTTTAACACGTCAGGGGTAGTTTGTTTAATAAACTGCACTCTATGTCACGTACAATATATTAGATGCACCAATGGAACCTCTAAAAAAGCGCATCAGACGTCACATATCGGATGCGACCAGCAACACAACCGTGTGAATGTCAGCAGTTTCCAAACACTTTGCCTAATTTCATGGAGGGGACGTTTCAGTATTAAAATTTAAGGGTATAGAAAAAGTCACTAAGCCCATTCGGGGAGGTAACCACAGAAGGAAAATCCTCAAAAGGGAATCCTTATGGATTTTTATACTAAACACCAGGACCTCCCTTGGCCTGAATATTAGGCAGGATCTTATTCTGCAGTACACGTAAAGCCAGTATGTCTGCTTATCTTTGTACAGCCTCATGAATGGTATAGTTAAGATAGGGTTAACATTAGTCCTTTGCTCTTGGTAATAAGCACATACACCTGTTCTGTGTTGAATAATACATTTTGATTGGCTAACAACATCCCGTGGCTTTCACAGGGTTTTTATTTAAGATGGTATTCAGTCCATCCCAGCATAACCATGAGTAAGGCGTAGCCGAAATGCATTGGTTTGGGGTCACTGGAGAAACCGCATGTTCCTGTTTTTTTAATGATGATGAATAAACATTGACATTTTATACTGACCTATCTGGATTCTTCGCTCGAGATTTCTTTTTACGTTTGGCTAGGGTAGCGGTGCTGTATGATGAGCTGGGAGGACGTATTTGATGAGTGGAGGTCAGAGTAGCGGCGGACTGTTAATCTTAATTTTTTTTTCTTAACTTAATGTGAGGAGATTCCAAAAAGCCAATCAGGGTGTAGGAATCATCCACAATGTCCAGACACCAGGGCTTCTGTCATTGGCATCTGAAGTCTCATGTCCCTCTCCATATAAAGAGCAGATATGTTGTTTTAGCACCATTTTGTCAGTATAACAGCACAGAGAGGCTGCTCCTGCTGCTGATACTGGATACTGAGAGATTGAGCTAGTTAGCCATGTGGTTGCTTGTAAGTCAAATAGTTTAGATAGATAGGATAGATAGATAGGATCCTGAGTAGCTGTGAAATCGACCTTCCAGCAGATAAATCGTTTTAGCTATTAGTGTGGTCCAGACAGAGACACCAGGCCACATTTCATCATAGAACTCTGTTGTTCTGATATTGTGCTCCATACAGGAGTACACCTGTACCTATACTCAAAATTTTTCTGTTTCTACCGTGCTGCATAAAGCAGGCCACATCTAAGCTTGTAATTCTTTTGCGCTGAGATTTAGCTGTATCCAGGGCTCAACAGTAAAAAATCTATTTTTGTCTGTTACTACCGTGATACATACAGCAGACCACATCTCAATTTTCATCCACTGAGATTCAGCTGTATACTTGGCTTGTCCACAGTAAATAAATCAAATTTTTTCTGTTACTACTATGGTACATACAGCAGGCCACATCTCAGCTTGTAATTTTTTTGGGCAGAGATTCTGCTGTATCTAGGTCTCCACAGTATAAAATCTAATTTTTGGTTGCTAATAGCGTGCTCCATCAACACTATCTGAGCAAATAAATACTGATTGATAATTTACTGACAAGTGACTCACAGGTCTGGGCATATGTTTGTTAACCAGCTGGTTAAAAGAGGGGAAGGGTACATCCAACATGAGTGTGAAAATGCAAGCTCATGGTGGAAGGGGGAATAGTTTTGGTGTTCAAGGAGTACATGGGGTAGGTGCTAATGTTAGTGAAAGCTCTACTGAACCAACATCGTCACGTTCTATCCAAAGACAACTGACAACTTCTGTTACTGGATGGGCTACTCCACTCTCTTTCTTTGTCAGCCGCACAGCAGTACACCTTGTAGATGAAGGATAGAAAGAGCAAGTGCTCCAGTGGATGGCAAGCACTGCATCAAGTGGCCTTTCCTCCTCTTTCTCAACCTCAATATCACACACAGTACAGTCCTCAGAGGTGGCACCCAAATTACCCTTGTTTCCCCCATTTATAACTCTCCAATTGACCAGCTGACAGTAGGGAACCACGGATGAGTCTTCAGAACTGTTCATACATTCTATGCCATGGGCATCAGAGGTCTGAACCAAAGATTCACAGACTCAAGAAGAGGAAAGAATCTGCACCGATGCCCAAAATTTTTTTATGTTGGATCTGGGGTAGGACAAAGTAGGGTGTGAGCAGAATCCTGACCCTCATAACCAGGCCTTAACCCCGATGGGGGAAGTTGATCCTGATGAGACTCAGATACTTGAGGCTCACAAGGACTGTACTGTGCTGTCAGTGCAGGAAACAGGAGGGGGTGACTTTCAGGGCGAGGAATGGGAGAAAAGAGAGGATGATGATGAGGTTGTAGATCCCACTTGGTATGAACCCAAAGGCATGCAGCTGAGTAACTCAGCTGAGGAGGTGGAGGAGGAGGAAGATGAGAAGGTTACGTTGCAACCTACCGCATAGATATGGAGTGATGCAAACACGTCGAGCACTGCATCCTGAGCTGCAACTGTGGCTGTAGCCAGCAGTGGTCATGGGTCTGCAGCTCGCAGAGGCTGCAAGGGTTGCCTAGCCTGGGCCTTTTTTGACATCGCAAAGGATGAGCCTTCTCACGTTATCTGCCAACTATGCAAAAAATGACTCAGTAGAGGCAGAAATTGCAATAATTTGACTACTACATGCATGAACCATCACATGCGCGATCAACATGTGTTAGTCTGGCAATCTCACTGTGATAAAACGTGGACCAGAGGGCCTCACCAACCATCGGCTGCCCCATCATCTGTATCTGCTGCTTCTTCCTTCTCCGTCACTGTGCCAAGTGTTGTCACCCAGGTTTCCGGCTGCAGAACCTCTACTTGTTTACCCGCTCCAGTCAGGCTGAGTTAGAGCACATCAGCTGCAATGGAAGTGGAAGTGCCAGGTGTTTTTGTTTCATCGACCTCACCACATCTTTCTCAATCTACTGTAACATCTCCGCCTATACCTCCCTTACTGTCCAGCAGTTTGTCGTGTCCATCCTAGTCTACCCTCTCTCAGCACAACAGCCAGCCATCGGTCCCACAGTAGTGGTCACATAAAAGATTGTTTCATCCTACACATGCCAAAGCTAAGAGGTTGAACTCCACCATCTCCAATCTGTTGGCCATGGAAATGCTGCCTTTCCGTCTGATGAATACAGACGGTTTCTGAAAGTTGATGGCCATCTTAGTCCCCCCAGTACTAGTTGCCCAGTCACCATCATATCTCTAAAAATGCTGTGCCTGTGCTACACCAGCATGTCGCAGACAACATAACCCGTTCCTTGACAAAATCTATCTAGTACGCATCTGGATGAGTAAACATGGCCAGGGGCATTACATCTCGCTGACTGGGCACTAGGTGACTCTGGTGGCTGCTGGGGCAGGTGGGGAAGGGGCTGCTCCACAAGTCTTGCAATCCCCAAGGCTTGCGGGACAAACCTCTGTATCAAAAACTTAATCCACTGCTTCTGCCTCTTCCACCTCCTCTAGGGCCTCCACCTGCACCCTCAATCTCTGCCATAATGAGACACGCGTTCCTGCAGTGCAGATTAAATCCTCACCACCTCCATACTGCGCAGCCAGGGCTCACCGCAATCAGGCAGTGTTAAAATTAATATGTCTTCGAGATCACAGTCACACACGTTCAGAGTTGTGGACAGTTATCCAGAATAGATTTTTTTCTTGAGCTTTGGTAGAGGTTAATGAATACCTTTGATTTTACATGGGCCATACATGGGTATTCTTCCCTGCAAATATTACTTGACCTACAAATAAAGTGATCATTTTCACAGGCACAGCGCCTGTATATTAGTATAAGGATATCACACAGTGTTCCAGTGTAGCAGTCTCCACTCATAGTTGTGGCTGGATCTCCAGTTTGAGATGCAATCAGTCTATGAGTAAAGTCTCTCCTCTGCTCTGTAAGGACAACTAATGTTGTACTGCACTTTAGTGTTGAGCGAGCATGCTCACTACTCGGGATGTTCGGCGAGCACTGAGCATTTCCGAGTTTCTCGGGCGGGAGCTTGGGTCTCCGCCCTGCATGTTTGGCGCTCTTTACAGAGCCAATGAACATGCAGGGATTGCCAGCCAGTCACTGTAATTCCGCAGCAATGATGGTTGTGGGCATTACAGTGATTGGCTGGCCGCACAACGTTACCTCGAGTATTTAAAACCGGGCGCCGCCATCTTAGACACAGTCGCTCTGGATCAGACGGTGTAGGGAGAGTGCTGCTGAGCTAGGGAGAGATTTATGCTGCAAAATAGGTAGTGTAGGGTCTCTAAAGCCTGCAAAATCAAACAAACAGTCCTTCTCAGGACTAATATCCATCCCAGATATCAGGCAGGCAGGCAGGCTGTATAGCAGATGCAGTGGTTATACCAACAAACACTGCATTACAGTCCTGTGTGCTGCTTTTCAAATTGCTAGACTTAGCCCCAGGTCTCAGGGGCCAGGAAAAATCCTTTTTTTTCCATCTAAATCATCTTTTTTTTTTTTTTCCTCAGTCAGACTGTACAAATACCCATCTTATTAATCTTTTGGTATTCCACCCCCCCAAAAAAAAATTAGTGTGTTTGTGAGTGTTCAGACACAAATATATCTGTTTAAAAGAGTCTGGTGTAGGCCAGATAACTAGAACTGTGATTTTCCACTTCCACAGTTCAAATTTGGGTGTAATCCACCTTTTTGTATAAAAAAACATTTTGAGTGTCTCGCTGAGTGTTCAGACACAAATAAATCTGTTTAAAAGAGTCTGGTCTAGGCCACATAACTAGAACTGTGGTTTTGAAGTTCCATGGTTCAAATCTCTGTATTATCCACATTTTTGCCTTTTTTCAATTAAAAAAAACATTTTGAGTGTCTCGCTGACGGTTCAGACACAAATATATCTGTTTAAAAGATTATGGTGTAGGCCAGATAACTAGAACTGTGGTTTTACTCTTCCACGGTTCAAATCTGGGTGTAATCAACCTTTTTGCATAAAAAAAAACATTTTGAGTGTCTCGCTGACTGTTTAGACACAAATATATCTGTTTAAAAGATTCTGGTGTAGGCCAGATAACGACAACTGTGGTTTTCCTCTTCCACGGTTCAAATCTACTTTTTATTACCCTTTTGTCATTGATAGTGCGAGTGTAAGCTTTTTTACTTCATTTAGAATGGGCAAGGTGCGTGGCAAGGGACGTGGAACTGGACGGTCTGGTGATGGTGCGTGCAGAGGATGGGGCCGTGGCTAAGGTGAAAATGTGCCACAACCAACAGCTACATCTTCTCACTCCCAATTCTTGACCGAATTACTAGGGAAGTACACAACAGCACCACTATTGCGAACTGATCAGTGTGAACAGGTTATTAATTGGATAGCAGATAATACTTCCAGTCAACTGGGCAGCACAACCTCCGGTCTGTCTTCCACATGGTCAAGTGTTAGTAGCCATGAGTCTCGACCGCATACTCCTCCTTACCCTGATGCTCCTTCCTCCCACCATGCCGAGAGTCGTCATACAGCAACTGATCCCACACTTGGACACTCTGAAGAGCTGTTCACTAGTCCATTTCCATATTTGGGCCACTCGCCTGCTCCGCTTGAAGTGGTGGAAGAGGAGATCCCATGTAGCGATGGCCAAAAATTTGAACAGCCATGGCCACAGGAAGGTGACGCTGGCAATTTGTCACAAGAGGTGGACGATGACGAGACACAATTGCCACGAAGTGAGGAGGAGGACCGTGGTGCGGAAGTGGAAGAGGAGGAGGTGGTGGATGATCTAGTAACTGACCCAATGTGGAAGGAGGACACGCAGAGCGAGGCCAGCAGCACACAGGGAGAGGGAGGCAGATTACCCCAACAGGCAGGAAGAAGCAGTGTGGTGGCCGCAGACAGAAAGCGGGCAACCATTCCCCGTAACACCTACACGAGGGACGTTGCCAGTACAACCGGTAGGTCTTCCAGAGTCTGGAATTTTTTTAAAGACTCTGCTGATAACCCCAAAAAGTCCATTTGTACCACCAGCCAGGCCAGCATCAGCCAGGGGTGACAAAACTACAAACCTGACCACCACAAGCATGATCAGGCACGTCAGCAAAGCTCCCGACTTTGTGGGGCGAACCCCAGGGTCCACGACCAGTGTCAGCGGGTGTCACCACTGCTTCTTCCGCTGTTGTGCGTGTAAGAGAACCCCCTGCTGTGCGTGCAAGGCAACTCCCTGTCCATACTGCATGCAAAGATGCCCCCTCCTCTCAGTCTTCACTTGTTATGGCAGTTTCTCAATAAACAGCATCAACGTCCTTGTTTCACCGCAGCCTTCAATTGTCCATATCCCAGACCTTTGATCGAAAGTGCAAATTCGCAGCCAACGCCCCACAGGCCACAGTCCTAAATTTGCACACTTCACGACTGCTTTCATTGGAAATGCTGCCTTTTAGGCTGGTGGAGATGGAATCCTTCCGCAACCTTATGGCGGTGGCCGTCCCCCGGTATTCGGTCCCCAGCCGACACTATTTTGCCCTGTGTGCCATCCCCGCACTACACAAGCACGTGTCCCAAAACATCTGCCATGCCCACAACAATGCAGTTACTGGGAGAGTCCACTTGACAACGGACACGTGGACAAGTGCTTGTGGCCAGGGATGGTACACGACTGCTTTCATTGGAAATGCTGCCTTTTAGACTGGTGGAGACGGAATCCTTCCGCAACCTTATGGCGGTGGCCGTTCCCCGGTACTCGGTCCCAAGCTGACACTATTTTGCCCGGTGTGCCATACCTGCACTACACAAGCACGTGTCCCAAAACATCTGCCGTGCCCTCAACAATGCAGTTACTGGGAGAGTCCACTTGACAGCGGACAAGTGGACAAGTGCTTGTGGCCAGGGACGGTACATTTTCCTGACGGCACACTGGGTAAACATAGTGGAAACCGGGACCCAGTCGGACCTTGGGAAGGAACACATCCTTCCCACATCGAGGATTACGGGCCCTATGTGAGTCAGAGTTGCCCTCACAGTGCACTGCTTCTGCGCATCATCCTCCTCCTCCTCCTCATGTTCAGTCTCTATCTCAGATATCACCACAGCAGTTACAAGCTGGAAACACTGCAGTGCTGCCTCAGCCAAGCGGCAACAGGCTGTGCTGAAACTCATAAGCTTAGGTGATTAACCTCACACTGCTTGTCAGTTGTGGACAGCTGTGAAAGAGCAGGCAGATCTGTGGCTGAGACCGCTGAACCTACATCCAGGCATGGTGGTGTGTGACAATGGCCGTACCATGCCTGGCTCATGTGCTTAACCTCGCGGTTCAGCGGTTTCTTAAATCGTATCAGGAGTTGCCAGATCTGCTCGTCAAAGTACGCTGCCTGTCAGATCATTTTCGGAAGTCGGCTACAGTTTCCGCCGCCCTTGCTGTGTTGCAGCAGCGCTTGCAGCTTCCGGCACACCGACTGGTATGTGATGTCCCCCCACATTGGAACTCTAACCTCCACATGTTGCAAAGGATTTGTGAGCAGAAGAGAGCAGTTGTGGAGTACCAGCTACAACAAGGCCGTCGATATTCAGGTCAGACTCAACACATAAGACCTCAGGAGTGGACCTGGATGTCTGACATATGTACCATCCTGACAAACTTTGAGGAGTATACTAAGATGGTGAGTGGCAATGACGCCATCATTAGCATCAGCATCCCACTAGTCTGTCTTTTGCAACGCTCTCTGCAGAGAATTAAAGAGAAGGCATTGCAGCCAGAGTATGATGAGATGGATCAAGAAGCCATAGCGGGTGATTACACACATCCCAGCCTCATCTCATCCCAAAATGCAGTGGGAAACATTGAGGGAGAGGAGGAGGAGGAAGAACAGGAGCTGGTATCATGCGCTGTGGACGATAGTACTGTACAACTGTTATACCGTTGGTTCAGTGTGGGTGGCCTGAGGACAGATGGGAGGAGGAGGAGCAGGAGGAGAGCATGGTCAGTCGTCATCTTGGTGAGGACATGGAAGTCTTGCCCATTGCCAGTTTCGCACGCATGGCTGACTTTATGTTACACTGCCTTAACCGTGACCCTCGTGTTGTCAAAATGTTGGGTGACAGTCATTACTGGTTGGTGACACTTTTAGACCCCCGCTAAAAGGAGAACTTTCACTCTCTTATTCCTGAGGTGGGCAGGTCTACAAAAATGGGTCAGTACCAGAAGGCCCTTGCTGCAGAACTCTTAAAAAAATTGCCATCTGAACACGCTAGTGGCAGAGGTCACAGTTCATTGCGCAACCAAGGCGTACAGGCGAGAAAGACGCAACTCCAATCCAGCAGGGGCAGGGTAACACTGTCAAGGTTCTGGGACAGTTTTCTGAGACCCACCCAGCTTACAGGCCATGAGGCGTGAGGTACTCTCACAAGGAGTAGAAAGTTTCAAAAGATGGTGAAGGAGTACCTTGCCGACCGTACCAGCGTCCTCCTTGATTCCTCTGTGCATTTTAATTATTGGGTATCCAAGCTGGACACTTGGAATGAACTCGCTCTGTGCGCCTTGGAGGTCTTGGCCTGCCCTGCCGCTAGCGTGTTATCGGAGCGTGTTTTTAGTGCCGCTTGGGGAATTATAACTGATAAGCGCACTCGCCTGTCAACTGACAATGCTGACAAGCTGACCCTTATCAAAATGAACAAGGGCTGGATTGGGCCAGACTTCTCATCACCACCAAATGACAGCAGAGTAACATAAAGTCAAATCCACTGTGTTATTTCGGGAGGCATATTCCCTTGCACCGCTTCACACCCACACATGGGTAAACACTTCCTCACTTCTCCTTATTCTCAGCCTCCACCACCACTATAACACCTGGGTGACCGTGGTTCGTGTTGCCAGCATTGCAAGTTCCACCGTCCAAATTTTTGGCAGCTTTTGCTTGTTAGGCATAGGCAAAGACTATGGGAGACCCACACCCCAATAACGAGAATAGTGTTTTTAATATGCTGTACTGCATGGCTCTTGTAAGGGGCATTGCAAGTTCCTCTGTCCTAATTTTTGGCAGCTTTTGCTTGGAAGGCATAGGAAAAGATGATGGGAGACCCACTCCCCAATAATGGGAATAATGTTTCTAATATGCTGTACTGCAAGGTTCTTGAAGGGGGCATTGCAAGTTCCTCCGTCCTAATTTTTGGCAGCTTTTGCTTAGAAGGCATAGGCAAAGACTATGGGAGACCAACTCCCCAATAATGGTAATAATGTTTTTAATATGCTGTACTGCATGGCTCTTGTAAGGGGCATTAAAACCATCTTGTTTAGCTACTGTGACCTCCACGTATTTTCCATGGGGCATTAAAACAATCTTATTAAAAAACTCTGAACTCCACGTCTCTTCCAAGGGGCATTAAAACCATCTTGTTATGCTACTGTGACCTCCACGTCTCTTCCAAGGGGCATTAAAACCGTCTTGTTAAACCACTCTGACCTCCACGTCTCTTCCAAGGGGCATTAAAACCGTCTTGTTAAACCACTCTGTGACCTCCACTTCTCTGCCAAGGGGAATTAAAACCATCTTGTTAAACCACTCTGAACTCCACGTCTCTTCCAAGGGGCATTAAAACCGTCTTGTTTAACCACTCTGAACTCCTCGTCTCTTCCAAGGGGCATTAAAACCGTCTTGTTATGCTACTGTGACCTCCACGTCTCTTCCAAGGGGCATTAAAACCGTCTTATTAAACCACTCTGAACTTCACATCTCTTTCAAGGGACATTAAAACCATCTTATTAAGCTACTGTGACCTCCAAGTCTCTACCAAGGGGCATTAAAAACGTCTTGCTAAACCACTCTGACCTCCACGTCTCTTCCAAGGGGTGCTAAAACCATCTTGTTACACCACGCTGTGATCTCCACATCTCTTCAACGGGGCATTAAAACCGTCTTGTTAAACCACTTTGAACTCCACGTCTCTGCCAAGGGGCATTAAAACCGTCTTGTTAAAGCACTCTGAACTCCACGTCTCTTCCAAGAGGCATTAAAACCATCTTGTTTAGCTACTGTGACCTCCACGTCTTTTCCAGGGGGCATTAAAACAATCTTATTAAAAAACTCTGAACTCCACGTCTCTTCCAAGGGGCATTAAAACCATCTTGTTATGCTACTGTGACCTCCACGTCTCTTCCAAGGGATATTAAAACTGTCTTGTTAAACCACTCTGAACTCCACATCTCTTTCAAGGGGCATTAAAACCGTCTTATTAAGCTACTGTGACCTCCAAGTCTCTACCAAGGGGCATTAAAACCGTCTTGTTAAACCACTCTGACCTCCACGTCTCTTCCATGGGGAATTAAAACCATCTTGTTCAGCTACTGTGACCTCCACGTCTCTTCCAAGGGGCATTAAAACCATCTTGTTAAACCACTGTGACCTCCATGTCTCTTCCAAGGGGCATTAAAACTGTTTGTTAAACCACTCTGAACTCCACGTCTCTTCCAAGGGTCATTAAAACCGTCTTGTTAAACCACTTTGACCTCCACGTCTCTTCCAACGGGCATTAAAACCGTCTTGTTAAACCACTCTGAACTCCACGTCTCTTCCAATGGGCATTAAAATCATCTTGTTAAGCTACTTTGAACTCCACAGCTCTTCCAAGGGGCATTGAAATGTTGTTTTTAATTACCTCTAACCTCCACTACTCTTCCAACGGGCATTGCATTTCCTCCTAATTTTAGTCAGCTTTTGCTTTTCAATGCATAGGCGAACACTAAGGGAAACCCACTCCCCAATAATGGGTAGAAAGTTTTTAGTATGCTGTAATCCACGTCTGTTTCAAGGGGCATTGCAGTTCCTCATAATTTTTGGAAAGCCTTCCATTCACTGCTTAGGCCAACAGTGTACAGGAGACCCAGTTGCTATAAATGGAAAAAACGGTTTAGTTAAGGCTCTCTGACCTCCATGTCACTTCCAAGGGGCATTGGAGTGCCTCGAAATTTTTGGTAAGCATTGCACTTACTGTGTGCCCTATAACTGTTGCAAACACTTCGGCCAACATAGTAAGAATCACGGGTAGTTGGTGTGGAAGAAGCACAGCTCACACTCCATAGACGTGAAGTATCGCCTACTCAAAGATATGTTATAAACACTGGAGAAAGTGAGTATAAGGCATATAAAGACTTTATTAATTAAAGCATAAATTCACAGTGACAAAATTCATTACAAAAATGTGCAAATTGCGGAGCAAGCACCCCTCTGTCTCCCTGGACCCAGTAAGTGGCAAGGTAACACTCTGGAGGGGAGAGAGGGAAATTGTATAAAACGGGTGGCAGGAGCAAACATCACAAGGTGACACAGATGATTAAAAAGATTGGGTGAGTCTCAATCTTTATAGCATTATGAAATAGCCGTAATATAAAGCATATAAGGTAGAGATAACTCACCAACACTGTGAATTTTTGCATTAATTAATAAAGTCTTTATATGCCTTATACTCACTTTCTCCAGTATGCCCTATAACTGTGTAGCCGAACTGCTCCTTTTGGTACAGAAACATATCCTACAAGACATGTGTGGTTGACTGGCCTGATATTGATGTGAATGGTCCCTGTTCCTCCTGCTCTTTCTCCTTTGCACCACCTCATCCATCATTCATCACCTGAAGCTTTGTTTTAACGGGAGTCATAGAACTGGGATAGTAGCAGGAAAACATCCAGCAATCCTCTGAGGAGGTAGGATATGCACCAAAACGCTGACCACCTCAGGCCTAGCCGCTACTACATACATGCGCTTGCATTCCAAGGAACAGAAAGCTAAGGAGATGGATGGCCTCATGATCATGAATAATTTACTCGTTGTGTAGGAGGACGACCACTGCTGCTTTCTACCTACTGAACTTTGTGTTGAAGCCTGATTGACCAAGGACCCGCAATCCTCTATGTCTGCAGGACGTGTTGCATCCCAGTGTCCAACTGTGTCTTGGCTTCCACAATAAATGCACTGGGGAGGGCACAGGTAATGTTTTGGTATGCACGCTTGTGTATAAGGCGCACCGGGACAAATATGGGCGGCTGGGGACCGTTTAGGGACACTGGCCACCCCCTGGCGGCTGGGGACCATGTGTGGGCACCCAGCCGCTGGGCGGCTGTGGACCGAGTATGGACACCCAGCCACCCCCTGGCGGCTGGGGACCAAGCGTGGACACCCGGCCGCCGGGAGGCTGGGGACTGAGTATGGATACCAGGCCACCGATGCAGCCATGACGTGGTGGCCAAATTCCGCCTCCACATGCCTAAAAGGCCCAATTTCAAGTGCAAGCAAGCAAGCAGTATGGTATTGCAGCCTGGGGGTGGGTGGGTGGCAGGCTCCATACTTGCGCTTGCATTGCAAGGAATGGGGAAGGTACAATTGAACACTGCCCTGGTACAAGGACTTGCACGGGGATAGTTGCAAGTCTGCATCTTCTGATGCGGCAAGGACCACTTCTGATGGGCACACTTTTAGGCAGTGACCTGGGTGGCAGAGATGCTTCCAGGGGTCTGCCCCATGCTGTTCCCATGTCTTTTCAGCACTGTATGCATGTGTCACACAGCACATGGCCAGATAAGGTTGTAAAATGTTAAAATGACATTTCCCAGTGAATGCACTTGTCACGGTTGAAAACAATACAAAAGTGCAAAAACGCATAAAAAATAATACTTGTGAACATAGCTGAAGGTGTGGAGGAGTATTTTTGTTTTTGGTTATTTATTTTACCTTATACACAAGTCTTTACCCTGGAAAGGATGTTCCTTAAAATATTTCACAGGAAAGCAGTTTCAGTTTCCTTTTTGAACGTTTTATTGTGAGCCCGTAAAAGTGGCTTAATACCTCGTTGTTGACAGCAGTGACCTGGGGGTCAGAAATGCTTCCTGGGGCGATCTCCATGCTATCCCCATGTCATTTGAGCACTGTCACTATCGCTTTGGGCACTTTTTAGGCTTTCTACAGACTGCCGGGGGTGCCGCCGCAAAAATGCTCGGGTCTCCCACAGACTAACATTGGGCTCGTTGCTCGGGTCAAGCACCCGAGTATCACGGCGAGCTCGGCCCGAGCTTTGAGCGCCCGAGCATTTTAGTGCTCGCTCAACACTACTACACTTCCATCTAATACACACGTTTAGTTTTGACTGTGATTCACATGTAATAATGTGATATTTAATGTTAGGTGTATGAAGTGCACTTCATTGATAATACAAATGAGTATTTCTAAGCGTAGATGGGGTGAACTAAACTAGACAAACCTCTTTACTGTGGGAAGGCATAGAGTTTTAAAGACAAATATTACATTTTAGAATAATTACAAATTTCATAGATTTTAATTGCAAATGTTAAGCCTGATTCAGTGATATAATAACAATTTTGCAACAGTAATGATGTGTAGAATATTTGTTATCTTGAGGTCAAACATAAACCACAAGATTTCAATAGTAATAATGAAGCCTAACTGAGTAATTGGTATAAACTTTGTACACAACTGTTTACTGTAAACCTTAATAAAATGTTGTATTGAGTCAGAGATAAATCTACTTCCATGTAATGTAGCTGCCGGGATCTTGACTTTATGAGCAGTGCTTAAATGTAACCATGTCTGACAAATTCTAACCACTTCAATTTTTAAACTCGTTATGTCATAAAATAACTGCCACATAAAGGGGATTTTCATGGCAGTTTAAGAAGGTGCCTGGTAATTATTGTCAACCTGACAGACTTTATTCTCATCACAGTAACTTTATTCTACACAGACTTATTGATACTTTGAATACATTTTGCAGTCACCACTTTTTTTTCAAGAGTATGAGAAGAACTTCAAGGTTATAAAAGGGAAAAATATATACATTGAAAGAATAACATATACACCACACACACATTAAACATACACATATGTAAAAAAAAAAAAGTGAAAATATATGTAAAAATGTAATGCAATGAATTAGCCAGTTTAAAGAGTTTATCAAGGACTTTGTATTTTTTTCTTATGGGGCTAAGAATCTACAGGCAGGTAGTTGCTATTTACCTGCCTTATCTACCCAACGTTAATCTCTGCTGGTTCAGAGCTGTCACAGAGATATTCTGCTAGCAATTCTGCTCCTTTATTGGAGGACACGTCAAAACAGTAGCTCTTCCTCTGCTGGTCTGCTCTGTCGACAGGTTGATACTGCCAACATCATGCTTACATCATGCTCCTTGCAGTTAGGCAGCAGGGAGCCGTCTGTCAATTAGCATGACTTCAGCAGAGATGCCCCGTCATCAGAGCAGAGTGGGAATAAAGAAGCTGCTCTGTCTTTGTGATATCAATGGAAGCTGCAGAATCGCCGGCAGGAGCTTTCCTTGACTGCTCTGAGATAGCAGAGATAGGCGCCGAGCTTAACAGGCAGGTAGTTCTGCCTGTAAGTTCTTAGCCCCATGATAAAAAAGTACAAAAGTCCCAGATAATCCCTTTAATGTAAAATACTAATAGTTTACACCATGAAGTTGTCTTATATAGGAAGAGAGGCCGTATGGCAGCAATGAGATTCCTGCATGACTCCTTATTTATAGACTCCTTGTGCACATATTGTTCAGTCATGTGTTGTATGTTCAAATCTATTCATCTTTAAAAGTCATAATTTTATCATGATCTTTCATGGATACATATACAAATATAATAAGCCCATATAAAGCTTTAACCACTTAATCTTGTATTTTAACAGATTTCTAGTGCTATAAGTGAATCCTTCTATGAGTTCCCTATTCTGACGTCATACAAAATAGTGTTGTGACATAGCTGTATGCATGAGGTCTGACCCTGATTTAAGATGCATTAATGTCATTCTTTAGTGTGACAATCATGCGTGAGGTCCTAATAACTTCATTACAATTGATATTTAAAGGAAACCTATAGCTATAAGAAGCTTCAGTTTTGCAAAAGACTTCACCCTGAAAAAATACTAAAAAAAGCATTTTAAACTGTAATAAACTAGAGATGAGCAAAATGAGTTGAGTTTCCTGAAATTTGCAGGTCCCCATGAATTCAAGCACTTTGCGATTTTATTAGCAAAATGCCAGGTCATTCAGTGTGACTATCAATTAATTGATCTGTGATACCCTGCATTAAAAACACCCTCAAGGGAATCTGTCAGCAGGTTTTTTTTATGTAATATGATTGTACCATGTAAGGGCTTTTTTCAGCTATGTGTCACTTACTATGCCATGTGTTGCAATTTCAACAAAATCAGTGTTTTATCAGCGGGGAGATTATCACTACAGGACTAGATGTCTCGCGCCTCCTAGTCAACTGCTCTGTATAACCCCACCCAACCACTGATTAGAAGCTTTCTGTCAATGTACAGTGTGGTGCAGTCGATCTCCTGACACCTCAAAATCAGAAAAGCTATGATGGACTCATTTGCATAATTGGTGCATGACATCTTCCATAGTCAACTATGAACGTTATTGGAAAAATACTCAGTCATTCTCTGTAAAGATGATGATTGCTTAGGAGGTTCAAGGAAACAGCCTGTGACTCACAAAAGCCTAAAGGAACACTTTGTACTATCCTCTTAACAAAATAGAAAAACAAAACAAAAAAAAAAGTGTTACGGATCCGGGTGGTGGAACCTCTGTGCGGCGGTGCAAGGAGGGACCAGAGGGGCGTAACTAGGTATCAATTCGGGCTGACCAAGGTCGCACGGTGGCTAAATCGACTCCGTGAACCAGGGAAGGACCGAGCAGAGGGACCAGGTACTACTCTGGGCCTGTCCTTGTATAAGAGCAGGTGACTCCTACGGGTAACTGGCAGGAGCCTCCGGGTAGGCACGGCAGGTAACTGGTAGAAGCCTTCAGGTAGGCTAGCTGATAAGCACGGCAGGTAACTGATACGTTCTCCGGGTAGGCAGGCACGCCAGGCCCATAGACAGACTGGCGGGTTTGGATCGTAGGGAGACCGTGGGGCTGGAGAGTACAATTGACTGGCGGAGACTGGTAGTCAGGCTGGCAGACAGGACTGGTAGTCAGGCTGGTGGACTGGACTGGCAGTCAGGCTGGCGGACTGGACGGGTAGTCAGACTGGCGGACAGGACTGGTAATCAGGCTGGTGGACAGGACTGGTAGTCAGGCTGGCGGACTGGACTGGTAGTCATGCTGGCGAACTGGACTGGTAGTCAAGCTGGCGGACTGGACTTGTAGTCAGGCAGGCAGCGGGGCCTGAGGGCTGAAGCAGAGTTTAGGACACAAAGCTACAACATTGCACGGGCATCTCCATTTTGGAGGAGGTGCCTTTTATATGAAAGGTCCTCCCGCATTTGGCCGGGGACTCCTTAGGATGGCGCGTGCGGCCCCTTTAAGAAGGAGGGAGCGCGCGCGCCCTAAGCACAGTGCCCGGGAAGCTGCGCGCGCCGGCAGCAGCAGCAGCTGGAGAGCCGGAAGACGCCAGGAGCGCGGCGGTAAGAGGGACGGCGTCTTTGCCTGTCAGGAGGCAGAGACGCCGATACTACAAAAAGCTTTTGCTGGACTCGCCACATTTATGTCAGTCATCCTTTGCTTATTATCGTGGGTACTGATTGACTGTTGACTCGCAGTATATTACAGGAAACAATGGAAAAAAGCTGGCACATCCACTTTCCATTTTTATCTCTTAAAAAAAGTGGTTGGCTTTCCTGGCAATATTATAGGCCTCATTCACATGGCCTTGTTTAAATAAGTACATGAAAAAATGCTACCAGTGTCATCAGTGATTTGGATAAGTGTATCATCATTGTCCATGTGTCCATTTTTATCAATAGTGTGTCACCAGTGTTGGGTCCATGTGTCGGTTTTTATCATCAGTGTCATCAGTGTTTGTACGGGGTGTAAGCAGTGTGTCTTCTGTATTTTTCATGGATGAAAATAGCTTAGCCATTTTTGGTGTAGCTTTCACCTTAAAGTCACTGCCATACAGATACAGAAGATACTGTACCTGCTCCAGTCTGCTCTTAATTCTTCCTAACAAGCCACAACTTTGATGGCTAAATTCATACATGCAACTCTGCTTATTGTCACTTTATTTTAGAGGAAATGTATATTTTTGGTCCATATTTTATTATTGTTATTTCAAAGTTATGTTTTAATTGACTACATTTTCAAAATGTTTTATCTGAAATCAACGGCAAAATTACCTGTGATTTTGATTATGTGAATAAATCTTTGTACAATATTGATAATATTTCTATGTACAATATTATCATTTAGTATTTATTGTTTTTTTTCATAAAAAATAAAATCACAATGACTTTAAACTGCATTAAAGTATCTATTAACATCTGACTTCAAACCCATAAAGAGCCCATTATCACATTTTATTATTTTCTACTGAGTTTCAGAATTGAACTTTTGTTTTTCTTTATTAGGGGACTATTCAAAGCAAAATTAGCTGAAGGCTATTTCATCTAATCACTTCAGTATGGAACTATGAGCATACACTAGGCATTGGCAGAATATGGAACGTAAAAAATCCATAAAAACTGCTTTTCATATGGATATTGGTTATAAACAGAATTTTAGTGGGTGATTATCATAGGAATAAATTGGAAAGTATGCTATATTTTCTGTACAAGGCTCAGCATTCATTATATATCTTGTGATTTACTCTTATTTGAGATTTTTGCAGGCTTTAGAAAATAAAATCAATTAAAAATTTGCAAACAGAATATATCAGAATTTGGAAGTTTGGTTGTGCAATAAAAATATCATATTTGTTGAAAAAAAATCTGTCATAAACTGTATAATATTATTTAGGCTGTCATGAATAATCTCTATTTAACCCATTTTTAATGTGTGACAGACATGCAGGTCAAATATTATGTGTGGGTGTACTCTATGGGGTTTTCTGCAATGCATTGTTTTTATCCCTCCAATTACTTTTTTTCATTTTTTTTCTTTAATTTTATCTTTATTTTGTTCTTTTTATTGCTCTAATTTATTTTTAACTAGTTTATATTTTGTTTTGTTTCTACTCAACTCTGTTCCCAGTCAACTATTTTTTGCTAATTTATTATACTATTTTCATACGGTATATATGCTATGTCACTTAGGATAAAAGTATGATAATATCATATGACATAACTTTATTCTTTATTTGATAAACATTGTAATTTGTGGCTATTATGTTTTTTCTCAAGACCTTGAAAAAGGTCCTGGATGGACCGGAAAGTTGGCACGCTGTAAAAAATTATAATCATATAAAGACCCTATAGCTAAAACATAACCTTTATTGATCAATACTAAAAGGTCAAAAGACATAAAAAGACGCAAAAAAAAACCACTACCATAAATGGAATAGACTAATAATATTTGGATTGTTAAGTCTATGTCTAGCTGATATCCTAGACAATCCCTCGACTACCCCTTCCTTATAGCGGAGGTTGGCACCCTGGGGAGAAGCGTTGTGGCGGGGGCGCTCCTCGGCGTCTCTCCCTGGGGTCCCTCACTGTCCCTATCTATAAATGTAGTTTAAATCATGATTATAGGAGGCCCCTATTTCCATACAGAGTTCAACCTCAATGCTAAGTGGAGTACAGGTGTTAATAACAATCAATTAGATCACAGAATGATAGCATATGATATACCAATAATGTAAACATCACCTTGTCAGTCAAAAAAGAGGTCACACCTCCCTGGATAGTATTTAACCCTCTGGACACAATATCTAATCAATGATATAGAACAAGGTGCAAGATGCTTTTAAAAAGTGCAAAGTGACTTTTGATACATATCCTAACAGGACCACAGTTCAATGCATTTTGGATTTGATATCCAATATATATAAAATGCAATGTCCCTATATATACCAGAGCATAATGTCACTCTTTTTTAGTACCCATATGCCTTTAAATTTATCATAATTCATTTCAAAAGGATATAGATATATATAAAGCGCAATGTGCTCAATCTAGAGATAGAAATCGAAACATGATGTACCCCATTTTTAGCAAAATAACCTTTTCGATGGGAGACGTTGCTCTCAGAGGAGGTTCAGATATTATTTATTCATGGCAGTGTTCTTAGAAAAGTTGTGAGTAATCATGTGTAATCATTTATGCTCGAAACTGTATATATCTATATATCTATATATCTATCTATATATAGTTACGGCAGCTGGCACCAGTTCACACTAAGAGGTGCTGGTCAGGTTTTTCTGGTTTGTATTACTATAAGGAGGTGTAATTGCCTCTTGCCTGATTCTGCACTCCTCCCATTAACCAGCAGGTGTTATATAAACAGCTCTGCTTGCCCTTTAAATGTAGGTGTTTTTAGCCCAGAAGAAGACATGTTTATCCGTCTAGTTGTAGGCTTGTAGCCCAAAAGTGGCATGTTAGGCAGAGTAGTTACCCATCTTAAAGTAATGATGGCCACTCGTTTTTCTTTACTTAGCTGCTTTTTTCTTGCCATAATACAAATTCTAACAGTCTATTCAGTAGGACTATCAGCTGTGTATCCACCTGACTTCTGCACAACACAACTGATGGTCCCAGCCCCCTTTATAAGGCAAGATATCCCACTTAATAAACCAGACAGGGCAAACCTGTGAAGTGAAAACCATTTCTGGTGACTACCTCTTATAGATAAAAATCAAAAAATAGGAAACAGAACAAAAATTATGTTTCCGGTGCAAGAAAAGGCCCCCAGGTACATACCAGTCCTTTAGATATCCATGCAAAAATGGAGGCAGCACACAGAGTAGAGTAAAGTGATAAGGTATAATAGCCCATATGGCAACGTTTCGGTCCAAAATTGTGGCTTGAGAAAGGTCCACAATTTTGGACCGAAAGGTTGCCATATGGGCTATTGAACCTTATCACTTTACTCTACTCTGTGTGCTGCCTCCATTTTTGCATGGATAGATATATAGATATATATATATATCTATATATATCTTTATATATATATATAGACTGCTCAAAAAAATAAAGGAACACTCAAATAACACATCCTAGATCTGAGTGAATGAAATATTCTCATTGAATACTTTGTTCTGTACAAAGTTGAATGTGCTGACAACAAAATCACACAAGAATCATCAATGGAAATCAAATTTATTAACCAATGGAGGCCTGGATTTGAAGTCACCCCCAAAATTAAAGTGGAAAAACACACTACAGGCTGATCCAACTTTGATGAAATGTCCTAAAAGCAAGTCAAAATGAGGCTCAGCATTTTGTGTGGCCTCCACGTGCCTGTATGACCTCTCTACAACGCCTGGGCATGCTCCTGATGAAGTTGCGGATGGTCTCCTGTGGGATCTCCACCCAGACCTGGACTAAAGCATCCGCCAACTCCTGGACAGTCTGTGGTGCAACGTGACGTTGGCGGATGGAGCGAGACATGATGTCCCAGATGTGCTCAATCGGATTCAGGTCTGAGGAACGGGCGGGCCAGTACATAGCTTCAATGCCTTCATCGTCCAGGAACTGCTGACACACTGCAGCCTCATGAGGTCTGGCATTGTCCTGCATTAGGAGGAGCCCAGGGCCAACTGCACCAGCATATGGTCTCACAAGGGGTCTGAGGATCTCATCTCGGTACCTAATGGCAGTCAGGCTACCTCTGGCGAGCACATGGAGGGCTGTGCAACCCTCCAAAGAAATGCCACCCCACACCATTACTGACCCACTGCCAAACCGGTCATGCAGAAGGATGTTGCCGACAGCAGATCGCTCTCCACGGCGTCTCCAGACTCTGTCACGTCTGTCACATGTTCTCAGTGTGAACCTGCTTTCATCTGTGAAGAGTACATGGCGCCAGTGGCGACTTTGACAATCCTGGTGTTCTGTGGCAAATGCCAAACGTCCTGCACGGTGTTGGGCTGTGAGTACAACCCCCATCTGTGGACGTTGGGCCCTCATACCACCCTCATGGAGTCAGTTTCTAACCGTTTGTGCAGACACATGCACATTTGTGGCCTGCTGGAGGTCATTTTGCAGGGCTCTGGCAGTGCTCCTCCTGTTCCTCCTTGCACAAAGGCGTAGGTAGCAGTCCTGCTGCTGGGTTGTTGCCCTCCTACGGCCCCCGCCACGTCTCCTGGTGTACTGGCCTGTCTCCTGGTAGCGCCTCCAGCCTCTGGACACTACGCTGACAGACACAGCAAACCTTTTTGCCACAGCTCGCATTGATGTGCCATCCTGGATGAGCTGCACTACCTGAGCAACTTCTGTGGGTTATAGAGTTCGTCTCATGCTACCACGAGTGTGAAAGAACAACCAACATTCAAAAGTAACCAAAACATCAGCCAGAAAGCATTGGTACTTAGATGTGGTCTGTGGATCCCACCTGCAGAACCACTCCTTTATTGAATGTGTCTTGATAATTGCCAATAATTTCCATCTGTTGTCTATTCCATTTGCACAACAGCATGTGAAATTGATTGTCAATCAGTGTTGCTTCCTAAGTGGACAGTTTAATTTCACAGAAGTTTGATTTGCTTGGAGTTATATTCTATTGTTTAAGTGTTCCCTTTATTTTTTTGAGCAGTGTATATACTGTATTTATATATGATGCATACTTATCAAACCATGTACTAATGTTTTCCTGTGGCCAGTTACTGGTGTATTGCATTTAATTGCAAATCAATTTTTTCTTGTTAGAACATACCGAATTGAAAGAAAATGTATGTTATGGATTTGCAATTTGACCTACCACATATCCACAGGATGATTAGCTGAATTCAATGTATTTGATTTACAGATGGCTTATTTGCATTATGAAAAATCAGTCTGCAGTCAGGGGGTGTAAACTGATAGTGCTGGCAGTCTGGAGTAAGGCTGTGTGCCCACGATGCGTTTTTAAGCGTTTCCGCAGCGGCTCAAACACTGCAGAAATGCTTAAAAAATGCATGGTAGAAGGCCTGCCATGTTCCCCAATTATAATCCGCATGTGCTGTGCACATGCTGCGGAAATTTACGGTGCGGATTATCATTGCGGAAAAAAACGCAGCACTACCAATTATTTTGCGGAAGCACTCCGTTTTCCCCTCCATTGACTTGCATTAGACCGCATGGATTACACATCACTGTATATGTAGATGCGCATTCCATGCGTTCTAATGTGCAGATGGTACCCAAGTCTAGAGGAGAGGAGACTCTCCTCCGGACCTGGGTACCATAGAAAACTGTAAAAAAAAGAATAAAATAAAAAATAAATATATACTTACCTTCTGACGGCCCCCCCTCTCCTTCACTTCACTTGCGGGCAGTTCACGAAGTACTGAAGGACCTGCGCTGATGTCATAGTCATGTGACAGGTCACGCGACGCTGACGTCGGCAAGTCCTTCAGTGTAACGCGATCTGCTGGCAGCCGGGACAGTGAAGCAAGACAGAGTGGGCCATCAGAAAGTAAGTATAGATTTTTTTTTTATTTTTTGACATTCTCTCAGGTCACACTATATAAATTCATGCTGTTTGCATGGATTTATATAGTGTGACCAAGTTGACAAGCACATTCCAAGTGATGCTAAAATCGCTTGGAAAGCGCTTGTCTACCCGCATGGGGAAATGCAAGTGAAGAACGCTTCACATCTGCATGTCCCTGGCAGGAAAACGCATGTACAATCCGCATGTACAATCTGTATGTACAATCCGCATGCGTTTTTTCTGCCAGGGAGATGCAGAAACGCTCAGTAAAAAATCCTGAGCATTTCTAAATCATGGGCACATAGCCTAAGGGGGATTTGAGTTGTTTTTCAGAGTAGACGGTATGTTCATAAATTGAGAAAGAAGCAAATATCTGTGATAAACTGTATATTCTATAATTTACTATATTGTTTTCCAATACTACTGATTTATGTAAAGTTTGTTGAACTCCCATTTAAGACCTTTCTTTAACAGTTACAGCAGCATGATATTCATGTTGCTAAGTATCCCAGAAGCACTTCGTCATTTTCACTGGTCTGAAAACTAAAGATGCCTGGTAGAGAAGAGTGCGTGTTTAACAACTGAGATTTGTCTACTGTATATTTAAAGGGGTTATTCAAGATCTTTTTTTCTTTTTAATGTGCCTAAACACTAATGTGCAGGTAGTTGTTAAATATCTGCCAGTTGTGTCCGGTGTATATCTCTGCCAGCACAGAGCGGTCACAGACCATTCCTTATGGTAATTCAGTGGCTTCCGCTTATGTCATGTTGACAGAGCTGTATCTTTGTTTCTGCTCTGCTCTGTTGACACGGTCTGCTGACGTCATACTGATTGACAGCTGGCTCCGCAATGCCTGTGAAGAGCTGGCTATCAATCAGCATGATTTCAGAAGTCACACCCCATCAACAGAGAGACCTGGATGAAGAAGAGTTACTCTATTGAAATGGAGCAGTCGAATCACCGATATGAGCGATCGAGTAGAACAGGCAGATATTTGCCTCTATTAACTGTTATTATTATCTGCTAGTTTTTAGGCACATAGTAATTAGTGTTGAGCCACCCCCGTAGTGTTCGAGTTCGGTTCGGTTCGTCGAACACCCGTGTGTTCGCCGAACTGTTCGTCGAACTGTTCGTCGAACACCTTCGAACACCATTAAAACCAATGGCAGGCAAACAAAAACACATAGAAACACATAGAAAACACCTTCAAAGGTGTCCAAAAGCTGACAAACTGCTCAGAAGACATAACTAACACATGGAAAAGTGACAAGTACATATAGTCATGCAAAAATAAAAGAGGTGGAGGAGTAAAAGGAGGGGGAGACACAGATATAGGCATGTCATGCCCTTCTAAAATCCAAAAAGTGAGAAGCCGACACGGCCAGTCCGCTCCTGCCCGTGCCACCTCCGTGTCGCCGGGTTTGTGCCAGAGCCGCGGTGAACCCTGACGGCCAGCCCCCCTCTCCCAATACTGGTGCCTGTCCGCTGGTGGGTCGAGCGAGCCCCCCTGTGGTGGAGGCAGCTCTAAGCTTTTTAATTTAAATTGTCTCTCTAATTTGAATGAATACACTTTAAATCCATTTACAAGGATCTATTGGAGGGCAAGTCTCATGCCAGCAGCCGCGGTAATTCCAGCTCCAGTAGCGTCCACTAAAGCTGCTGCAGTTAAAAAGCTTTTATAAGGATCGAGCTCGGCTGTCCACCGCAAGGCATCCTACTGCCAGTCCCAGCCCCTATGCCTTGGGGTGCCTCCTGATGCTCTTCACTAAGTATCCCATGGTCCCGAAGCATTTCCTTTGAAAAAATTAAGTGTCTAAACTACAGGTGGTGCAGCTTGCTTAACAGCTGGGATAATCCGCTTACTAGCAGACACTGCTACTAGGCACAAAGTATTTCCTGGGCTAGATGCAGTTAAAAATTTGTAATTAGATACTCTCGTTGGATGCTGAGAAAGCATTCCATAGAGTCTCCTGGCACGCCATATATGATTCTCTTAAAAAGCTTGGGGTAGGGGTCTAGGGGACCCTTTTATAGCCAAAATCACGGCCCTGTATCGCAATACGTCACCTAGGCTGAAGATAAATGGAACTGTAGCACCCTGAGGGCTCGGTTGCTAAAGACGTATTGCACCTCACCCAGAGGTGTGATATCTCACTCTCAGGTAAGGATGGAGTGTGGATCAGGACCCGACACCTGCATGCATTACACCACATTGCCGTGGGGCAGGGCGACCAATATGCCCCTGAGATGGGCACGACAGTCCCTGTCCCTGGCTGGAGTGGGGGGAGGGAACACTGAGGAAGGGGAACCCTGTAGTGCAGGAGCAGGGAGGAAGCAGTTCCTGGGTGCATTGAGAAGGGAGTATAAAAGGTGGGCACCATCTTAGTTCAGTGCAGAGAAGTCTGAGCAGAAGTGGCAGGGAGCAGGGGCTCTGCATGAGCTCTGCTCTGGAGGCGGGCCTAGTAACAGAGGCCCAGGCCTGGAAGAGGGAGAAGGAAGGAAGAGGAGCGGAGAAGGCTCCAGGAACGAGGAATGAAGGGATCCCAGGTGTGCGGACGGGCGAGTCGCCACCGCACGCCCGAATCCACCTGCGTGGAGGGGTCAGGCCAAAGGGGGAGACCGGTCCCCGAACTAGTGGAGGCAGGAAACGACCCTCAGCTAGAAACCGGAGGCTCTGACATTTTATGTGGCGCAGCCCCTCGCTACACCCGCTAGGAAGGCACCACATAGGGTCAGGGAAACTGGCGCCAAGTTTACCAAGAGGAGGCCCGAGGCAGCCGGACAGAAGTGTTGGTAAGAAAGGCCAGACAAAGGACACACAAAGGGGGTCCTGTGAAGTGCTCCAAAGTTATCTGGGAGTTGTCTGAGCCCTTCACCTGGTGAGCACAGTACGACGTGGGCAGCCGTTACCTGCAGATGTGGTCTGGATAATAAGAACTGTGAGTAAAGGCCCTGAACTGCATCACTGACTCCGTGTCGTTACTGCTGCTGCCCTGCACCATCACCCCCATCCTCCGCATACACTGCCCTGAGGCTATACTCCTCCCGTGGGGAGTTATGCTACGCTCTGCTGCACCCACAACACCAGCCTCAGTGGTCTGCCCTGTAGCGGCGGTTCACTCTGACCGCAATCCACGGGTGGCGTAGTCGGACATTTAAACATGAAAACCACATAAATAGTTCCGCCACTGGTTTGACCGCCCTGAGCCACGGAACTGGGTCGCCGCCACGAAGACTACAACCACCAGCATCCACCAAAAAGGGTCCGGCTCCGGGTGTCCCAAGGCCCAGGGGGTGCGTCAGAACATTTTCATCACCTTTCACAATCACCAATGGGACAAGGCAGTGATGTCCTCTGTCCCCTCTCTTATACATCCTAGTGACGGAGCACCTGCTCTCATCAATTCGCCATAACCCCAATATTAGGTGGATTGAGGTGGGAGGCACCGAGTACAAGTGCTCTCTATTTGCTGATGATGTCCTAGTATATATCACTCAATCACATATATCCATCCATGCTGTTATGGCTGAAATAGATCACTTTGTTACATGGTAAAATTTTAAAATCAATGCAGCGAAGTCTGAGGCCCTCGATGTCTCCCTCCCCAAATACATATAGGATTCCATCCAGTCCAACTTTCCCTTTGCCTGGCCCTCACAGGGTATCAAATACTTAGGAATTCCTATTCATAGAGACCTCTCCCATCTATGTTATCTTAATTTTGGGCCCTTTATTGAACAACTCCATACAGACCACGGTTGGCAAGTTAGAACTGTAAGATTCACTACGTGAACCACTGGTGTTTTGTGGAAAAGCACATGTACACTGCGTACCAAATTATTATACAAAAAGTGTTTAGGAGTGATAAGGGAAGAATTTGTTTGTTTGTCAGTTAAACTCATTGATGGTGATGTGTGTCAGGGCTCTTTATATCACTGTAAGCAATTGCAGACACCTGTGCTAATTAGTTTGGCAGGTGTGTCCAATGAAAGGCAAGACTACTTAAGAAGGCTCTCTCACATTATTAAGCAGCCTACATTTTCTGCCAAAATGGGAAAGAAAAAGGATGTGTCGGCTGCTGAGAAGCAACAAATTGTGGAGTGTTTAGGTCAAGGCATGACTACAATCAACATTGTGCGATGATCAGGATGAAGTGTCCTGGCAATCAAGAAGTATGTAGCTGATTCACAGTACACACGTGTGCGTGCTGATAAGGGCAAATTGAGGACTCTTTCCTACAGGCAATTACGTCAGGTTGAAAGAGCAGCGGCAAAAAAGCCTTGTCATAGCAGCAGACAAGTTTTTGAAGCTGCTTGTGCCTCCAACGTCCCCCGAACAACAAGATGCAGGGTCCTTCAGAGGTTTGCAGCTGTGCATGCGCCATCCTGTCGACCTCCTCTATCCACTTCACACAAGCAGAAACGGCTCCAGTGGGCCAAACATTACATGAAGACTAATTTCAAAACTGTTTTGTTCACGAATGAGTGCCGTGCAGCGCTCGATGGTCCAGATGGATGGAGTGGAGGATGGCTGGTTGATGGACACCCCACGCAAACACGGCTACAGCGCCAACAAGGAGGAGGTGGAGTAATGTTTTGGGCTGGAATCATGGGGAGAGAGATTGTCGGCCCCTTTAGGATCCCTGAAGGCGCTAAAGATGAACTCCATAATGTATGTGGATTTTCTCAAACAGCACTTCCTGCCATGGTTCAAGAAGAAGAACCGTGTATTTCACAGCAAGATCATTTTTCTGCATGATAATGCACCATCTCATGCTGCACATAAAACATCTGCATCTCTGGCTGATATGGGCATAAAAGTGGACAAACTTATGGTGTGACCCCCATGCTCCCCTGACCTCTACCCCATTCAGAACCTTTGGAGCATCATTAAAAGGAGTGTCTATGATGGCGGGAGGCAGTTCACATCTAAGCAACAGCTCTGGGAGGGTATTCTGTCCTCATGCAAAACAATTGAAGCAGAAACCATCCAAAACCTGACAAATTCAATGGACGAGAGAGTTCAGAAGCTCCTTTCGAACAAGGGGTCCTATGTGAAAATGTAACATCACCTAGAATAAAGTTTTGAGTTGAAAACTGTTTGATTTCAGTTTCTAACAACCTGCTAATGCTTATAATTTCAAAAATGACCATTTTTTTGGTCTTTATTAAAATGAAAAGGTTGATCGAAAAGTTTGGGGGATCTAAGAGTGTGGCAACCCAGTAGTCATGATTACTTCGAATTCTGACAAAATGAGGGTCATGCTGCAGGTAGTGCCTTGCGCATCTCGGAGCCCCAAAATTATTTTCCGGGCTAGATGCAGCTAAAAATTATTTTTAATTTTAAATCTGGTGAAGCTTTAGTATAGATGGCCTAATAGGATCAGTGCTGCACACTGCTACAAAGCCCAAATTATTTTCCAGTCAAGATACAGATAAACATGATTAGTAATTTGAAAGCTTAAAACGGTTGGTAGGGTGATTTTAACCAATCATCAAGCTTTTACTCTCCCCAGGATGACACAGGGGTAGAAAAGTCGTTTCGGATCCATGATTTGTTCATCTTTATGAACGTGAGTCTGTCTACATTATCAGTGGAGAGCCGCGTGCGCTTATATGTCAGCACACCACCAGCAGCGCTGAACACACGTTCAGACAGAACGCTGGCTGCGGGGCATGACAAGATCTCCAAGGCGTAAGTGGCTAGCTCCGGCCATTTATCCAGATTGGAAGCCCAAAAAGAGCAAGGGTCCAGTGACACAGTCGTGGCTTCAATGTTTACTTGGAGATACTCCTGTACCATCGTCTCTAGGCGTTGACTATGTGTCAGACTTCTTGTCTCCTGTGGCCTTGCAAAGGATGGGCTAAAAAAGTGGTGAAATTATTCCGCAAAATTGATGTTACCAGCAGATACTGTGGTTCTGTTACGGTTTGAGTGCTGAACACTTGACGGTCCCACGGTTGGCAAGTTGGAACTGTGAGATTCACTACGTGCACCACTGGTATTTTGTGGAAAAGCACATGTAAGATTCTGCAACAGTCTCTGCTGATACTCCTGCATGCGTGCATCCCTTTCTATGGCAGGAATAATATCTGCAAATTTACTTTTGTACCGGGGATCTAACAGTGTGGCAACCCAGTAGTCAGGATTATTTCTAATTCTCACAATTCGAGGGTCATGTTGCAGGTAGTGCAGCAAGAAGGCACTCATGTGTGTTGCGCATCCAGGAGCACCAAGTCCCTGTTGTGTTGGTGGCGAGGTAATCATGCTTACTTCCTCTGTCCTCTCCCCCCAACCTCGCACAACAGAAATGTGATCAAGGTCTCCCTCATCTGATGAGTCTTCCATCAGTTCGTCCTCCACTTCTTCCTGGGCTCCTGCACCTTCCTCACTAGTTTGGCTGCTACCATGCGCCCTGGTAAAACCATCTCCCCCACCCTCACATGCCTGCCGCCTTGGTGCTGCCGACCGTCTGGACCTTGCAGATGTTAGCCCTTCCGCATACAACTCCTCCTCCTCTACTTCCTCCACCTCCTCTTGTGCCACCACCTGACTCCGAATTCTGTTTAACATGTGCTCCAGCATGTAAATCACCGGAATAGTCATGCTGATAATGGCATCGTCAGCACTAAACATCTTCGTCGCCATTTCAAAACTGTGCAGAAGGGTGCATAGGTCCCTGATCTGAGACCACTCCTCCAGCGTGATTTGCCCCACCTCTGAATCTCGTTGGCCCAGGCTATACGTCAGAACGTATTGCACCAGGGCTTGTCGGTGCTGCCACAGTCGCTGCAACATGTGCAGAGTTGAATTCCACCGGGTAGGCACATCGCATTTTAGCCGGTGAAGTGGCAGGCCCAACGACTTCTGTAGAGATGTAAGTCGCTGAGCTGCGGGATGCGAACGGCGGAAGTGAGCACACAGCGACCGTGCCCTCTGCAGAAGGCCATCTAGTCTGGGATAGTGGGCTAAAAATTGCTGGACAACCAGGTTCAACACGTGAGCCATACAAGGCACGTGTGTGACATTGCCCCGGCGAAGGGCCGCACCCAGGTTTGCAGCATTGTCGCACACGGCCTTCCCTGGTTTCAGGTCCAGTGGAGACAACCATTCATGAAATTGGTTCTCCAGAGCTGACCACAACTCCTCAGCTGTGTGACTCACATTTCCCAGACATTTCAATGTAAAAACCGCCTGATGACGTTGAGCCCTACTGCCAGCATAGTAAGGAGGTGTGCAGGATCCCTTCTGCGCAGTTAGAAAGCTTGTGGCATGACCAGACAGGCTTTGGGTGCAGGTGGAAGACCGAGAGGAGGTTGAGGAGGCAGAAGCAGTGGAGGAACTTTGACATAAAGAGGATTGACGCACAACTCGTGGGGACGGCAAGACTTGGACAGCAGCCCCTTGTCCTGCTGTCACCATAGTTACCCAGTGCCCAGTCAGCGACATGTAACGCCCCTGTCCTTGCCTACTCGTCCAAGTGTCTGTGGTGAAATGCACCCTGTCACACACAGAGTTTCTCAAAGAAGCGGTGATGTTGTGTGCGACATGCTGGTGGAGCGCAGGCACACCTTTCTTTGAGAAGTAGTGCCGACTGGGCATCTGGTACTGGGGCACTGCGACGGACATAAGGTCTCGAAAATCCTCTGTGTCCACCAGGCGGAAAGGCAGCATTTCTGTAGCCAAGAGCTTGCAGATGGTGAAATTCAACCTCTTAGCTTTCTCATGGCTAGGAGGAAATGGTCTTTTACTTGTCCACATCTGAGGGACCGAGGGCTGGCTATTGTGCTTAGACGGGGTTGATAAGGGTGTCCCCGGCAAACTGCCGGTCTGTGAGGAAGATGCAGGCGGACATGTTAGGTTGCCTTGATCCAAAGGTGGTGCTATCGATGTCGGACAGCGCTCAACACCAGCTGGTGTTACCACCTCCAAAGAAAATGATGACCTGCCAATCACGCTGGCTGTTGCGGGTAAAGAGGTGGCAGGTCTGCGCCCCAAAACAGGTGTGACTGCTGTCCCCCCAGTCACAGAGGATGAAGAGGGAGCGGATGCACAAGATATGGCAGACGGTGATTGGCCCAGCCGGCTAGGCCGCATTGTAGCACACTGAGCTTCCCACTGCAACTTATGCTTCATGTCCATGTGCCGGTTCATGCATGAAGTACTCAAACTATGTATTTTTTGGCCTCTACTTAGCTTTTGCTGACAAATGTTACAGATAACACGAGTTGGGTCATCTTTATCGATCTGAAAAAATGCCCAGGCTATGCAAGGCTTAGCACCCATGCGACCTGAAGAGCCACCACGACTTGTGGTGAGAGGCAGAGTTGCGTTTGAGGATGCAGTTGTTGACGTGCTTCCAGTACTACGTCTCTGTCCAGGAAGGCGCAACCTGACCTCGTCGTCACTAGCATCTTCCTCCACCTCCTCTGCTGACCTCATCTCTTGGCTGACTGTGGGTTGACAGTAAGTGGGATCTCCGACCTCATCATCATCACCCTGTGCGTTATCACACCCGTCGTCCTCAGAGCCAACCTGTTCCTGCCCTGACAAAAAACTAAAGTTGTCGCTCCAATCAGGTATTTGAGTCTTATCATCGTCTTCCTCATTGTCTCCACCAACAGGAGTTACAGTTTGGGAATGAGGGTCTACATTATGGTCAGAACCTTCTGCGTCTGGTCCTGGATCCGACTCATAAAGATTCTGGGCATCAGTGCAGATCATTTCCTCGTCTGGATTCACAGAAGTGCTGGAGTCGACCTCTGATTCCCAGGCTATAGTATGAGTAAACAGCTCTGCAGACTCAACCATCTGTTCTACCTCATACTCAGACGGGCAGCTGGAGATTTGGGAGCTGTGAGGAAGCAAGTGCGATTTGGGTGACACCTTTGAGGACTTGAGTATTTGTGATGTTGAAGTTGATGTGGAGGAGAGACCACTTAAAGGAGCACTTGATATCCGTTGAAGCACCTGCTGTTTTTGTGCCTCATCTGGAATTTGTAGCGATTGGCGTGGCCGTAAGAAAGGGATCTTATCACATTGTCCGCTAAAAGAAGTAGACATTTTAGTTTGGCTGGAAGATGGTCTTTCTTCTGCAGATGTTACTGTTGCTTTAACACCTACCCCACGGACACAACCTTTTTTCCCCTTCCCAACACGCCTATTCCCCTTTCCACCAGCAGCAGGCCTTTTTCCACTCATTTTGGTGGTTAACTAATTCACAACTCTGGAGTTGTTTGCACAAAAAAACAATGGATGGTAACCGAGCAGAGCTGAGTGGCCAAACTGTGGTATTAGGCCAAAACTATTGGCTGGGTTAGATGCAGAAAAAAATTATTTTGAATTTGCAACCTGATGGAGGTCAGTATAGATGGACTAACACAAATAGTCCCACACACTGCTAGAAGCCCAAATATTTTTTCAGAGGTACTGTAGATGCAGATAAAAATTATTTTTAATTTGCAACCTGATGGAGGTCAGTATAGATGGACTAATAGACCAAGTCCCACACACTGCTAGAAGCCCAAATATTTTTTCAGAGCTAGATGCAGAAAAAATTATTTTTAATTTGCAACCTGATGGAGGTCAGTATAGATGGACTAATAGACCAAGTCCCACACACCGCTAGAAGCCCAAATATTTTTTCAGAGCTAGATGCAGAAAAAAAATATTTTTAATTTGCAACCTGATGGAGGTCAGTATAGATGGACTAATAGACCAAGTCCCACACACTGCTAGAAGCCCAAATATTTTTTCAGAGCTAGATGCAGAAAAAAATTATTTTTAATTTGCAACCTGATGGAGGTCAGTATAGATGGACTAATAGACCAAGTCCCACACACCGCTAGAAGCCCAAATATTTTTTCAGAGCTAGATGCAGAAAAAAATTATTTTTAATTTGCAACCTGATGGAGGTCAGTATAGATGGACTAATAGACCAAGTCCCACACACTGCTAGAAGCCCAAATATTTTTTCAGAGCTAGATGCAGAAAAAAATTATTTTTAATTTGCAACCTGATGGAGGTCAGTATAGATGGACTAATAGACCAAGTCCCACACACCGCTAGAAGCCCAAATATTTTTTCAGAGCTAGATGCAGAAAAAAATTATTTTTAATTTGCAACCTGATGTAGGTCAGTATAGATGGACTAATAGACCAAGTCCCACACACTGCTAGAAGCCCAAATATTTTTTCAGAGCTAGATGCAGAAAAAAATTATTTTTAATTTGCAACCTGATGGAGGTCAGTATAGATGGACTAATAGACCAAGTCCCACACACCGCTAGAAGCCCAAATATTTTTTCAGAGCTAGATGCAGAAAAAAATTATTTTTAATTTGCAACCTGATGGAGGTCAGTATAGATGGACTAATAGACCAAGTCCCACACACCGCTAGAAGCCCAAATATTTTTTCAGAGCTAGATGCAGAAAAAAATTATATTCAGTTTGCAACCTGATGGAGGTCAGTATAGATGGACTAATATAATGATGCTATGCCCAAAAGATTTTACTTCACTAGGTGCAGTAAAAAAATTGGTATTCTATACACAGGTGTTATATCTTGCAACACAGATAGGCTACTCCACTGACTAACACACTCTGCAATAGGCCAAAAAGGATTAGCTTTGCTAGATTCAGCCAAATGCTGTGAAAAAAACTTGCACAGCACTGGCACAGACCTGCCTGGCAAAAACTGATAGGAACTCATGTAACCTAGTCCTGAAAAGGACTCCAATTACAATTAGTCTTTACTCCCACAACCTATCTATTTAAGAGCACAGACCTCCCTGATAAAAGTCGTAGGAAATGCTGTAACCTAGTCCTTAAAAGGACTGCAATCACAACTATTCCCTACTCCCAAGCTATCTGTATATTTGTGCGAAAATTGGCTTGAAATTAACAAGGTATAGCACACACAGCAACAGCGGTGCCGTCTAACACGCAGCTGCAGCATTGAGAAAATGGTGGCGACGGGGAAAATGGCTTGGTCTTATAGGGCAAGGACATGTGACATACACTGCCAATCACACATGCCCTTGCTTGTGTGAAAAAAGGCACTTCGCTCCCTGTGTGCACTGCTGATAGGCTGACAGATTGCACCTCCCCACTGCAAATGCGGGAAAGAGAAAAAAAAATGGAGCTCTTCATTGTTCCTGCAGAGATCCATCCCCTGCCCCTCCCCCCGCCCCGCTGTACACTCAAACTGCGTATTAACATTAATTTTCATCATTACTGAGAAAAAATCCAGTTATGATTTTGGTGCACGAACAGTTATCGAACATAACCTCGAACAGCCGAATTTTTCTCAAATTGTTCGTGTTCGCCGACCGGCTCGAACACCGCCCAAAACAGCTCGAATTTGAGATTGGCGAACAGTTCGAGTAGAACAACGCTCATCTCTAATAGTAAGATAGAAACAACAATTCCTGGATAACCTCTTTAAGGAGGTTTTCTCAGAAATGAAATGAATAATTAAAGGAAATGTTATTATGAGTAAAATCTTAAAATACTTTTAATTACATAGCAAGGAGCAATAGTTTCTTCTAGGGAGCTAATCCTTATAAAATTAAAATGTTGCTTCCTTTTTACACTGACAATACCTTGGCCCAGAAAGTTGTCTATATGTATGGAAAACTTTAAAGGGGGTGTCCAAAGCCAACACTTAATTTTAATCCTAAATGTCTGTTTATTTAATATAATAATCTAATAACTTTTCTAATATACTTTAATAAAAAGGTCTCTACCGTTCACTCTGAAATATCTCTAATGGCTTTATTTTTTTTTACCTACTTCCAGTTTGTTGACTTTCATTTGAGAATCCTCAATGCATGCTGAGATACTGAAAATGAGGAGTCATTAAGGGGCAGAGGCTGCAGTCACTACATCAGAATTTGTACCCACCCTGAAACGAAGCATCATCAGTAACATCCGTTTCAGGGGCAAGGCTAGTCCCAGCTCTACTGAGCATGCGTCGGTTGTCAATTTCAATGTGTACTCAATATGAGTTCATTTGTCACTATGTGATATCCTCTACTGACAATGTGCACTGAGAATGTGCTTTCGTGCCGGCTCATCACTTCTAATCAGAGCCAGCAAGGGAGCGCACTGTCACTGTGCATTGAAAAGGATATCGCACAGTGACAAATGAACTTGTACTGAGCATATGTCAGAATTGTCAACCAACGCATGCTCAGTAGAACTGGCAAACCAGAAGTAGGTTAAAAAAAATGCAGGCAGAGAGAGTAGAGATGGAATGATAGGGACTATTTGACCATTTTAAAGGGTTTTCCCATGAACAAAGTAAATTTAAATTAATAGATCTTAGAATATAAGAAGTTCCACAATTGGATGTGTTAAAAAAAGTTCCTTTAATTACTTGGGAATGGCCCCAAACTGTATAAGCGTGGGGTTAATGACTTTAAAGGAAGGTTTTGAGGAAAAATTTTGGCAGGCAGTCAATCAGTGAACAGGGATGGTTTTAAATATGAGGTTGGGAGGAGTTTGTAGGGATATATATTAGGTAGGATGTGGGGTTTTCTCTTACTTTTGGATATTGTGGTTGGAAAAACAGCAGGCTTCTTGCCGGGCCTGGCTGTTATGGAGACCCTAAAGCAGCAGATCTTAGCCAGAATCATGATGGATGCTAAAGGATGGCTGGAAAAGATGCTGCATGGCATTCAGTTCCCTACTGATGAATTGGCTGCCACTCCCCAGGAGGAAAATAATGAGTGTGGTATGCTACTGTTACACTCGCGCCCGGACTGACTGGCGTGAGCGTGATTAGTGATCCCACTGTACCATGAACCGAGGAGTGCCTGGAAGGGCATAACTAAGTATCAACCCGATCTGACCAAGGTCGCACGGCGGCTCAGTCGACTCCGTGAACCAAGGAGGAACCAAGCAGAGGGACCTGGTGTTACTCCAGGTTAGACCCCGGTCACAGCTGTTGACCCACACCGTGGAATGCAGGAACAGGCAGGTTATACTGGTATACAGGCAGGTAGGTATTGGCAGGCACGGCTGGTATGCAGACAGGTGGATACTGGTAAGCACGGCTGGTATACAGACAGGTGGGTACTGGCAAGCACGGCTGGAGTGCAGACAGAAAGGTACTAGCAGGTTGGAGCGCAGGCTGGATAAGGTCCAGTACAGACTGGAAGACAGGAACAGAGCCGCAGATGAGGTAGACAAGCAGAGTAAAGCGAAACCGCCGGAGTGGAGGACAAGGCAGAGCAGAGCGGAACCGCCGGAGTGGTGGACAAGGCAGAGCAGAGAGGAACCGCAGTTGTGGTGGACAAGGCAGAGCAGAGCGAAACCGCAGGTGCGGTGGACAAGGCAGCGCAGAGCGGAACCGCCGGAGCGGTGGACAAGCCAGAGCAGAGCGAAACAGCAGGTGCAGTGGACAAGGCAGAGCAGAGCAAAACTGCAGGTGCGGTGGACAAGGCAGAGCAGAGTGGAACCGCTGGAGTGGTGGGCAAGGCGGAACAGAGAAAAGCCGCAGGAGCGGTGGGCAAGTAAGAGCAGAACAGGGCTGAAGGTGCAGGCAGAGAGGACAGGGCTCTGTTCACATGGAACAGACTGGAAAATACAGGAAGATGGCTAGAACACAGGAGGTAGATACGGAGGAAGGGAAAAGGGACAAGCAGAACCAGATACACACAAGGTACTTACAATGAAGTAGTGAGTGGACACAAAACTCACAAACAGAAGTACAGAGACAACGAGTTGGAGTTAGGTGCAGGTTCAGACACTGCAGGAAAAGGGAAGGTACAGACATAGAGACAAACAGGTAACAGGCTAGGAGACAGTTGAGACAGGAACTGATACTGCAATGAGGTACATGAAAGAGCCTGGGTATTCAGCCCCCAGAGTGGAGGAAACAGAATTGAAGTCAGAGATGACAGGCCTTGGTATACAGCCCCCAGAGTGGCGGAAACAGACTAGAAGTCAGAGATAACAGGCCTGGGTATGCAGCCCCCAGGGTGGCAGAAACAGACTAGAAGTCAGAGATAACAGGCCTGGGTATGCAGCCCCCAGGGTCGCAGAAACAGACAAGATACAGGACAAGATCTGGCAACTCGGAGGCAAGGAGCACACTGATAGTTAGTGTTGCTCAGGCACCTCCTTCTGGGTGGAGGGGGGTAAAATATACAGTGATTCACAGCAATAGGCTGGGGACGCATTAGGAGCATGCCCACAGCAGCTATAAGAATCAGGAAGTAACCGGGCTGCTGCCCCTAAGCAATCAGACAAGAGACATGCACACAGCATGAACTGGAGCAAGGTTTTCAGGCTGGACTGATGGGTAAGATTGCGGTCTTGCATTGTGGGAGGTAGTGCACTATGCAAGCACACCGCCAGGGATGTTACAGCTACAGAGACACACCTGGCTACCATTCACGCTCAGCCAAATTCCCCTGACGTGACAGGTTGCAGGAAAAACAAGGGCGACATAAAAGAGACCCGATGTCCTCTCCAAAGTGAGAGGGCATCGGGTCCCATTCTTGCATAGTCAGCTTGGCAGACATATTCAAAGGAGCACAGAAGTAGAGATGAGCGTTGTTCTACTCGAACTGTTCGCCAATCTCAAATTCGAGCTGTTTTGGGCGGTGTTCGAGCAGTTCGGCGAACACGAACAATTTGATAAAAATTCGGCTGTTCGAGGTTATGTTCGATAACTGTTCGTGCACCAAAATCATAACTGGATATTTTCTCAGTAATGATGAAAATTAATGTTAATACGCAGTTTGAGTGTACAGCGGGGTGGGGGGAGGGGCAGGGGATGGATCTCTGCAGGAACAATGAAGATCTCCATTTTTTTTTCTCTTTCCCGCATTTGCAGTGGGGAGGTGCAATCTGTCAGCCTATCAGCAGCGCACACACGGAGCGAAGTGCTTTTTTTCACACAAGCAAGGGCATGTGTCATTGGCAGTGTATGTCACATGTCCTTGCCCTATAAGACCAAGCCATTTTCCCCGTCGCCACCATTTTCTCACTGCTGCAGCTGCGTGTTAGACGGCACCGCTGTTGCTGTGTGCGCTATACCTTGTTAATAAAAGCCAATTTTCGCACAAATATACAGATAGCTTGGGAGTAGGGAATAGTTGTGATTGCAGTCCTTTTAAGGACTAGGTTACAGCATTTCCTACGACTTTTATCAGGGAGGTCTGTGCTCTTAAATAGATAGGTTGTGGGAGTAAAGACTAATTGTAATTGGAGTCCTTTTCAGGACTAGGTTACATCAGTTCCTATCAGTTTTTGACAGGCAGGTCTGTGCCAGTGCTGTGCAAGTTTTTTTCACAGCATTTGGCTGAATCTAGCAAAGCTAATCCTTTTTGGCCTATTGCAGAGTGTGTTAGTTAGTGGAGTAGCCTATCTGTGCTGCAAGATATACCACCTGTGTATAGAATACCAATTTTTTTACTGCACCTAGTGAAGTAAAATCTTTTGGGCATAGCATCATTCTATTAGTCCATCTATACTGACCTCCATCAGGTTGCAAATTAAAACTAATTTTTATCTGCATCTACAGTACCTCTGAAAAAATATTTGGGCTTCTAGCTGTGTGTGGGACTTGTTGTATTTGTCGATCTATACTGACCTCCATCAGGTTGCAAACTGAATATATTTTTTTCTGCATCTACCTCTGAAAAAATATTTGGGCTTCTAGCTGTGTGTGGGTCTTGTTCTATTAATCCATCTATACTGACCTCCATCAGGTTGCAAACTGAATATAATTTTTTTCTGCATCTAGCTCTGAAAAAATATTTGGCCTTCTAGCAGTGTGTCGGACTTTCTCTATTAGTCCATCTATACTGACCTCCATCAGGTTGCAAATTAAAAATAATTTGTATCTGCATCTACAGTACCTCTGAAAAAATATTTGGGCTTCTAGCTGTGTGCGGGACTTGTTGTATTAGTCCATCTATACTGACCTCCATCAGGTTGCAAACTGAATATATTTTTTTCTGCATCTACCTCTGAAAAAATATTTGGGCTTCTAGCTGTGTGTGGGACTTGTTGTATTAGTCCATCTATACTGACCTCCATCAGGTTGCAAATTAAAAATAATTTGTATCTGCATCTACAGTACCTCTGAAAAAATATTTGGGCTTCTAGCTGTGTGTGGGACTTGTTGTATTAGTCCATCTATACTGACCTCCATCAGGTTGCAAACTGAATATATTTTTTTCTGCATCTACCTCTGAAAAAATATTGGGCTTCTAGCTGTGTGTGGGTCTTGTTCTATTAATCCATCTATACTGACCTCCATCAGGTTGCAAACTGAATATAATTTTTTTCTGCATCTAGCTCTGAAAAAATATTTGGCCTTCTAGCAGTGTGTCGGACTTTCTCTATTAGTCCATCTATACTGACCTCCATCAGGTTGCAAATTAAAAATAATTTTTATCTGCATCTACAGTACCTCTGAAAAAATAATTGGGCTTCTAGCTGTGTGTGGGACTTGTTGTATTAGTCCATCTATACTGACCTCCATCAGGTTGCAAATTAAAAATAATTTGTATCTGCATCTACAGTACCTCTGAAAAAATATTTGGGCTTCTAGCTGTGTGTGGGACTTGTTGTATTAGTCCATCTATACTGACCTCCATCAGGTTGCAAACTGAATATATTTTTTTCTGCATCTACCTCTGAAAAAATATTTGGGCTTCTAGCTGTGTGTGGGACTTGTTGTATTAGTCCATCTATACTGACCTCCATCAGGTTGCAAATTAAAAATAATTTGTATCTGCATCTACAGTACCTCTGAAAAAATATTTGGGCTTCTAGCTGTGTGTGGGACTTGTTGTATTAGTCCATCTATACTGACCTCCATCAGGTTGCAAACTGAATATATTTTTTTCTGCATCTACCTCTGAAAAAATATTGGTCTTCAAGCTGTGTGTGGGTCTTGTTCTATTAATCCATCTATACTGACCTCCATCAGGTTGCAAACTGAATATAATTTTTTTCTGCATCTAGCTCTGAAAAAATATTTGGCCTTCTAGCAGTGTGTCGGACTTTCTCTATTAGTCCATCTATACTGACCTCCATAGGGTTGCAAATTAAAAATAATTTTTATCTGCATCTACAGTACCTCTGAAAAAATATTTGGGCTTCTAGCTGTGTGTGGGACTTGTTGTATTAGTCCATCTATACTGACCTCCATCAGGTTGCAAATTAAAAATAATTTTTATCTGCATCTACAGTACCTCTGAAAAAATATTTGGGCTTCTAGCTGTGTGTGGGACTTGTTGTATTAGTCCATCTATATTGACCTCCATCAGGTTGCAAACTGAATATATTTTTTTCTGCATCTACCTCTGAAAAAATATTGGGCTTCTAGCTGTGTGTGGGACTTGTTGTATTAGTCCATCTATACTGACCTCCATCAGGTTGCAAACTGAATATATTTTTTTCTGCATCTACCTCTGAAAAAATTTTGGGCTTCTAGCTGTGTGTGGTTCTTGTTCTATTAATCCATCTATACAGACCTCCATCAGGTTGCAAACTGAATATAATTTTTTTCTGTGACGCGCCCCCTGGGCCAGTGCTGTAGTGCGGCGCACGTGTGCGCGGGGGAATACCCGGAGCCGATGGGGGTAGTAGTCTCCGAGTGGCGGGGACCCGGTCCGTGCCCAGGGTGGTCAAACTAAGTGTGTGGCAGTCTTTGTAGATGTTGTTTAAGTGTCGACTACGCCACCCGTTGATTTGCGGTCGCAAGGCCGCCGCTGCAGAACAGTCCGCTGAGGCCGGTGGTATGTGTGCAGCAATGGTGGTATAACCCCCAACGGGAGAGGTATGGCCTCAGGGCAGCTGGTGCGGGTGAAGGGAGTGATAGAAAGGGCGTCCCGGTACCTTTAGTGCTGGTAGTGCGATGGAACACAGAGACTGATTGCAGTTTTCAATGCTTTACTCACAGATGTTATCAGTGTCAGTCCTGCAGGTGATGACGACCCGAGCCGTGCTGCGTCCACCAGGTACGGGGCTCGACCAACCCCCAGGCAGTTCCAGAGTGTGACCTTGAACTCCTTTCTCCGTTCCTTTCTCTGGCCGTCCCCACTAGGGACCCACCCATGTCCAGCTTCCTCGGGCCTTCTGGTGGCGAAACCTATCTCCGGTTTCCCTGACCCTATGTGGCGTGCCTTCGAGGTGAGTGTAGTGAGTGGTCGCGCCAAGACGTGGCCACGACCTCCGGTTCCTGGCTGAGGATAAGTGGCCTCCACCAGTTCGGGATCCGGTACCCTGATCTGCCAACCCTTCACCCGCTGACTCCTAGCGTGTTCGGGTTCCCTCTTCCTTCATGTCTCTGGGCCTTTCTCCAGGTTCCATTCCTTCCTTGTTCCTTGTTCCTTTCCTCTTGTCTTTCTCTCTTTTGCTCCCTTCAGGAGCAGCACCCAGACAGGGCTGCTGCTCCCTGTCACTACTCTTCTCCTCTTCTTCTGTCTGACTGAACTCAACTCCTAAGATGGTGCCCACCTTTTATACTCCCTCTGACACCCGAGCCCAGGTGACTAGCCACCAATGGGCTCCTTCCTATGCCCAGAGTCCATCCCCTCTCTGCTCCTGCACCACTGGGATATTCCTCCCCCCCTCCCACTCCAGCCAGGGACAGACGCTGTCGTACCTGCACATCTATCTGGTGGGAGTACCGTTGATCTGTCCCCCGGAAATGGGATGTATGTGGTGCATGCAGCTAAGTGAGTTCTAGTCCACACTCCATCCTTACCCGGGAGTGGAATACCACACCTCTGGTTCGAGGTGCAATACCCCTGTAGCAGCCGAGCCCTCGGGGTGCTACATTCCCCCCTGGTAAACCACAGCACGTCCTCGGGCTGAAATAGAGTAAAAACAATTTTTAAAGTGTACGTACACATAAAACACATCAACTTTCATCCATCCCTTTATGGGAGGTTTTCTCAACAGCTGGCTAATGCCACCGGAACTCTTTTACAAAAACACTATGTAAAACTTTGGCATCATATCAAATTTCACATTAAGGCATTCTCAATTAAAACATTCTTGAATTCTCGGGTTCTTGGGATCTTGGGATCTGGCCGCTCTCAGTCTTCGGCCAGGTAGAGGGAAGGGATGACCGCTCTCAGTCCTCGGTCAGGTTAGGGATTAGGGCAAAAATAGGCAACAGTTCTCTTTCTGTCCCAATGGGGACCACACTCTTAGTGGAAACAGTCCCACAACAGTCCTTATAACCGGTCGGGTAACTATTTACATCTCCTCTTTTACCGTTTACGATTAACGGTGTGCTCCACACGCTCCTTTCTCTTCCTCAGGTTCAGACCCGTCCGGGCCCTCTTTCTCCTCCTCCTCCTGGTACGATTGCTCCTCTTCTTCCTTGACCCGGTGGACATGAAGGGCGTACCACCCCTTCACTCCCTTATGCCTGGTATAGGTGACGGTATCTCCAGGCACCAGGTCCCGTCCACTGTGCCCCTCCGGTAGGTGGGACTCTACGTCGCTCCTGTTTACAAACACCTGGCTTATGGTCTTTGGGTCTTAGATGATGCCCCAGCCACATGCCATGTGAAACTTAACAACAGTCCCGGTGACTCGGGGACCGTGAGCTGTACGGGGGAGTCCTGGCGGGTCCTTGTCTTCTGCTCCACGTTTTTAATGTGGAGCCACTCCTCCTTCACTTTCCTCTCTCTCCGCTCCCGCTCAAACGTTGCCAGTTGTTGGCGGCAGGTCTCATAGCGCCGGGCGGCGCCCGCCCGGGTCTCCTGAGTGAACCCCATCAGGTCTTCTCCAGTGGGGTCCCCCTCGAATTGGGCATCCTCCAGCGGGGTGAAGAGAGGTCCACGGGCTCCGGAGCTGGGATTAGCGGTTCATCTGGGGCCCTTGCTCCCTCGGGGTGACTCTTCCTGGAGCGGGGGCTGGTGTACTCAGGCGGCCAGACGAATGGTGTCCCATCCGGGCAGGTGTGCTGCTCATACAGGTCTTTCCCCAATGATGGCACGACTGGGGGCCCCGGCTGGGGTGCAGCGCCCGCGGGCACTCGGCCTTTTAACCAGGCCGGTGACTTTCTGATCGTGCCCGGTGTTGGGGAGCACGGTTCAGGGCGAGGCTCCGCTGCAGAGCTTGCTGCTGGAGGGCTGACTACTGGTGGTGGAGGTACGGTGGGCGGTGCGGCACCCAGAGCTTCGTGTCCCGCGGCGGGAGGTAGGGGCAGGTCCACGGCCTCAGGGCCCGGAGTAACGGCGTTCCCCTTACTTGTCGTTGCGGCCTCCCCCGCGGCGTCGTCCCCGGCCTCCGGTCCGCTTCTGCTGCCTCTCGGGATCGACGCGGTGCTGGATGATGGCTGCACCTCCGGTTGGCAGGTCAGCGTGCGCCGGGTCAACTCCTCCTTCCACCCGGCGAGCACGTCTCGTTGCGCCCAGATCATCCTCTTGTTCAGCTCTTCCAGCGCGGCCTGCGCGTACTCCGGTTCTTCCTTCTGGAGCACCGCTAGCAGCTCTGCAATCTGGTATGGCGGCTGTGGCGGTGAAGCTCTCCTCCGTATCCGACATCCCCCTTCCCCCCTAGTGGACCGTGGCCTACCTGGCGATGATCCTCTTCCGTAGGCCGCGGCTCCGCAGTGGATCGTCAGGGTTGAGGACCTTCCGTCGCGCTCCTGTGACGTCGGCGTCACTGGGCTCCTTCCAGGACCTTACGCAACGTCCGGACGTGAGGCGGGGCTTCAGTTCTCGTGGGCTTTCGGAGTCCACACCCCTCTTCTTCCCGCGCGGCGTCCTCAAGATGGCGCCCAATGGCGGGAAAACTCCACGGATGGCGGGAAGAAGGCAGAAGATGGCGTCGGATGGCGGGAATCGGCTCCGGATGGCGGGAAACGACTCCGGACGGCGGGAAACTTCACCACAGGTAAGTAAAAAGTCTCTTTTTCAGGCACGCAGTACCCGGTGGTTACGGGCACGAGATCCTGCCAACTACGCCAAAGTTGACGCGCCCCCTGGGCCAGTGCTGTAGTGCGGCGCACGTGTGCGCGGGGGAATACCCGGATCCGATGGGGGTAGTAGTCTCCGAGTGGCGGGGACCCGGTCCGTGCCCAGGGTGGTCAAACTAAGTGTGTGGCAGTCTTTGTAGATGTTGTTTAAGTGTCGACTACGCCACCCGTTGATTTGCGGTCGCAAGGCCGCCGCTGCAGAACAGTCCGCTGAGGCCGGTGGTATGTGTGCAGCAATGGTGGTATAACCCCCAACGGGAGAGGTATGGCCTCAGGGCAGCTGGTGCGGGTGAAGGGAGTGATAGAAAGGGCGTCCCGGTACCTTTAGTGCTGGTAGTGCGATGGAACACAGAGACTGATTGCAGTTTTCAATGCTTTACTCACAGATGTTATCAGTGTCAGTCCTGCAGGTGATGACAACCCGAGCCGTGCTGCGTCCACCAGGTACGGGGCTCGACCAACCCCCAGGCAGTTCCAGAGTGTGACCTTGAACTCCTTTCTCCGTTCCTTTCTCTGGCCGTCCCCACTAGGGACCCACCCATGTCCAGCTTCCTCGGGCCTTCTGGTGGCGAAACCTATCTCCGGTTTCCCTGACCCTATGTGGCGTGCCTTCGTGGTGAGTGTAGTGAGTGGTCGCGCCAAGACGTGGCCACGACCTCCGGTTCCTGGCTGAGGATAAGTGGCCTCCACCAGTTCGGGATCCGGTACCCTGATCTGCCAACCCTTCACCCGCTGACTCCTAGCGTGTTCGGGTTCCCTCTTCCTTCATGTCTCTGGGCCTATCTCCAGGTTCCATTCCTTCCTTGTTCCTTGTTCCTTTCCTCTTGTCTTTCTCTCTCTTGCTCCCTTCAGGAGCAGCACCCAGACAGGGCTGCTGCTCCCTGTCACTACTCTTCTCCTCTTCTTCTGTCTGACTGAACTCAACTCCTAAGATGGTGCCCACCTTTTATACTCCCTCTGACACCCAAGCCCAGGTGACTAGCCACCAATGGGCTCCTTCCTATGCCCAGAGTCCATCCCCTCTCTGCTCCTGCACTACTGGGATATTCCTCCCCCCCTCCCACTCCAGCCAGGGACAGACGCTGTCGTACCTGCACATCTATCTGGTGGGAGTACCGTTGATCTGTCCCCCGGAAATGGGATGTATGTGGTGCATGCAGCTAACTGAGTTCTAGTCCACACTCCATCCTTACCCGGGAGTGGAATACCACACCTCTGGTTCGAGGTGCAATACCCCTGTAGCAGCCGAGCCCTCGGGGTGCTACATCTGCATCTACCTCTGAAAAAATATTTGGCCTTGTAGCAGTGTGTCGGACTTTCTCTATTAGTCCATCTATACTGACCTCCATCAGGTTGCAAATTAAAAATAATTTTTATCTGCATCTACAGTACCTCTGAAAAAATATTTGGGCTTCTAGCTGTGTGTGGGACTTGTTGTATTAGTCCATCTATACTGACCTCCATCAGGTTGCAAACTGAATATATTTTTTTCTGCATCTACCTCTGAAAAAATATTGGGCTTCTAGCTGTGTGTGGGACTTGTTGTATTAGTCCATCTATACTGACCTCGATCAGGTTGCAAACTGAATATATTTTTTTCTGCATCTACCTCTGAAAAAATATTGGGCTTCTAGCTGTGTGTGGGTCTTGTTCTATTAATCCATCTATACAGACCTCCATCAGGTTGCAAACTGAATATAATTTTTTTCTGCATCTACCTCTGAAAAAATATTTGGCCTTGTAGCAGTGTGTCGGACTTTCTCTATTAGTCCACCTATACTGACCTCCATCAGGTTGCAAATTAAAAATAATTTTTATCTGCATCTACAGTACCTCTGAAAAAATATTTGGGCTTCTAGCTGTGTGTGGGACTTGTTGTATTAGTCCATCTATACTGACCTCCATCAGGTTGCAAACTGAATATATTTTTTTCTGCATCTACCTCTGAAAAAATATTGGGCTTCTAGCTGTGTGTGGGACTTGTTGTATTAGTCCATCTATACTGACCTCCATCAGGTTGCAAACTGAATATATTTTTTTCTGCATCTACCTCTGAAAAAATATTGGGCTTCTAGCTGTGTGTGGGTCTTGTTCTATTAATCCATCTATACAGACCTCCATCAGGTTGCAAACTGAATATAATTTTTTTCTGCATCTACCTCTGAAAAAATATTTGGCCTTGTAGCTGTGTGTCGGACTTTCTCTATTAGTCCATCTATACTGACCTCCATCAGGTTGCAAACTGAATATATTTTTTTCTGCATCTAACCCAGCCAATAGTTTTGACCTAATACCACAGTTTGGCCACTCAGCTCTGCTCGGTTACCATCCATTGTTTTTTTGTGCAAACAACTCCAGAGTTGTGAATTAGTTAACCACCAAAATGAGTGGAAAAAGGCCTGCTGCTGGTGGAAAGGGGAATAGGCGTGTTGGGAAGGGGAAAAAAGGTTGTGTCCGTGGGGTAGGTGTTAAAGCAACAGTAACATCTGCAGAAGAAAGACCATCTTCCAGCCAAACTAAAATGTCTACTTCTTTTAGCGGACAATGTGATAAGATCCCTTTCTTACGGCCACGCCAATCGCTACAAATTCCAGATGAGGCACAAAAACAGCAGGTGCTTCAACGGATATCAAGTGCTCCTTTAAGTGGGCTCTCCTCCACATCAACTTCAACATCACAAATACTCCAGTCCTCAAAGGTGTCACCCAAATCGCACTTGCTTCCTCACAGCTCCCAAATCTCCAGCTGCCCATCTGAGTATGAGGTAGAACAGATGGTTGAGTCTGCAGAGCTGTTTACTCATACTATAGCCTGGGAATCAGAGGTCGACTCCAGCACTTCTGTGAATCCAGACGAGGAAATGATCTGCACTGATGCCCAGAATCTTTATGAGTCGGATCCAGGACCAGACGCAGAAGGTTCTGACCATAATGTAGACCCTCATTCCCAAACTGTAACTCCTGTTGGTGGAGACAATGAGGAAGACGATGATAAGACTCAAATACCTGATTGGAGCGACAACTTTAGTTTTTTGTCAGGGCAGGAACAGGTTGGCTCTGAGGACGACGGGTGTGATAACACACAGGGTGATGATGATGAGGTTGGAGATCCCACTTACTGTCAACCCACAGTCAGCCAAGAGATGAGGTCAGCAGAGGAGGTGGAGGAAGATGCTAGTGACGACGAGGTCAGGTTGCGCCTTCCTGGACAGAGACGTAGTACTGGAAGCACGTCAACAACTGCATCCTCAAACACAACTCTGCCTCTCACCACAAGTCGTGGTGGCTCTTCAGGTCGCATGGGTGCTAAGCCTTGCATAGCCTGGGCATTTTTTCAGATCGATAAAGATGACCCAACTCGTGTTATCTGTAACATTTGTCAGGAAAAGCTAAGTAGAGGCCAAAAAATACATAGTTTGAGTACTTCATGCATGAACCGGCACATGGACATGAAGCATAAGTTGCAGTGGGAAGCTCAGTGTGCTACAATGCGGCCTAGCCGGCCGGGCCAACCACCGTCTGCCATATCTTGTGCATCCGCGGCCTCTTCATCCTCTGTGACTGGGGGGACAGCAGTCACACCTGTTTTGGGGCGCAGACCTGCCACCTCTTTACCCGCAACAGCCAGCGTGATTGGCAGGTCATCATTTTCTTTGGAGGTGGTAACAGCAGCTGGTGTTGAGCGCTGTCCGACATCGATAGCACCACCTTTGGATCAAGGCAACCTAACATGTCCGCCTGCATCTTCCTCACAGACCGGCAGTTTGCCGGGGACACCCTTATCAACCCCGTCTAAGCACAATAGCCAGCCCTCGGTCCCTCAGATGTGGACAAGTAAAAGACCATTTCCTCCTAGCCATGAGAAAGCTAAGAGGTTGAATTTCACCATCTGCAAGCTCTTGGCTACAGAAATGCTGCCTTTCCGCCTGGTGGACACAGAGGATTTTCGAGACCTTATGTCCGTCGCAGTGCCCCAGTACCAGATGCCCAGTCGGCACTACTTCTCAAAGAAAGGTGTGCCTGCGCTCCACCAGCATGTCGCACACAACATCACCGCTTCTTTGAGAAACTCTGTGTGTGACAGGGTGCATTTCACCACAGACACTTGGACGAGTAGGCATGGACAGGGGCGTTACATGTCGCTGACTGGGCACTGGGTAACTATGGTGACAGCAGGACAAGGGGCTGCTGTCCAAGTCTTGCCGTCCCCACGAGTTGTGCGTCAATCCTCTTTATGTCAAAGTTCCTCCACTGCTTCTGCCTCCTCAACCTCCTCTCGGTCTTCCACCTGCACCCAAAGCCTGTCTGGTCATGCCACAAGCTTTCTAACTGCACAGAAGGGATCCTGCACACCTCCTTACTATGCTGGCAGTAGGGCTCAACGTCATCAGGCGGTTTTTACATTGAAATGTCTGGGAAATGTGAGTCACACAGCTGAGGAGTTGTGGTCAGCTCTGGAGAACCAATTTCATGAATGGTTGTCTCCACTGGACCTGAAACCAGGGAAGGCCGTGTGCGACAATGCTGCAAACCTGGGTGCGGCCCTTCGCCGGGGCAATGTCACACACGTGCCTTGTATGGCTCACGTGTTGAACCTGGTTGTCCAGCAATTTTTAGCCCACTATCCCAGACTAGATGGCCTTCTGCAGAGGGCACGGTCGCTGTGTGCTCACTTCCGCCGTTCGCATCCCGCAGCTCAGCGACTTACATCTCTACAGAAGTCGTTGGGCCTGCCACTTCACCGGCTAAAATGCGATGTGCCTACCCGGTGGAATTCAACTCTGCACATGTTGCAGTGACTGTGGCAGCACCGACAAGCCCTGGTGCAATACGTTCTGACGTATAGCCTGGGCCAACGAGATTCAGAGGTGGGGCAAATCACGCTGGAGGAGTGGTCTCAGATCAGGGACCTATGCACCCTTCTGCACAGTTTTGAAATGGCGACGAAGATGTTTAGTGCTGACAATGCCATTATCAGCATGACTATTCCGGTGATTTACATGCTGGAGCACATGTTAAACAGAATTCGGAGTCAGGTGGTGGCACAAGAGGAGGTGGAGGAAGTAGAGGAGGAGGAGTTGTATGCGGAAGGGCTAACATCTGCAAGGTCCAGACGGTCGGCAGCACCAAGGCGGCAGGCATGTGAGGGTGGGGGAGATGGTTTTACCAGGGCGCATGGTAGCAGCCAAACTAGTGAGGAAGGTGCAGGAGCCCAGGAAGAAGTGGAGGACGAACTGATAGAAGACTCATCAGATGAGGGAGACCTTGATCACATTTCTGTTGTGCGAGGTTGGGGGGAGAGGACAGAGGAAGGAAGCATGATTGTTACCTCGCCACCAACACAACAGGGACTTGGTGCTCCTGGATGCGCAACACACATGAGTGCCTTCTTGCTGCACTACCTGCAACATGACCCTCGAATTGTGAGAATTAGAAATAATCCTGACTACTGGGTTGCCACACTGTTAGATCCCCGGTACAAAAGTAAATTTGCAGAAATTATTCCTGCCATAGAAATTGATGCACGCATGCAGGAGTATCAGCAGAGACTGTTGCAGAATCTTACATGTTCTTTTCCACAAAATACCAGTGGTGCACGTAGCGAATCTCACAGTTCCAACTTGCCAACCGTGGGACCGTCAAGTGTTCAGCACTCAAACCGTAACAGAACCACAGTATCTGCTGGTAACATCAATTTTGCGGAATCATTTCACCACTTTTTTAGCCCATCCTTTGCAAGGCCACAGGAGACAAGAAGTCTGACACATAGTCAACGCCTAGAGACGATGGTACAGGAGTATCTCCAAGTAAACATTGAAGCCACGACTGTGTCACTGGACCCTTGCTCTTTTTGGGCTTCCAATCTGGATAAATGGCCGGAGCTAGCCACTTACGCCTTGGAGATCTTGTCATGCCCCGCAGCCAGCGTTCTGTCTGAACGTGTGTTCAGCGCTGCTGGTGGTGTGCTGACAGATAAGCGCACGCGGCTCTCCACTGATAATGTAGACAGACTCACGTTCATAAAGATGAACAAATCATGGATCCGAAACGACTTTTCTAACCCTGTGTCATCCTGGGGAGAGTAAAAGCTTGATGATTGGTTAAAATCACCCTACCAACCGTTTTAAGCTTTCAAATTACTAATCATGTTTATCTGTATCTTGACTGGAAAATAATTTGGGCTTTGTAGCAGTGTGCAGCACTGATCCTATTAGGCCATCTATACTAAAGCTTCACCAGATTTAAAATTAAAAATAATTTTTAGCTGCATCTAGCCCGGAAAATAATTTTGGGGCTCCGAGATGCGCAAGGCACTACCTGCAGCATGACCCTCATATTGTCAGAATTCGAAGTAATCATGACTACTGGGTTGCCACACTCTTAGATCCCCCAAACTATTCGATCAACCTTTTCATTTTAATAAAGACCAAAAAAATGGTCATTTTTGAAATTATAAGCATTAGCAGGTTGTTAGAAACTGAAATCAAACAGTTTTCAACTCAAAACTTTATTCTAGGTGATGTTACATTTTCACATAGGACCCCTTGTTCGAAAGGAGCTTCTGAACTCTCTCGTCCATTGAATTTGTCAGGTTTTGAATGGTTTCTGCTTCAATTGTTTTGCATGAGGACAGAATACCCTCCCAGAGCTGTTGCTTAGATGTGAACTGCCTCCCGCCATCATAGACACTCCTTTTAATGATGCTCCAAAGGTTCTGAATGGGGTAGAGGTCAGGGGAGCATGGGGGTCACACCATAAGTTTGTCCCCTTTTATGCCCATATCAGCCAGAGATGCAGATGTTTTATGTGCAGCATGAGATGGTGCATTATCATGCAGAAAAATGATCTTGCTGTGAAATACACGGTTCTTCTTCTTGAGCCATGGCAGGAAGTGCTGTTTGAGAAAATCCACATACATTATGGAGTTCATCTTTAGCGCCTTCAGGGATCCTAAAGGGGCCGACAATCTCTCTCCCCATGATTCCAGCCCAAAACATTACTCCACCTCCTCCTTGTTGGCGCTGTAGCCGTGTTTGCGTGGGGTGTCCATCAACCAGCCATCCTCCACTCCATCCATCTGGACCATCGAGCGCTGCACGGCACTCATCCGTGAACAAAACAGTTTTGAAATCAGTCTTCATGTAATGTTTGGCCCACTGGAGCCGTTTCTGCTTGTGTGAAGTGGATAGAGGAGGTCGACAGGATGGCGTATGCACAGCTGCAAACCTCTGAAGGACCCTGCATCTTGTTGTTCGGGGGACGTTGGAGGCACAAGCAGCTTCAAAAACTTGTCTGCTGCTATGACAAGGCTTTTTTGCCGCTGCTCTTTCAACCTGACGTAATTGCCTGTAGGAAAGAGTCCTCAATTTGCCCTTATCAGCACGCACACATGTGTACTGTGAATCAGCTACATACTTCTTGATTGCCAAGACACTTCATCCTGATCATCGCACAATGTTGATTGTAGTCATGCCTTGACCTAAACACTAGTGTTGAGCCACCCCCGTAGTGTTCGAGTTCGGTTCGGTTCGTCGAACACCCGTGTGTTCACCGAACTGTTCGTCGAACTGTTCGTCGAACACCTTCGAACACCGTTAAAACCAATGGCAGGCAAACAAAAACACATAGAAACACATAGAAAACACCTTCAAAGGTGTCCAAAAGCTGACAAACTGCTCAGAAGACATAACTAACACATGGAAAAGTGACAAGTACATATAGTCATGCGAAAATAAAAGAGGTGGAGGAGTAAAAGGAGGGGGAGACACAGATATAGGCATGTCATGCCCTTCTAAAATCCAAAAAGTGAGAAGCCGACACGGCCAGTCCGCTCCTGCCCGTGCCACCTCCGTGTCGCCGGGTTTGTGCCAGAGCCGCGGTGAACCCTGACGGCCAGCCCCCCTCTCCCAATACTGGTGCCTGTCCGCTGGTGGGTCGAGCGAGCCCCCCTGTGGTGGAGGCAGCTCTAAGCTTTTTAATTTAAATTGTCTCTCTAATTTGAATGAATACACTTTAAATCCATTTACAAGGATCTATTGGAGGGCAAGTCTCATGCCAGCAGCCGCGGTAATTCAAGCTCCAGTAGCGTCCACTAAAGCTGCTGCAGTTAAAAAGCTTTTATAAGGATCGAGCTCGGCTGTCCACCGCAAGGCATCCTACTGCCAGTCCCAGCCCCTATGCCTTGGGGTGCCTCCTGATGCTCTTCACTAAGTATCCCATGGTCCCGAAGCATTTCCTTTGAAAAAATTAAGTGTCTAAACTACAGGTGGTGCAGCTTGCTTAACAGCCGGGATAATCCGCTCACTAGCAGACACTGCTACTAGGCACAAAGTATTTCCTGGGCTAGATGCAGTTAAAAATTTGTAATTAGATACTCTCGTTGGATGCTGAGAAAGCATTCCATAGAGTCTCCTGGCACGCCATATATGATTCTCTTAAAAAGCTTGGGGTAGCGGTCTAGGGGACCCTTTTATAGCCAAAATCACGGCCCTGTATCGCAATACGTCACCTAGGCTGAAGATAAATGGAACTGTAGCACCCTGAGGGCTCGGTTGCTACAGATGTATTGCACCTCACCCAGAGGTGTGATATCTCACTCTCAGGTAAGGATGGAGTGTGGATCAGGACCCGACACCTGCATGCATTACACCACATTGCCGTGGGGCAGGGCGAACAATATGCCCCTGAGATGGGCACGACAGTCCCTGTCCCTGGCTGGAGTGGGGGGAGGGAACACTGAGGAAGGGGAACCCTGTAGTGCAGAAGCAGGGAGGAAGCAGTTTCTGGGTGCATTGAGAAGGGAGTATAAAAGGTGGGCACCATCTTAGTTCAGTGCAGAGAAGTCTGAGCAGAAGTGGCAGGGAGCAGGGGCTCTGCATGAGCTCTGCTCCGGAGGCGGGCCTAGTAACAGAGGCCCAGGCCTGGAAGAGGGAGAAGGAAGGAAGAGGAGCGGAGAAGGCTCCAGGAACGAGGAATGAAGGGATCCCAGGGGTGCGGACGGGCGAGTCGCCACCGCACGCCCGAATCCACCTGCGTGGAGGGGTCAGGCCAAAGGGGGAGACCGGTCCCCGAACTAGTGGAGGCAGGAAACGACCCTCAGCTAGAAACCGAAGGCTCTGACATTTTATGTGGCGCAGCCCCTCGCTACACCCGCTAGGAAGGCACCACATAGGGTCAGGGAAACTGGCGCCAAGTTTACCAAGAGGAGGCCCGAGGCAGCCGGACAGAAGTGTTGGTAAGAAAGGCCAGACAAAGGACACACAAAGGGGGTCCTGTGAAGTGCTCCAAAGTTATCTGGGAGTTGTCTGAGCCCCTCACCTGGTGAGCACAGTACGACGTGGGCAGCCGTTACCTGCAGACGTGGTCTGAATAATAAGAACTGTGAGTAAAGGCCCTGAACTGCATCACTGACTCCGTGTCGTTACTGCTGCTGCCCTGCACCATCACCCCCATCCTCCGCATACACTGCCCTGAGGCTATACTCCTCCCGTGGGGAGTTATGCTACGCTCTGCTGCACCCACAACACCAGCCTCAGTGGTCTGCCCTGTAGCGGCGGTTCACTCTGACCGCAATCCACGGGTGGCGTAGTCGGACATTTAAACATGAAAACCACATAAATAGTTCCGCCACTGGTTTGACCGCCCTGAGCCACGGAACTGGGTCGCCGCCACGAAGACTACAACCACCAGCATCCACCAAAAAGGGTCCGGCTCCGGGTGTCCCAAGGCCCAGGGGGTGCGTCAGAACATTTTCATCACCTTTCACAATCACCAATGGGACAAGGCAGTGATGTCCTCTGTCCCCTCTCTTATACATCCTAGTGACGGAGCACCTGCTCTCATCAATTCGCCATAACCCCAATATTAGGTGGATTGAGGTGGGAGGCACCGAGTACAAGTGCTCTCTATTTGCTGATGATGTCCTAGTATATATCACTCAATCACATATATCCATCCATGCTGTTATGGCTGAAATAGATCACTTTGTTACATGGTAAAATTTTAAAATCAATGCAGCGAAGTCTGAGGCCCTCGATGTCTCCCTCCCCAAATCCATATAGGATTCCATCCAGTCCAACTTTCCCTTTGCCTGGCCCTCACAGGGTATCAAATACTTAGGAATTCCTATTCATAGAGACCTCTCCCATCTATGTTATCTTAATTTTGGGCCCTTTATTGAACAACTCCATACAGACCACGGTTGGCAAGTTAGAACTGTAAGATTCACTACGTGAACCACTGGTGTTTTGTGGAAAAGCACATGTACACTGCGTTCCAAATTATTATACAAAAAGTGTTTAGGAGTGATAAGGGAAGAATTTGTTTGTTTGTCAGTTAAACTCATTGATGGTGATGTGTGTCAGGGCTCTTTATATCACTGTAAGCAATTGCAGACACCTGTGCTAATTAGTTTGGCAGGTGTGTCCAATGAAAGGCAAGACTACTTAAGAAGGCTCTCTCACATTATTAAGCAGCCTACATTTTCTGCCAAAATGGGAAAGAAAAAGGATGTGTCGGCTGCTGAGAAGCAACAAATTGTGGAGTGTTTAGGTCAAGGCATGACTACAATCAACATTGTGCGATGATCAGGATGAAGTGTCTTGGCAATCAAGAAGTATGTAGCTGATTCACAGTACACACGTGTGCGTGCTGATAAGGGCAAATTGAGGACTCTTTCCTACAGGCAATTACGTCAGGTTGAAAGAGCAGCGGCAAAAAAGCCTTGTCATAGCAGCAGACAAGTTTTTGAAGCTGCTTGTGCCTCCAACGTCCCCCAAACAACAAGATGCAGGGTCCTTCAGAGGTTTGCAGCTGTGCATGCGCCATCCTGTCGACCTCCTCTATCCACTTCACACAAGCAGAAACGGCTCCAGTGGGCCAAACATTACATGAAGACTGATTTCAAAACTGTTTTGTTCACGGATGAGTGCCGTGCAGCGCTCGATGGTCCAGATGGATGGAGTGGAGGATGGCTGGTTGATGGACACCCCACGCAAACACGGCTACAGCGCCAACAAGGAGGAGGTGGAGTAATGTTTTGGGCTGGAATCATGGGGAGAGAGATTGTCGGCCCCTTTAGGATCCCTGAAGGCGCTAAAGATGAACTCCATAATGTATGTGGATTTTCTCAAACACACTTCCTGCCATGGCTCAAGAAGAAGAACCGTGTATTTCACAGCAAGATCATTTTTCTGCATGATAATGCACCATCTCATGCTGCACATAAAACATCTGCATCTCTGGCTGATATGGGCATAAAAGGGGACAAACTTATGGTGTGACCCCCATGCTCCCCTGACCTCTACCCCATTCAGAACCTTTGGAGCATCATTAAAAGGAGTGTCTATGATGGCGGGAGGCAGTTCACATCTAAGCAACAGCTCTGGGAGGGTATTCTGTCCTCATGCAAAACAATTGAAGCAGAAACCATCCAAAACCTGACAAATTCAATGGACGAGAGAGTTCAGAAGCTCCTTTCGAACAAGGGGTCCTATGTGAAAATGTAACATCACCTAGAATAAAGTTTTGAGTTGAAAACTGTTTGATTTCAGTTTCTAACAACCTGCTAATGCTTATAATTTCAAAAATGACCATTTTTTTGGTCTTTATTAAAATGAAAAGGTTGATCGAAAAGTTTGGGGGATCTAAGAGTGTGGCAACCCAGTAGTCATGATTACTTCGAATTCTGACAATATGAGGGTCATGCTGCAGGTAGTGCAGCAAGAAGGCACTTATGTGCCTTGCGCATCTCGGAGCCCCAAAATTATTTTCCGGGCTAGATGCAGCTAAAAATTATTTTTAATTTTAAATCTGGTGAAGCTTTAGTATAGATGGCCTAATAGGATCAGTGCTGCACACTGCTACAAAGCCCAAATTATTTTCCAGTCAAGATACAGATAAACATGATTAGTAATTTGAAAGCTTAAAACGGTTGGTAGGGTGATTTTAACCAATCATCAAGCTTTTACTCTCCCCAGGATGACACAGGGGTAGAAAAGTCGTTTCGGATCCATGATTTGTTCATCTTTATGAACGTGAGTCTGTCTACATTATCAGTGGAGAGCCGCGTGCGCTTATCTGTCAGCACACCACCAGCAGCGCTGAACACACGTTCAGACAGAACGCTGGCTGCGGGGCATGACAAGATCTCCAAGGCGTAAGTGGCTAGCTCCGGCCATTTATCCAGATTGGAAGCCCAAAAAGAGCAAGGGTCCAGTGACACAGTCGTGGCTTCAATGTTTACTTGGAGATACTCCTGTACCATCGTCTCTAGGCGTTGACTATGTGTCAGACTTCTTGTCTCCTGTGGCCTTGCAAAGGATGGGCTAAAAAAGTGGTGAAATGATTCCGCAAAATTGATGTTACCAGCAGATACTGTGGTTCTGTCACGGTTTGAGTGCTGAACACTTGACGGTCCCACGGTTGGCAAGTTGGAACTGTGAGATTCACTACGTGCACCACTGGTATTTTGTGGAAAAGCACATGTAAGATTCTGCAACAGTCTCTGCTGATACTCCTGCATGCGTGCATCCCTTTCTATGGCAGGAATAATTTCTGCAAATTTACTTTTGTACCGGGGATCTAACAGTGTGGCAACCCAGTAGTCAGGATTATTTCTAATTCTCACAATTCGAGGGTCATGTTGCAGGTAGTGCAGCAAGAAGGCACTCATGTGTGTTGCGCATCCAGGAGCACCAAGTCCCTGTTGTGTTGGTGGCGAGGTAACAATCATGCTTCCTTCCTCTGTCCTCTCCCCCCAACCTCGCACAACAGAAATGTGATCAAGGTCTCCCTCATCTGATGAGTCTTCCATCAGTTCGTCCTCCACTTCTTCCTGGGCTCCTGCACCTTCCTCACTAGTTTGGCTGCTACCATGCGCCCTGGTAAAACCATCTCCCCCACCCTCACATGCCTGCCGCCTTGGAGCTGCCGACCGTCTGGACCTTGCAGATGTTAGCCCTTCCGCATACAACTCCTCCTCCTCTACTTCCTCCACCTCCTCTTGTGCCACCACCTGACTCCGAATTCTGTTTAACATGTGCTCCAGCATGTAAATCACCGGAATAGTCATGCTGATAATGGCATCGTCAGCACTAAACATCTTCGTCGCCATTTCAAAACTGTGCAGAAGGGTGCATAGGTCCCTGATCTGAGACCACTCCTCCAGCGTGATTTGCCCCACCTCTGAATCTCGTTGGCCCAGGCTATACGTCAGAATGTATTGCACCAGGGCTTGTCGGTGCTGCCACAGTCGCTGCAACATGTGCAGAGTTGAATTCCACCGGGTAGGCACATCGCATTTTAGCCGGTGAAGTGGCAGGCCCAACGACTTCTGTAGAGATGTAAGTCGCTGAGCTGCGGGATGCGAACGGCGGAAGTGAGCACACAGCGACCGTGCCCTCTGCAGAAGGCCATCTAGTCTGGGATAGTGGGCTAAAAATTGCTGGACAACCAGGTTCAACACGTGAGCCATACAAGGCACGTGTGTGACATTGCCCCGGCGAAGGGCCGCACCCAGGTTTGCAGCATTGTCGCACACGGCCTTCCCTGGTTTCAGGTCCAGTGGAGACAACCATTCATGAAATTGGTTCTCCAGAGCTGACCACAACTCCTCAGCTGTGTGACTCACATTTCCCAGACATTTCACTGTAAAAACCGCCTGATGACGTTGAGCCCTACTGCCAGCATAGTAAGGAGGTGTGCAGGATCCCTTCTGCGCAGTTAGAAAGCTTGTGGCATGACCAGACAGGCTTTGGGTGCAGGTGGAAGACCGAGAGGAGGTTGAGGAGGCAGAAGCAGTGGTGGAAAAATGACATAAAGAGGATTGACGCACAACTCGTGGGGACGGCAAGACTTGGACAGCAGCCCCTTGTCCTGCTGTCACCATAGTTACCCAGTGCCCAGTCAGCGACATGTAACGCCCCTGTCCATGCCTACTCGTCCAAGTGTCTGTGGTGAAATGCACCCTGTCACACACAGAGTTTCTCAAAGAAGCGGTGATGTTGTGTGCGACATGCTGGTGGAGCGCAGGCACACCTTTCTTTGAGAAGTAGTGCCGACTGGGCATCTGGTACTGGGGCACTGCGACGGACATAAGGTCTCGAAAATCCTCTGTGTCCACCAGGCGGAAAGGCAGCATTTCTGTAGCCAAGAGCTTGCAGATGGTGAAATTCAACCTCTTAGCTTTCTCATGGCTAGGAGGAAATGGTCTTTTACTTGTCCACATCTGAGGGACCGAGGGCTGGCTATTGTGCTTAGACGGGGTTGATAAGGGTGTCCCCGGCAAACTGCCGGTCTGTGAGGAAGATGCAGGCGGACATGTTAGGTTGCCTTGATCCAAAGGTGGTGCTATCGATGTCGGACAGCGCTCAAGACCAGCTGGTGTTACCACCTCCAAAGAAAATGATGACCTGCCAATCACGCTGGCTGTTGCGGGTAAAGAGGTGGCAGGTCTGCGCCCCAAAACAGGTGTGACTGCTGTCCCCCCAGTCACAGAGGATGAAGAGGCCGCGGATGCACAAGATATGGCAGACGGTGGTTGGCCCGGCCGGCTAGACCGCATTGTAGCACACTGAGCTTCCCACTGCAACTTATGCTTCATGTCCATGTGCCGGTTCATGCATGAAGTACTCAAACTATGTATTTTTTGGCCTCTACTTAGCTTTTGCTGACAAATTTTACAGATAACACGAGTTGGGTCATCTTTATCGATCTGAAAAAATGCCCAGGCTATGCAAGGCTTAGCACCCATGCGACCTGAAGAGCCACCACGACTTGTGGTGAGAGGCAGAGTTGTGTTTGAGGATGCAGTTGTTGACGTGCTTCCGTACTACGTCTCTGTCTAGGAAGGCGCAACCTGACCTCGTCGTCACTAGCATCTTCCTCCACCTCCTCTGCTGACCTCATCTCTTGGCTGACTGTGGGTTGACAGTAAGTGGGATCTCCGACCTCATCATCATCACCCTGTGCGTTATCACACCCGTCGTCCTCAGAGCCAACCTGTTCCTGCCCTGACAAAAAACTAAAGTTGTCGCTCCAATCAGGTATTTGAGTCTTATCATCGTCTTCCTCATTGTCTCCACCAACAGGAGTTACAGTTTGGGAATGAGGGTCTACATTATGGTCAGAACCTTCTGCGTCTGGTCCTGGATCCGACTCATAAAGATTCTGGGCATCAGTGGAGATCATTTCCTCGTCTGGATTCACAGAAGCGCTGGAGTCGACCTCTGATTCCCAGGCTATAGTATGAGTAAACAGCTCTGCAGACTCAACCATCTGTTCTACCTCATACTCAGACGGGCAGCTGGAGATTTGGGAGCTGTGAGGAAGCAAGTGCGATTTGGGTGACACCTTTGAGGACTGGAGTATTTGTGATGTTGAAGTTGATGTGGAGGAGAGCCCACTTAAAGGAGCACTTGATATCCATTGAAGCACCTGCTGTTTTTGTGCCTCATCTGGAGTTTGTAGCGATTGGCGTGGCCGTAAGAAAGGGATCTTATCACATTGTCCGCTAAAAGAAGTAGACATTTTAGTTTGGCTGGAAGATGGTCTTTCTTCTGCACCTACCCCACGGACACAACCTTTTTTCCCCTTCCCAACACGCCTATTCCCCTTTCCACCAGCAGCAGGCCTTTTTCCACTCATTTTGGTGGTTAACTAATTCACAACTCTGGAGTTGTTTGCACAAAAAAACAATGGATGGTAACCGAGCAGAGCTGAGTGGCCAAACTGTGGTATTAGGCCAAAACTATTGGCTGGGTTAGATGCAGAAAAAAATTATTTTTAATTTGCAACCTGATGGAGGTCAGTATAGATGGACTAATAGACCAAGTCCCACACACCGCTAGAAGCCCAAATATTTTTTCAGAGCTAGATGCAGAAAAAAAATATTTTTAATTTGCAACCTGATGGAGGTCAGTATAGATGGACTAATAGACCAAGTCCCACACACCGCTAGAAGCCCAAATATTTTTTCAGAGCTAGATGCAGAAAAAAATTATATTCAATTTGCAACCTGCTGGAGGTCAGTATAGAAGGACTAATAGAACAAGTCCCACACACTGCTAGAAGCCCAAATATTTTTTCAGAGCTAAATGAAGAAAAAAATTATTTTTAATTTGCAACCTGATGGAGGTCAGTATAGATGGACTAATAGACCAAGTCCCACACACCGCTAGAAGCCCAAATATTTTTTCAGAGCTAGATGCAGAAAAAAAATATTTTTAATTTGCAACCTGATGGAGGTCAGTATAGATGGACTAATAGACCAAGTCCCACACACTGCTAGAAGCCCAAATATTTTTTCAGAGCTAGATGCAGAAAAAAATTATTTTTAATTTGCAACCTGATGGAGGTCAGTATAGATGGACTAATAGACCAAGTCCCACACACCGCTAGAAGCCCAAATATTTTTTCAGAGCTAGATGCAGAAAAAAATTGTTTTTAATTTGCAACCTGATGGAGGTCAGTATAGATGGACTAATAGAACAAGTCCCACACGCTGCTAGAATCCCAAATATTTTTTCAGAGATAAATGAAGAAAAAAATTATTTTTAATTTGCAACCTGATGGAGGTCAGTATAGATGGACTAATAGACCAAGTCCCACACACCGCTAGAAGCCCAAATATTTTTTCAGAGCTAGATGCAGAAAAAAATTATTTTTAATTTGCAACCTGATGGAGGTCAGTATAGATGGACTAATAGACCAAGTCCCACACACCGCTAGAAGCCCAAATATTTTTTCAGAGCTAGATGCAGAAAAAAAATATTTTTAATTTGCAACCTGATGGAGGTCAGTATAGATGGACTAATAGACCAAGTCCCACACACCGCTAGAAGCCCAAATATTTTTTCAGAGCTAGATGCAGAAAAAAATTGTATTCAATTTGCAACCTGCTGGAGGTCAGTATAGAAGGACTAATAGAACAAGTCCCACACACTGCTAGAAGCCCAAATATTTTTTCAGAGCTAAATGAAGAAAAAAATTATTTTTAATTTGCAACCTGATGGAGGTCAGTATAGATGGACTAATAGACCAAGTCCCACACACCGCTAGAAGCCCAAATATTTTTTCAGAGCTAGATGCAGAAAAAAAATATTTTTAATTTGCAACCTGATGGAGGTCAGTATAGATGGACTAATAGACCAAGTCCCACACACTGCTAGAAGCCCAAATATTTTTTCAGAGCTAGATGCAGAAAAAAATTATTTTTAATTTGCAACCTGATGGAGGTCAGTATAGATGGACTAATAGACCAAGTCCCACACACCGCTAGAAGCCCAAATATTTTTTCAGAGCTAGATGCAGAAAAAAATTATTTTTAATTTGCAACCTGATGGAGGTCAGTATAGATGGACTAATAGAACAAGTCCCACACGCTGCTAGAAGCCCAAATATTTTTTCAGAGATAAATGAAGAAAAAAATTATTTTTAATTTGCAACCTGATGGAGGTCAGTATAGATGGACTAATAGACCAAGTCCCACACACCGCTAGAAGCCCAAATATTTTTTCAGAGCTAGATGCAGAAAAAAATTATTTTTAATTTGCATCCTGATGGAGGTCAGTATAGATGGACTAATAGACCAAGTCCCACACACCGCTAGAAGCCCAAATATTTTTTCAGAGCTAGATGCAGAAAAAAATTATATTCCGTTTGCAACCTGATGGAGGTCAGTATAGATGGACTAATAGAATGATGCTATGCCCAAAAGATTTTACTTCACTAGGTGCAGTAAAAAAATTGGTATTCTATACACAGGTGTTATATCTTGCAACACAGATAGGCTACTCCACTGACTAACACACTCTGCAATAGGCCAAAAAGGATTAGCTTTGCTAGATTCAGCCAAATGCTGTGAAAAAAACTTGCACAGTACTGGCACAGACCTGCCTGGCAAAAAGTGATAGGAACTCATGTAACCTAGTCCTGAAAAGGACTCCAATTACAATTAGTCTTTACTCCCACAACCTATCTATTTAAGAGCACAGACCTCCCTGATAAAAGTCGTAGGAAATGCTGTAACCTAGTCCTTAAAAGGACTGCAATCACAACTATTTCCTACTCCCAAGCTATCTGTAGATTTCAGAGAAAATTGGCTTGAAATTAACAAGGTATAGCACACACAGCAACAGCTGTGCCGTCTAACACGCAGCTGCAGCAGTGAGAAAATGGTGGCGACGGGGAAAATGGCTTGGTCTTATAGGGCAAGGACATGTGACATACACTGCCAATCACACATGCCCTTGCTTGTGTGAAAAAAAGCACTTCGCTCCGTGTGTGCGCTGCTGATAGGCTGACAGATTGCACCTCCCCACTGCAAATGCGGGAAAGAGAAAAAAAAATGGAGATCTTCATTGTTCCTGCAGAGATCCATCCCCTGCCCCTCCCCCCGCCCCGCTGTACACTCAAACTGCGTATTAACATTAATTTTCATCATTACTGAGAAAAAATCCAGTTATGATTTTGGTGCACGAACAGTTATCGAACATAACCTCGAACAGCCGAATTTTTCTCAAATTGTTCGTGTTCGCCGACCGGCTCGAACACCGCCCAAAACAGCTCGAATTTGAGATTGGCGAACAGTTCGAGTAGAACAACGCTCATCTCTACTAAACACTCCACAATTTGTTGCTTCTCAGCAGCCGACACATCCTTTTTCTTTCCCATTTTGGCAGAAAATGTAGGCTGCTGAATAATGTGAGAGAGCCTTCTTAAGTAGTCTTGCCTTTCATTGGACACACCTGCCAAACTAATTAGCACTGGTGTCTGCAATTGCTTACTGTGATATAAAGAGCCCTGACACACATCACCATAAATGATTTTAACTGACAAACAAACAAATTCTTCCCTTATCACTCCTAAACACTTTTTGCATAATAATTTGGAACACAATGTACATGTGCTTTTCCACAAAACACCAGTGGTTCACGTAGTGAATCTTACAGTTCTAACTTGCCAACCGTGGTCTGTATGGAGTTGTTCAATAAAGGGCCCAAAATTAAGATAACATAGATGGGAGAGGTCTCTATGAATAGGAATTCCTAAGTATTTGATACCCTGTGAGGGCCAGGCAAAGGGAAAGTTGGACTGGATGGAATCCTATATGGATTTGGGGAGGGAGACATCGAGGGCCTCAGACTTCGCTGCATTGATTTTAAAATTTGACCATGTAACAAAGTGATCTATTTCAGCCATAACAGCATGGATGGATATATGTGATTGAGTGATATATACTAGGACATCATCAGCAAATAGAGAGCACTTGTACTCGGTGCCTCCCACCTCAATCCACCTAATATTGGGGTTATGGCGAATTGATGAGAGCAGGTGCTCCGTCACTAGGATGTATAAGAGAGGGGACAGAGAACATCCCTGCCTTGTCCCATTGGTGATTGTGAAAGGTGATGAAAATGTTCTGACGCGCCCCCTGGGCCTTGGGACACCCGGAGCCGGACCCTTTTTGGTGGATGCTGGTGGTTGTAGTCTCCGTGGCGGCAACCCGGTTCCGTGGCTCAGGGCGGTCAAACCAGTGGCGGAACTATTTATGTGGTTTTGATGTTTAAATGTCCGACTACGCCACCCGTGGATTGCGGTCAGAGTGAACCGCCGCTCCAGGGCAGACCGCTGAGGCTGGTGTTGTGGGTGCAGCAGAGCGTAGCATAACTCCCCACGGGAGGAGTATAGCCTCAGGGCAGTGTATGCGGAGGATGGGGGTGATGGTGCAGGGCAGCAGCAGTAATGACACGGAGTCAGTGATGCAGTCCAGGGCCTTTACTCACAGTTCTTATTATCCAGACCACGTCTGCAGGTAACGGCTGCCCACGTCGTACTGTGCTCACCAGGTGAGGGGCTCAGACAACTCCCAGAAAACTTTGGAGCGCTTCACAGGACCCCCTTTGTGTGTCCTTTGTCTGGCCTTTCTTACCAACCCTTCTGTCCGGCTGCCTCGGGCCTCCTCTTGGTAAACTTGGCGCCAGTTTCCCTGACCCTATGTGGTGCCTTCCTAGCGGGTGTAGCGAGGGGCTGCGCCACATAAAATGTCACAGCCTCCTGTTTCTAGCTGAGGGTCGTTTCCTGCCTCCACTAGTTTCGGGGACCGGTCTCCCCTTTGGCCTGACCCCTCCACGCAGGTGGATTCTGGCGTGCGGTGGCGACTCGCCCGTCCGCACCCCTGAGATCCCTTCGTTCCTCGTTCCTGGAGCCTTCTCCGCTCCTCTTCCTTCCTTCTCCCTCTTCCAGACTTGGCCTCTGTTACTAGGCCCGCCTCCAGAGCAGAGCTCATGCAGAGCCCCTGCTCCCTGCCACTTCTGCTCAGACTTCTCTGCACTGAACTAAGATGGTGCCCACCTTTTATACTCCCTTCTCAATGCACCCAGGAACTTCTTCCTCCCTGCTCCTGCACTACAGGGTTCCCCTTCCTCAGTGTTCCCTCCCCCCACTCCAGCCAGGGACAGGGACTGTCGTGCCCATCTCAGGGGCATATTGGTCGCCCTGCCCCACGGCAATGTGGTGTAATGCATGCAGGTGTCGGGTCCTGATCCACACTACATCCTTACCTGAGAGTGAGATATCACACCTCTGGGTGAGGTGCAATACCTCTGTAGCAACCGAGCCCTCAGGGTGCTACAGTTCCATTTATCTTCAGCCTAGGTGACGTATTGCGATACAGGGCCGTGATTTTGGCTATAAAAGGGTCCCCTAGACCCCTACCCCAAGCTTTTTAAGAGAATCATATATGGCGTGCCAGGAGACTCTATGGAATGCTTTCTCAGCATCCAACGAGAGTATCTAATTACAAATTTTTAACTGCATCTAGCCCAGGAAATACTTTGTGCCTAGTAGCAGGGTCTGCTAGTCAGCGGATTATCCCGGCTGTTAAGCAAGCTACACCACCTGTAGTTTGGACACTTCATTTTTTCAAAGGAAATGCTTCGGGACCACGGGATACTCAGTGAAGAGCATCAGGAGGCACCCCAAGGCATAGGGGCTGGGACTGGCAGTAGGATGCCTTGCGGTGGACAGCCGAGCTCGATCCTTATAAAAGCTTTTTAACTGCAGCAGCTTTAGTGGACGCTACTGGAGCTGGAATTACGCGGCTGCTGGCATGAGACTTGCCCTCCAATAGATCCTTGTAAATGGATTTAAAGTGTATTCATTCAAATTAGAGAGACAATTTAAATTAAAAAGCTTAGAGCTGCCTCCACCACAGGGGGGCTCGCTCGACCCACCAGCGGACAGGCACCAGTATTGGGAGAGGGGGGCTGGCCATCAGGGTTCACCGCGGCTCTGGCACAAACCCGGCGACACGGAGGTGGCACGGGCAGGAGCGGACTGGCCGTGTCGGCTTCTCACTTTTTGGATTTTAGAAGGGCATGACATGCCTATATCTGTGTCTCCCCCTCCTTTTACTCCTCCACCTCTTTTATTTTCGCATGACTATATGTACTTGTCACTTTTCCATGTGTTAGTTATGTCTTCTGAGCAGTTTGTCAGCTTTTGGACACCTTTGAAGGTGTTTTCTATGTGTTTCTATGTGTTTTTGTTTGCCTGCCATTGGTTTTAACGGTGTTCGAAGGTGTTCAACGAACAGTTCGACGAACAGTTCGGCGAACACACGGGTGTTCGACGAACCGAACTCGAACACTACGGGGGTGGCTCAACACTACACAGGAGTCAGGTGCGCATGTGTTGTTTTCCAGATGTCTCTGGTGCTGCCTTGTCCAGGCCAGTGACCAGTACCAGGATCGGTGAGACATCATCAGCTGAAGTTCAGTAGTAGCAGCAGATGAAGATGGCCAGCCACATGGAAGGTATAGGAGAGAGGATTGGGGGGTGGGATGGATAAGGATGGAGCAATACATTTAGCTGGTGCAGTAGGAGGGTGTCAGGTAGAAGCCCATATGCTGTCATCCCAGGGTATATTTGGGAATACAAGAGGGGTGAAAGCTCCTATTAGTACAGAAAATAGTGTCAGCAGTGAAGTAGGGATTCAGTACAGAACTACCAAAGGGGGCAGACCTGTCAGAGCAGGGATGTGGGAACTTTCAGCAGCCTTCAAGACAGGACAGCAAAAAGTGGGCATACAATGGGTTTAGATAGACCTCGTAGAGGGGGGGAATTATCTTGCTTAATAAAAAGGAGGCTTCACTTCTCTCGCTCGCTCAGATGCATCTTTTCCAGAGTAAATACATCATGAATGAGATTCAGGGATGACACGCCAGCAGATTTCCAGGGCTCCATATTTCTGAGGCTTTCCACTCCACTTTAAAGGCACCACAGCTTCACGAAAACCCATTTGTAGGGTACCACTCATTCCTTGAATCTGCCTGCAGAGAGTCAGTTGCCAGTTTCCATACTTTCTACTCAAGGAGCAAATTCAACCCAGGTTTCTGGCTTTATCTCTGCATCCACTTTCAGCTAGGAAACAGAGGCGATGTTGGCAGCTCCACTGACTTCACCTTGGAGTGTTGTTATCCCTATCTTTTAGGCAATGTAATTCATCTAGGTTTACTTTTAGAGATTCAATGTTTTGTGGTTTGGCTTCCGTGAGTGCTCACATGACAACAGGAAAAGTGAATATTTAGATATTTAGTCCCTTTTTTGCTAGATCAGGTGACATTCAATAAGGAGAGGTATTTTGAGTGGAGCAATTACAAGAAGTAAAAACTGTCAAAAGTCTAAAGTCAAAACTTTCAGGAATTGATTGCAAGCATTTTGGGCTTTAGCTTACGTGGTATGCCAGTCAACCGCAAACAAAAAGGGGATGATATATATCGATACAATACATGGTGCTTACAAGCTGGATGGGGTTGCCGCTTGCTGCACTATGACGAAGATGCAGCCATTTGGCATTGAATCTGTTGGATGACAAAAGCGACTAATGTATGGATCCAGTTGCTCTTTGCTCAGCATCCTTTACATGAATTTCCTGGGGAAGTTGAGGTAAGTGGCCAACAACCAGACACCGCATCCCAAAAACTAACATGGGTATGTTGGTCATATAATGAGAGACATTGTCATTTCTATGCAACATGCAATTTTCCACACACATTTCTATTTACAGTGGAGCAAACTCGTCGATTAGATGTTTCAGATGGTTTAGACAATCTATCAGACCTGGAAATACAAGTAATATTGGAAAACCCTGGATAAAAACACAGTGTTTTGGGACGGTGTTTAGAGCAATTTCCCAAGAAAAGTTGAAGTAAAGTTGCTTAGTGAAGGTTTTACTTATGGTTTTTATATTTTGCATGCATTTCGTCAGTGTCATTTATGTGTTAAGACTAAAATTGCATAAAGAGATGCCCTTGGGCAGAGTGGTTGGCCCTTTACAGGAGCCAACATTCCCTAATTTACAAGTTTTGCCATTGGGCCTGATTCCCAAAAAAGAAAAAGGGTAGCTTTTATCCTTCCAACCAGGTTTTCTGTCAATGACAGCATATCAAAGGAGGAGGTGGCAGTAGATTTCTTTTGATAGTCGTAGGGGAGGGGGTAGTGGAGTGTTTTTGGCAAAGTTCGACATTCAATCAGCTTTCCATTTACTTCCATTTACTTCCAGTCCATCCTGAATGTTTTTTTTATTACTTGGTTTATGTTTTTCTAAGTGCATGAGTCGGAATCCCCCCTCACACGCTTCCAGTTCATTTCAGTTTTCAAAACATGCCTATGAGAATAGGGTTTAAACAATGCAGAAGTTGGATCGAATTCTTTCCATATTGAGGCTGATATGATGACTGACATTTGTGGGTTGGGAGAAGGAGGAGTTCAATTGTTGAAAGTCTGAAGCTTATCAGTCATACATTAGTCTGGATTTACTTTTGCATGGTTAATGGTCTGTTTAGATAGGTTGCTATTATATTATTTTATTTTTTTTGCTTATTTTAGATCCTTTCCCTATCATTGCATAAATTGTCAGCCATCCATATGTGTCCTGGGCATTGTTGAGAATTAGAGCAAGCCTGATTGGGCTGAATTTGGAAGCCCATTCAGTGATAGTTTTCTGGAAAGGAGTTCTAGGCATCCGCTGGGTACAGATCCTTACCGAAATTGTTAAAATTAGCCATTACCCTTTGGTCATCCTAATGATGCATGTGAGGGGCAATGATAAGGCTAAATCTAAGGTAGACAAGTTAATTGCACTCAGGAAGCCGAATTTTTCCTGCATGAAAGAGTTTTTTGACCTAATTACTTTGGTCTGGTCAAAAGGGGGTCACGTGATGCCTGTGAGCGGCCACCGATAGTGCCAATCACAGGCAGTATCAGCAGCGCAAGGTAATTACAAAGAAGGTTGTATGTAACATTAAAACACACTGGCATTTTGTACTGGACAACCCCTTTAAAGCAGATTGTTCAAAATTAGAACAACATGTCTCCTTTTCTGTATAAACAGCACCATTCATGTCCATGTCTGGCATTGTCTGTCAGCACCATTGATCTTAACAGGGCTGAGGTTCAGTCCCACCTATACAACTTGACTAAAGGGGTGGATGAAAACAGCCATATTACTCCTGAATAAACCCTCTAATTAAATATTTATGTTTGCACAAATTGGAATTACTGGGGGGAAATTCACAATTCCAACAGTTTGTGGTGAAAACTGTGAAGCAAATCCACTCTGAATCATGTGGATATTAGGGCAGATTTTCGGCAGATTGTCGGGTGCGTTGTGAAGTGAAGAAAAAAAGATCAATGATTTTAAAAGTCACAGAAAGATTATACAATAACTTGAACATATAACATAGAATAAAAACAATAAGTAGATACTCTGCAGTAAATAAATATATAGTGGTAATACATGATAGTGTGCTACAAGATCCACAACAAGAACCAACCAAAAGAAATATCGAGTATGCATGCCCCAAAGCTAGTCTTAAGTAATAGTAGCAAATCAATTTTATAAAATGTTACGTTTATTGAAAAAAATATAAAAAAAATAGGAATCAAGTTACAGAAACTGTATTAATACAATGCTTAGAGGTTCAACAGTGAAGACACAAGACATGTGACCACAATAATAGGCACAGTAAAATTGTTAATCATAGGGTAACACACACAGTTGTACACTAGTGTACAGTATATCTAATCTTTCATATTGGACAAAAATGTTAGACACAACGATTTATAATGAGTATGGTGTTATGCAATTGTAAATGAGTCATGTACATGTATGATTAGTCTGTGTAGGTAGAAAAAGGTAAAGTGAAAGCCAGAATAAGTCTAGTATTGTAGATTTAACCTGAATTATGCCATTGCTTTAATATAAGTAGGGAACTCATGTGTAAACTGTCAATATCCCAATATGGTAAGACAAGGAAGTCATGTGTGCTTTCTAGTGTTGAGCATTCCGATACTGAAATATCGGGTATCGACCGATATTCGCGGTATCGGAATTCCGATACTGAGCTCTGATACTTTTAGAATATCGAATACCGGAATCGGAAGTTCCCATAATGCCTGCGCTCTGCAGTGTCTCTGAAGGATGACAAGCTGGATGGCAGCGCTCAGCTTACTGTACTTGTCATTTAGTGTTAAAGGATTTATTAAAAAAAAATAATAGTGTTTTCATGCACCGTCTCTTTAAAAAAGCCGGCCGGCAATTCAGCAGCGGCATACACCGGTACCCGACAATTTAGAACAGAAAGAATAGAGCATCACACATAGATTAGATAGATAGAAATATGTCAGTCACATATATAAGAAATACAGTGATAGTGTTGATTACTATACTTGTCATTTAGTGTTAAAATAAAGGTTTTATTTAAAAAAAAATTGGCGTGGGGTTCCCCATAATTTTAGTCTCTAACGGAGGTTAAGCAGACGGCTTGGGCAGATGTTTGAAGCCTGGGAAGGGGGTAATACCCACGGAGCTTCCCAGGCTACTAATATCAGCCCCCAGCGGAATACCTAGCCTTTACTAGCTATTAAAATGGGGGACCCCCAAAAAAATGATGTGGGGTCCCCCCTATTTTAATAGCTAGCAAAGGCTAGGCAGACAGTTGGGGGCTGATATTAATAGCCCAGGAAGGGTGCCATGAATATTGTCCCCCTCCCAGGCTAGAAACACCAGCCCTCAGCCGCCCCAGAAATGGCTCATCCATTGGATTTGCCAATTCTGGCACTTAGCCTCGCTCTTCCCACTGCCCTGTAGCGGAGGCAGTGGGGTAATAGGGCTGGGGTTGATGTCAGCTTATAATGCCAGCTGACATCAAGCCCAGGTTAGTAATGGAGAGGCGTCTACATGACACCCCCATTACTAACCCCATAGTCAAAGTTAAAAAAAAAACACAAACACCCAGAATAAAGTCCTTTAATTGAAATAAACACACAATTCTTTAATGTTCAAAATTAAACCATACTTACCGTCACGCCCATTCCAGCTGAAGGCAACGATCTCCTGCAATAAAAGTAAAATAATAAAGCAACATCATCCTTACCTTTCCATGGTTCCCACGATGGCTCCAGCTCTGCTTCATTCACATGACAGGCTGAATCGCAGCAGAAAGCTGCCATCCAGCTTGCCATGCCACAGACACTGAGAAGCGCAGGCATGCTTGCGCTCCTCAGTGTCTCACTGTGACGGCATAAAGATGAGCAGAGGTCATGTCCAATGAACTCAGCTCAACTCATGCACGTCACTGACAGTGTGGGAGAATTCTCCTGCGCTCAGCGCTTGAGCAGGAGAATTCTCCCATGCTGGGATGGCATTGAGAAGACAGGCTGGATCACAGCTGAGTGCTGCCATCCAGCATGCCATCCTTCAGAGACACTGCAGAGCGCAAGCATGCCAGCGCTCAGCTGCGATCCAGCCTGTCATCTCAATGGCATCCTAGCGTGGGAGAATTCTCCTGCTAAAGCGCTGAGCGCAGGAGAATTTTCCCACGCTGTCAGTAACGTGCATGAGGTGAGCTGAGTTCATTGGACATGACCTCGGCTCATCTTTATGCCATCACAGCGAGACTTTTTTTTTTCACCAAAAATTTGATGTGGCCTTCGCCATATTTTTGTGTCCATCCAGGTACAGCAGGCAGGAACGGGCTGCCCCCAACCCCCAGATGCCTATTTGTACCTGGCTGGAAACAAAAATACAGCGAAGCCCTTTTTTTAATTATTTCATGAATTTCATGAAATAATTAAAAAAAAATTGCTGCGGGGCTTCGTCCTATTTTTGTGTCCAGCCAGGTACAGCAGGCAGGAACGGGAACTCAGCTCACCTCATGCACGTCACTGACAGCGTGGGAAAATTCTCCTGCACTCAGCGCTTCAGCAGGCGAATTCTCCCAGCTGGGATGGCATTGAGATGACAGGCTGGATGGCAGCTGAGCGCTGCCATCCAGCATGCCATCCTTCATAGACACTGCAGAGCGCAAGCATGCCTGCACTCTGCAGTGTCTCTGAAGGATGACAAGCTGGATGGCAGTGCTCAGCTGTGATCCAGCCTGTCATCTCAATCCCTTCCCAGCGTGGGAGAATTCTCCTGATCAAGTGCTGAGCGCAGGAGAATTCTCTCACGCTGTCAGTGACGTGCATTAGGTGAGCTGAGTTCATTGGACATGACCTCGGCTCATCTTTATGCCGTCATGCCTGCGCTTCTCAGTGTCTGCGGCATGGCACGCTGGATGGCAGCTTTCGGTTGCGATCCAGCCTGTCATGTGAATGTAGCAGAGCTTGAGCCGTCTTGGGAACCATGGAAAGGTAAGGATGAGGTTGCTTTATTATTTTACTTTTATTGCAGGAGATCGTTGGCTTCAGCTGGAATGGGTGTGACGGTAAGTATGGTTTAATTTAGAACAATAAAGAATTGTGTGTTTATTTCAATTAAAGGACCTTATTCTGGGTGTTTGTGTTTTTTTTTAACTTTGACTATGGGGTTAGTAATGGGGGAGTCTTATAGACGCCTCTCCATTACTAACCTGGGCTTGATTTCAGCTGGCATTATAAGCTTACATCAACCCCAGCCCTATTACCCCACTGCCACCGCTACAGGGCAGTGGGAAGAGCGAGGCTAAGTGCCAGAATTGGCACATCCTGTGGATGCACCATTTCTGGGGCAGCTGACGGCTGGTGTTTCTAGCCTGGGAGGGGGCCAATATTCATGGCACCCTTCCTGTGCTTTTAATATCAGCCCCCAGCTGTCTGCCTAGCCTTTGCTAGCTATTAAAATAGGGGGGACCCCAAGTCATTTTTTGGGGGTCCCCCATTTTAATAGCTAGTAAAGGCTAGGTATTCCGCTGGGGGCTGATATTAATAGCCTGGGAAGCTCCGTGGTTACAGTAATCAACACTATCACTGTACTTCTTATATATGTGACTGACATGTTTCTATGTATCTAATCTATGTGTGATTCTCTATTCTTTCTATTCTAAATTGTCGGGTACCGATGTATGCCGCTACTGAATTGCCAGCCGGCTTTTTTAAAAGAGACGGTGCATGAAAACACTATTATTTTTTAAAATAAATCCTTTAACATTAAATAACAAGTACAGTAAGCAACACTGTCACTGTACTTCTTATATATGTGTCTGACATGTTTCTATCTATCTAATCTATGTGTGATGCTCTATTCTTTCTCTTCTAAATTGTTGGGTACCGGTGTATGCCGCTGCTGATTGGCCAGCTTTTCATGTAATACATTCTACATTATTCTTAGTTGTTTTCCTTCATGTAGAATTAACCTACAAGGAAAGAAAGGGTTTATTTTTATTCCGACATTTGTGTCCCATTGACTTGCATTGGTTTCCGGTATCGGAATCGGCGATATCCGAAATTTTTTGGGTATCGGTCCGATCCAATCCGATCTGATATTTCCCGATAACGGAAAGTATCGCTCAACACTAGTGCTTACCGATAAAGTGCTCCATGCCTGTGCCTGGTAGGGTCAGTTGCCCCTATGTGCATTTTGCATGGGCTTCCTCGGGGGCCTGTGTAGTGTCAGTGTATACAGGGTATTCATATACAGCTGTCACTCAAGATGTGCATTGAGTGAGTGCATGTGGGCAGAGTCTGGGTCATATTCGCGTCACTTCTGGTAGATCCTAGTAGTGGCACATGTCAGGAAAAACTTCCCATGACGTCATATGACAAGCACTGCTCTATGTAGATGCCTTAAGTAATGCGGGTGGATAAGACACTCAGCAGTGGCCATATAAAAAGAGGAACAAAGTGTGGGCAAAAGACATATGTAGTAAGTTAATAATGAACAGCGTGAAATAGCTAGGAATCATGGTTCTGTGCTCCCACTTGAGAATGGAGCAGGTCCAGTGCTACACTCCTCCGGCCACAGGCAGACAGGGACTTCAGGAATTTGGTGTTGATTGAGTATAATATGTTTTTTATATTTATTTCAATATTTATTTATTTATTTCATCCTTTTTTTCTTTACTGTGAGTACTGGTTGATGACTTCTGCCATCAGTGGTGCCTGCTTTTGCTGTTATCAGTGACAGCAGATGTAGGCTGATGTAAGTAGTAATCTCCCTTCAGCCGACGTCTGTTACCTGCAGTCAATTTGTTGTGTGTTTTTGTCAAGTTTTTAACCCATTGACTTCAAATGAGTCTGTCAAATAAGCAGCAAAAATCTGCAGCAAATCTGTAAACATTTTTATACCTGCATTTTTGCTGCGAATTTGATTCAATTGAGGTCAATGGGTGTAAAACATGGCAAAACTGCACAAAGAATTGACATGCTGCAGATTTAAAACCACAGCAAATCCTGGAAGGAAAAATACTGATCGTGTGAACAGCACTTCAGGATTCTCATTGACTTTGCTGGCATAAGGATTCGCTAGCGTTTTTGGGTCAATTCCACATGGAAAAAATGCCACAAAAAGGCTCCAAAAGCACATAGTGTGCACACAGCCTAAGAACAGTATTAAACTTTAGAAGAGTAAAGATGTCTGCTCACCTGTCCACATTATTTGTACGTAACTTGTCAATAGTGTAGGCATATGGTAGGGTGGCCATAATCTTACAGTTTACAGAACACAGGGTCAACCACCCAAAAAGGAGGATATAAGTCAAATGATGGCTTTGAATAATGTTACACATGACAGTTAATTCTGAAAAATCATCTCTGAAACAATAAGTACACCTCGCAAAGCCCAGAAATTAGAGAGAACGCCTTTAATATTCCAGAACGGGTGGGAGCAGAATAGCACTTGTCTGCAATATTTTGCTTTACCCAAACATTGAAAGATTGATATGTAAAAGTAATTAAAATTTGCTGTAAATATCAGTATATAACAAATAAACTGGTAATGAAAAATGTTGCATTCATAACTTTAGTAGTCTAGCTTTTTCTTATTTTTTGGTTCCAAACATTTCATTTTCAAATATTACAATTAAAAAATGCATTAACAGTTGAAGTCACTATAAATACCCTTAGAGTCAGTAGGTTTTATAAACAAATATCTCATAATTCTATTATTAGATTTCACAGAAAAAAATTACAATATTTTTCCCCAAAGGAAAACATTAAACTATTTAAAAAACAAAGTGTTAATCCAGTTCTAAATAGAATTGCATGTGCACTCCATTAGTGTAATCACTGTGTATAATGAAAATACTTTATTATACTTTAATATGTTCATTGTAAGTGTATTGCACTCTAACCTCCTAGTATTAGCACTATAGCACTGGGGATGCATTTTCACTTTAAAAAGGCAGCTTGCTATACAAGTATCACACTGAGCTACTATGCACTCATGTCAATTAATGCAATTAATTAGTAATAACCCTTTCATAACTTTGGAGAATAGAAATTTACAAGAATTTTAATTTAGACATATGTTCAACTGGGCCTTTGAGCCTCTAAAATAATTACCCCCTTCATTGGGGAGGGCAAAGATTAAATCAATGCGCAAACTTAAAGGAAGCAAATGTACTAGGGAAAGGAGAAATAAATGGAAAGCAGTATTGTTTCATTGTCAATAGCTGGAAAACGGGTTTTGATCTTGCCAATTTATATATTCAGGAAGCCTGGATGTGCCAATAGCAATTTATTGAGCAGAAATATCAAACACATATCTACTGTAATATGAGGAGGTTAAATCTTTTTGTCATGAAAGTTACATATATTTTAAGACAAAAGAGTGTTTAAAGCATTTTTTTAAATGAGATATCAATTTCAAAGATATCAAAGTCTCATAGTTCCATAGTCTTTAATCCCATCGAAGCCTGTTTTCACCCTCAGGGCATAGCTCTATTTTTTAAACTTGATGTGTCATTTTACATTGTAACAACTTTGTAAGGGCTTTAGATATAACAGTGTTTCTTAATCCTGTTTCACACGTCCTCATATTTCCGGTATGGAAAAACCAGTACCAGAGATATCCATATCTGTGTGTACCTGTGTGGCATACGTGTGCCGCCCGTGTGCCGCATCAGGATCACACATGAAAATGAATGGGTCTGCGCTCGTGTCAGTGTTTATTTTATGCTTTGTGTGTCCGTTATGACAAAAAAGTTATATTTTAGCAAATTTTTTATCAATTTTTTTATACTGTGATCACTGAACGAGTTAAATAATCTAACAGTTGTATAGGTTGGTTCGATCATGATGCGGCTATATCAAACATGATTTTTTATCTTTTGTTTTTACTGTACACAAAATGCTGAAAAGTGTGGTCATAAATTATCCTAAGTACATACATCTTAAGGAATGAAAAACCTTTTTTGAAGATACATTTGGTTAAATGGTGGCACTTTAGGAGATGGGTGCACACACATCAAATTAAAATGCTAAAAAATATATATATGAAAGTTAAAAATGTATTTATATACGTTAATACATTCTGGACCAAACAAGGCAAAATAAATATTCAATACAATCTGCAATTGTAAGTAAATAGACGCCTGAGGTCTAGTAAGAGGGAAAGTTAGTTTACATATAAGGTTATTTTACCTACAAATTGTGACATGCATGAATAGTTAACCGTTATCACATGTAAATGATATATAAATCCTATATAAGGGTATATTTTCAAATTGAACACCAGTGTCTATTAGATATACAACATATAATGGTCAATGGATAAATTGTGTATGAAAGAAAATACTGTGGACTGCACAATTATATTGTAAAAAAATAAAAAAAAATATCAAGTTTGTGGTCGCTATCCGCTCTGCCAACTGATGAAGTGAAGTCAAATGCCAGAGATAATGTAAAAAAGGTTTATTTTCTTCTTTTTTTATATTATCTCTGGCATTTGACATTACTTCATCAGTTGGCTGCGCAGATAGAGACCACAAACTTGAAATTTTTTTTTTATATTTCTCTTGTGAAATAGCCCATGAATCTGCAGCAGGCACACAACCTGGGAACAGGTCAGCATGTTTTATTACTATCCTTGACAATTAATACTGAATAAGACCCTATTTTTGTGCTTTTTTTTCTCCTCAGCTTTTTATACAGTTATATAGCAACATATTAATCCAAATTAGAACACTCTGTGATTCAATAAGCTAGGATTGCAAAGAAAAAAGTGGTGCTACCAGTATTTCACATACTGCTGAAGGCTAAGAGAGCAGGCAGATACAGTCAGTCACAGCCAGTATAAATGATGGGGTTGGCCAAAGTGCCAACAGTGTAGGGATAGGAGATCAGAGAAAACAGCTTATTCCACATAGAGATTTAAAAATGAAGTATAATTGTGCTGTACTACTTCAGTGCTAAATCAGATGGAAACTGGGAAAATTAGCCTCAGTCTGTAAATACTACTACAACGATTCAAGTGATAAATTAGGGTGTTTAGTACACTCCTGATTCAGAAGTGAAGGATCCAAACAATCACATCACTGTCAATAGTAATACTCATGCAATGAGGTTGCATGGATAGGCATCATGGAAATACCACTTTCTGCACTTTTGACACAGAGTTGAAGTCAGGACCTAACCCTGACACATAGGTGGATTATAATGAGGGCAATCTGGGCTAACTCTCAGGGCCTGTCTCTCCATGGGGCCCATGGTTAGATTTTTTTTGTGCGCCATCATTGGTGGCACATGTCGCCGGGCAGGGAGATTTCCTGAAGCTATGCTGATGGCATTAGAGGATGGCAGTGCCAGCGCAGCTACTTGGGAGCTCCCTTTGCCTTCTCTGTGAATCAACCGATGCAGGCGTGATGACATTATCACAAGAGCAGAACATTAAAAGGAATTGAGGGTTGAGGGGTGGAGGAAAAGAAAATACAGCATGTGAAATACGTATTGAACAGGTCACCAATTTCCTAAGTAAATATATTTCTAAAGGTGCTCTTTATATGAAATTCTCACCAGATGTCAGTAACAACCCATTCAATTCACTAAGGCAAAGAAATCAAGCCATTAATGTCCTTAATTTATGTATATGAAATGCAAACCTACAAGGCCCTGTGAGAAAAAGTGATCCACCTCCCATCTTTAAAACATAAATTAACTGTGGTTTATCACATTTTTAGGAAGCTGAGTTTAATTTCCCTAACCAAACACTGGCCTGATTACTGTCAAACCTGTTCTCAATCAAGAAATCACTTAAATAGGAACTACCTGACAAAGTGAAGTAGACGAAAAGATCCTCAAAAGCTAGACATCATGCTGCAATCCAAAGAAATTCAGGAACAAATGAGAAACAAAGTAATTGAAATCATTCACTCTGGAAAAGGTTATAAAGACATTTCTAAAGCTTTGGGGCTTAAGTGAACGACAGGGAGAGCCATTATCCTCAAATAGTGAAGACATGGAACAGTGGTGAACCTTTCTAGGAGTGGCCCGCTGACCAAAATTACCCCAAGAGCGCAGTGACGACTCATGCAAGAGGTCACAAAAGACCTCACAACAACATCCAAACAATTGTAGACCTCCTTGCCTCAGTTAAGGTTAGTGTTCATGACTCCACCATTAGAAAGTGACTGGACAAAAATGGCATGCATGGCAGAGTTCCAAGACAAAAACCACTGCTGTGCAAGAAGAACATAAAGGCTTGTTTCATTTTTGCCAGAAAAAATCGTGATGATTGCCAAGACTTTTGGGAGAATACTCTGTGGACTGACAAGACAAAAGTTGAACGGTTTGAAAGGTGTACGTCCCATTACATCTGCTGTAGAAGTAACAGAGCATTTCAGAAAATGAACATCATACCAACAGTAAAATATGGTGGTGATAGTGTGATGGTCTAGGGATGTTTTACTGTTCAGGATATGGAAGACTTGCTGTGGTAAATGGAACCATGAATTCTGCTGTCTACCAAAAAATTTTGGAGGAGACTGTCCGGCCACCTGTTCGTAACCGCAAGCTGAAGCTCACTTGGGTTATGCAGCAGGACAATGATTCAAAACACCCTAGCACGTCCACTTCTGAATGGATTAAGAAAAACAAACTTAAGACTTTGGAGTCGACTAGTCAAAATCCTGACCTTAATCGAATTGAGATGCTGTGGCATGACCGTAAAAAGGAGGTTCTTGCATGAAAACTCTCCAATGTGGCAGAATTACAACAATTTTGCAAAGATGAGTGAGTCAAAATTCCTCCAGAGTATTGTAAAAGACTCATAGCTAGTTATCCCAAATGCTTGATTGCAGTTGTTGCTGCTAAGGGTGGCCCAACCTGTTATTAAGTTTAGGGGGCAATCCCTTTTTCACACAGGGCCCTGTAGGTTTGGATTTCTTTTTCCCTTAGTAATAAAAACCTTCATTTAAAAACTGCATTTTGTGCTTACTTGTGTTATCTTTGTTTGATAATTTAATTTGTTTTGTGATCTGAAACATTTAAGCGTGACAAACATGTAAAAGAATAAGAAATCAGGAAGGGGAAACACTTTTTCACACAATTGTATCTAAAATCTCCCCTTGTTATGAATAGCACTGTTCCTTACTGCACAGCATTCCTTTTTGTTAGATATAGCGCCGTCCCATATTGTATAGCATCCTCTTGTTATATATAGCACTGTTTCTTATTACATAGTATCTTCTATTATGTATAGTGCTATGTTATATACACTGCTCAAAAAAATAAAGGGAACACTCAAATAACACATCCTAGATCTGAATGAATGAAATAATCTCATTGAAAACTTTGCTCTGTACAAAGTTGAATGTGCTGACAACAAAATCACACAAGAATCATCAATGGAAATCAAATTTATTAACCAATGGAGGCCTGGATTTGGAGTCACCCCCAAAAATAAAGTTGAAAAACACACTACAGGCTGATCCAACTTTGATGTAATGTCCTTAAAACAAGTCAAAATGAGGGTCAGTATTGTGTGTGGCCTCCAAATGCCTGTATGACCTCCCTACAACACCTAGGCATGCTCCTGATGAGGTTTGTGGATGGACTCCTGTGGGATCTCCTCCCATACCTGGACTAAAGCATCTGCCAACTCCTGGACAGTCTGTGGTGCAACGTGGTGGATGGAGCGAGACATGATATCCCAGATGTGCTCAATCGGATTCAGGTCTGGGGAACGGGCGGGCCAGTCCATAGCTTCAATGCCTTCATCTTGCAGGAACTGCTGACACTCCAGACTCATAATGTCTGGCATTGTCCTGCATTAGGAGGAACTCAGGGCCAACCGCACCAGAATATGGTCTCACAAGGGGTCTTAGAATCTCATCTCGGTACTTAATGGCAGCCAGGCTACCTCTGGCGAGCACATGGGGGGCTGTGCGGCTCTACAAAGAAATGCCACCCCAGACCATTACTGACCCACTGCCAAACCGGTCATGCTGAAGGATGTTGCAGGCAGCAGATCGCTCTCCACGGTGTCTCCAAAGTCTGTCACGTCTGTCATATGTTCTCAGTGTGAAACTGCTTTCATCTGTGAAGAGCACATGGCACCAGTGGCGACTTTGCCAATCCTGGTGTTCTGTGGCAAATGCCAAGCATCCTGCACGGTATTGGGTTGTGAGCACAACCCCCATCTGTGGACATTGGGCCCTCATACCACCCTCATGGAGTTGGTTTCTAACTGTCTGTGCAGACACATGCACATTTGTGGCCTGCTGGAGGTCATTTTGCAGGGCTCTGGCAGTGATTCTCCTGTTTCTCCTTACACAAAGGCGGAGGTAGCGGTCCTGCTGCTTGGTTGTTGCCCTCCTACGGCCCCCTCCACGTCTCCTGGTGTACTGGCCTGTCTCCTGGTAGCTCTTCCAGCCTCTGGACACTACGCTGGCAGGCACAGCAAACCTTCTTGCCACAGCTCGCATTGATGTGCCATTCTGGATGAGCTGCACTACCTGAGCAACTTCTGTGGGTTGTAGAGTCCGTCTCATGCTACCACGAGAGTGAAAGAACAACCAACATTCAAAAGTGACCAAAACATCAGCCAGAAAGCATTGGTACTGAGATGTGGTCTGTGGTCCCCACCTGCAGAACCACTCCTTTATTGAGTGTGTCTCGATAATTGCCAATAGTTTCCATCTATTGTCTATTCCATTTGCACAACAGCATGTGAAATTGATTGTCAATCAGTGTTGCTTTCTAAGTGGACAGTTTGATTTCACAGAAGTTTGATTTACATGCAATTATATTCTGTTGTTAAAGTGTTCCCTTTATTTTTTTGAGCAGTGTATATAGCACTCTATATACAGTAAAGACCAAACGTTTTGGACACACCTTCTCATTTAAAGATTTTTCTGTATTTTCTTGACTATGAAAATTGTACATTCACACTGAAGGCATCAAAACTATGAATTAACACATGTGGAATTATATTCTTAACAAAAAAGTATGAAACAACTGAAAATATGTCTTATATTCTAGGTTCTTCAAAGTAGCCACCTTTTGCTTTAATGACTGCTTTGCACACTATTGGCATTCTCCTTATGAGCTTCAAGAGGTGGTCACGGGAAATGGTCTTCCAACAATCTTGAAGGAGTTCCCAGAGATGCTTAGCACTTGTTGGCCCTTTTGCCTTCACTTTGCGGTCCACCTCACCCCAAACCGTCTCGATTGGGTTCAGGTCTGGTGACTGTGGTGGCCAGGTCATCTGGCGTAGCACCCCATCACTCTCCTTCTTGGTCAAATAGCCCTTACACAGCCTGGAGGTGTGCTTGGGGTCATTGTCCTGTTGAAATAAAAATGATAGTCCAACTAAACGCAAACCGGATGGAATAGTTTGACGCTGCAAGATGCTGTGATAGCCATGCTGGTTCAGTATGCATTCAATTTTGAATAAATCTCCAACAGTGTCACCAGAAAAGCACCCCCACACCATCACACCTCCTCCTCCATGCTTCACGGTGGGAACCAGGCATGTAGAGTCCATCCGTTCACCTTTTCTGCGTCGCACAAAGACACGGTGGTTGGAACCAAAGATCTCAAATTTGGACTCATCAGACCAAAGCACAGATTTTTGTTAGAACCCTCCTGTTAGTTTTTTTCTATTTTGTGGTCACGTGACCTGCTGCCTATTTATTCCAGCTCCGCCCTCCTGTCTTTGCTGGACTTCAGTGTTACTTTGACTCTTAATCTAGCCAGGTGCTTTGTACCTATCTCTATAGTTTGTTTGGTCCTTGGACCTCTTAGTTATTTTTGTCTGTTTGTCTTTTTGCTCCGCTACAACTTCTGCTAGGAGGTGTCCAATTTTGTCCCAGTCCTTAGTACTTTTAGGGACCCCTCCCTTATATCTATAGGTCTGCGTTCAGACTAGCTGAGGGCGAAGGCGGGTCTGTTCACAAGGAACAGGTCGCCCACTGCATCGTAGGGAATCAGCTTAGGCCTATTGTAGGGACAGTTTTCCTTTCTTTCCTTAGTTCTTGTAGCAGATCATAACAGTAAGTCCAGCCCAAAACAAAAAAAAAACTCTTAGGAAAGAAATCCGGAGATCAGCATGGTGTCTGTTCAGGAATTGGCTCAACGCCTGCAGGGATTGTCTCTTGAGGTGGCCGAGCTTCTGCAATACGTGAGTAGCTGTCCTGGAGCGCATTTTGTGGAACCGAAGGTAGGACTGCCTGATCTTTTTTATGGTAAACAACAAGATTTTTTTTCCTGTAAAAATGCTTGTTTATTATATTTTCTTTTGAGACCCAGGTCCTCTGGGAATGAATCACAGTGCATTGGGTTTATCATGTCACTTTTGCGCAAGGAACCACAGAGATGGGCCTTTTCTCTCCAACCTAATGATCAGTGTTTTAGATCAGTGGAAGATTTTTTTTCTGCTATGGGGTTGCTGTATGACGATCCAGATCGAGTCTCATCTGCTGAGACAGAACTGAGACGTTTGAAGCAGGGGTCAGGTGATGTTGAAAATTATTATACACACTTCAGAAGGTGGTCTTTTGAAGTGGAATGGAATGATTCAGCGTTAAAATGTTCGTTTCTTGCTGGTCTAAGTGAAAGGGTTAAGGATCTGCTGATTGCTTTCCCTGGACCTTGAACCTTACAAGAAGCCATGCAATAAGCTATACCTGTGGACAGGAGACTGCGTGCCAGGGTTACTGAGGAGAAAACTCCTGCTATGGCAGCTCCTAGTCATCAGAGGGTCTGCTCGGACGACGGAGAACCGATGGAGATTGGGGCGATGTCACTCCGCTCTCAGGAAAAAGACCGCAGGTTTTCCAAGGGATTGTGTTTTTATTGTGGTAAATCTGACCATTTTGTTAAGAACTGTGAGCTTCGGTTAAACAAAGAAAAAAAGAAGGTCAGTTACGCCCGTATTGCTTGTTTAAACCCTAAGGGAGTATTTCTTTCAGGGAGTACCTCATTGCAGGAGGAGTTGCTTGAATTTCAGGTATTTGTGGATTGTGGTTCAACACTGAATGTGATTGATAAGGGATTTTTGGAAAAACTTAAATTAGAATCCAAACCTTTGTCATCTCCTATTTCTGTGGTTGCTGTTAATAACACTCCTTTGAAATGTATTACTCAAAAGGTTGCTGAATTTCCCCTCACTATTAATGGTATTCACCAAGAGAATTTGGATTTGGTGGTATTGGATAATTTACCTTCTCCAGTAGTTTTAGGTTTGCCTTTGTTAAAACTGCACAATCCTTTATTAGACTGGTCTACTAATGAGATTAAGTCTTGGAGTCCTAAGTGTTATGATAAATGTTGTAAAGGTCGCATTGCTGCTATGGAAAAAGGGTAATTACCTCTACCCATTCAGGATTTTTGGAAGGTTTTTTCAGAGGAGGAGTCGCAAATTTTACCTCCTCATAGGGATTATAATTGCACCATTGAGTTTATTCCGGGAGCTACTCTTCCCAAGAGTCATTTATTTAATCTGACTATCCCTGAAAGAAAGGCCTTGGAGGAATACATACAGGCGAGCTTGGCTGCTGGTCACATTAGACCTTCTAAGGTACCTGTGGCTGTTGGATTTTTCTTTTTGTAAAAAAAAAGGATGGCGGTTTACGTCCATGTCTGAACTTTCGCGAAATTAATAAAATTACCGTACGCAATTCCTACCCACTGCCGTTAATTCCTGACTTGTTTAACCAGTTAGTGGGGGCCCAGTGGTTCTCTAAAATTGATTCCCCATTACATCGTAGGGATCTAGCTTAGTTCTATTGCAGGGACAGATCTCCTGTCTTTCCTTAGTGCTTGTAACCTATCTTAACATACACAACCACATTCTTATCAATCAAAGGTCTCCGGATGTCATTAATAAGGTTCTGAAAAAACGCTGGTGCATTGGTAAGACCAAAAGGCATAATCAGATTCTCAAAATGACCCACAGGAGTGTTAAAAGCAGTCTTCCATTCATTACCCTCCTTCATGCGCAACAAATTGTATGCCCCCCGGAGATCAATTTTAGAGAACCACTTGTCCCCCACTAACTGGTTAAACAAATCAGGAATCAATGGCAGTGGGTAGGGATTACGTACAGTAATTTTATTAATCTCGCGAAAGTCCAGACAAGGACGTAAACCGCCGTCCTTTTTTTTAACAAAAAAAAAATCCAACAGCCACAGGTGACATAGAGGGTCTGATATGACCGGCAGCCAAGCTCGTCTGTATGTATTCCTCCAAAGCCTTTCTCTCAGGAATAGTAAGATTAAATAAACGACTTTTAGGAAGAGTCGCTCCAGGGACAAATTCAATGGTACAATCATAGTCTCTATGGGGAGGCAAAATTTGCGACTCCTCCTCAGAAAAAACTTTCCAAAAATCCTGAATAGGTACAGGTAATTCCCCTTTATCCACAGCAGCAATGCGCCCGTTACAACACTTGTCATAACACTTAGGGCTCCAGGACTTAATTTCATTAGTAGACCAATCCAATACAGGATTGTGCAATTTTAACCAGGGTAACCCCAAAATTACTGGAGAAGGCAAATTATTTAATGCTACCAAATCCAAATTTTCTTGGTGAATACCATTAATAGTGAGGGGAAATTCATAAACTTTGTCAGTAACACATTTCAAGGGAGATCCATCGACAGAAACCACGGCAATAGGGGATGACAAAGGTTTGGGTTTTAATTTAAGTTTTTCCAAGAATCCCCCATCAATCACATTCAGAGTAGAACCACAATCCACAAATACCCGAAATTCAATTAATTCTTCCTGAGCTGCAGTAGTAGCAGAAAGAAATACTCCCTTAGTGTTTAAACAGGCTATACGGGCGTAACTTACCATTTTTTTTTTTTTCTTTGTTCATACGAAGCACACAGTTCTTAATGAAATGGTCAGATTTTCTGCAATAAAAGCACAAACCTTCAGAAAACCTGCAGTCTTTTTCCTGAGAGCGAGTTGACATCGCCCCAATCTCCATCGGCTCTCCAATGTCAGTACAGACCCTCTCAAGACTAGGAGCTGACATGGCAAAGGATTTACTCTCATTAACCCTTGCACGCAGTCTCCTGTCCACCCGTATAGCTAATTGCATTGCCTCCTGCAAGTTTCCAGGTGTAGGATAAGCAATATGCAGATCCTTAACCCTTTCACCTAGTCCAGCAAGAATCAAACTTTTCAGAGCTGAATCGTTCCACCCCACCTGAGCAGACCACCGACGGAAGTGAGTACAATAATTTTCCACATTACCTGATCCCTGTCTCAAAAGTCTCAATTCCGTCTCAGCTGATGAGACACTATCAGGATCATCATATAACAACCCCAAAGCAGAAAAAAAACTATCCACTGATTTAAAGCACCGATCACTAGGTTATAGAGAAAAGGCCAATTCCTGAGGTTCTTTGCGCAAAAGTGACATTATGAACCCTATGCACTGTGATTCATCACCAGAGGATCTGGGTCTCAAACGAAAATACAATAAACAAGCATTTTTAAAGGAAAAAATATCTTGTTGTTCACCAAAAAATAAATCAGGCAATCGTACCTTTGGCTCCACAAAATGCGCTCCAGAACAGCTACTCACATGTTGTTGGAGCTTGGCCACCTCCAGAGAGAGTCCCTGCAGGCATTGAGCCAAATCCTGAACCGACACCATGATGGAAACTGGAGGTCTTTCCTTAGAGATATTTTTGCGCTGGACTTACTGTTAAGATAGGCTACAAGCGCTAAGGAAAGACAGGAGATCTGTCCCTACAATAGAACTAAGCTAGATCCCTACGATGTAACGGGGAACCTGATCCTGCGATCAGACCCGCTAAAGTCCTCAGCTAGTCTGAACGAAGACCTATAGATGTGAGGGAGGGATCCCTACAAGAACTAGGGACTAGCAGAAATTCTAGCAGTAAAAAGACAAACACACAACATAGAACATAAAGGTCAAAAGACCTAGCTAAACTCACTGAGAAAGGTTACAAAGCACCTGGCTAGCTTAAGAGTAGAAATTACAATGAAGTCCAGCATGGCCAGAAGGGCGGAGCAGGATTAAATAGGCAAAAAGGTCATGTGACCAGCAAAATAGAAAAAACCTAACAGGAGAGTTCTAACAGTGTATTTGGATGACATTTTGATTTATTCGCCAGATCTGGAGTCTCATTGACAGAGCGTACGTGAGGTATTGCAGTTATTAAGTGACAATTCACTTTTTGCTAAGCTTGTGAAATTCAAGTTCGCTGTGCAGAGGATTAGTTTTTTGGGCTACATTATCTCCAACGAGGGCTTTGAGATGGACCCGGTGAAGGTTCAGGCTGTGCAGGAATGGCCTAGGCCTATTGGTTTGAAATCGATACAGAGATTTTTTGGTTTTGCCAATTATTACGGAAAATTCATAAAGAATTTTTCTATAATTGTTAAGCCATTGACCGATCTCACCAGGAAAGGTGCGAATACGGTCCAGTGGACTACTGAGGCCATTGAAGCTTTTGTGTATCTCAAGGAGAGGTTCAGTTCTGCCCCCATCCTTATGCAGCCTGATGAGACCAAGCTTTTTTTGGTCGAGGTTGATGCATCTTCGGTGGGGGTCGGTGCGGTTTTGTCTCAAGAGAACAAGGGTGGAGTACATCCCTGTGCCTTTTTTTCGAAAAAAATTTCTGAAACCGAACTTAATTACGATGTTGGTAATGGGAATTGCTGGCTATTAAACTCACATTTGAACATTGGCGTCATTTCTTGGAAGGTGCTAAATTTCCCATTCAGGTTTTCACTGATCATAAGAATCTGATCTATCTAGATGCTGCCAAGCGCTTGAATGCCCGTCAGGCTAGGTGGGCACTTTTTTTTCCGCGGTTTAAGTTTTCTGTTACTTACATCCCTGGTACTAAGAATGTTAAAGCCGATGCTTTATCTCACAGCTTTTCTCCCATGGTTGGTACCGAGAAGGAGGAGAGCATTGTACATGGAGGAGTTGTGATAGCAGCAGTGGACTCTATTTTGGAAGATGGGATTCTGAAAGCCCAGGAGGATGCCCCATCTAACACTCCCCATGGGAGGTTGTTTGTGCCTAGGACCTTTAGGAGAGATTTGATTGTTGAGTGTCATGAGTCTCGGTTGGCAGGTCATCTAGGAATTTCTGAGACCAAGAAACTTGTGGGTCGCAGTTTTTGGTGGCCTGGATGGCAGAAGGAAGTCATTAAGTGGGTGCATCAATGTACTGTGTGTGCTAGATCAAAGGCTTCACATGCTCCTGCTGCGGGGTTGCTTTGCCCTCTGGAGGTTCCTAGTGCACCTTGGATGCATCTTGCAATGGATTTTATTACTGACCTTCCTGTGTCCGAGGGTTTTACTGTCATCTGGGTGGTCGTGGACCATTTTAGCAAGATGTGTCACTTGGTTCCTTTCATTAAACTACCCTGCGCTAAGACACTCGCTAAGGCTTTTGTTAAGGAAATTATCAGACTCCATGGCGTTCCCACCGACATTGTTTCTGATAGGGGACCCCAGTTTGTGGCTCATTTTTGGCGTGCCATTTGTGCCAGGTTGGGAGTCCATTTGTCATTTTCGTCTGGTTTTCATCCTGAGAATAATGGACAGACAGAAAGAAAGAAACAGGATGTTGAACAGTTTTTGCGTTGTTTTGTGGCAGACAATCAAGAGGGGTGGTCTGAGTTTCTGCCACTTGCTGAATTTGCTCTTAACAACCATACATCCTCTTCTGCTGGGTGTTCTCCGTTTTTTTGTTGTACTGCGAGACATCAGTCGTTTGGTTCGTTCTCCAAATTGGTGTCGGCCGTGCCGGAGGAGGAGAATTTTTCCGGTGATTTGGAGAGAGTTTGGACTGATGTACGTTGTAACCTACAAGTGGCCAATAAAAAGTCCAAGAAGTATTTTAACAGGAAACGTCAAGAGGTTTTGTTTACGGTTGGTGATATGGTTTGGTTGTCCTCAAAGAATCTGCGGTTGAGGATTCCTTCTAAGAAATTGGGTCCGAAGTTTGTGGGACCATTTAAGGTGCTTCAGGTGGTGAACCAGTCTGCTGTTAGGTTGGAGGTTCCCACCTCCTGGAAGATTGATCCGGTGTTTCATGTTTCCTTGTTGAAAAAAGCTGATGTATTGGATAGGGATGCCACTGTCACAGTTCCTCCGGTGGTGGATGACGGCGAATATGAGATTTCTCGTATTCTGAATTCCAGAAGGCATAGAGGGAGATTGCAGTATCTCGTCGCTTGGAAAGGTTTCGGTCCTGAGGATAACTCCTGGGTAAGGGTGGATGATGTCTCTGGTCCTAGACTTATCAGAGCGTTTCACAGGAGGTTTCCTGATAGGCTGGGGCCTGGAGGATCCGGAGAATCCTCATAGAAGAGGGGGTACTGTTAGAACCCTCCTGTTAGTTTTTTTCTATTTTGTGGTCACTTGACCTGCTGCCTATTTATTCCAGCTCTGCCCTCATGGCTTTGCTGGACTTCAGTGTTACTTTGACTCTTAATCTAGCCAGGTGCTTTGTACCTATCTCTATAGTTTGTTTGGTCCTTGGACCTCTTAGTTATTTTTGTCTGTTTGTCTTTTTGCTCCGCTACAACTTCTGCTAGGAGGTGTCCAATTTTGTCCCAGTCCTTAGTACTTTTAGGGACCCCTCCCTTATATTTATAGGTCTGCGTTCAGACTAGCTGAGGACAAAGGCGGGTCTGTTCACAAGGAACAGGTCGCCCGCTGCATCGTAGGGAATCAGCTTAGTCCTATTGTAGGGACAGTTTTCCTTTCTTTCCTTAGTTCTTGTAGCAGAACATAACAATTTCCACTGGTCTAATGTCCATTCCTTGTGTTCTTTAGCCCAAACAAGTCTCTTCTGCTTGTTGCCTGTCCTTAGCAGTGGTTTACTAGCAGCTATTTTACCATGAAGGCCTGCTGCACAAATTCTCCTCTTAACAGTTGTTGTAGAGATGTGTCCGTTGCTAGAATTCTGTCTGGCATTGACCTGCTCTCTAATTTGAGCTGCTGTTAACTTGCGATTTCTGAGGCTGGTGACTCTGATAAACTTATCTTCAGAAGAAGAGGTGACTCTTGGTCTTCCTTTACTGGGGCGGTCCTCATGTGAGCCAATATCATTTTAGCGCTTGATGGTTTTTGCAACTGCACTTGGGGACACTTTCAAAGTTTGCCCAATTTTTCAGATTGACTGATCTTCATTTCTTAAAGTAATGATGGCCACTCGTTTTTCTTTACTTAGCTGCTTTTTTCTTGCCATAGTACAAATTCTAACAGTCTATTCAGAAGGACTATCATCTGTGTATCCACCTGACTTCTGCACAACACAACTGATGGTCCCAACCCCATTTATAAGGCAAGAAATCCCACTTATTAAACCAGACAGGGCACACCTGTGAAGTGAAAACCATTTCCAGTGACTACCTCTTGAAGCTCATCAAGAGAATGCCAGGAGTGTGCAAAGCAGTCATCAAAGCAAAAGGTGGCTACTTTGAAGAACCAAGAATATAAGACATATTTTCAGTTGTTTCACACTTTTTTGTTAAGTATATAATTCCACATGTGTTAATTCATAGTTTTGATGCCTTCAGTCTGAATGTACAATTTTCATAGTCATGAAAATACAGAAAAATCTTTAAATGAGAAGTTGTGTCCAAACTTTTGGTCTGTACTGTAAGGCTGTGTGCCCACGATGCGTTTTTAATGCGTTTCCGCAGCGTTTTTGCAGCTGCGGAAACGCATTAAAAATGCATGGTAGAAGGGCAGCAATGTTCCCCAATGATAATCCGCATGTGCTGTGCACATGCTGCGGAAATTTTCGCTGCGGATTATCATTGCGGAAAAAAACGCAGCACTACCAATTATTTTGCGGAAATGCTGCGTCTTCGCCGCCATTGACTTGCATTAGACCGCATGGATTACACATCACTGTATATGTAGATGCATAATCCAAGCTTTCTAATGTGCTGTTGGTACCAGGGTGTAGATGAGAGGAGAGTCTCATCCACACCCAGGAACCATTAAAAAATCTGTAAAAAAAGAATAAAATAAAAAATAAATGTATACTCACCTTCGGGCGGCCCGCGCAGCGCTCCTACTTGCTTCCCGGCACTTTGCAGTGAATTGAAGGACCTGCGCTGACATCAGAGTCATGTGATGGGTCACGCAACCCTGACGTCGGTAGGTCTTTCAATTCACTGTTGCCGGCAAGGGACAACGGAGTGAGCGGGACACCGGGTGCCATCGGAGGGTAAGTATATATTTATTTTTTTATTTTTACCACTCTCTCGGGTCACACTATATAAATCCATGCTGTTTGCATGGATTTATATAGTGTGACCTAGTTGTCACAAGCACTTTCCAAGTGATGCTAATCGCTTGGAAAGCGCTTGTCAATCCACATGCGGAAATGTCAGTGGGTAACCACTCCATTTCCGCATGTCCTTGGCAGGAAAGCGTATGTGCAATCCGCATGCGTTTTTTTCTGCCAGGGAGATGCAGAAACGCTCAGGAAAAAATCCTGAGTATTTCTGCATCGTGGGCACATAGCCTTAGTGAAAAAAATTTTGCACCACTTAGTCTTTTTGCACCTGTAGATGTGCATCACAGCACCTGTGAGTTTAATCATGTGACCTCGTGGGTCACACGCCTCTAAAATGTCCGAGGCCCTGGCTACTCTTAATCCGCCCCTGCCGTGACTTCTAGGCAGGACTGTTGTAAAGTATGCCTCAGATAAAAAGGATACTTTTGATATTTCCTACATGAAATGAAGTAATTTAACAATACTGTGCTACGCTGGTTCTGTCAATAAAGTGAATTAATAATGTGTGGTCTGTGGCCAAATGATGAAAGAAGACACAGTTCAGACGACTGGAAAAATGTGCAGTGGATTAAATACAAAAACTGTGACACACACCATATAAATATATGTTTTCTTTCATCATTTGGCCATAGACCACACATTATTAATTCTCCTTTATAGACCAACCGGGGGATCATGAAAGGGATTGTCAGTGTATACAAAAAAAAGTGTATTGATTGATCAGTGGATTCTCATCAATTATCGTGAACTTTCCTGACATGCGTGAAATAATGTTATCTATAATATATTGTATTTCATCTACATGAGTATATTCATTATTATGTTTTTCTACAAATATGTATGCTTTATGATTATTTTTATTACATGTTCACTGTTATATGATTTTCTCGTTCATGCATTATATCATCATTTGAGATCATGGCTTGATTTCTATAGTCCTAAGTACATGGCGATATTAATCACATTGATTTATCTATGTTTTGGTTTATTTCAATTCATTATGTTGATTTTCATTTTTATGTTTTTTGTATTTTTTGTACTGATTTTTGTACCGTTGTACCGTTGGGATGTATGGTCTGTTTCTTCTCTGAACAAGGCATTTGCCTAGTTCGATGTTGTATTATCGGCAAGTATCGTAGCAAATTTATACTCATTTTATCGACCGCAATTCTCTCCTTGTCCACGTTTCGGTCTGGCTGGGACCTGTGATTCCTCTTGCTTGCTTCACAACTCTGTTGCATGTGTTTCTGACTTCCCTTGTTACTAATTGCAGTGCTCTTTATGTCCAGGTTCTGGTCTGGCTGGCACCTGTGGTACCTCTTCCACAATTCTGTTGAATGCTTTCCTGCCTTCCTTTGTCACTGCCGGCTTTTGTCTGTATTTAGTACACTGCATATGCTTCTATCTCCGGACTAAGTCGGATGTTGCAGTCCTTTGATATGTATATTTACATTCAGCAATTTCATGAGATATTGCTAGATATCACTGTCTATTGCATTTATTTATTGCATTCCATCATCCTAATCTAATCATAGAGATTTATTGTTGTTTATTTTAGGCAACATCTTCTGGTGATCATGCTATACGTGTTTGAAATACCTGGTGTAACAACCTTGGCATTGGTCAATTTTTTAATCACTCCCCAATTGACATTGGTCTCTAATATATATACTGTATATAACATCACTCTTTGCTTTATATTTGAGATCGTATGACTAGGGGTGCGTTCTGCACCTGAAAAGCGTCAGGTTCTCCTGAGGTTTCCATTTTATCATCATGTTTTAAAAAAAAAACAATTCCCAATAAAATGTTCTATTTTTTAACATTTTTCTACATTTTCTCTGCGATCACCAATGGGTGGGCACCCATAGGATGGACTCCAGCTGAGACTATTCGGTCTTCAACGTGGTAAGCTTCCAACCTCCATTCCCCTCCTCTTTATGCTGTATTATCAGCATAAAGATGATTTTCTAAGTCATAAGACTTCATGAGTTGTCTCAGGCCAAAGGTATAAATGGAGAAGAGCAGTGGTCCTAGGAGAGAGCCTTGCTGGACATCAACAAAGAAAGTGTGGGATGAGAAGTTTGTGTGGCAACGGTAGATGCTAAATGTGTGATTATTGAGAATATTGAGGAGAGGCAAGATCTTTTGATTCCATGGGATGAGAGGATTGGTAGTAGGAGAAAGCAGTCAACTGTGTCCAACGCAGATAACAGGTCTAGAATGAGGACTACAGAGGATTATTTATTGGCATTGGCAGTTAATAGGATGTTTCGAATTTTGGTTACTGTTATTTCAGTTGAGTGGTAAGCACAGAAGCAGGATTGTACAGTAGGTTGTCAAAAAGTATGTTGTATGAGAGGTGGGAGGAGAATCCAATGTGGACGTGCTATTCAAGAAGTTTTGAGGTGAAATGGGGTAGTTATATGGGGTGATAAATGGACGTAGAGGTTGGGTGAAGTGATGACTTCATCAGGATTGATTTGATGGCTGCTTGCTCAAAAGAGGAAAGAAAGATACCAAAGTTTAATTATAAATTGAAGATATAGGTTAGGGTTGAGAAAAGTTAGGTGAGGTGTGACCTGGAAAAGTAGCAAGCTTTTATTCATTTATAGTGGGAATGAAGCTAAACATTATTGGAAAAAGGCCTTGATTGGTTGCTGAGGTTGTACATTAAAGTTTTCTCTGATGTGATCAATCTTATTTTGAAATGTGAGGCAGTTTTTTGCTAAAATGAGAGAAGTGGGTGGATAAAGGAGGGAATTAAAAGTGTTAAATAACTGTTTGGGGTTTTGGGCTAGTGAAGATATGAGAGTTGTGAAATAGGCATGCTTAGGAGTTATGAGGGCTGACTTGAATTTTAAAATTACTTGCTTCTTGTTAACACACTTTTTGGTATCGCTGCAATCATACTGATGAGCAGAATCAAATTACGATGTCATTTTTACCACACAATGTATGCAATAAAAACAATTCCCAAAAAACAGTGGCAGAATTATATCTGTATTCACAATTTCACCGCCCTTGGAATTTTTTTCCATTTTGGAGTACGTTATGTGATAAAATGAATGTCATTCAAAAGTACAATTTGTCCCACAAAAAACAAGCCCTCACACATCTATGTGGATAGAAAAAAAAGAAAACGAAAAAAAACTGAAATTTTCCACGTCGGAAAGTAACCATCATATTAACTTTTATTTAATAAATCAAATACACTTGAAAATGCGCAACTTAGTAATGCTTCTTATTTCAATAATCTGCGTCCTTCTCCACCAGGATGGATCTTTCACTCTCAGTTCATGAGTAAAATCAATCAATCAATTCTATTCATGAGTAAAATCTGCATTCAATGAAGACAGATTTCCTTATTACTGAAATAGGAAAAGACAGTTGGTGTAAATAGTATTCTATAGAGAAGGGGGATGAGCAGTTAAGAACTACAGGTTGATACAGACATTCAGCTGTAAGCTCTCCTGAAACAAGTTACAATTTTCCATAAAACTCTATGAGCAGCAACTGCCGTCTCCTGTCCCAGTAGTGGGTAAATCTGTATTTCAGACTCTTCAGGACACATAGCTCTAACATGCAGGGGCCCAGCAGAGGAAATTATTCCAGGAAGGCTGCATACTGCCTGCAGCAGCTAAATCTGAGAAAGCTTCCAAAATGGTTGGCCCGTTCCCTCCATGTGGACAGATCAGATCTAACTTGCTTTTAAGCGTCTGTGCAGAAAATCTGATGATAATGTCTGTGAGGATAATGATTGAATTTTATCTCTCCAGTAAACAGAAAAGTTTCCTCCAGATACCATACCTTCTGATGCCAATGGAGAACCATTTTGCACCTCAAGCCTGATCTTTGGGAATCAACACACAGCACACAAGTTACCAACAAGATCTCTGGGGCACCAGGGGCTTTACCACATCCAGTCAATGTCCTAATCCTACACTTCAAAAATCAAGGTAGACTTCTTCATCTGATTAGACTGACAAAATCTCCAAACAGACAGTTCAAATCTGACCAAATGGGATTTTCTCAGGAATTCCAAAATCTCCAAAGTTATCTTTTCATAATTCTTTGGGAAAGTGCAAATGTGACATTCTCAATTCCAAGACATCAAAAATCGATATGGAACACTTCAGTTGACATATTCATGTGTACCACTTGTTATACTGTACTTGTTGAGCACCACAATTTACACTGAGCTCTACTCCTTTCGAACAGTTGCCAAATAGCAACCTAGGGAGGCCTCTCTGCTTCTTTGAGCACAGTAACACATGCTGCAGTAGTTCTGACAGAGACTGTCTTAAAGAGTGGGATGCTGCTATAAATGTTATGTTTATAGAAATGGTAACCCTGATCAAGCAGTGGTTGCACCAATTCAAACACAATTTTCCCATTCACTTCAGGGACAGGGGAACATTCAGGACATTCAATCCTGGTGTCCCACCCTTCATAAACTCTAAATCTGTCGTGCAGCCTGAAGTACTCTCGCATAGCTTCTACATTTTTATTACATGCCCTCTTACTAGATAGTTATTGTCAGAATTTACATCTGCCCTTGAAGTGGATTAGAGACTCAACTACATAGATGTCTCTTTGGGGAATGCAAACCAGCAAATTTGCTGCTGAAGTGATGGATGACAAGCAATATTCTGAATAGACAGTCAATGTTGAGATCATCTCAGAGTGTACACTGTGCATTGTTATTATAATGCCAAACTTGAGAATGGTCCCATAGCCATTTGGATAATTAAAATGTTATTTAAAATATTCACATTCAAATATAGACAAAGTTCCAGCTTCTTCACTATCCACATGTGAAGCACAGGGCTGCAAAACTTTCAAGGGGTTAAACTAGTGAATGATGAGATGTGGTTTGGGGCAATAAATTGTTCGGCATTTGAAGTAGTTTACGCCACCATGATATTTATAAAATCTTTGAAGAAAAATTTGAAATAGTCAATTTCTGTGAGACCTGCAGTTTCAAATTGGATTATTGATCTGGCCACAAAATCAGGAGTTTGAGAATATAACCTTCAGTGGTTGGGATCCACAGGGGCCATTTCTTTGTCATCAGCAGTCCTGAGATGTCTCTGTGGGGTTCATTTTCACTAGTGGAGGAGGAAGAAAAATAGAGGAATGTAGCATCCTCTCTCTCACTATTGGTGTCAGAGGCAAAGAAGGCTTAAGCCACTTCAGCTGAAAATAGCCTTTAGCAGGGTTGAGTCATTTAATTAGCTCTATTTTTCATGGGGGTGATGTGTGTGTCTTTAGTGTTTTTTATGTGTATTGTGTAACCAGATTTTATTCAGGTTTGTGTTTGTTGCATACTTTATTTATTGGATTACAATTGAAGAAAAGAGAAAATGAAAAACAATAGAAAAACAGAATAGAAGAGTAGAAAAACAGAGACCTACAAAAAACAATAGGATAAAAATATTATTTTTCATACTATCCAAACTATGTTTCTGGATTTGATGTACATGTCCTTTTCTAGTCTCTCTTCTCTTCTTCCTTTCCTCTACTTTGCATGATATGCCCCTATCTCAGCACTATTGTGCTATATACCTTTTTTTAAAGGCAATTCTTCTGATGGAAAAGTTGCCCTTGTAGTGCCTTGTGATTTGGGAAATGATGGCTGCACAGGCACATTTCCTCACTTCTGGATGCTGCACTCTGTATGGGACAAGCACGCAAAGGCTGGCATGCATATCCAGTAGCAGCTGGTGTCACTGTCTTAATCAGCTATGGTCAGCCTTTGATCAATTCAATTAAACACCATTGCATCTGTTGGTTTTCTGTCATTACGAGATCCTCCTCCCCTCTAATTATACCATGTACTAGCAGTTTAGTCTTTCAGCCCCTTGAGGATGCTGACCACGAATTGTGTGTTGGAGTTTGAGCAGATCTATGTCTCACTCTGTGCTGCTATGTCTCCGCCTGGTGGGTAATTTGGTTTTTGAACATTTGACCAATCGTTAATTATTTATTCATGAACCAGCATTTTATATATCTGTTTGATTAATACTCTTGTGCTTCAACCTGGCTAGATTCCAGTTTTAATTGTACAGAATTATTCCATGCTAACCCCTTCACCACCGAGCCTGTTTTCACCTTCATGACCAGGCCGAATTTTACAATTCTGACCAGTGTCACTTAATGCGATAATTACTCTGGAAAGCTTGAAGAATCCCAGTGATTCTGAGATTGTTTTTTCATGACATATCGTGATAGTGGTAAAATAACATTCCCCACATGTCTACTTTACATCAGCACAATTGTTGAAACATAACTTTTTTGTTACGAAGTTAGAAGGGTTAAAAGTTGACCAATGATGTCTCATTTTTACAACAAAATCATTTATTTTAAGGACCACATCACATTTGAAGTGACTTTGAGGAGTCTACATGACAGAAAAAAAACAAAAATGACACCATGCTAAAAATTTCAACCTTCAAGGTGCTCAAAACCGCATTCAATAAGTTTATTAACCCTTCAGGTGCATTACAGGAATTGAAACAATGTGGAAGAAAAAATTAACATTTAACTTTTTTTCACAAAAAGTATACTTTAGTCCCACATTTTTTATTTTTACAAGGGTAACAGGAGAAAATGGACCCAAAACGCATTGTGCAAATTCTCCTGAACACACAGATACCCCATATGGAGGGGAAAACTACTGTTTGAGAGCAAGGCAGGGATCAGAAGGAAGGAGCGCCATTTGACTTTTTGAATGCAAAATATGCTGAATTCAATAGCGGATGCCATGTTGCATTTGGAGATCCCCTGATGTGCCTAAGCAATGAAAACCCCTAAGAAATACAGCATTTTGGAAACTATACCCCTCAATGAATTTATCTAGATGTGTGGTGAACACCTTGAACCCCCAGGTGCTTCACAGAAGTTTATAATGTAGAACTGTGAAAATAAAAAGTCAAATTTTATCCACAAAAAGTAATTTTAGCGCAAATGTTTTTAAATTCACAAGAGTAACAGGAGAAAATGGACCCCAAAATTTGTTTTTCACTTTCTAGTGAGTACACTGATACCCCAAATGTAGGGGAAAACTACTGTTTGGGTGCACAGGAGGGCTCAGAAAGGAATGAGTGACATTTTGGAATGCAGACTTTGATGGAATGGTCTGTGGGTGTCACGTCACATTTGTAGAGCCCCTGATGTGACTAAACAGTGGAAACCAATGACAAGTGATCCATTTTGGAAACTAGAAACTTCAAGGAAATAATCTAGATGTTTATTGAGCACATTGATCCCAGAGGTGCTTCACAGAACTTTTTAACATTTATCTGTGAAAATGAAAAAAAATATTGTTTTAGCCCTATTTTTTTCATTTTTACAAGTATAGCAGGAGAAAATGGACCCTAAAATTTGTTGAGAAATTTCTCCTGAGTACACCGATACCCTATATGTGGTCGAAAACAACTTTTGAGGCACAGTGCAAAGCTTACAAGAGAAGAAGCGCCATATTGGAGTTCAGATTTTGCTGGAACGGTTTGAGGTTACCATGTCACATTAGCAGAGCCCCTGAGGTGTCAGAACAGCAGAACCCCCAATAAGTGACACCTTTTTACAAACTACATCTCTTAATGAATTAATCTAGGGGTGCAGTGATCATATTGACACCACAGGTGTGTCATAGAATTTTATACCATTGGCAGTGAAGAAAAAAATAATTTAATTTTTACCACCAAAATTTTGTTTTAGTTCCAGATTTTCCTTTTTCACACACACTGAGAAATGGGTAAAAATGGCACCAAAATTTGTCCCACAATTTCTGCTGAACGTAGAAATACCCCATATGTGGCTGTTTAGTACTGCTTAGCCATATGGTGAGACTCGGGTGGGACGTAGTGCTATTTGCCTCCTCGAGTGCAGATTTTCCTAGAATAGTTTGTGGACTCGATATACAGAGCCCCTAAGTGCCAGAAGAGCAAACTCCCCCATCAAATGGTGCCATTTTGGAAATTATACCCCTTTGGGAATTTACCTACAGGTATAGTGATGATTTTGACTCCATGGGGGTTTTCCAGAAACAAGCAGCAGTGGATGTTGCAGAGTGAAAATTGCATACCGCCATTCTAGTGCCCAGTACATTATCATGCGCAGTACATTATTCCCATCTCGTGCTTCTAGAGACATGCACCTGTAAATTAGGGGGGCAATAATAATAATAATATTTTTTATTTATATAGCACCAACATATTTCGCAGCACGTTACAATTAAGCGGTGACATATACAGACAATAAATTCAATACAAGGTAAGACAGTTAAATAGTTATATTAGGAGTTAGGGTCCTGCTTGCAAGCTTAAAATCTACAAGGGAATAGGGGTGCACAATAGGTGAAAAATGCTTTTTATTTCAGGTCTCGCAATTATAATAAATAGGGATTTTCATATAAAGCTGCATGATCTGTCATCAGCCAGTATGTTTAAGTAAAATAATCAAGTATCAAGTGCAGTTATCATGGGCATGAGGGTGTGGAAACAGATGAATAGAAGGGAGCAGATTCTGAATAATATTTAGATGGAGGGAACAGCAAAAGTTAGGTTAATGAGTTGAGATGGTTGTCTTGTTTAAAGAAATGGGTTTTTATAGCATGCTTGAAGACATGGGGGCTAGGTATTAGTTGGATTGTCTAGGGTAGTGCATTCCAGGGAACTGCCGCAGCAAAAGAGAAGTCTTGGAGAAGGAGGTGCGAGGTTCAGATTATAGAGGATGTTAGTCTTAGGTCATTTTTAGAAAGGAGGGCACGTGTAGGGTGAGAGACAGAGATGAGGGAGGAGATATAGGGCAGAGCAGAACTGTAGAGAGCTTTGTGAATGAGATCGATGAGTTTATATTGGACCCTGTAGCGAATGGTCAACCAGTGTAATGACTGCCACAAGATGGATGCATCGGCGAAGTGGCTGGACTGAAATATGACCTGGATTGGAGAGGAGAAAGTTTGGTAAGAGGGAGACCGATCAGAAAAGAGTTGCAGTAGTCCAGACAAGAGTGAATAAGACCAACAGTATGAGTTTTAGCAGTTTCAAAGGTGAGAAAAGGTCAGATTGGATGTTTTTAAGATGCAGGTGACAAGAGCGAGTAAGTGATCGGATATAAGCAATAAAGGAAAGTTCAGTGTCGATTATAACACCAAGGCAGCCGGTGTGCTGTTTGGGAGTTATGGTTGTACCCTCCAAGGTAATTTCAATGTCAGGTAGAGTTAGGTTAGTTGTGGGAGAAACACAAGAAGTTGAGTTTTGGAGAGATTAAGTTTAACATAGAAGGAGGACATGTTGTTAGAGACAGCAGACAAACAATCCTTGCTATTTTGTATTAGGTTGGAGGTGATGTCAGGAGAAGAGGTAATAATTGGGTGTCATCAGCATAGAGATGATATTGGAGCCCAAATCTACTGATTGTTTGTCCAATAGGGGCAGTGTATAGATAGAAGAGGAGGGCCGACCTAGGACTGAGCCCTGCAGAACCCTGATAGGAAAGGGAAGGGCAGAGGAAGAGGAGCCAGAAAAAGATGCAGTGAAGGAGCTGTTAGAGAGGTAGGAGGAGAACCAGGAGAGTATTGTGTCCTTGTGGCTGATAGAGCGGAGTATAGTGAGGAGGAGCTGGTGATCAACACAGTGTCAAATGCAGCAGAGAGATCCAGGAGGATCGGCAGGGAGCAGTGACTGTTGGATTTAGCTGTTAATAGATCGTTAGAGACTTTAGTAAAGGTAGTTTCAGTAGAATGTAAGAAGCGGAAACCAGATTGTAAAGGGTCAAAAAGATAGTTATCTCAGAGTTAACAGATGAGATGGGAGTGGACCAACAGTTCCAGGAGTTTAGAGATGAATGGAAGATTAGAGACTCGCCTGTAGTTAGCAGTACAGTTCTGGTCAAGGGATGTTTTTTTAAAAGTAAATGGGTTATGATGGCATGTTTAAATGAGGAAGGAAAGATACCATAAGAAAGAGAGAGATTAAATATTTTAGTTAGGTGAGTGGTGACCACCAGTGAGAGAGACTGTAGGAGATTTGAGGGAATCGGGTCACTGTTGCAGGTTTTAGACTGAGTAGAACTAAGGAGCTGGGTAACTTCTTCTGTAACAGGCTCAAATATGGCAAGTGAGCTTGAAGTGCATCAAGGAAGGGGATCCAGGCACTCAGAAGATTGGACTGAAATGTCCTGATGGATGTAGTGAATTTTTCTAGGAAATAAGTGGTCAGATCCTCACTGCTGAAGTTGGTGGCAGAGAACTCTGCTTTTGTTTCAAAAAGTCATTTTAGATTGTTAACTAGTGAAGTGATGAGGGTGGTGAAGTAGGATCGTTTAGCCAGATGAAGGGCAGAGTTATAGGTTTTGAGCATAAACTTACAGTGGTTGAAATCCTCTGCTAAAAGCAATTTTCTCCACTGACGCTTAGCGCACATTGAGCATCGCTGAAGAAAACATGTTTGCAGTGTGTGGCAGGGCTGCCGTCGTCTGTGTCAAGTCTTTCTGTGTGTTGCAGCTTCATCTAGGGCACTCTGCAGTGTATTATTGATGTGTGACAATGCTAAGTCTGGACAGGAGAGGGAGGAGATGGGAGCTAAAGATGTGTATAGATTGTCCATAAGCTGCTGGGTATTAATTGTACGTGTATTCCTATAAGTGTGGTAAGTGAGGGTGTACCGGGTGAGGAGACAGTTCTTGACAGAGAAGAAAAGAAGGCTGTGGTCCAAGAGCAAGAGAGGGGAATTAGTAAAGTCGTGCAGAGAGCAGCGCTGGGAGAAGACCAAGTCTAGAGTATTCCCGTCTTTAAGTGTAGGAGAGTAAGTAAATTGTGAGATGCTGAATAAGGAGGTTAGAAAAAGTATATGGGAGGCAGATTGAGAGAGGGGATCATTGATAGGGATATTAAAGTCCCCCCTGATGAAACTGGGAATGTCACAGGATAGAAAGTGAGGAAGCCAGGTGGCAAAGTGATCCAGGAACTGATGGGAGGAGCCTGAAAGGCAATACACAACTGCCAGTCGCATGGAGAAGGATTTGAAGAGTCTAATGATGTGGAATTCAAAAGAAGGAAACAAAAGTGAGGGAACCGGGGGGATGACTTGGAAAGTATATTGTGATGAAAGGAGCAAACTAACACCTCCACCTTGTCTGTCCTCAGGTCTGGCGGTATATGAAAATTTCAGCCCACCAAACAAGAGAGCAGCAGTGGCAGTGGTGTCTGACTGCTGGATCCAGGTTTCTGTAAGAGCCTGAAGGTTAAGGGAATTATAAAGGAAAAATCATGAATGTACGTTAGTTTGTTACATACTAACCGTGCATTCCAGAGGGCGCAATTCAAAGAGATAGGAAAAGGCATGCACTGAATGTTAATAAGATTAGCAGGGTTTCTATATGCAGCTGGAAGAGAGTTATGTATACTAATGGAGGGAGGCCCAGGGTTGGAGGAGATGTCGCCAGCGACTAGGAGAAGGAGAAAAAGGAGAAAGAACAGGTGGTGCAATGATTTGTATGAACATTTTGAGTGCTTTATGGTGGTAGTGGATGGTTTGGAGTGGGTGAGAAATGTCAGTAAAGCCTCAGAGTTATACATGTGAGAGGGGAGAAGGGATGGGCCAATGAGGAGAGAGTGCACAGAATGTGTAAGAGGACGGGAGAGTTGTGAGAAAGCAGAAGTTAAAACATATAAGAAGCAGAGTGAGATGACCAATACATAATGCAGTACAACTGACCAAGAAGCATGTTTGCTTAAATGTCCTACATGTCTCATGCCAACTGCCATATATAACTGCATACACTTTAAAGATATTGCACTTAAAATATACTGCACACATGCTCTCCCTAGCCAGACCTGAAATATCTGCTATAGTTTAGCACCAATTGGCCACATTGAATAATTAACCAATTTGCACAAAACCAGAGCAGGCATTACTATGCAAGATAAACAAACCCATGCTGAACAGAGAGGTCATAACATATCAGTGAAAGAGATAGTTTTAAACACTTTTGTAAAACAGGAAAAAAAACAGGAACAATGCATAAATACCATACAAAAAATCTTGCTAGATAGAATGATGCTGTTCACACTTAGCAGCTAACACACAAGTGGAAGGATGGATAAATGGATGGATAAATAATAATATCTGTGTTAAGAAAAGAAAGGAGAGAGGAGCATCAGCTTCATGCCATGTATAACTGCATACACTTTAAAGATATTGCACTTAAAATATACTGCACATGTGCACCCAGCACATGTGCACTCCCTAGTCAGAACTCATGTGAGGGCTCTCATCGCTGCAGAAATGCCAAACATGTAAACGCTAAATGTTGGTTAGGCACAATGCGGTTCAGAAAGGGGCATTTGTATTTAAGAGCGCAGAATTTTCTGAATTTTTAGGGAGGCGGCGAGGAGTCTGTTCACTTTTCCAGAGCTTTTGTCTACCAGTAATCTGGAAGCCCCATATATTTCCGTTAAGAGATAACGGATCTGAGTGTGGACTTGAATTTTTGTGGATTGAGTTGAAGCTTTTATTGGGAACATTTTACATAACGTTTAGGATCATATTTATCCGGCGCTCTACACTGAGCACTTATATCAGGGTTTCCATCTAAATCTCTGAGTAACGTGATTCAGATGACACACTGGAGGGATCCATTTTCTATAATGAGGCATCAGAGTTACTCTGGACTTCATCAGGCCTCTGTTCTGCATTGTCCTTCTTTTCAAAAGTGCATAAAACTGCGGCTAACCATGCTTTTATGCACGCCTAAAAGGAAGGACACCGCTAGATCAAAGGCCAGATGGCAGACACATTGTCACCATTTGCCTGAGTATAGGGAATTTTCCATCGGGGGTTCTGTCTGAATCACATAGTTCAGAGATTGAGATGGAATCCCTGGTGTAAGTGCTCAGTGTAGAGCACAGGATAAATGTGACCAGAGCCTGACTGCGATCTTTGGGAGGAAGAATGAAAAAATCAACAGCGGATGAAGAATTGGTTTTATTTATTTTTTACATCACTCCTCTTGCGATATAAGTGATTAGATGTCTTTATTCTTCTGGTCGGTGTGATTACAGCGATACCAGATTTATATTGTTTTTTATGTTTGGCTGCTGTCACACACTAAAAGACGCTTTTTATTCCAAAACATATCCATATTTTGAAAGCTATAATTTTTCCACATTTCGGCTGACACAGTCATTTGAGGGATAGTTTTTTGCAGGATGAGTTGACGTTTTTACTGGTACCATTATTGGGGAAATGACATTTTTTGATCATTTTCTATTCTGATTTTTGGGAGGCAGAATGAAAAAAAACAGCAATTCAGTATTTTTTTTAATGCAGTTTCACATGTGGTAAAGGCAGCTATATTCTTCGGGTCAGTACAATAACAGCAATACCACATTTATATCACTTTTTTATGTTATCTTTTACAGAATAAAATCTATTTGATAGAGAAAATAATTATTTTTGCATTGCTTTATTCTGTTCTGAGAGTTATAACTTTTTTATTTTTCCGCTGATGGAGCTGTTTCATGGCTTGTTTTTTGCAGGACGAGATGATGTTTTCAGAGATTCCATTTTTATTTACATTTGTCTTTTTGGTCACATTTTATTCCACTCTTTGTTTGACAGTATGAGGATAAAGCATTGTTTTTTGCCTCGTTTTTCTTTTTTTTTTACGGCGTTCACTGAAAAGGTTAAATAGTTTGACACTTGTATAGGTCGGGTTGTTCCAGACATGGCGGTACCAAATATGTGTACTTTTGTTTATTTTTGTTTTTAAATAAATAAATGTGTTTATTGGATTAATATGTTTCATTTTTTTTTTGTTCTTTATTTTGTGATTTATTTTATATTTTTAAAAAATTTTAAAACTTTCTTTTTTACTTTTTTACCCTGCATCAGAGGGGTTAAACTCCCGCGATCGATGCTAGCACTGATCGTGTGTGTGGCTGCAGGGTATCAGCTCTCATACAGAGCTGAGGAAAAACTCATGGATCAGCACTGGCTCACTGAATAACATTGGACAGATTGCAATGCGATTTTTTCTCACGTTGCACCCTAACTGAAAAATTCCCTTTAAATCAGTAAAATGAGAGATAATAAGAAATATCTTTAACCATACATGCTTCAGACTATTTTATATGGACTTTTTTTGTATAATATAGGCATTAAAAGCTTGATCAGTGAAAACAAATATATAAGCAGCAATTATAAAATATATATTTACTTTTTTTTTTTTCAAAAATACATTTTTATTTCATGCTTTTTTTGGTGATTTCATAGATTCTATTGTTAAAATGCTTCTGCCATCTGAAAGTATTTTACACCATACAGGATTTTGTGCTTTGTTCATTATAAGACAGAAGTTTTGGGCACCATAATTCCTTACTATAAAAGCTAAAACTTGCTTTTATCAGGCTTCGTTCTATACAGAAAATGATGAAAGGAAAATGCAAGTTTGATTACTAAGATGTTCCGCAAGTATATTTGAGCTTGATTCATATGATTAATATAGGTCTATATGACCCTTATTGCTAATCAATTTGTAATTTTATCTTTATCAAAGTCATGCGACATTTTACTAAGCAATCTATGAAGTTTTAAAGTGCTTTCATGTATAGTATATGGCTGTTCTTTCTGCGACTGGAGAAAAACAGTACTGCATAATTGGCCCAGGATGTGAATTATAAAACCATGCTCAGTATTCAGAAAGTAGAGATACAGTGTTCACACATAAGGATAGGAAGAGTGAAATTTACTTCTTCAGTAATTTGACACACAATAATCTGTTCTCACCTTTAGATGTGATAATATACTTTAATTAAATTATGTATTTTATAGAACAATTAGCATTTTTCTTAGTAAAATGCAGTAATAGAAATATGCTCAGTAAGTGAAAGTCACTTCTAATTGCTTTACAATTTTGGAAGACAAAATATAACATTAAAGGGTGAGTCCTTGTTGTTAACTATTTTTACTGCTCCAATGCAGATGAAAAATAAAAGCAATCTTAAAAATAGCGTTGGATCCCAATTCATCGAACAGTTTTCACTAGAATTCTGAAATGTCATTTTTGTTTGAACAACTCATATTCTTTTTGCCAGTCCCAGCCAGCTCCACTTACTGTTTGAAAAGTGAATGATGCTTAGTCAAAAGGGCAAGACAAATTTATCATTTATTTATGTCAATTACTCTAGGACTTAAATGGAGATTTGGTGTTCTGGTGAGGCATCATATTTGAAGTCCAGAATGCAGATACTTTTTTTCTTGGCTTGTCTGCAGATAAAAATCTGCTATCAAATCTGCTTAACAAGCTCATTAATTTGGCGCAGCTTTTTCAATGTTACTTTCTGCAGTTTTGCTCTGAGATTTTTTATACTATACCTGCGTGTCAAGCCATGTGTGGGAAAGACTTAGCGCAACACAAAGGGAAGAGGAAAAGGGAGCCCAGACTGTAGGGAAAGGGTGAAGGGGAGGCCTCCTATTCTGGTCTAGTGTCACCCTGTCTCAATTACTGTCCCTATATTGGCTCTTCACCAATCGCCGCACGCGTGCCTCCCTCTGACTCTCCCTGGCGTATGCCTAAGGCTAGGGACAGGAGGAGATGAGCACTAGTAAATCTCCACTAAACTCTATAGACAACAATGGTAGACAAACTGGGGGGATTGCTTCGTTTTAGACGACTACAGACAAATGCGCACATGGCCTCAAGCTCCAGAGAGGATGAAGTACTGTTCTTGCTAAAGCCCCACAAGTAGTAATGAATATCACTGGCACTTCCCTCTCAGACACACCAGATATTTATACACCCAGGCCAGAGAGCTAATTAGCTAGAGAGAGGTAGCAGCTAGGTCCGAGAGACAGCCAGCCTCTAAGAAGATGTCTGTAATGCCAAACATAGAGATCTCCTGCAACCAACTGCAGGGCGACTGTCTGTCACCTCTGACACACCCGTGACTCTGCGTCTTCTCACTATACATTAACGAGTGCATCCAGGGGCATAACTACAATGGGTGCAGGGGTTGCAGTTGCTCCTTGGCTCTTGAATGTTGTGGAGACCCTAATGGTCTCTTTTGCCAATATGTGAAGACCAATAGCTGTAAAAAAAGATAATAGATGAGGGCATTGTTGAAGATTTTGCATAAAGGCCCATGTACTTTAAGTTACTACTGGTTGTCTCCATAATCAACTATGGATCATGGGAGAATCCTATAATTTCTTATAGAGGATGTATAGTGGATATAAAAAGTCTACATACTGCTGTTAAAATTCCCATTTTTTGTCATAGAAAAAAAATCATAACAAGAAGAATCATTTCTTAACTTTTCCTACAAAGTTAATCATTTTGAGGGGGGAAATAAAAACAACAAAACTAAAATAAATGTGGTTGCATAAGTGAACACCCTCCTATAATTGGCAATGTGGTTGTATTCATAATTAGCCAATCACATTTAAATTCATATTAATTAGTAGTCAGTATATTACTACCATCATTTAAAGTGATTCTAATTAACTCCATATAAAGCTTAGCTGTACTAGAATTTTCCTGACGTTTCTATGTTGCATTTTAAAGCAAAAGTCATGGCCTCGTAAAACCTTATAACACAGAAAATGGATCTCATTGTTGAAAGTTTTCTATCAGTAGAAGGGTACAAAAAGATTTTCAAGGCATTAGATATACTGTACAATTAACATTGTGAAGATGGTCATACATAACTTAAATTTGGCAAAAGAGTGACAATAACTAAAACTAAATGTCCCTCAAAAATTCATGTAACGACAAGAATAAAATTGGTAGAAGTTAAAAAATTTCCTACAGAAACTTTAAAGGGTCTGCAGGAATGTACTGCAAGTCACAACAATGTCCCTTATTTTTCATATGTTTGACCTGTGTGGTACAGTGGCAAGATAGAAGCCATTTCTTACAAAGAAAAACATCCAAGCCCAATTATGTTTTGCCAATACCTACAACAAGTATGCCAAAAACATGTGGAAAAAGTGTCTGATGAGGCCAAGGTTTAACTTTTTTGCCATGAATCCAAAAGGTATGTTTGGCTATAGAGCATCACCAGAGAACACTATACTCAAAGTGAAGCATGATGGAGGCAATATTATGTGTTGGCGGTGTTTTTCAGTAAAAGTAACTAGAACTTTGGTCAAGGTAGAGTGAATAGTGAGCAGTTCCAAATATCAGACCGTTTTACATCAAAACCTTCAGGCATTTGCGAAAAAGCTGAAGATGATGAAGAATTTTCCATTCAGCACCACAACAATTCTCAGTATACCTCCAAATCAGCAGACGAATGGATCCTTCATTGGTATGATTTTTTTACATACTGTAGCAAAAAACATGCATTTAACAGGAGTATGTATGCTCTTTATATCCACTGTACATGTGATGCTATTATTTATTATGTTCTAGACTAGTAATGAAACCAATAAGGTGTCAAATAGTTATATATTATTTATTTGTATATGTTATTACTGTAATTATCTATATTATAATTATATAAATGTATAGTTGCCTAATTATTGATGTTCAGTTAAAGAATTTGGTAATTTTCCCTTTTTTACAGATAGTACACAAATGTATCAGTACTTTTAAATTTCTATCATAGAAACCACAGAATTTTGATGTATAGACATGAGTGCTAGACAGTCAGTCAGTTTTCCATACTGTGTTCAAAGTCAGCAGTAACAAGGATATACAGTATACATATACTCTGAGATCAAAAATGACACCCCAAAGCCAAAAGGCATGGTGGGGTAATCAAAACCATGACCACTATGATTATTATTAAAATTAATGTTTATTAAACAACAATATTAGCAATATTAAAATACAAGAAACAAGGTACCTTAGTTGTGAGGGACAACCTATAGCAATGCCCTATAAATAATTGTTGAACTATATATGTCTAATAGGAAAAATGCATACATTTATAGATAATAGCTCAAGTGGCATAAATAAACAAAATACCAATCCAATAATTGACATATATAGATCACTCACAGTAATCATATAATACATAAGGTGATAACTACTATGAGGAAGTGTTTACGAAACGCACGTCAGGGTTGAGGGACGCGTGCATGCCCTACTCAGAGCTCCACTTTTACTACAGGTAATTTATTGCTATTTTATGGGTATCCATAGATAACCGATTGACAGAGTGCTGCACTTAACTTAACTTAGGTCCAGATTTTTGGGCTGTACCAATTTCATATGATTTTGAAATTAGACATATACAGTGATGGCCAAAAGTATTGGCACCCCTGCAATTCTGTCAGATAATACTCAGTTTCTTCCTGAAAATGATTGCAATCACAAATTCTTTGGTCTTATTTTCTTCATTTAATTTGCTTGCAAGGAAAAAACACAAAAGAGAATGAAGCAAAAATCAAATCATTGATCATTTCACACAAAACTCCAAAAAAGGGCCGGACAAAGGTATTGGCACCCTCAGCCTAATACTTGGTTGCACAACCTTTAGCCAAAATAACTGCGAACAACTGCTTCCGATAACCATCAATGAGTTTCTTACAATGCCCTGCTGGAATTGTAGACCATTCTTCTTTGGCAAACTGCTCCAGGTCCCTGATATTTGAAGGGTGCCTTCTCCAAACTGCCATTTTGAGATCTCTCCACAGGTGTTCTGTGGGATTTAGGTCTGGACTCATTGCTGGCTACCTTAGAAGTCTCCAGTGCTTTCTCTCAAACCATTTTACAGTGCTTTTGGAAGTGTGTTTTGGGTCATTGTCCTGCTGGAAGACCCATGACCTATGATGGAGACCCAGCTTTCTCACACTGGGCCCTACATTATGCTGCAAAATTTGTTGGTAGTCTTCAGACTTCATATGCCATGCACACGGTCAAGCAGTCCAGTGCCAGAGGCAGCAAAGCAACCCCAAAACATCAGGGAACCTCCGCCATGTTTGACTGTAGGGACCGTGTTCTTTTCTTTGAATGCCTCTTGTTTTTTCCTGTACCCTCTATGTTGATGTTTTTTCCCAAAAAGCTCTACTTTTGTCTCATCTGACCAGAGAACATTCTTCCAAAACGTTTTAGGCTTTCTCAGGTAAGTTTTGGCAAATTCCAGCCTGGCTTTTTTATGTCTCGGGGTAAGAAGTGGGGTCTTCCAGGGTATCTTACCATACAGTTCCTTTTCATTCAGACGTCGACGGATAGTACGGGTTGACACTGTTGTACCCTCGGACTGCAGGGCAGCTTGAACTTGTTTGGATGTTAGTCGAGGTTCTTTATCCACCATCCGCACAATCTTGCGTTGAAATCTCTCGTCAATTTTTCTTTTCTGTCCACATCCACATGATATAAGGGACTATCTATGATAAGTGCTAAGTCCCTGTATTTTCTGACATAGGATATTAGGAATCACTAATGATTTGTGTTATTTCTTTGATATCTATGAGATGTGACATAATGCATTACCAATGATAAATGCTATTCCTTACTAAATGATATTGAGATTGTTATAATGCAGTTAGAATTGGTCATTTGTTTTGCTCGTATGTGTTACAGTCTCTATCACATTCTGGCTCTGACAACTTAGAACGACATAGAGCAGGATGCACATGTGATACCGGTCTGTGGGCATTACTTCTGGGGATTAGTCTCATATATAACAGAACCTGCTTTATTAGCTTTGGCTATTTAGTATATGCTGGTTTATGTATGAATGTAATAAACCAGCTATCTTGAGACAAATCTTACTTTCTAAAAATTCCCAGGGCTATTATTATTGTCGCAATATATAGACTTGGGTCTCCTTAAATGCATATCTATGATGAATTGTCGGCTTCTTAATCTGTACGTTCACTTTTCTCTATCTTTTATTCACGATTGTGGTTTTTTAAATATAAAGATAGATATTTACCAGGGATATTAGGGACACCGACGTTGCGCGGGGGCGCCACGGAGCAAAAATTAGGGTGCCAACCTCCGTTGTCAGGAAGGGAGAGAATTTAGGGACAAAATAGGGACAGATAGAGCCCGTAATCCTTCCTGACTGATGTGTGACTTATCCCTGTTCCCTGGCATTTTGTCTTGTTTTTGTGTTTGTTATTATGGTGACTACTGAGTCCTTTTTAGCATATTCGAATAAAAGTTATATTTTAGGGGTCTAATCTTCTGTTGGTTGTCTAACGCTGGATAGAGGCAAGACGAAGTCCAGAGTAACTCTGCTGCCTCATCTCATTATAGTGAATAGATCCCTCAGGGGTTTTATCTGAATCACGTCATTCGGAGATTTAGATGGAAACCCCAAAGTAAGTGTTCAGGGTAGAGCGCTGGATAAATGTGATCCCAAATGTTATGTAAAATGTTCCCAATAAAAGCTTCACATTAAAGCCCCCACTCAGGTCTGTCATGTGTTTATAGGAATATAGGGGCTTCAACGTTACGGGTAGTACAAAGGCTCTGGAAAATCTAAATGGCTCCTCGCCCCCTAAAAGAAATTCAGCAAATTCTGTGCTCCCAAATCCAAATCTCCCCTCCCTTCTGAGCAACGCAGTGTGTCCAAATCACATTTAGTGTCCATATGTTTGGCAGGGGTATTATTTCCAAAATGAGGTCACTTGAGGGGGGATTCTGCTCTTTTAGCATTTAGGGGCTCTGTATATGGAGTCCACAAACTATTCTAGGAAAATCTGCACTCCAGCAGGCAAATAAGCAGTACTGTACAGCCACATATGAGGTATTACCACATTCAGCAGAAATTATGGGACAAATTTTGGTGACATTTTTATCCATTTTCCCAGTGTGAAAATGTAAAATCTGTGACTAAAACAAAATTTTTGCGGTAAAAATGTAATTTTTCTTTCCTCACTGCCCAATGGAATAAAATTCTGTGACACACGCTTGGTGTCAGTATGATCACTGCACCCCTAGATGAATTCATTGAGAGGTGTAGTTTGTAAAATGGGGTCATTTATGGGGGAATCTGCTGTTACAGCACCTCAGGGGATCTTCTAGTGGGTCAGGGCACCCTCAAACCATAACAGTAAAATCTGTACTATAATATGGAGCTCTATCCTTTCTGACCTTTGCACTGTGCCTCAAAAGTAGTTGCCAATTACATGTAGGGTATTGACATATTCAGGAGAAATTGCACAACAAAATGAGAGGTCAATTTTCTCCTGTTACCCTTGTGAAAATAAAAAAATGGGTGCTAAAAGAAAATTTTTGTGATTTTTTTTATTTTCACAGCTCTACGTTATAAACTTCTGTGAAGCACCTGGGTGTTCAAAGTGCTCATCACTCATCTAGATGAGTTCATTGAGTGGTCTAGTTTCCAAAATGTGGTCACTTGTTGGGGGTTTACGCTGTTTAGGCACATCAGGGGCTCCCCAAACGCCCTTCCCTTCCGAACTCTGCCGTGCGCCCAAACAGTAGTTTTCTGCCACAAACAGTACAGACCAAAAGTTTGGACACACCTTCTCATGTAAAGATTTTTCTGTATTTTCATGACTTTGAAAATTGTACATTCACAAATAAATGCAAGAGTTATCGAAGAAATTTTACCACTATTATGAAGTACAATATGTCATGAAAAAACAGTCTCAGAATCAGGGGGATTCGTTGAAGCGTTCCAGAGTAATTACCTCATAAAGTGACAGTGGTCTGAATTGAAAAAATTGGCCCGGTCACTAACCTACAAAGTGGCTCGGTCCTTAAGGGGTTAATCCTGTACCTCCATTGGGCTTCTGATTTCCCAACTTTTACTGTACCTTTAAAATTAATGACCAGAAACATGAATACATGGGCAGATTGTTAGAGGTGAGAATATGAAAATTAGTTCAGCAATATAGTTAAAGCAGCTAATGAGAATCATTTTTGGTATATGCTATATGAATAAGCATCAGGAATTGTTTTTCTCCTTGCTCTACTAAAAAGCTGATATTAAAATTTTCTGTTCTGCTTCTTTGTATCGTATTTATAGATTTTCAATAACTGTTTGCCATCTGCCCATATTGTGCAGACAACAATTTTTCTATTTTTTTCCTTTGTGGACATCAGATGAATGCTTTCAATAACAGACAGGTTGACAAGAAGAACATGCTAAGAAATGCTGTGTGCATTTTAGTTTTTCTTTAGCAACAATCAATTTGTGAAATAGATGAAAACATGCAATCTGATGTATTTTCAAAGATACAGAAAGCATAAAAAGTTTTTTTTTCTTTCTGTTGTAAGCAAAGCCATTGTTCCGAAAATAATAAGAAGGGAATCACAGCAATATTTTTAAGCCATTTTCTTTTTATCATGAGAGACAAATAACTACTGAAATAGAAATGCACTTGTCATCTTGCTTAATTTTTATAACAGTCATTATGTATGAATGGAAAAAATATATATATACATATATATGCAGTATTTTAACAAAGCAAAAATAATTAGGCTGTAGATTTTATTTAAAATTATAACATTCAATTATTTTTGTAATACATTTATATAAAGTAAAAGTTAAGACCTTACAATATAAGGGCAGTTACTCCTTATGTTCCTCTTCGAGATGATTGCCAGCTGCTGCACAATAGGATGACTTATAGGCTGCGCAATGCTCCCTTGACAAAAAGTATGAAAATTATCTCTCCTTCAGGAGGAAGAAAGATGACTCTCTGTTGCCATATATTGGAGATAGCTAATAGAGATGATCATATATTTTGCAATTCAAAATTGCAAGATTATTTCAATTTTTGAAAAAAGAATTGATACACCCCAAATTACAATTCTGGAAAGCCTTCAATTGTCCTGAAAAAACATTTGTAACAGGAGTTCTCCTTGGCCTGTAGCCAGCCCCTTTGAAGCTCTTTAAAACAAACAGACATAGAAATGTCAAAAGTGACCCCACTATAGAACATATGGTAACTGTAACGGGTCCGAGAGGCGGACTGTAACGGGTCCGGGAGGCGGAACCTCTGAGCTACTATACAAGGGGGCGGCCCTTGTAAGGGAGCGGGTGGCAGTCTCTGGGTGAACGGACAGGGAGTTACGGCAAGTGATCAGGGCAGTCTCTGGGTAAGGGGTAGGTACGACCTGTGATGGCAGAGCCTCCGGGTAGGCTAGCAGGCAGATGGTAGATGTGTGCTCCCAGGTGAGCAAGCGAGAGTCTCTGGAATAGCAGGTGGTCACGGCACGTGACGGCGGAACCTCCGGGCTGGCAGGCAGGTAGGTAACGGAGAAGCGCTCCCAGGTGAGCGGGCAAGAGTCTCTGGAATAGCTGGTGGTCACCGCACGTGACAACGGGACCTCCGGGCTGGCAAGCAGGCAGGTAACGGAGATGCGCTCCCAGGTGAGCGGGCAAGAGTCTCTGAGATAGCTGGTGGTCACAGCACGTGACAACGGAGCCTCCGGGCTGGCAAGCAGGCAGATAACGGAGAAGCGCTCCCAGGTGAGCGGGCAAGCTGGTCCATAGACAGACTGACCGGAGTAGTAAGGCAGACCGTCGGACCTCAGGCAAGCAGGCAGGTAGCTGATATGCGCTCCCAGGTGAGCGGGCAGGCTGGTCCTTTAGACAGACTGACAGGAGTAGTAAGGCAGACCGTCGGACCTCAGACTGGCAGACAGGTAACAAGTATTCAGGCAGGAATCAGGCAGGTAACTGGCAGGTAACTAGCAGGAAACTGGCAGGTAACTGGCAACGGGACCTGAGGGCTGAAGCACAGGTGAGACACAGGTGCAAACAACATTGCTCGGGCACCTCCATTTTGGAGGAGGTGCCTTATATATGATGAAGTCCTCCGGCCATTGGCCGGGGACTCTTTAGGGCGGCGCGCGCGGCCCCTTTAAGAGGAGGGGAGCGCGCGCGCCCTAAGCACAGGGGCCGGGAAGGAGCGCGCGCTGAGAGCAGAGCAGGAGGAGGACGCCGGGACGGAGCGCGCGCTGACAGCAGAGCGGGGGGAAGATGCCGGGCACGGAGCAGAGCGGTGAGGGGAGCAGCGTCCCTGCCTAGCAGAGGGCAGGGACGCCGGCACTACAGTACCCCCCCCTTTAGGCCCCCCCTTTTTTAGGCCAGACAGAAATTTAGCTAGGATGAGAGGGGCATGGATGTTCTCCCGGGGCTGCCACGTTCTCTCCTCAGGACCAAACCCCTTCCAATCTACCAGGAAAAAGGTCTTTCCTCTTACCCTTTTGTGGCAAGAATGTTCTCTACCTCAAACTCGTCCTCAGCAGAAACCGGAGCAGGAGGCGTACCTGTAGACTTGGAAAAAGAGTTAAGCACCACAGGTTTGAGGAGAGACACATGGAAGGAGTTAGGGATCCGTAAGTTGGCCGGGAGTTTCAATTTATAGGCCACCGGGTTGATCTGACTGATGACCTCCAGTGGGCCGATGAACCGAGGCCCTAACTTATAGGAAGGGATCTTGAGCCGGACATATTTGGACGAGAGCCAGACTTTATCCCCAGGGCGGAATTGAGGAGGGTCCAGACGTTTTTTGTCAGCGTGTCTTTTCATACGCTCGGATGACAGAAGGAGTGCGGACCGGGTACTCTCCCATATGGAGGAAAATTTGTTAACAAGAGATTCCGCAGCCGGATTGTCCGCCGAGGTGGAGACGGGAAACGAGATCCGAGGATGCTGACCGTAGACTACAAAAAACGGGGATTTGGAGGAAGACTCGCTCTCGTGATTGTTGTACGAGAATTCGGCCCATGGCAGGAGATCCACCCAGTCAGAATGGTGGGCATTAACGAAGTGCCGAAGGTAACTGGTCAGGTTCTGATTGATCCACTCCACTTGACCATTAGACTGTGGGTGGTAAGCGGAGGAGAAGTCCAGGGTGACGTCCAGCAATTTACAAGTGGCTCTCCAGAAACGGGAAGTGAACTGTACCCCACGATCCGACACGATGTGACGGGGCAGGCCATGAAGACGGAAGATGTGGCGGATAAAGTCTTTAGCCAGCTCGGGTGCAGACGGAAGACCTGGCAGTGGAATGAAGTGAGCCATCTTGGAGAAGCGGTCAGCGACCACCCAAATGACCGTACAACAGGCAGAGACGGGCAGATCAGTAATGAAGTCCATCGCTATATGCTGCCAGGGGGCAGCAGGTACTGGCAGAGGTAGGAGGCGGCCGGCCGGCAGGTGTCTCGGAACTTTGTTGCGGGCGCAGGACACACAGGCAGAAACAAAGTCTATTACATCCTTGTGCAGGTTAGGCCACCAGTAGTGCCGGGTAATAAGCTGGAGGGTCTTTTTCTGACCGGCGTGGCCAGCTAGTTTAGACGAATGACCCCAGTGTAGGATCTTCTCCCGATCAGGTACTGGTACGAACGTCTTACCAGGAGGAAGACGATTTAGACTCACGGGAGCCACCTGCATTACTCTGGCGGGATCGATGATATGTTTCGGATCCTCCTCGAGATCAGACACCAGAAAGGACCGAGACAAGGCGTCCGCCTTGACGTTTTTGTCAGCCGGGCGAAAATGAAGGACAAAATCAAAACGAGCAAAAAACAAGGACCACCGGGCTTGGCGCGGGTTAAGTCTCTGGGCATGCTGGAGGTAAGCCAAGTTCTTGTGGTCAGTGTAAATTATTACCGGGTGAAGAGCCCCCTCGAGCAGGTAACGCCACTCCTCCAATGCCAGTTTGATGGCCAATAACTCTCGGTCTCCTATGGAATAGTTGGGCTCAGAGGAGGAGAAGAGTTTAGAGAAGAAGCCACAAGTTACCATCCTCCCGGAAGATGATTTTTGAGTAAGTACCGCTCCGGCTCCAGAGGAGGAGGCGTCAACTTCCAGGAAGAACTGCTTGTTGCCATCTGGGCGATGCAGCACCGGGGCGGAAGAGAAGGCCTGTTTAAGAGAAAGAAAGGCCTCCTCTGCTTCGGGTGGCCACTCTTTGGGATTAGTAAATTTACGGGTGAGCGCAGAAATTGGGGCCGTCCGGGAAGAGAAGTGTGGTATGAAGAGGCGGTAGTAGTTGGCGAAGCCCAGGAATCGCTGAATGGCCTTCAACCCCTCCGGTCGGGGCCATTTCTCGATGGCAGACAGTTTCTCAGGATCCATTTGTAGGCCGGTCTGAGAGATAATGTAGCCCAGAAACGGAAGCGAGGTCTGCTCGAAGAGGCACTTCTCAAATTTAGCGTAGAGATGGTTCTGCCTTAGCCTGAGCAGGACCTGACGAACGTCCCTCCGGTGAGTCTGGAGATCCGGAGAGAAGACCAAGATGTCGTCCAGGTACACCACTAAGCAGGAGTAGAGAAGGTCCCGGAAGATGTCATTGACCAACTCTTGAAAGACGGCAGGAGCGTTACAGAGACCAAAGGGCATTACCAGGTATTCATAGTGGCCGTCCCGGGTGTTGAATGCCGTCTTCCATTCATCCCCCTGACGAATACGAACCAGGTTGTACGCCCCACGAAGGTCCAGTTTGGTGAAGATCCTAGCCCCCCTCAGACGATCAAATAATTCTGGAATGAGCGGAAGGGGGTACTTATTCTTCACCGTGATCAGGTTTAGGCCTCTATAGTCTATACAGGGACGGAGAGAGCCGTCCTTCTTTTTGACGAAAAAGAAGCCTGCTCCCGCCGGGGAGGTAGATTTCCGGATGAATCCTCTGGCCATATTCTCCTCAATATATTCGGACATTGACCGGGTCTCAGCAGCGGATAAAGGATAGATATGCCCACGGGGAGGAGTAGTACCGGGTAGCAGATCGATGGGACAGTCGTATGGTCTATGTGGTGGTAATGTCTCTGCCTCCTTTTTATTAAAGACATCTGCATAAGACCAATAAGGAATCGGAAGTCCAGGTAGATTAGCTGGGGTAGGAGTGGGACGGATGGGATGGACGGGAACCAGGCAGGTTTTATGACAGTCTTGTCCCCAGCGAAGGACCTCTCCGGTTTGCCAGTCTAGCACGGGTGCATGTCTCTGGAGCCAGGGCAGACCTAGCAAGAGGGCGTGAGAGAGTCCAGGCAGAACATGAAAGGAGATACTTTCAGAATGCAGCATTCCCACCTGCAGGGTAATGGATTCGGTGATGAGTTGAATGGGGCGAGGTAAGAGGCCCCCATCCACGGCAGCGACAGACAAGGGTACAGCCAGAGGTTTGGTGGGGATGCGGTATTTCTCAACCAGGGACTGTGAAATAAGGTTCCCGGCTGCTCCAGAGTCAAGTTGGGCTAGTTCGAAATAACGGTTCTCCCCGTAGATGATCGAAACTGACAACAGCAGGGATGGAGAGGATTTATTCTTGTCTAGGTGGACCTCTCTGAGCGAACCTAGACACAGGCGTTTCCCGACCTCTCCGGGCAGGCACGGATCCGGTGCTCCTTACTGCCACAGTAGAAGCAGCTCCCCTCGGCACGGCGTGAGTCCTGACGGGTTTTGACCATCTTGGTCTGGTCGACCTGCATAGGCTCAGGAGAGTGTACTTGGGGAGAGATGGAGGGAATGACGGGTTTCTGGAAAGTAGGAGCTAAACGTGGAATCCTTCTCTCACGGGTGACCTCTTTGGCACGCTCCTGGAACCGTAGGTCAATCCGGGTGGCAAGGGTTATTAGATCATCGAGAGAGGTAGGAATGTCCCGACCAGCAAGTTCATCTTTAATACGACCGGACAGACCCTCCCAGAAGACGGATACCAGAGCGTCGTTATCCCAAGCCAGCTCCGAGGCAAGGGTGCGGAACCGTATGGCATATTGGCCCACGGTGAGACCCTCCTGACGGAGGCGTAGCAGAGAGGATGCGGATGAGGTCTTCCGTCCGGGTTCGTCGAAGACTTTCCGGAAAGCCGAGAGAAAAGCAGGCAAGTTGGACACCAGGGGGTCTCCTCTCTCCCATAGAGGATTTAGCCAGGCCAGGGCCTCCCCGGTGAGATGGGACATGATAAAGGCAATTTTGGCCCGGTCGGAATTAAACTGATGGGACAAAAGTTCAAAGTGCAGGGTGCACTGATTTATGAAGCCCCGAGCCTGGACGGAGTCGCCTCCGAAGCGAGGAGGTGCAGACAGCCGGGGACCGGGATAGGTTACCATGGTATTAGTGGGTAGCGGAGCTGCCGGGTTGCGAGTCATGGTACTGGCAGTGGCTGCAGGTGGTGCAGTCAGAGTGTCCAGGCGAGTATTGACATTCCGCAGGTGACCCAGGATGGACTCCTGTTGGGACCTTTGACGGGACAGTTCATGACACAGGTCCGTGAGCGAGGGAGCTTGGGTGCCACCGGGTTCCATGGCCCTAGCAAACTGTAACGGGTCCGGGAGGCGGACTGTAACGGGTCCGGGAGGCGGAACCTCTGAGCTACTATACAAGGGGGCGGCCCTTGTAAGGGAGCGGGTGGCAGTCTCTGGGTGAACGGACAGGGAGTTACGGCAAGTGATCAGGGCAGTCTCTGGGTAAGGGGTAGGTACGACCTGTGATGGCAGAGCCTCCGGGTAGGCTAGCAGGCAGATGGTAGATGTGTGCTCCCAGGTGAGCAAGCGAGAGTCTCTGGAATAGCAGGTGGTCACGGCACGTGACGGCGGAACCTCCGGGCTGGCAGGCAGGTAGGTAACGGAGAAGCGCTCCCAGGTGAGCGGGCAAGAGTCTCTGGAATAGCTGGTGGTCACCGCACGTGACAACGGGACCTCCGGGCTGGCAAGCAGGCAGGTAACGGAGATGCGCTCCCAGGTGAGCGGGCAAGAGTCTCTGAGATAGCTGGTGGTCACAGCACGTGACAACGGAGCCTCCGGGCTGGCAAGCAGGCAGATAACGGAGAAGCGCTCCCAGGTGAGCGGGCAAGCTGGTCCATAGACAGACTGACCGGAGTAGTAAGGCAGACCGTCGGACCTCAGGCAAGCAGGCAGGTAGCTGATATGCGCTCCCAGGTGAGCGGGCAGGCTGGTCCTTTAGACAGACTGACAGGAGTAGTAAGGCAGACCGTCGGACCTCAGACTGGCAGACAGGTAACAAGTATTCAGGCAGGAATCAGGCAGGTAACTGGCAGGTAACTAGCAGGAAACTGGCAGGTAACTGGCAACGGGACCTGAGGGCTGAAGCACAGGTGAGACACAGGTGCAAACAACATTGCTCGGGCACCTCCATTTTGGAGGAGGTGCCTTATATATGATGAAGTCCTCCGGCCATTGGCCGGGGACTCTTTAGGGCGGCGCGCGCGGCCCCTTTAAGAGGAGGGGAGCGCGCACGCGCGCGCCCTAAGCACAGGGGCCGGGAAGGAGCGCGCGCTGAGAGCAGAGCAGGAGGAGGACGCCGGGACGGAGCGCGCGCTGACAGCAGAGCGGGGGGAAGATGCCGGGCACGGAGCAGAGCGGTGAGGGGAGCAGCGTCCCTGCCTAGCAGAGGGCAGGGACGCCGGCACTACAGTAACCCAAGTAGAAGCCAACAGTCCATTGATTGACACAGCACACTGACAGACTTTTCCTGTTATTTTTTTATTGAAATATGGTCCAAAAAGCATCCCTCTTAGTCATTTGTAATCAAACAGACCATTCTGCGCAGAACATTGTCTAAAACTGATGGTGTTGCTGCCAAAAGTAGCCTCAACCTGCTCTAATAGAGTAACGGAGTAAGTAATGTGCCCAATACTTGCTGGAGGAAAATGAGGTCAATTGTACTGCTTTTAGAAATACTACTAGCTGAACGGGTGGTACCAGTGGTGGCATGTCTGTTGCTGTTAGCAGGTCCCATATTCTTAGACATAGTATAGATTTATTTTTACTTTTCCACTACCACATCAATTGCCATTGACACTTTGTATCTAATCATACACTGTAATTAACTTCTGACACTCCTTTCAAAGCAAAATATTCAACTCTTATAAAAAGGATGTAATAAGAAAAGCCAGTTAGTTAGCACTAAAGGTGTGATTGTTGTCAAATTGGAATAGTAAAATTAAATTAGTGTTCAGAAACAGACAAGCACAATTAAGTAACTTTATTTTTAAACATTTTTTTAAATGTGTTTATCAAAATTCAACTCCCTTCTCAAAAAATTATGCAATAAGAAATGTTGGGTAGGTACTAGTGATGAGCGAATGTACTCGACACTGCTCGTTACTCGATCAAGTATTGTGGGTGCTCGAGCACCATGCTCGAATGCCCGCCCACATATTTTGCAGCTGTTAAACAGCCAATAAACATTCAGGGATCACCTGGCATACATGTTCATACCGTAGCCATGTTGGCTATTGGCATTACTGTGAATGGCTGGCCACATCGTGTCATCGGGTCTAATATAAGACCAGGTGACGCGATGCTCGGCACATTCTCCTCTGAAAGCAGTTCAGGGAAAGTTGATCTAGGAATTAGAGCTTAGAATAAAGCAAGCATATAGGTAGTGTTTAATAGCTATTCCAGTATTTTTATACCGCTGCTGCACAATTAAAAAAAAAGTACTCTTCAGGGCTGCATTCTATCCTTTGTCTAGCAAATTCACTGTTACCTGCATTCAATGTAGGGATAGCTGGTGAAGGAGGGATAGTTTTGGATCAGAGACATATAGGCAGGGTTTATTGCTTTATAGTCCTTCTATAGGTGTACTGCTACTTCAACCTAAACACAAAAGTCCTTTTCAGGGCTACATTTTTTTTTTTTGCCGGAAAAGTTTCAGGCATATTTTATATACCTAATTTAAAATGAGCAAGGCTTGCGGTAAGGAACGGGGAAGTGGACATGCTGTATGTGGTGCATGCAGAGGCCAAGTCCATGAGCCCAGACTTCTCAACCACATTGAATGACAGCAGCAGAACATACAGTAAAGCCAATTCAAATGTTCCTTTTTTTCTGGTGTATTTCTATGCACCCCTTCCCATCAAAAAAGGGATATGGTTCATGGTCGCTTCTTTTTCTTTTCCTCCTTCTCCTCCTCCACCACCATATCAATAAGGTCATTATGCGGTCCTCGCTCCAAATTTTTAAAGAGTCATCAAACAGCAGCCCTCTGTTATAATTTTTAGAGGGTCATCAGGCGGCCCTCACTCATAATTTTTAGAGTGTAAACAGGTGGCCTTAATCATAATTTTTAGAGGGTAAACAAGCGGTCCTCATTCATAATTTTTAAAGGGTAATTATGCGGCCCTCGTTCATAATTTTCAGAGCATCATCAGGTGGCCCTCACACATAATTTTTAGAGGTTAAACAAGCAACCCTTGTTTTTAAATTTTAGAGGGTCATCATGCGGCACTCATTCATCATTTTTAGAGGGTCATCAGGCAGCCCTCGTTCATAATTTTTTGAAGGTCATCCTGCTACCCTCGCTCTTAATTTTTCCAGGATGTGTTTGATGTATTCCTTCATAATTTTTAGAGGGTCATCAGGCGACCCTCTCGCATAATTTTTAAAGGGTAAACAAGCAACCCTCGTTTTTAATTTTAAGGAGTCATCATGCTGCACTCGTTCATCTTGTCAATGTGAATTGGGAGATAATGAGTAGGAGGAGGAACAGAAGCTGGTTGCTTATTCTACAGATGGTACTTCCCACACTACCTTTATCCCATCTGCTCAGCGTGGATGGCTTAAAGATAAGGAGGAGGAAGATGAGAAAGAGAAGATGGACAGTCATCCTCTTGGTGGGGACAGGGAAGTCTTGACTGTTGGCAGTCTGGCACATGGCTGAGTTAATGTTCTGGTGCCTTTCCCCTGACCCTCGCATTGTATGCATTTTGGCCAACACTAATTACCGGTTAGTCACCCTTCGAAACCACGCTATAAGGAGAACTTTCCATCTCTCCTTCCCGTGATGGAGTGGTCTAATAAAATGTTGCAGTACCAGAAGCCCCTAGTTGAAGATTTATTTAAAAAATTCCCATCTGACAATACTTGAGGCAGAGGTCACAGCTGCTTGGACAACCAAGGAGAAGAGATGAGGGAGACACACACCAGATGCAGCAGGGGAACACTATCAAATGTCTGGGACAGTTTTCTCAGACCCCCCCAGCCCCTAGGCCCTGATGCGCAGGGTACTCTGACAAGGAGGGAAAAGTTTTAGAAGATGCTGAAGGAGTACGTTGCTAACCATACCAACATCCTCTGTGATTCCTCTATGCTTTACAACTATTGGGTATCCAGGCTAAACACGTGGCATGAACTGTCTTTCTACGCTTTGGAGGTCCTGGACTGGCCTGCCCTGCTGCTAGCATTTGGTAAGAGCGGGTTTTTAGTGCAGCCGGAGGTATTATAACTGATAGGCGCATACGCCTGTCAACTGAAAATGCTCACAAGCTAACTGTTATTAAAATGAACAAGGGCTGGATTGGCCCAGGCTTCTTAACACCACCGGATGACAGCAGTGGAGCATAAACTCAAATCCAGTGGGGTTTTTTTTGGTCTATTCCTATGCACCCCTTCCCACCGAAAAGGGATACACGCTTCAGGATTTCATCTTTTTTGTGTCGTCCTCCTCCTTCTCCTCCACCACTGTATCAACAGGGTGATCATGCTATCCTCGCTATACATTTTTTAAGGGTGCTTATGATGCCTGCATTAAAAATTTTGAGAGGTCTACCTCTAACATTCTTTGATATATATGTATATCCCCCTGGGGTAAATGTTTTTCAGCCCATGCACTTAGCGCAGTCTAGGATACCCACTCCTTAACAAGGGGAAAAATGTTTTCTGAGGCCCTCCACTACGTCTCTTCAAAGGGGTATTGGATGGAATGCCTCCTCTGAGGCTCCACATTCTAGTTGAGGGAACATTTTTGGAAATCAAAAGAGCTGGTGGGTTCTATTAGTATATGATCCAGTGCCTTGTTGTGGGCTTTCATATGGTCGTCACATAGAGAGTTCTCACAAGGGGACTCTGTACAGTAAGTTCAGAAGATCATGGTCTCCTCCATATCAGGGTGAGTAGATGCAAAACACTCCACTATATTCCCCAGCAGGGTTCATGAAATAACAGTCCTTGATGATGCTACATTAAACTAATAGCTTTTTTCAGAGCTAATTCAAATAGATTAAATTCTCCCATAATACCGCTCTTATCTGCAATTCGTGTAGGGTGAGCTATTACAGTAGGGATAGCGTAATACAGCCATCTAGTCAGGGATTATTGCCTTATAGTCCTTGCTGCTGCAACCTAACAAAAAAAAAATATCAAGATGACATCTATTCTGCTCCCTATTAATACTACTGTTAGGTGCATTTAGTATAGGAATAGCTGCTAGGTATCATCGGCTGGAAATTAATGTTCATTCTGGTCACGTACATCTCTTTCACAGTTCATAGCTAGAGATGAGCGAACATTTCAATATTTGGTTCTATTTCCAATTGGAGAATTTGCAATATTCATCAATTAACTCGTAGAACATTCGCCGAATGTATCCGAATGGATTCAATCGGAGGCAAAAGCAAACGCATACATAGCACCTTCAAATGAGCCCAAAAGCTGCCAAATCAAATCAAATTAAGGTCAGACACTAGGAAAGTGGCATCAATTGACCCAGAGTACAAGTAGTATAATTATTATTATTATTAATTAAAATACCATTTATTCTATGGTGCTTTACATGTGAAAGGGGGTCACCGACTGGTACAGGAGGAGAGATGACCCTTCCCATGAGGGCTCACAAACAATCTACAAGGGATGGGTGAGGACACAGTAGGTGAGGGTACAGCTAGTCATGCAGCGGTATGGTGCAATGAGGGTTACTGCTGGTTGGCAGAAGAGGTGGGTCTTCAGCTTCCTTTTGAAGGTTTCCACAGTAGGTGAGAGTCTGATGTGTTGGGTTAGAGAGTTCCACAGTGGGGGAGATGCATGGCACAAATCTTGTATGCGATTCTGGCAAGAAGAAATAAGAGGGAAGTAGAGAAGGAGATCTTGTGAGGATGGAAGGTTGCACTCAGGTAAGTACAGGGACATCACAGATGTATGGAGGAGACAGGTTTTGGATGGTTTTGTATGCCAAAGTTAAGTCTCTGGGCAATGGGGAGCCAGCGCAGGGATTGACAGAGGGGAGAAGAGGGGAGTAGCAGGGTGACAGGTGGATTAGTCAGCTGGCAAAGTTTAGGATAGATTATAGGGGTCCTAGAGTGGTAGAAGGGAGGCCACAGAGCAGGTGGTTGCAGTAGTCGAGGCGGGAGATGATGAGGGTGTGCACTATTGTTTTTGTAGATTCATGGTTGAGGAATATACAGATCCAAGAGTTATTTTGAAGTTGGAATTGGCAGCAAGAGGAAGGGGCTTGGATCTCATGTTTAAAGGACAGATCAGAGTCAAGCTTGCAGGGCTCAGGAGAGTGGGCAGCCATGGACTTTGATAGATAGGTCAGTTGGGAGGGATGAATGAGATGGTGGAAAGATGATGAATTTGGTTTTATCCACGTTAAGTTTCAGAATTCTAGCAGAGAAGAAAGATGAAATAGTTGACACGTATTGTGGGATTCGGGTTAGTAAGGAGGTGATATCAGGTCCAGAGAGGTAGATCTGTGTGTCATCAGCATAGAGGTGATACTGAAAGCTGTGAGGCTCTATGAGTTGTTCCAGGCCGAAGGTGTAGATGGAGAAGAGCAGGGGTCCTAGAACTGAACCTTGGGGGACACCGACACATATGGGGCGGGATGAGGAGGTGGTGTGTGAGAGGGAGACTCTGAATGTCCTGTCTGTTAGGTACAAGGAGATCCAACAAAGGGCTAAGTCTGAAGTCTGGGATCAAAAAGTCTGTAGTAAGAGTGAATGGTCCACTGTGTCAAGGGCAGACGCCAGGTCCAGGAGGAGGAAAACAAACTAGCGTCACTTGGATTTGGTGATAAGTAGGTCATTGGTGACTTTAGTCAGGGCATATTCAGCAGAATGGTGCAGTCAGAAGCCAGATTGTAAGCGGTCAAAGAGGGAGCAGGAGGAGAGGTGGGAGGACAGCTAAAAATGAATGTGTTGTTCCAGTAGTTTGGAGGTATAAGGGAGAAGTGATATGGGGCTATAGCTAGACACAGAGGATGGAACAAGGGAGTGCTTTTTGAGGATTGGTGTAATTGAGATATATTTGAATCATGAGGGGAAGACACCAGTTTTTAGTGACACGTTGAAGAGGTGGGTTAGGCTTCGGATGAAGACTGTGGCAAGGTTTGGAATGAGGTAGGACGTATTGAATCAAGTTCACAAGTGATGAGATGTGATTTGGAGAGCAAAGATGATCTTCTATGATGGCAGAGTAGTTGGTTTCGGCGGACGAGAGTTGAGTAGTTATGAGGAGGGGCTGTGGGGACTTTAAGCAAAAGCTTTGCCCTACGTTGTCAATATTCTGCTTCAAGAATGAGGCAAAGTCTGCAGCTGAGATGAGAGGAGAGGGAGGGGGAGCAGGTGGACAGAGGAGAGACTTGAAAGTACTGAATAGCTGTTTAGGGTTGTGAGACAGGTATGATGTGAGAGATGAGAAGTAGGTTTGTTTTGCTGCAGTGAGTAACTGCGCAGCATTTTGACAACTTCTGTTACGGGATGGGCTAGTCCACACCCTTTCTTTGGCAGCCGGACAGCATTATGCTATGAAGATGAGGGACAGGAAGAACATGTGCTCCAGTAGATGACAAGCGCTGCATCAAGTGGCCTCTGCTCCTCTTCCTCCAACTTAACATCACAGACAGTACAGTCCTCAGAGGTGCCACCCCAACGGTGTCTCAACTCTCGAACCACCCAGCTGTCTGTGGGGAGCCACAGATGGGTGAGTCTGCCGAGTTGTTCACACATTCTATTCCAGGGCATCAGAGGTGTGATCCAAAGCTTCCCAGGCTCAAGAGAGGAAAAGCAAGTGCAGAGATGCCCCAAATTTTTTTCAGTTTGATCCAGATCCGATTGAAGTAGGGTCCGAGCAGAAACCAAAGCCTTATCACTAGACGTTAACCCCTGGGGGTGGAGGAAATCCTGATGAGACTCAGTAACTTGAGATGCACCCAAACTGTACTGTGCTGTCAGGGCAGGAAGAGGAAGAGGGTGACTCTCGGGGCGAGGAGTGGGAGAAAAGACAGTATGACTATGAGGTTGTAGATCCCACATGGTGTGAACCCAGAGGTATGTAGCAGTAACGGGGCCGGGTGGTGGAACCTCTGTGCCTTGGAACAAGGAGGGACCTCGAGGGGCAGGTGTTAGTCTGGGGACGACCTTGTAATTGCGCAGGTGGCTCCCACGGGTTAGATAGCGGGGACTGACCGGTGTAGCGGGTGGACACAACACGAGGGTAGCAGTCTCTGGATGAGCAGGCGGGTGGTCACGGCAAGTGATGGCAGAGCAGGTAAGAGTCTCTTGGCAGGTAGGCAGGTGGTCACGGCAAGTGACGGCAGAGCAGGTGAGAGTCTCTTGGCTGGCAGGCAGGTGGTCACGGGAAGTGACGGCAGAACGGGTAAGAGTCTCTTGGCAGGCAGGCAGGTGGTCACGGGAAGTGACAGCAGGGCCCCCAGGTAGGCTAGCAGGCGGGTAGCAGGTGAGCGCTCCCAGGTGAGCAGGCTAGCAAGAACGGCAGGTAGCAGGCAGGTAACTGGCAGGTGCTTCCTGGTCTGTAGGTGGAATTGCCTATAGACAGACTGGTGGATGCTTGAGACCGACTGTCGGGCTGAAGAGCAGACAAACAGGCAGACTGGACTGGTAGTCAGGCTGGCAACGGGACCTGAGGGCTGAAGCAGAGGTGAGTATGCTTTGCAACAACTTTGCTCGGGCACCTCCATTTTGGAGGAGGTGCCTTATATATGGGAGGTCCTCCCGCTATTGGCCGGGGACTCCTTAGAATGGCGCGCATGGTCCCTGTAAGAGAGGGGGAGCGCGAGCGCGCCCTAAGCACAGTGCCCGGGAAGGAGCGCGCGCCGGCAGCAGCGAGGGAAGGAGCGCTGGAGGACGCTGCACCCAGAACAGGAAGGTGAGAGGGACGGCGTCTCTGCCTAGTAGGGGGCAGAGACGCCGATGCTACAGTACCCCCCCCTTCAGGCCCCCCCTTTTTTAGGCCAGAGAGAAATTTCTCAAGGAGAAGCGGGGCGTTGATGTTCTCCCTGGGTTCCCAAGTTCTTTCCTCGGGACCAAACCCCTTCCAATCCACCAGAAAAAAAGGTTCTCCCCCTTACCCTCTTGGTGGCCAGGATACTCTCCACCTCAAAGACGTCCTCTTCAGAAACCGGAGCAGGAGGAGTACCTGGATTATCAGAAAAAGTGTTAAGGACAACGGGTTTGAGGAGGGATATGTGGAACGAGTTGGGAATGGGTACGGTGGCGGGGAGTTTTAATTTGTAGGCCACTGGGTTAATTTGCCTGAGAACTTCGAAGGGTCCGATGAATCGAGGGCCCAACTTGTAGGAGGGTACTTTGAGCCGCACATGTTTGGAGGAGAGCAAAACCTTGTCTCCAGGACGGAATTGAGGCGGATCCAGACGTCTCTTATCAGCATATCTCTTCATCCGCTCTTAGGACTGAAAAAGAGTGGACCTGGTACTCTCCCAAATGGTAGAAAATTCGCTGACAAGAGACTCCGCAGCAGGGTTGTCCACAGAAGCGGAGACGGGAACTGGAATCTGGGGATGTTGGCCACAGACTATAAAGAACAGGGACTTGGAAGAGGATTCGCTCTCATGGTTATTATAAGAGAATTCGGCCCAAGGTAGGAGATCCACCCAATCGGAATGGTGGGCATTAACGAAGTGCCGGAGGTAACTGGTAAGGATCTGATTGATCCGCTCCACTTGACCATTGGACTGTGGGTGGTAAGCGGAGTAGAAATCCAGGGTGTCGTCTAGCAGCTTACATGTGGCTCTCCAGAAGCGTGAGGTGAACTGAACCCCACGATCCGACACGATGTGGAGGGGTAGGCCATGGAGACGGAAGATGTGGCGGATAAAGTCTTTAGCCAGTTCGGGTGCAGATGGGAGACCAGGCAGGGGAATGAAGTGGGCCATTTTCGAAAAGCGGTCAGCGACCACCCAAATGACTGTACACCCGGCAGAAACATGAAGATCGGTGATAAAATCCATAGCTATGTGCTGCCATGGAGCAACAGGTATGGGAAGGGGCAGGAGATGGCCGGCTGGTAGGTGTCTGGGCACTTTGTTATGGGCACAAGATGAACAGGCCACGACGAAGTCTACAAGATCCTTACGCAGGGTAGGCCACCAGTAATGCCGGGTAATGAGCTGGAAGGTCTTCTTTTGGCCAGCATGGCCAGCTAGTTTAGAAGAATGGCCCAACGAAGAACCCTCTCCTGATCTGATACTGCTACAAACGTCTTACCGGGTGGGAGACGAGTCAGATCCAGGGGGGCCACCTTCATTACCTTGGAGGGATCAATGATGTGCGTAGGCTCCTCCTCTTGATCGGAGGACAGGAAGCATCGGGACAAGGCATCAGCTTTGATGTTCTTGTCCTCTGGACGGAAATGAAGGATGAAGTCGAAGTGGGCAAAAAACAAAGACCACCGGGCCTGGCGAGGATTAAGTCTCTGGGCATTTTGGAGATATGCCAGATTTTTGTGATCCGTGTAGATGATCACCGGGTATAGAGCCCCTTCAAGCAGATAGCGCCACTCCTCCAGTGCTAATTTGACGGCTAGAATTTCACGATCTCCTATAGAGTAGTTGTGCTCAGACGAGGAGAAGATTTTGGAGAAGAAGCCACAGGTTACCATTCTCCCGGTAGAAGATTTTTGGGTGAGTACCGCTCCGGCTCCGGAGGAGGAGGCATCGACCTCCAGGTAGAATTGTCTATTGCAGTCCGGACGGTGCAGGACGGGGGCAGACACGAAGGATTTCTTTAAGGAAAGGAAGTCCTCCTCGGCTTCGGGCGACCATACCTTGGGATTTGCACCCCTACGGGTAAGCGCAGATATGGGAGAAGTCTGGGACGAGAAGTGTGGGATGAAAAGACGATAGTAATTGGCGAAGCCCAGGAATCGCTGTATCGCCTTCAACCCCTCCGGACGGCGCCACATTAGGACAGCAGAGAGCTTCTCGGGATCCATTTGCAGGCCTGTCTGGGAGATAACATAGCCCAAGAATGGAAGGGAGGTCTGGTCGAAGAGACACTTCTCGTATTTGGCATAGAGGTGGTTCTGCCGAAGCCTAAGCAGGACCTGACGAACATCCCTCCGGTGTGTGGGGAGATCCGGAGAGAAGACCAAGATATCGTCCAGGTACACCACCACGCAGGAATACAGGAGGTCCCGGAAGATGTCGTTGACCAGTTCTTGAAAGACAGCGGGGGCATTACAGAGTCCGAAGGGCATCACACGGTACTCATAGTGACCGTCCCAGGTATTGAATGCTGTCTTCCACTCGTCTCCTTGACGGATATGGACCAGGTTATATGCTCCCCGTAGATCCAGCTTGGAGAAGATCTTGGCGCCTTTGAGAAGGTCAAACAACTCGGAGATGAGCGGCAGGGGATATTTGTTTTTTACAGTGATTTGATTGAGTCTTCTGTAGTCAATACAGGGACGTAGCGAGCCATCTTTCTTTTTGACAAAGAAGAATCCGACTCCAGCCGGGGAGGTAGATTTTCGGATAAATCCCCTAGCCAGATTTTCTTCAATGTATTCAGACATGGCCCGGGCTTCGGCCACGGACAACGGGTAGATACGCCCACGGGGTGGAGTGGCGCCAGGTACCAGGTCGATCGGGCAACCATATGGCCTATGGGGTGGCAACATCGCTGCCTCTTTTTTACCGAAGAAGTCCGCAAAGGGCCAGTATGGAGCGGGGAGACCCGGTAGATTAGCTGGAGTATGCGGAGGGTGAGCAGGGCGGACCGGAACCAGGCAGGTCTTGTGGCAGTCAGAACCCCACCGGAGTACTTCACCGGATCGCCAGTTCAATACGGGTTCATGTGTCTGGAGCCAGGGTAGACCTAGCAACAGGGAGTGAGAGAGTCCGGATAGCACATGGAAGGAGACCTTCTCAGAGTGCAGCATTCCCACCTGCAGAGTTAAGGGTTCAGTGACGATCAGGATGGTCTCCGGAAGGAGTCTTCCATCCACGGAGGCAACAGACAAAGGTTCAGCGAGAGGCTTGGTGGGAATACGGTATCTCTCTACCAAGGACTGGGAGATGAGGTTCCCAGCATCTCCAGAGTCCAGATGGGCGATCTCAAAGTGCCGATCCTCTCCCCAGGAGATATTGACAGACAGAGTCAGGGCTGGAGAGGCCTTTTTTTTGTCTAGGATGACCTCTCCGAGCGATCCTAGACACCGGGGTTTCCCGGCCTCTCCAGGCAGGAACGGATCAGGTTCTCCTTGCTACCACAATAGAAACAGCTCCCCTCGGCCCGGCGTGACTCCTGGCGGGATTTGACCATCTTGGTCAGGTTTACCTGCATGGGCTCGGGTGAGTGCGCCCGGGGTGTCGTTGAAGAAGAGACAGGTCTCTGGAAGGTAGGAGCAAGGTGGGGAAACCCTCTCACATGGGTGGTCTCCTTGGTACGTTCCTGGAACTGGATGTCAATCCGGGTAGCAAGTGACACCAGGTCGTCCAGGGTGGTAGGAATGTCCCGACCGGCAAGTTCATCTTTAATCTGACCGGAAAGAACCTCCCAGAAGATGGACAGCAGAGCCTCGTTACCCCAGGCCAGCTCAGAAGCGAGGGTACGGAACCGTATGGCATATTGGCCAACGGTGAGACTTCCTTGGCGGAGACGTAGCAGATATGAGGCAGATGAGGTCTTTTGTCCTGGTTCATCGAAGACTTTCCGGAAAGCTGTGAGGAAAGCTGACAAGCTGGATACCAGGAGATCCACTCTCTCCCACAGGGAATTTAGCCAAGCCAGTGCCTCCCCAGTGAGATGGGACATGATGAATGCCACTTTGGCCCGGTTGGAGGTAAAATGATGTGCCAAGAGTTCAAAGTGCAGGGTGCACTGGTTTATGAAACCTCGCGCCAAAGTGGGGTCTCCACCAAAATGTGGTGGTGCAGAGAGCCTGGGGTTGGGGCTGGATGCCATGGTATAGGTGGGCAGCGGCGCTGCCGGGACGGGAGTCGTGCGACTCATGCGGATGCCGATGGAGTAGTCAGTGTGTCCAGGCGGGAATTGACATTCCGCAGATGGTTCAGGATGGTTTCCTGTTGGGATCTCTGACGGGAGACTTCATGGTATAGTTTAGAGAGTGAGGGAGCTTGGGTGCCACCAGATTCCATGGCCCGAGCAAACTGTAACGGGGCCGGGTGGTGGAACCTCTGTGCCTTGGAACAAGGAGGGACCCCGTGTGGCAGGTGTTAGTCTGGGGACGACCTTGTAATTGAGCAGGTGGCTCCCACGGGTCAGATAGCGGTGACTGACCGGTGTAGCGGGTTGACACAACAGGAGGGTAGCAGTCTCTGGGTGAGCAGGCGGGTGGTCACGGCAAGTGACGGCAGAACGGGTAAGATTCTCTTGGCAGGCAGGCAGGTGGTCACGGCAAGTGACGGCAGAGCAGGTAAGAGTCTCTTGGCTGGCAGGCAGGTGGTCACGGGAAGTGACGGCAAGATGGGTAAGAGTCTCTTGGCAGGCAGGCAGGTGGTCACGGCAAGTGACGGCAGAGCAGGTAAGAGTCTCTTGGCTGGCAGGCAGGTGGTCACGGGAAGTGATGGCAGAACGGGTAAGAGTCTCTTGGCAGGCAGGCAGGTGGTCACGGAAAGTGACGGCAGAGCAGGTAAGAGTCTCTTGGCTGGCAAGGCAGGTGGTCACGGGAAGTGACAGCAGGGCCTCCAGGTAGGCTAGCAAGTGGGTAGCAGGTGAGCGCTCCCAGGTGAGCAGGCTAGCAAGTACGGCAGGTAGCAGGCAGGTAACTGGCAGGTGCTTACTGGTCCGTAGGTGGACTTGCCCATAGACAGACTGGTGGATGCTTGAGACTGACTGTCGGGCTGAAGAGCAGACAAGCAGGCAGACTGGACTGGTAGTCAGGCTTGCAATGGGACCTGAGGGCTGAAGCAGAGGTGAGTATGCTTTTCTGCAACTCAGCAGAGGAGATGGAGGAGGAAGACCAGGAGGTTACATTGCCGGTTACCGCACAGACACAGAGTTATGCAACCACGACAAGCACTGCATCCTCAGCCCCAACTCTGGCAGTGGCCAGCAGCATTCGAGGGTCTGCAGTTGCCTAGCCTGAGTTTTTTTTGAGACCGCAAAAAATGACACAACTCACATTATCTGCCAACTTTATTAAAAACGACAGAGTAGATTAAAAAAGCAATGCAATAGTTTGACTACTACATGCATTAAATGGCACATGTGAGAAGAACCTGCGTTAATCTGGGAATCTCACTGTGCTAAAATTCAGACTAGCGGACTTTGCCAACCACTGGCAGCCCCATCAACCGCATGTTCTGCTTCTTCCTCCTCGGACACCATGGCAAGTATTCTCACACAGGTCGCCGGCCGCCGAACCTTCACTTGTTTACCCACTACAGTCGAGGTGAGAGCATGTCAGCTGTTACGGAAGTGGACAAGCCTGCTGTTCTTGACTGATCTTAGACACCGAGCAAACCCCATCTTTCTCAGTCCACCGAAACATCTCTGCCTGCACCTCTCTCACAGTCCATCAGCTTGTCGTGTTCACCCTACTCCAACCTCTCTCAGCACAACAGCCAGCCCTCAATCCCACAGAGTTGTGGTCGCGTAAAAGATTGTTTCCTTCTACACATGCCAAAGCAAAGAGCTTGAACTTTACCATCTCCAATCTGTTGGCCATGGAAATGCTGCTTTTCCACCTGGTAGATACCAACAGTTTCCAAAAGCTGATGCCCGTCACAGTCCCCCAGTACTAGTTGTCCAGTCACCATTACTTCTCTAAGAAAGATGTGCCTGCGCTACACCAGCATGATGCACTCAGCATCACCCATTCCTTGAAAAAAACTATGTCTGACAGGGTGCATTTCACCACTGACACCTGCACAAGCAAGCATGGCCAGGGGCCTTACAACTTGCTGACTGGGCACTGGGTGACTCTAGTGGCTGTGGGGGAAGGCAGGGAATGGGCTGCTCCACAAGTCTTGGAATCCCCAAGGCTTGTAGGGTGCTTGGGGATGGAGAACTAAAGCACTACCCACCAGAAGATGGAGAACTAAACTACTAGACAACGGGGGTTGGAGAACTAAACTGCTAAACACCTAGGGTTGGAGAACGAAACAAATACACACCAGAACAAGGAGAACTAAACTACTAGACAACAGGGGTTGAAGAACTAAACTACTAAACAGCTAGGGTTGGAGAACTAAACCACTACACACCAGGGGATGGAGAACTAAACCACTAGACACCAAGTCTTGGACAAACCTCTGTATCTAACACTTCCTCCACTCTTTCTGCCTCCTTCACCTCCTCTAGGGCCTCCACCTGTGCCCTCAACATCTGTCTTAATGAGACACGTGTTCCAACAGTGCAGAGCAAATCCCCCCCACTTCCGTACTGCGCAGCCATGGCTCACTGCAATTGGGCATTGTTTAAATTAATATGCCTTGGAGATCGCAGTCATACACATCAAGAGATGTGGACAGCTATCCATGCCAAATTTTAGCAATGGGGAGGGCCATGTGTGATAAAGGTGCAAACCTGGTGGCGGCCCTATGCTGGGGCAAACTCACACACGTACCTTGCATGGCTCACATCCTCAACCTGATGGTACAGCAATTTCTCCGCCACTATCCTGGCCTGGATCCGCTGCTGCAAAAACCACGATCACTGTGTGCTCACTTCTGACATTCACAACCCGTGGGTCATCGACTTGCATCACTACAGGCCTCTTTTGGCCTACCGGTTAACCGATTGATATGCGATGTGCCGACATGGTGTAATTTAACTCTGCACATGTTTCAGCGACTGTGGCAGCAGCGATGAGCCCTGGCGCAGTATCTAATGTCGTATAGCCTGGGCAGTACGGACATGGTGCAAATCACACTTGCAAAGTGAACACAGATGAAGGACTTCTGAACCCTTCTGCACATTTTAGAAATGGCTACTAACAATGTTAATGCTGATGATGCCGTCATCAGCAGCAATAATCCAGTCATCTACATGCTTGAGCACACATTGAATAGTCTGCATGGGGAGGTGGTGGTCCCAGGGGAAGAGAAGGAAGAGATAGAAGCAGAGGAGGACGCAGAATGGATAACAATATCTCTAAGTTCCGGACTGTCGCCGCACAGGCAGTTGCCCTAGGAGGGTGGATTACAGTGATCAGGGGAGGCTCATGGAACCAGACAAACTGTTAGTGAAGGTGCAGGAGCCAAGGAACAAATGGAGGAGGACGAGGAGAAAGAGGTGATTAACGAGCAGCAGTTAGGAGTTAAAGAAGATAATAATTCCCTCTCTGTTGTCCGTGGTTGCCAGAAGGTGATGGAGGAAGCTATCTTGAGTATTATGTTGCCATCAACACACAATGGACTTGGACTTCATGAAAGAGACTGACCTATGTTCGCCTTCTTGCAGCACTATCTGCAACATGATTGATACCCGTATTGTTAGGATTTGAAATAGTGCTGACTAGTGGGTTACCACTTTATTCGATCCATGGTACAAGAGTAAATTTTGCCAGATGCTTCACCCCCTGAAAAGGGACATGCCCATGAAGTTTGCCAGATGCTTCATCCCCTGAAAAGGGACATGCCCATGAAGGAGTATCAAAACATGCAATCTTGAGAGTGGCTTTCCCCAAGACAGCAGAGAGGCGCACAGTTTGCATTGCAGTTATAGACTTCCAACCCGGGAATGTTGAATCTTCAACGCAAAAATATTACCATCCTTGCAGTGCTGGGGTGCTGCGTTCCAACCCCACCAAGGACAATATCTGCAAGGAGCTTGTATGTTCTCACCGTGTTTGCAAGGGTTTCCTCCTGGTACTCATTTTCCTACCCATAACTCCAAAGATATACTGATAGGAAATTTAGATTGTGAGCCCCAATGGGGACAGTGCCACTAATGTCTGTAAATCATTTTGGAAGTAATGGCGCTATATGAGTAAAATCAATGTAAAAAAAAAAATTCTGGGAGTCATTTCACTCCTTTTTTAGGCCAGACAGTGGACTTGCAGAACAGAGTATAAGTCTGACACGTAGTGAACGACTGGAGAAGATGATGCAGGAGTATCTCAAGCTCAATAACAATGCCATCAGGGGGTTTGGACCCTTTTGAATTTTGGCTTAGAAAAATTGAAGTGATCTGAGCATGCCTGTCGTGCCTTACAAGTTTTGTCATGGGCAGAAGCCAGCATTCTCTCAGAACGTGTCTTCAGTGCTGCTAGTGTGTCCATGGATAAGCACATCTGGCTGTTCCTTGAAAGTGTAGACCTCCTAAGTTTCATCAAGATGAAAAAATTATGGATCTCCAATGACTTTTGCACCCCAGTCGCAGACCTGGAATGCTAGGCGATGGTGTACTTTTTAGTGTGCTGCATTGATCCCACATAATTGCAGTCAGTCAGTCTGTAACACCATTGTTATGGCTTCTGTTCCTGTTGTTGCTAGTGCTGCTGATGTTACTAAAACATTTTTAAAATGTGGAGACTCCAAGTTGGGTCTCTGTTTCATGGGTTGCCTGTACTGAAAGGGGTGTCAGAGCCCCATTATACTATTTCTACTATGGGGAAATTGATGATGTCTGTAAAGCGCTGTGCAATTATTGGTGGTATATAAGTGAGTAAAATAAATAAATAAAAATTGATGCCACTTTAGTGATATCTGCTCATAATTCTTGGAAATGTTTGGTCTCCAAGTTGGGTCTCCTTCATGTGTGTTGCCTGAATTTGTCAGAGCTCTCAGATCACCAGGTCTATACCTGCCACTCATCCACCAGTTACTGATCAAAGTTTAAGCTAGAAATGCTGCTCCAAGCCCTGTCCAATGCTGAAATGTGGCATGGTTTCAGGACCACGCTATTACAACAACCATTATAGATTCTGAAATGTGGACTTCTAGCTGTAGAACAATACTAGCACAAAATAATTAAAATCTGAAATGTGGCCTAGTTTCTGTAGCATGGTAGTAACAGAAAAAAATATCAGCACCAAAGAATTTAAAGATGAATTGTAGCCTGCTTTAGGTAGCACAGTTGTAAGAAAACCAATTTAGATTTTATCATGTGAACCCCTGGATTGGGAACAATATCAGCACCAAAAAATTTTAAGCTGAGATGTAACTTGCTGTATCACCTTAGTAACAGAAGAAAGTATTTTTTTTACTGTGGATAAGGTCTGTATACAATAGAATATATGTTCCAAGTAATTTCAAACTAAGATCTAGCCTGCTGTATCACGTTAGTAAAAGAAGAAAATATCTTTTTTACTGTGGATTAGGCCTGTATATAATAGAATATATGTTCCAAAAAAAATTCAAGCTGAGATGTGGCCTGAAGTATCACCTTAGTAACAGAAGAAATTAGATTTTTTTTATTGTGGATGAGGCTTAAATAAAATAGAATATATGCTCCAAAAAATTTCAAGCTGAAATGTGGCCTGCTGTTATTAACAGAATAAATTAATTTTTTTTTTTTACTGTGGATGAGGCCTGTATAGAATAGAATATATGCTCCAAACAATTTCAAACTGAGATCTCCCCTACTGTATCACATCAGTAACAGAAGAAATTTTTTTTTTTACTGTGGATGAGGCCTGTAGACATAGAATATATGCTCCAAGAAATTTCAAACTCAGATCTAGCCTGTTGTATCACATAAGTGACAGAAGAAAGTATTTTTTTTATTGTGGATGAGGCTTGCATACAATAGAATATATGCTCCAAGAAATTTCAAACTCAGATCTAGCCTGCTGTATCACATAAGTAACAGAAGAAAGTATTTTTTTATTGTGGATGAGGCCTGTATACAATAGAATATATGCTCCAAACAATTTCAAACTGAGATCTCCCCTATTGTATCACGTTAGTAACAGAACAAATATTTTATTTTACTGTGGATGAGGCCGGTATAACATAGAATATATGATTCAAACAATTTCAAACTGCTATGTGGCCTACTATATCACGTTAGTAACAGAATTTATTTTTTTTTTACTCTGCGTGAGCTCTGCATACAGATGAATTTAAACGCCACACAATGATAAGGTGAGATATGGCTTGCTGCACCACTTTAGTAACAGAAAAAAATATATTTTTTTTACTCTGCATGAGCTCTGCATGCAGCTGAATTTCAACACCACAAAATGACAAGGTGGGATATGGCGTGTTTTATCATGTTTGTCATAGAAAAAAATAGATTTTTTTACTCTGCATGAGTTCTGCATACAGCTAAATGTCAACGTCACAAAATGACAAACTGAGGTATTGCATGCTGCATCACGTTAGCCACAGAAAAAATTAGATTTTTTATTCTGCATAAGCTCTGCATGCAGCTGAATTTTAACGCCACAAAATGACAAAATAAGATCTGGCATGCTGCATCATGTTAGACACAGAATTTTTTTTTTCTCTGCATGAGCTCTGCACACAGCCGAATTTCAGCGCCACAAAATGACAAGGTGAGATATGGCATGCTGTATCACGTTAGCAACTGAAGAAAAACTTTTTTTTTAAAGGCATACCCAAGCATGGAGTATAATTGAAGTAGTGCATAACAGAGTTCTTTGAAATGTGCCCTGCTATCTTTGTCTGGACCTCACTAATGGCACAAGAAAAAAAATTTGCTGAAAAGTAAATTTTACAGCCACACAGGACACTAGCTATCTAAATTATCTGACTGAGATGCAAACGCCTAGCTAACTAGCTAAAATCTATAATGAATCCAGTAGCAGATCAAGAGCATCCTCTTTGTGCTGTTACACTGACAAAATGGCGCGCTAAAACAACCAACATGTCTGCTCTTTGTATAGAGAGGGACAAGTTATATTGTCAGCCAATGGCACAAGCCCTTGTGTCTGGACATTGTGGATGGTTCCTGTGCCTTGATAGGCTAGCCGCAATTTGCAGGCATAAAGGTAGAAAAAAAAATGACAAGCACACCGCTCCTCTGACCACTCACCACCCACTCCCCTCATCAAACACGTCCCGCACTTTTACCGAATTGTGCCGATTTAAAAAAAATGCTTGTGTATCCGATCACGAATCCGAATAAGCCATATTCGCGCCAAATTTGAAATTGGCGATCGTTTTTCGAACATATTCTCTCATCTCTAACAATAACTTGATTGTTTTTTTCCATACATTCATTGACAGATTCATGTTGTTTTACGATGATCTGTACTCAGAAATTCACCAAAGCAGACAGGGTTGCTTGCGTTCCTCCAGAGTTTGCTGCTACCTCGTACAAGAAAAAATCTTTTCAGAGTCGATTCAAATCCATTCTACAGGGTGGGCCAATTATATGGATACACCTAAATAAAATGGGAATGGTTGGTGATTTCAACTTCCTGCTTGTGGCACATTGGTATATGGGAGGGGGGAAACTTTTCCAGATGCCCATGCTACAGTTAGCAAACTGTTTGCCAAATTTCGTGAAACAGGTTCAGTGTTGGATTTGCCAAAATGTGGATGCAAGAAAACTCACTAATGAAGAAACATCAGTGCCTGTCCTAGCTTCATTCAGCAAGAGCCCACAGCGTAACACTCGCCGCATGTCACTGGAGAGTGGCATCAGTCGAACATCCCTTCAGCGGATATTAGCTACTCACAAATGGCACCCTTACAAAATCCAGCTGCTGCAGCATCTCAACGAGGATGACCCAGATCGGCGCACTGAATTTGCAGAATGGGCAAAACAAAAATTGGAACAGGACCCTCGGTTTACACAGAACATTATGTTCATTGATGAGGCAAACTTTTTTGTGAATGGTGAAGTTAACAAACAAAACCACCTCTATTGGTATGACACTAACCCACAGTGGATAGATCCCTCCAAGACTGTTGGAACACAAAAATTGATGGTGTGGTGTGGTATATGGGGTAGAAAAATAGTGGGGCCATTCTTCATCAATGGAAACCTCAATGCCACTGGATATCTGAAATTGCTACACCATGATGTGTTTCCCTCTTTATGCACTGAAGATGGCACGTTCCCTGAGTTTTTCCAACAAGATGGTGCATCACCACATTATGGGAGTCATGTCCGAGCATTCCTACATGAACAGTTTCCTGGAAAGTGGATTGGTCGTCGTGGGCCAGTTGAATGGCCACCAAGGTCTCCCGATCTGACGCCCTTAGACTTTTATCTTTGGGGTCATCTGAAGGCAATTGTCTGTGCTGTAAAGATACGAGATGTGCAGCATCTGATACAACGGATACTAGAAGCCTGTGCTAGCATTTCTTCTGCGGTGTTGCTATCAGTGTGTCAAGAGCGGGAGAAAAGGGTTGCATTGACAATCCAACACAATGGGCAGCACTTTGAACACATTTTATAAGTGGTCATAAGCTTGTAAATAACTCATACAAGAATAAAGTTATGTTAAAACCAAGCACACCATAGTTTTCCTTATGAAATTCTCAATAAGTTTTAAGTGTTACATGACCCTCTTTCCATTGAAAAAAATAAACTTGGATCCAAAATGGCCGACTTCAAAATGGGTGCCATGGTCACCACCCATCTAGAAAAGTTTTCCCCCTCCCATATACCAATGTGCCACACACAGGAAGTTGATGTCACCAACTATTCCCATTTTATTTAGTTGTATCCACATAAATGGCCCATCCTGTATATTTTGCAATATTACCGCTCTTATCTGCAATTTGTGTAGGGTGAGTTGCTTCAGGAGGGAGAGCATGTTATATACATTTAGACAAGGATTATTGCCTTATAGCCCTTGCTGCTGCAACCTAAACAAAAAAATGATCAAGGTAACATCTATTTTATTTCCTATTAATACCACTGTTAGCTGTGTTTAGTGTATGGATACAGTGGCGGCCAAAAGTATTGGCACCCTTGCAATTCTGTCAGATAATACTCAGTTTCTTCCTGAAAATGATTGCAATCACAAATTCTTTGCTATTATTATCTTCATTTAATTTGTCTTCAAAGAAAAAACATAAAAAGAATTGTCCTAAAGCCAAATTGGATACAATTCTACACCAAACCTAAAAAAGGGGATGGACAAAAGTATTGGCAGTGTTTGAAAAATCATGTGATGCTTCTCTAATTCGTGTAATTAACAGCACCTGTAACTTACCTGCGGCACCTAACAGGTGTTGGCAATAACTAAATCACACTTGCAGCCAGTTAACATGGATTAAATTTGACTCAACCTCTGTCCTGAGTCCTTGTGTGTACCACATTGAGCATGGAGAAAAGAAAGGAGACGAAAGAACTGTCTGAGGACTTGAGAAACCAAATTGTGAGGAAGCATGAGCAATCTCAAGGCTACACGTCCATCTCCAAAGACCTGAATGTTCCTGTGTCTTTCGTGCGCAGTGTCATCAAGAAGTTTAAAGCCCATGGCACTGTGGCTAACCTCCCTAGATGTGGACGGAAAAGAAAAATTGACGAACGATTTCAACGCAAAATTGTGCGGATGGTGGATAAAGAACCTCAACTAACATCCAAACAAGTTCAAGCTGCCCTGCAGTCCGAGGGTGTAACAGTGTCAACCCGTACTATCCGTCGGCATCTGAATGAAAAGGGACTGTATGGTAGGATACCCAGGAAGACCCCACTTCTTACCCCGAGACATAAAAAAGACAGGCTGGAGTTTGCCAAAACTTACCTGAGAAAGCCTAAAACGTTTTGGAAGAATGTTCTCTGGTCAGATGAGACATAAGTAGAGCTTTTTGGGAAAAAGCATCAACATAGAGTGTACAGGAAAAAAAAAGAGGCATTCAAAGAAAAGAACACGGTCCCTACAGTCAAACATGGAGGAGGTTCCCTGATGTTTTGGGGTTGCTTTGATGCCTCTGGCACTGAACTGCTTGACCGTGTGCATGGCATTATGAAGTCTGAAGACTACCAACAAATTTTGCAGCATAATGTAGGGCCCAGTGTGAGAAAGCTGGATCTCCCTCAGAGGTCATGGGTCTTCCAGCAGGACAATGACCCAAAACACACTTCCAAATGCACTATAAAATGGTTTGAGAGAAAGCACTGGAGACTTTTAAGGTGGCCAGCAATGAGTCTAGACCTGAATCCCATAGAACACCTGTGGAGAGATCTCAAAATGACAGTTTGGAGATGGCACCCTTCAAATATCAGGGACCTGGAGCAGTTTGCCAAAGAAGAATGGTCTACAATTCCAGCAGAGCATTGTAAGAGACTCATTGATGGTTACCGGAAGCGGTTGTTCACAGTTATTTTGGCTAAAGGTTGTGCAGCCAAGTATTAGGCTGAGGGTGCCAATACTTTTGTCTGGCCCATTTTTGGAGTTTTGTGTGAAATGATCAATGATTTGATTTTTGCTTCATTCTCTTTTGTGTTTTTTCCTTGCAAGCAAATTAAATGAAGATAATAATACCAAAGAATTTATGATTGCAATCATTTTCAGGAAGAAACTGAGTATTATCAGACAGAATTGCAGGTGTGCCAATACTTTTGGCCACCACTGTAGGTGCTAGATATCATCTGCTGGAAATGAGTGTTCATTCTGGTCACATACATATCTTCCACAGTCCATAACTTGAATGCTTTTTTCCATACACTCATTGACATATTTGTGTTTTTTGCAGAGATCTTTACTTAGAAATTTATCAAAGCAGGCAAAATTAACTGATTTAATGTGTCCATTTGCAGTTTCTCTGTAGCATCTGTATGTAAGAGGTACTGGTGGGAAATTTTACGCTACTGGAGTTGAAATTACCACTTAAGAACTCTCCAGTGCTTTGTTTTCATCTATTTCTTGGTGCTTCTTGAAGTGTGTTTGGGGTCATTGTCCTGTTAGAAGACCCATGACATAGGATGCAAACCCAGCTGTCTGACACTGGGCAGTGAACTGCAACCTTAAATTCTTTGGTAATCTTCATATTTCATGATGTCGTGCACAGAGTCAAGGCACTCAGTGCCAGAGGCATCACAAAAACTGCTAAATATCTTTGAACCTCCACCTTATTTGACTGTAAGTACTGTGTTATTTTATTTGTATGCCTCATTTCATTTACAGTAAACAGTAGAATGATGTGCTTTATCAAAAAGCTCTATCTTGGTCTCATCTGGCCACAAGATGCCTGTTGGCCCTCTATAAATTGTGGGGACCACCTGCTGGCCATCCAAGTTTCAAACTTTGACAGTATTAATGTGAGCCCAAAAGATCAGCTGTCATGAGCTTGGCAAGGTAAGGACTCAGTGCCAGGGCCTGCACTAAAGGGGGAGACACAACATGCGCCAAACATATACGGTGTAAGTCATGAGGGGGTTAAGAAAAACAAAATTAAGACTTTGGAGTGGCCTAGTCAAAGTCTTGACCTTAATTCAATTGATATGCTGTGGCATGACCTTAAAAAGGCAGTTCATGCTCGGAAACCCTCCAATGTCGCGGAATTGCAACAATTTTCCAAAGGTGAGGGGAACAAAATTCCTCCAGAGCGTTGTAAAAGGCTAATTGCCAGTTATCGCAAATGCTTGATTGCAGTTGTTGCTGCTAAGGGTGGGCCAAACAGTTATTAGATTTAGGGGAGAATCATTTTTTTCACACAGGGCCCTGTAGGTTTGGATTTATTTTTACCTTAATAATAAAGACCTTCATTTAAAAATTGCATTTTGTGTTTACATGTGTTATATTTGTTTAATATTTAAATTTGTTTTGTGATCTGAAACATTTAAGTGCGACAAACATGCATAAGAATATGAAATCAGGAAGGGGGCAAACACTTTTTCACACCACTGTATGTCCAATGCTGGATCCCTCTCTATGATGCATGCTTAGAGGCTACATTTGCATCATACTGAGCAGCGTGACAGCCAGTATCTGCTACTATCAGTATCAAGTAGAGATCGGTATTGTTTGCTGCTGTTAACCACTTAAATGAAAATGTCATTAAGGGTTCATACCCATATATGAGAAAAAAAACGGTCCGATTTCTGGACTGAAAAAGCGGACGAGTGCCATGCGAGTGCTATGCAATTTTTCAAACCTAGCATCCGTATGACATCCGTATGACATCCGCATGCAATGCGTTTTTTTTCTCAGTAACTATTATTCTTCAATTATTTACAAAACCATTTATAGTGTTCTATGCTAAAGAATGGTAATGTATCCGTAAAAATTGAATGGCATATGGATGGTCCGTATGCCGTCCTTTTTTTTCTCGCACCTATTCACTTGCATTGGCGAGTCTCTTCTGAGATACGGGGCAAATTGCAGCATGCTGTGATTTTTTTCTCAGTCCGATTTCAGCCGAGAAAAAAATTGCAAATGAGATGTAACCCATTGAATAAGATGGTCAGAGTGCAATCCGATTTTTTATCTGATTGCACTAGTCCGTTTTTCTCGCAGATGAGTATGAGCCTTTAGAGTGCTGAGTCTTAGGGGTAGGATTGCCAACTTGATTTTTTATTTTTTCTGAATAGATCATAAAATAAATGGACAACCAATCTATTTTATGGACATATTGAAAGCTGTAATTATTCATTAAGATTTGAAGTAATACATGCCTCCAGTCCATAATTCTGATAAGACATCAGATGCATTGACTTTGAAATATAGAATTATCATATTTATTGTCAGAATATTCTGCACATATTTCTACGTATTCATACAATCATACATGATTTTTACTATATGATGTGCTGTCTGATCATTTGCTCTTTAAACTGCAATGATATGCAGAACAAGAGAGCAGACAATTGCAGGTTGAAATTCTCCAAGGGGACTAAAAAATAAAATATAAAAAATGATAGGATTTAATATCATTACATTATACATATACATTATTCCTGAATGGGTACAAGGATGGGGAACATTATACCAGGATAGTAAAAAGAAAAAGCAAGTCTGCTCACCTGGTGGGGTGTGGAGCATGCACCGGCTCATACGGATCCAGTCAGAGCAGCTGTGATGTAGACTAGGAAAAATTTAGAAAATGATCCAGCGAAAACACTCCGGTGCTGTAGGTAAAACTTAGCTTTTATTAAGCCATTAAAATATAATGTTCCACAACATGTTGGCATAGGTGCAATTAATGGAGTTAGGACCTACGTGTTGCGACGTTAGTCTTAACTCCTTGAACTGCACCTATGCCAACATGTTGTGGAGCATTATATTTTAATGGCTAAATAAAAGCTAAGTTTTACCTACAGCACCGGAATGTTTTCGGTGGATTATTTTCTACATTTTTCCAATTCGGAAAACCAGGGTGGGGCACATTATACCAGGAAGGGGACCAGGATGGGGCACAATATACCAGTATGGATACATTATACCAGGATGGGGCACATGGTACCAGGATGAGGCACCTTATACCAGGAAAGGGACCAGGATGGGACACATTTTCCTAGGAAGGGAACCAGGATGGGGCACATTATATTAGGAAGGGAACCAAAATGGGGTATATTATCCCAGGAAGAGAACCAGGATGGGGCACATTATACCAGGATGGGGTACCTTATATCAGGAAGGGAACCAGGATGGACAGATTATGCCAGAAAGAGAACTAAGATGGGGCACATTATCTCATGAAGGGGCCAAGGATGGGGCACATTATACCAAAAGGTGTCCAGGTTGGAAAACATTATCCCAGAAATGTGACCAATATGTGGTTCATTATTACTGGAAAGGGCACAGGATTTGGGACATTATACCTGGAAGAGGCTCAGGATGGGGGGGAATTAGTACTGGAAGAGCCCAGGATGAGGGATATTATACCAAAGTGAAACCCAGGATGAGAGACATTATTACAGTTAAAGGAAACTATGTAATAAGGATGGCACTATATTTAACAAGAATGTACACTATATAGTAAGGGACTGTACTATACATAATAAGGCTACATTCCTGAAGTGACATTGTACTACCCAATTTTTTTCCTCAGACAGCGCGCAGACCCATTGAGTATGTCGTACTCTGATACTCAATATTAGATTAGAACAGGACATGCTCTGAGTTTCACATATCTCATTCTATAATACAATAATAATATAATAATAATATATATATATATATATATATATTTATTTATATATATATAATCTTTAAAAATATGTGAATGGATCTATAAAACTTTGAGTCTGAGTTTCACCAGTTAAAAAAATCTCTCAGCATACGGACATTTCACACAAATGTGTGAATGTAGCCTAAGGGAGGTTGTTTTATAAATAACAGAATTACTGCAAGTCATACAGTATAGATACAGAATATTTGCATCCAGTGACTTACCACAGATGTCTCTTCTGATTATAGCAATTTCTGTTGTTTCTTCTCCATATGGTCAGACATTCATGTCAACATCTTCCAGCCACAACTTATCTTGTCTCACAGAATACTGTAGCACTGAAAATAGTAGGGTCACATATACAGTATGAGCATGCTGCATACTATACATTGAAGAGATGAAGATATGTTTTATCAGATCAACCCATTGAATGCTCATTAGATTTTAGTCTATTGAAAAGCATCTCTCCCTGATGTATAAATTATGAAGAAAGAAAAATATATTGCGCCTAGTTAGAAAAAGTTGCATCTCTAGCCACAGGCAGATTATAATCAGAGCAATCTGGGTTACTACCCGGGGCCCATGGCTGGATTGCCCTCATGTTTAAAGACTTTTTTTCCAATAAAATTAATGAAATAGTGGTAGAAAGAACATTATTAGTGAAGGACGAGCACTAAAATGCTCGGGTACTCGTTGTTCAAGTCGAGCAAATTGGAATACTCGAGTGCTCGGTCCGAGTAACAAGCCCAATGTATGTCTAAGGGGAATCTCGAGCATTTTTCCAGCGCCCCCCCCCCCCCAGCAGTCTGCAAAGGGCATAAAAATTGCCCAAATCAATGGGAAGAGTGCTCAAATGGCATGGGAACAGCATGGGGAAAATCCCTGGAAGCATTTCTGACTCCCAGGTCACTAGTGTCAACAATGTTATCAGAGGTATTACGCCACTTTTACGGACTCACAATAAAACATACAAAAATGAAGCCAAAATGGATTTTCCTGGGAAATAGGTTAAGGAACATCCTTTCCAGGGTAATGACTTGTATTTAAGGCAAAATAAATATGCAAAAACAAAAATGTTCCTCCACAACTTGGGCTATGTTCACACATAGCGTTTTTGATGCGTTTTTGTATTTTGCATTGCTTTCAACCAAGACAAATGCATTCACCAGGAAATGTCATTTTAACATTTTACAACCTTATCTGGCCATGTGGTGTGTGACATGGGAACAGCATGTGGAAGACCACTATAGCTGTAGTAATAATACAGACATTTTTGGCAATGTGACAAATCTTAAACGCCATTTAAAATAAGCGAGGTGTGTGTCAAAGGATGGGGAAATGGACATTATAGTGATGGTGATAGTGCACGCAGAGGCTGTTGGCAAGATGAAACTGTGCCTGCTGAGGGAGCACAGCAAACACCCACGTCATGTAGAACTACCTTCCTGTCTTAATTTCACCACTATTGAAGCCATAGCAGTGTGAAAAGGTTGCTGGTTGGATAGCAGATAAAGTTTCCTGTCAGTTTGCCACCATCACCCTGTGTTCCACATGGTCCAGTCTCAAGACTGGATCACATTATTATTATTACTTTTTCGCCATTTATTACATGACACTTTGCATGTGAAAAAGGGGTAGACATCGCAAAAACAATTACAATAATCTTGAACAAAAATGTGAGAGCAACTGGTACAGGAGAAGAGAGGACCCTGCCCGAGAGTCCTCACAAGGCATGGGTGAGGATAAAGTAGGTGAGGATAGAGCTGGTCTTGCAGCGGTATGGTGGAGCGGGGGTTACTGCAGGTTGTACGCATGTCGCAAGAGGTGTGTTTTCAGCTTCCTTTTAAAGGTTTCAACAGTAGGTGAGAGTCAGAAATGGAGGGTACAGAGTTCCTGAGAAGGGGGGATGCGATTGTGGGAAGAGGATACACGTAAGAGGAGAGTAGAGAAAGAGATCTTATGAGGATCGGAGGTTGCGTGCAGGTAAGTATCGGGAGACTAGCTCACAGATGTATGGAGGAGACAGGTTGTGGATAGCTTTGCATTCCAAGTTTAGGATTTTGAACTGGAGTCTTTGGGTAATGAGGAGCCAGTGAAGGGAATGACAGAGAGGAGAGGCCAGGGAATAGTGACGGGACAGGTGGATTAGTCGGGCAACATAGTTTAGGATGGATTGGAGGAATGCGGGAGTGTTAGAAGGGAGGCCACAGAGCAGGATGTTGCATTTGTCGAGAAGGGAGATGGTAAGCGTGTGCACTAGTGTTTTGTAGATTTATGGTTGAGGAATGTGCAGATCCGGGAGATTTTTTTACTTGGAGTCTGCATTTTCTTCATCCTGATCCTCCTTCCTCCCACCATTCTGACTGCCCTGAATCAACTGATCCCAAACTTGGACAATTCTAAGAGCTGTTTTGTTCATCTATTCATTTATAGATTCCGGTCTCTCACTCGGTCCGCTTGGGAGTGGAAAGAGCTTGGATATGTGGCTTGAAGGAGAGATTAGAGTCCAGGGTTACCCCAAGAGCTGTTCACTTTTCCATCGATAAATTTTGGCCTCTCGGCTTGCCAGCTTCGAGCAGGGCAACAGAAAATCACATGTAGCGATTTGAGTAGCCATTGTCAACCATAGGTGACGGTGGGAAAGTGAAAATAATGTCTCAAGAGGTGGATAATGATGTGACACAATGGACAGAAAGTCAGCCACAAGGCGCGCAACTGCTCCCCGGAACACCAACACAACGGAAGTTGCCAGTACAACTGTTAGGTCTTCCTGAGTCTGTTTTCTTTTAAAGACTGTTTAGATAACCCCAAAAAGGCCATTTGCAACATCTGCCAGGCCAGCATCAGCAAGAGCATCAAAACTACCAGCCTGACCACCACCAGCATGCTCAGGCACATGACAGCAAAGCACCTGACAAGCTGTGCCAAACACCGAGGTCCAGAAACAGTGTCTGCGGGTGACACCACTGCATCTTCCGCTGTTGTGCGTGCACGCCAATCCCTTGTCCATGGCGCATGAGAAGATGCCTCCCACCCTGCACCGGTCATTGCGGACTTGCAACCATCACCATCCACATCTTTGTCCCTTTGCACCGTTCAGTTGTCCTTACCACAGTTCTTGGAATGCAAGCGCAAGTATGCAGTAAGCCACCCACTCACAGGCCGCAATACTAAATTGCCACATTTCTGGACTGCTTGCACTTGAAATGTTGCCTTTTAGGCTCGTGGAGGCGGAATCTTTCCAAAACCTCATGGCGGCGGCAGAGTGTCCATACTCGAACCCCCGCCGCCACTATTTCTCCCGCTATCGTCTCTGCCTTCCACAAGCGTGGGTCCCAGAAAATTACCCATGCCCTCCCCAGTGCATTTAGTAGGAAGGACCACCTAACCACAAACATGTGGACAGGTGAATGTGGCCAGGGACCATACGGAGACAGTCCACAGTGAAAAAAAAATAGCCATAGAGTGTCCAGGAACCTTCCCACACTTTTTTCTTAGCCAGGTCTGCTTCTCGTTAGGGTTGGGCGGACCCACCAGAGAACTGGAGACTCCTCCAGTGGGCCGTGGCTTCTCCATCAGGAGAGTTCATATTGCCAAAGTGAAATCGTGATGATGATAGAGGCCACCATCTCCTTAGCTTGCTGCTGGTACATTTCTATGGGAATCAGCTTGGCTCCAACCTGCCTGGAATATTTCCAGTGAACTATGGCACGACGCCATGGTATTAGCAGTGCCCCCAGTACCAGTAGCGAAGCCATCCACAATTTCCTTCTCTGAAATTTAATTTGGTAGACTGAGTGGCTGCCCAAATACATTAGTTTCTCACAAAGGAGCTGAAGAAACTGAGTGGCAGTAGGTTCAAGTTTCTCCAGCATGTTAGATATCAGAGGGAGAACAGAGAGGGCAGCACAGTGGCTCAGTGATTAGCACTGAAGCCTTGCAGTGCTGGGGTCCAGGGTTCAAATCCCACCAAGAACAACATCTGCAAGGATTTTGTATTCTCTCCCGTGTTTGTGTGGATTTCCCCCTCAGTAAAAAAGCAGCCATAGAGTGTACAGTAACCTTCCCACACACTTTTCTTAGCCAGGGCTGCTTCTCCGCAGGGTTGGACGAGCCTACCAGAGAAACAGAGAATCCTCCAGTGGGCCCTGGCTTCTCCTTCAGGAGAGCTCAGAATGCCGTGGTGAGGTCGTGATGATGATAGAGGCCACCATCTGCTTAGTTTTCTGTTACTTGGAATGCAAGCGCAAGTATGCAGCCAGCCACCCACCCCCAGGCCGCAATATTAAACTGACACATTTCTGGACTGCTTGCACTTGAAATGTTGCCTTTTAGGCTCGTGGAGGTGAAAGCTTTCCACAACCCCATGGCGGCAGCGGGTGGGTGTCCATACTTGGTCACCAGCCAATGCTATTTCTCCCGCTATCTGGACGGGTGTAGAGAAGATCTTGTGAGGATTGGAGCTGCGTGCAGGTATGTACAGGTAGATTAGGTCACAGATACATGGAGAAGACAGGTTGTGGATGGCTTTGCATGTCATGGTTACGGTTTTAAACTGAAGTCTCTGGCCAATGGGGAACCAGTGAAGGGATCATTGATTGTAATGTTATAGATTGCTGGAGCCAGTCCACAGTAAAAAAAAGCAGCCATAGAGTGTCCAGAAACCTTCTCACACACTTCTTGGCAGGGTTTACAGGCCCATCAGAGAATCCTCGTGTGGGCCCTGGCTTCTCCAGCAGGAGAGCTCATGATAGCGCAAACTTTGCAGCTGCTATGGGGCTCTTTTACGGGGGAGAAAGGTGGGCCCTCAAAATCAAATCCTCTGGTGGGCACAATGTTTTTCACTGACACTGCTTTTTGGTGAAAGTTGTATTTCACCACAGCAATATTCTTTCGCTCAGTGAAAGAACTGGCATAGAGGGAAACCGTATCTACTCCGGCTGTCATTTCTCCACCACCAAGTTCCACCCATTGTCATACACGTCCCTGCCTGGCTGTATGTTCAGCAGTGAGAATCACAGATCAGGCTGCTGTACTACATTTTTCAACAACTCTGTAGCAGTGGGTGGTTTGTCACCTAAGCATTAAACATATTATCTTCAGCATAGCCTGTTGCCTCTTGGCCAAGGCAGTGCTTCCAGCTTGTAACTGATGTGGTCATTTTGGAGATGGAGGCCAAACTGGAGGAAGAGGTGCAGGAGCTGAACAATGTGATTACATTGAGGTTACATTGGTGAGTCTGTTTTTTATACTAAAGAAAGATTCTGATGTGTTTTTATTTGTATGGGTTTTTTTTGTCAGTCCGCAATAGTGGCGTAATACTCTGACAACATTGTTCACAACAGATATGCTATTCATCAGCAGCCAACTGTGAATAGGTTTGAGCCCTCAACTGCAATACTTTAAATGAAGTGTAATATTTGACACGCTCACTATAATTGATGGATTATTAAGGCAGTCATATGGGATAACGTCTGATTGCCACGGTTTCAGGCAGTTGCCTAATAGTATGGTATTTGTCAGCGACCAAGTGTCAATTGGTTCAACAAAACACAGGTGGCTGACTTTAAAAGGAATGGAATATTTGGTATGCTCCACAAAATTTCTGCATTATTACTTCAGTCATATGAATCACGTGTGTCTGATCCCTCTGCTTCCACAATACAGTAATATGAATAAAACGAAAAAAAAATCTGGCTGTATTCTGCAAACAAGCAAATGGAGCTGTAAAATGGTGTACACTGACACATTGCTGCAATCTGTAAATAGAAGACAATATTTTCCAGGTTCACTACAAATGGCTGGATTTGAACTGCAGCTATATGTGATACGTCTGACAGAGAACCACTGTTTTAAATAGCAGACCTGTAATCTACTAATATTATTCTACACAGATACCTAGTGTAAATAACTTGACCGACACACTGCAACAAAATGAAAATGAAGAAATGTCTGATTTTGGAACACTCTTATAGGTAATATGTCTGACAAAGAACCACAGTTTTAAGTAGCAGACCTGTAATTTACTAATACTTTTCTTCACAGACACCTAGTGAGAATAGCTTGACTGACACACTGTAACAGAATGGAAAAGGAGGCCAATATTTTCCATGTTCAGTTCAAATTTCTGGAATTTTATTGATGAAAAAGGGAACAGATCTGGCTTTATTCTGCAGTGAGAACAAGCAAATGGAGCAGAAAAATAGTGTCCTATGGATTGCTTTTCAAGCAAATAACCATAATTAAGATAAAAAAAATGCCCTGGCCCCTGATATCTGGGGCTATGTCTACAAATATCTGTAATTATTACAGCAGCAGCAGACAAGAAGTTCACCCTCTTGTACTGTATCATACACTGCAGTCTGCCACATACCCTGCCTGCCTGCCTAACACTTGCTATCACCACTGAATCTAGATATGTATATATATGTTGTGGAATACCTATACTAACTATGAACAAGCAAATCTCTCTCTGACACAGCAGCACCTCTCCCTACTCTTCCTGATTCCGGGGTAGACTGTGACGAGCATAGCGGCGCCAGGTCTTATATAGACCTGATGATGCTGCGCGGCCAGCAAGGCACTGTAATGCCCACAACCAACATGGCTATGGCTTTACAGTGCATGGTAGGCAATCCCTACATGTTCATTGGCTCTCTAAAGAGCGCTAAACATGCAGGGAGGGGATCCGAGTTCCTGCCCGAACAACCCAGAAATACTCGCTGAACGCCAAGCTTGTCGAGCACAGTGATGCTCGGTCAAGTACCGAGCAGTGGCGAACACGTTCGCTCCTCACTAAACATTATAATGAATAGAGGGTGGTAGATAGGAAAGTATGATCAACTACAAATGAGGGATGGGAGAGAGGAGATCATAATTATTTAAAGGGAACCTTTCACCAGTTTTTTCACTTAAAACCCCTTTATATCTGAAAATATATTTTATACATGTCCACGCTGCATGTAAAGTCTAGCCCGATGTAAATTCAGATCACTCTCAGCACCGCCCCGGTCCCTTCAAACACTGCCTCTTCTCTCTGGATGTAAGTGGATGACGGCTATACGTCATCCAAACAGTGTCCGATGTCTCGCTCCTGTGCAGTGGATCAGACTAGCATCGCAAAACCAAGTCACCAGATCCCTGGCTGTTCAATAGGGCAGAGTGAGGCAGGCCTTTGCAGCTCTCTAACTCCACTTCGCAGGTGCGAGACTTCGGCCATTATGTAGAGACTTCATCCACTTACATCCAGAGAGAAAAAGCAGTGATTGAAGGGACCGGGGTGATAACAATCTGGAGACACCCATCGAACCAGATTGCACAATTTACATGCAGAGTGGGACATGTATAAAACATTTTTTCAAAGCTATGAAGGCGCACTTCTGAGGATATAAAGGGGTTGTAGGAACCCCATTCACATGATCTTAAAGGTGATGGGCAGCAGGGTATGTAAGCGAAAAAGACTATTGACAGGTTCACTTTAAGCGAGATAAATATCATGAATTAAGGGTGGGGGGTGGCAGAGAGGAAATTATAATGAATTGAGGGTGGGGCTATTAAAGTGGTGGTTGGAAACTAAATTTTATTTTCATCTTAAAGTCTATTTAATGTTATAATCTAATGTTTTTTCTAATATACTTTAATTAAAAATTCCTTATCCTTCCTAACTACTTTAATTGCTTTATTTTTTTTCTACTACTTCCTCCCAGTGCATGCTGTGATACTCAAACTAAGCGTTATCAAAGTGCAAAGGCTAAGGTCACTGCCGCAGCCTCTGCCCTCCTCTTTTAAACAAAGTGTCATCAGTGACCTTCGTTGCAGGGGCTGGGCTACTTCCTACTTTATTGAGCATATGTCGGTTGTCAATTCCAAGGAATACTCAATAGATTTCTGTCACTGTACACTGTTCTTCGCCACCCTCCATCACAGTGACAAACATTTTGTTTCAGACCCTTTTAAACAACGATTCAAACTGAGTGATCCGTCTGTTATTATATAGTATCCCCTGTTGTTATATATAGCACTGAAATAGGATTCGGAATGGCTGAACAAGGAAAGGAGACTTATTGATCAGGACTGTATGATTAAAGCTCAGTTGTCGCGAAGTAGGGAGAAAAAGCGGGCACATAGGTTCCTGGAGTATACTCCTATGAAAGGATACTGTGCATGAAATGCTTTGTGTTGCAAAGGAAATATCAATAAGACTTTGTACCCACGATCCCTTGTAGATATCCCTTACCAATTTGGCATTTAGTAAAGAGTTTATTTTTGAATGGTGGTCTCTCTCATTGAACTGTGCAACATCTGGTCCTGGCAAACCTGCAACATCAGTTGCAAGCAGCCTGCATGGGTGTAATGCCCACTCAGCACAAGTCCACACACCCAGCCAGGACCTCCACTTTCATGTAACTTGCCAAGGTGCTTCAGATGAGTGATTCACCTGCTGCTACCGCCCAGCACAAAGTTACACTTTGCGCAGTCGGCAGGATCGAGTCTTGCAGTTGATAGAGCAAAACAGTGCAGGGAAGACTCAAGTTGTATGGAAGATGTTGACTGTTATGCGGTTTAAGATGGCTCTGAACAAGGACTGTAAAATGGCGGCAAGTGGCACGGAACGGCAAGAATGACACATCCATCGAGGATGTAGAAGGAGCAAAAGGGCATAAAGCGGTGTCCAGCCCTTCAGAAGATACGTCTACAGAGGGAGGTGTTAGAATTGAGAGTGCCAGCCCACAACAAGGAGTACCCTTTGCGCAGAGTGAAATGGAAGGAAAAGATCCCCCTGTAATATGTGGCCCAAGGAAATGGGCAAAGACAATCGAGAAATGGGATGGTGAGTAAGAGAGGACTCCATCCAGTGAAAGGCCAGGCCATGAGAGGCCTCAGGAGGTAGAAGAGACAGCTCCATTTATGGCTTGTAAGTCAGAGAGGAAGCAGCAGTGCGAGATGATGGAGGAGTGGTAGATTTTGTTGGCGCAGAGCGAGTCATTCGAGGAGAAAGGTTGCCGAGGACGGTTGAGTCAGCTAATGGACATGGCAGGCATGGAGGTGAGGCCTGGTGGCCTGCTAGACAGTGTCAAGACTGAATGGGAGCCGGAGCCAAAAACAGCATTGTGGGCCTAGATACCTAATATTCCTCTTCTGACCCCAAAGGATCCTTCACCCAACCTAGAGATAGAACACTTCCTAGAGTTTAAACCTCTTGCCACTCAGACCAGGTAGATTATGGAGGTAGTCCAGACCAAAAATGAAAGGTAGCAGTCTATCCGGACCCAGCTGGACAGCCCTGGTGGTTATGAACTTGCTCAACGAATGACTCGTGGACAATAATGCACTATGACCATGTACAAGGCTTGGCTTCATCATGGAGGAACGGACCTGACTTAAGGTCTATGTCAACACCAAGTCCCTCTGGCTGGAATTTAGCAAGGGGGCGCACGTTTCCAGTTCCTGTGCAGGATGGACCGTGGGACCAGTTCAAGGTTATGGTCTCCAGGATCAGGACGGAGGGAAAAGAAGAGTCGACCGCCATCCAGTCTCGCCAGGAGGTGATGGCATCCAGAGCCATCATGCCCCCGAGGGCTATAGCAGGGAAGGGGAAACTGCATTGGGTCTCTTTGGGTCCTCGACAGAGGACAACAGCACAGGACTTCCTTTAGCCAAACCGGCCGTAGTATACGTGGCCCACGGAGCTCATTCTGTGATCTATGTGAAGTAAATGAATGCCAAAGAGACCTGGGTCTGAGCGCTGCCAGTTGAGAAACTGTGACAAGAAAAACAAAGAATCAGAAGTCAAGTGAGCCAAGTTGTGCTAGTTGCACCTTTGTGAAAGGCCCATAGTTCCAGTAGCAGGTGGGACGCATGCTTGTCTCAAGACAGTTGCAGCAGCACATGATGCTATGGAAAAACAGCTGAATTGGTCCAAATGCATTCTTTGACTGTCCAGGTTCAACACTGGCACAACATATACAAACATTGACACTGCCCATGGCAGATTTGATGGAAGAAATACTCCATTATATAAATTTAGTCTTTTACATTGATTGAAGTTGTTGCATGCAAACAGAAACATGACTTCTACTGTTTGAATTTGAAGAATATATTTATTTATTTTACTTATTTATTTAGTGTCATTAATTTCATCGTGCTTTACAGACATCATCATCACTGTCCTCAGTGGTCCTTGCAATCTAAATTCTCTATCAATAGGTATTTCAAGTGTGGAGGTAAAACAGAGTACTCGGAGGAAACCCACGCAAACATGAGAACATTCAAACTCCTTGCAGATGTGGTCCTTGGTGGGATTTTAAACCTCAGACCTCAGTACTACAAGGCTACAGTGTTAACCACTGTAGTAACCAAGCTGCGATCCCACAGCTTCACAAACAGCTCACATAATAGCAGAAACAATTGGTAAAGATTTTTGTATGTAAGTATGGTATGTCACATGTGATCTCAAGTGACCAAGATCCTACATTTACTGGTATTACATGTCAAAAGGTTTGTTCCAAGAAAGAGATTAATCAACAATTGCCAGCTACTTACCATCCACAAGCTAGTGGGAAGGTAGAATAGGACAATTAAAGCTAATAGGACAATAGGACAATTAAGGAAAAGTTAACCAAATGTTATAAGGAAACGGATGAAATGACCAGATGGTCTACCTATGGTATTCATGAATATAGAAATCATGCCATATGGTCCCTTGCAATAATTTCCTTATGAGATTTTGTATGGAAAATGTCCTAATCATCCGCTTTCACCCCTAGAGACTACTCGTGCTGCACTAAACATCCTGAAAGTGGACTGTGTCTAACAGTTGCAATAGCTGTCCGATATCCATTGGAATATTCATCAGCCTCAGCTGGAAACCAACATTTCTTATCACGAGGTGTAGCCAGGAGACAAAATGTTGGTGCATAAGTTCTTGAGGTCTGATTCTTTTACAAAACAATGGGAGGATCCATATCAAGTCTTTTTGACAATGTGTACCAGATCAAGGTTGAAGTAATTGGAACTTAGATCCATACTTCACACTGCAAACATGTTTAACCCACAACTGTGACCAGAGCCCCTTCTATACTACTGATGCAGGAACCAGAGGACATCATTGGCACAACACACCCATAGCTGCACTTTTAACTGTTTTAAGTGGTCTGAGATGGGGTAGAAGTATGCCTCCCTCTAACTGCACATAAGTTGCATCTGAAACAGCTTCAGTACTGTTCTTTCTTCATGGGAAGAGGATGTCTATGTACAATCAGTTGTTTGGTCCGCAAGACTTTGGGGACAGTGATATCCAGATGGTGTATCATGGCGACAATTGTAATAGCACAGCTTGAATATTCTTGTTATTGCTCCACAGCTAATCTGGCTCTTGAGCTGAGTTCCCTCTAGACAGACAAGCAAAACAAATTTTATCTGATGTACAAGAGTGCATTGAGTACTACTGTAAGCATAATGATTATCAAGCTAGGTGTATGGTATGGCGTTTTGATCAAAGATGATTTCATAGAGAAATGCATGAACACTTGTAGCAACAATTGCAGAAACCTTGGGATAATACGTTCTTGAACATGCATGATAGACATACCATATCACTGTAAAAAGTACGGGAGTAAAAGATTACTGGATAAGTACACACTTAAACATCTCATTCAAGCCAATGCCTTTCTTTGCTACTCTTGTGCCTATTAATTAACTTATTTTGGCACTTGATGAATCTGTCACTTTCCTCACATACCAGTGATTCCAGGTATACGAATACCCAGATATTACTCCATATAGCAGGATGAACCTTTCCACTTTGGTGGATGGTAGTTAGAAATGTATCCTTAATCTCTTCACACCATAATGCTTTTTATAGTGCAGGATCAACTAATATAATATAAACCACTAGGGGGAAACACAGGCACACAGAGTATCGGTTTGGATCAGACAACCCCTTACCATGCCTATTTTTGCCGCTAGAGAAGGACCTTACCTAGCAGGCGGTGGACTAGTGAGACCCCGAGTGGTCTGGAGTTTGCATCTAGTTTTTGGGTGGATGTAAAGAAAAATTTACAATAAAGAAATTTGATTAGACCCTTTCCTAAGAAATTATGCAAACGTACAGTCACTTGGAAATAGATATATTGTAAATTAGTGCCTCCCAATTTACAATTTATTCCTTGCAATACTATAACTGACTTTTGACAAGCTTTTCAACTTCAATTATTCAACCTTGACCAAAAAGGAAAAATAATGACGGCTGCACAAAATGGCTGAGCAATCACACTGAATCTGAGAATGCTGCTGGTACCTCTCACATCTTTCTCTTCCCCTATCAATTGAATCTCTGTATTATTCACACACTACGACTCCCATCTTCTTTAGTGCTGCAGTTAATTAACATGTTAACACAACAGTTACAATGACTACTCACAGTTGTCAGCGCCACCCACTTGCTAAAACTGAGTGGCTGCAGGTAGAAGATAAGTTATTTTTCTCCCTCAGCCCAAACAATGCATCAAACTGCTCAATCTGTTCGAGAGGATATTTAGCTTCAGACTATCATTATCGTAGCAGGAAAATATATTATTTATGATGACAGTTTTTTTTAAGTATGTCACATACAGTGTCTTGAAAAAGTGTTCATACTCATTGAACTTTTCCACGTTGTTTAATGTTACACCTAAAAACTTAAATTATTATTATTTTATTGGGATTTTATATAATATACTAACACAAAGCCTTAAATATTTGTTAAGCATAAAGAAAATAATACATGGTTTTCTGTTTATTTAAAAAATATAAATCTGAAAATTGCAACATGAATTTGTATTCAGTCCCCTGTAGTTTGATACTCCTAAATAAAATCCAAAGTGACCAATTGCCTCCAAAAGTCACATAATTAGTAAATTGAGTCCACCGGTGTGTAATTTATGCTCAGTATAACTACAACAGTTCTGTGAAGGCCTCAGAGGTTTGTTTGAGAACATTAAGGATCAAACAGCATCATGAAAACCAAGGAACACACCAGACAGGTCAGGAATAAAGAAGAGGAAAAGAGCAAAGCAAGATTAGGTTATAAAAAAAATAGCCCCAGGTTCTCAACATCTCACAGGGCATTGTTCAGTACATCATCCAAAAATGGAAGGAGCAAACCAATTCACAAAAAAATTTCCATAGCCATAGCAACTTCTTCTACATGTTGTGTCATCTTAATGGCTTTATGTCAACTGCAAACGAGACTTGCTACGGCTTCCTTTCAAAAATATCTTTCTTCTTCCAACTCTTCCATAAAGGCCTAATTTGTGAAGAATACAGATAATAGTTGTCCTGTGGATTTTCCCACTTGAGCTGCGGATCTCTGCAGCTACTCCAGAGTGACCATTGGGCCTCTTGGCTGCTTCTCTAATTAGTACTCTCTTTGCTTAAGAGATCAGTTTAGGTGGACGGACATGTTTTGGTAGGTTTGCAGTTGTGTCATAACCCTTCCATTTTTGTAAATAACCTATTATCAGCCAAAAAAACATAGTGCCAATATTGTAAGCCAAAAAAGTAATAGGCACTTAATATTAAGCAATATATGGGTTATATCTGGAAATATAAATAGTAAACCAATTGACAAAATAATTTCCATAGCCAAGAAATATAATCAAATCCAAACTTTATTAGAACAATCTTATAGTATAAAAAGGCACAATGAGCTTTCACTAAGGCAACACATAGACAGCAGGAGGAGATAGAACAAATTTGTGATGATATGGATATGAAAAGGCATATGATAGTTAGACCAATGTCATATAAATATAATCAAGTGACAAATAATAAAGATAGTAAACAAATCATATACCTATGTTCATCTCCTGCTGTAGGTCCCGTCCCAACACATGTTTCGGTGTGTAGCCTTCCTCAGGGGGCATGGCGTCAGATCAGCAGGAGGCACAATAAATAGTGGCCCCAGCCAATAGCATCACAATATGTAAAATAGTAAGCCGAATCCTGTATGACGCATGCGGCAGATGCGAGCCATGACAGGGCCATCCACCGCCGCGTCATCTGATGTAGCCGGGAGGGGTGATGCGAGCAAGGACCTGAAACACATGACAAAGTTATGTGGACATGAGTCGGTCATGTGACCCCGCTCGGGTCCGGATAGAGACACAGCAAT